>NC_087521.1:37009263-37611347 GCF_963921805.1 Phalacrocorax carbo
TATATTAGCAGGAATTTCCCTTTTATAGCCCATGGATCTACCCTGCAGATCCCCAAAATTATGCCCTTTGGGAGCAGCTCCCCAAAACACTCAACACCTAGAAAAGATCACACCTGCCTGGAGCAGGCTGGGGGCCCAGACACCATCCTACCTACTAATGAGCTTTGCTATTTCAACAAAGGGCAGAAGTCATTAGCTGGGAACGAACATTTGTTTCTCCCCTTGTGGTGGTGCAGCCCCCCAGGCTACTCTGGGATCCCAGAATGAGCCTTACTGTGTTGTTACCTTGGTCATAATGACTTGGGCGTGGGACAAAGTCCACCCCTGGGCCATCCGCTCCCTGGCTTGTGTAAAACACCGGCCAAAGGCAGCCGCCTCGATCCAAGAGGGGACCCTCGGAGCCCCCGGGGCCGCAGCGGGCTGGGTGACCCTGTATCTCCCTGGGGCCGGGGCACCCCTCAGGGGAGACTGAAGGATCGTCTGTGGGAGGTTGCGCGGGGACTCAAAGGCCTGATTTTGGGGGGTTCGCTGAAAGCCAGCGTGTAAAAGTAATTTATAAAACTCACAGAAAGGGAAAAATTATTCACAGGTTAACTTTGGGGGTGTGTGTGTGCAATTTCACTATATATTATCCCTACTCTCACAAACCATTGACCAAGTCTGAGACTAAGACCAGACCCAGCCGCACCTGGACTCTCTGCAAGGGGTTCAGAAAGCAACGGGGTCTGTTCTGAGCCTCGTGACTCAGCGGGAGGGTCCCTCCTTATCCCCTGCATCCACAGCCCCTCTGGATCATCCTGACTCGAGTATTCCTCAATTTTCCTTCGTGCGCTTCTCTGTAAGTAATAGAGTGGCCTTTGCCATTCTCGAATCTTTAAGTCGCTATGTTGACTGTAAAACACTCCATCAAATCGCTGCTTTAAATTGGCTGATGCCGTTAAGAGTTATACGGCCTAACGCTGCGATCTATCTCCAAAACATTAATAAATCTTAAAATTGCTAACCAAAGCTGTGTAACAAAGCATACTGCAGACAATTTGGTGAGTGGGCAGGGTACGCAAGGCTGTATTTGTGACGATTTGGCGCAGTCGGCCATATCCACAAACCTGCACTTGCGACACTCTCAGGAAGGCTCTGGTGCATGTGTGCTATGACTTCAGAGAGTAAAGAGGGGACAAAAAGTTTTGTTCCACAGTGCTGGAGCTGCAGAGAAGATGCCTCAGGCAGCTTCCAGAAGCTCATGGGAGAGCGAGCCATGGAAAGGCAATCCTGAGTCTGTGACTCCACCTGGGCACTGCAGTGCCCAGGGAAGCAAAGCAGGCAGGTCTTAGGCTGAGGTTGTTCAGCAAACCTCGTGCAGAGTTGCACTGAGCGCCGCGCTTGAACAATGGGCGGTGGGAGAGTGGTTCTTCATCTGAGGATGGGTTCTGAGCAAAGTAAGTAGTAGAAAAACCTTAAATGCTGAAGTTAGGGTCACCGGTGCCTCCAACTAGTGCAGTTTCTGGTGATTTAAATAATGTGCTGACTGTCAAGAAATGTGAGGAAGGGGGAAAAGACCCCCACCCTAGTGGTAGGTGTCAAACTTCAGCTTCAAGACAGGACTAAGCTCTTATGCCCTATAATGCTGTTAATTCTTTTGTATTCCTTAATCTTTTTCAAATGTTCTTGGAGCACAGCCAGCCCAGAGAACATATTGTAAATCACTGAAATTTACAGTATATAACTCTCGGTAGATTTCACTTGTCAGATTTAAATTCTGTTTTGGGAAACAGTCTGAGGATTACCTTCTGTAGAAAGTCTCCCTTACGAAGTACACTGGAAAAAACGCAAACGGGTCCATGTAAAGCACGGGGTATAGATGTGCAAGCAGCCTTGACACATGGCAAAATCCCATCAAACCATCTATGTCTTGGAGTCATTGCTTGGCCCCATGGGATCTGGGTTGGGATTGGGTTGAGAGGCAGGTCAGGCAAACACAGACATGATGTCAAAGGGGTCCTCCTTTACATTTCTGCAGGATTTGGAAGTTTCTAGGCTCTCTCCAGTACCTGGATCTGCTTGGCTGGCACTGGCAAACAGCTGTTTTCCCAACAGGCCTATATACCTTTTCTTTACCTTATTGCTACCCTTTTTGGCCCTAACTCTGAAACTCTCAGTTCTGACGTTAAAATCAAGGGTCACATCAGCTGATCTGCCTTTGCAAATAGCGTTCAAAGGCTTGTGGTCCAGCCTGTTGCTCTGCAGAGCTCCAGCATAGAGAGATGTTGTGGCCAGCTTTGCATTCATCTGCCACTTCAACTTTTGAAGACTACTGTTCATAAAGCTGACTTATTTTTAATCAAGGGCCCCAGTTCCACTTCTCCTTCTGGACTCAATACTGCCATGGCAGACCCTTTGGTCAATGAGTTCCCTTCAGGTCTGCCATGGGGCACCATTGTTTTTGCAGTTAGGGAGCTCTAGCGCTTGGTCTCCATGCCCCAAAACACAGCCCAGTGCATGTAGAAATACTTGCAGGACTGGACCTTCAGGTGATAAACACATTGGAAAGAACAACAGCTACTTGACCAGATCCTGGCACAATCTTAGTGAAAGTTTCAAGAAATAAGCACCATATTAATTCTAAACTGCCTTCAGCGTAAAGTTTTGGATGGGAAGCAGTGAACAAGAAAAAGCAACATAGTCCTAATACTATCGGAGTAACAAAGGAATGCTAAAAATATTCTCAGATGTGATTATCATCGCAGATAATATTAAAGACTGCGAGGCCCAAAGGAAATTACAACGCACGCTGGAGATTAAGCAAGCCGTCTCCCAGCTGACTGTGCTGTCTACTCTACCGTACTCAGCTATCACTCATTAAACTGTGAAGTATATATTTGTTGCATAGCAAAGGCAGCAGTATTCATAGAAGACTTGCAGAGTGTGCGAGCTGTCACTTGACACATAACCTTGTTAGTAATGACGTCTGTTCAGATTACCTGCTTGGCTAACCCGAGGCAGGCTGCAGGAGCCGGAGATTAGGTTTCCACCCAGGAATCTCTGAGCCCCACATAGTGATGGGGCAACAGCCTGCCTGGAAGCAGCGCCTGGGTCTTATTGCAGTGCTGCTCTCAGAAGAGTCAAAACGGCTACAACAGCCACACAATAAGAGTAAACCTCTTATTTGTGGCAACTCCATGAATACCGACGGCCTCGTTTGGTGTATCCGGAGCCTCGGTCCGTACTCACCAGTAATCCCACCCATGAGGGCATCTAAAGGCACCGCAGCGCAGACAGGAGGCCAGGAGTCGCGCAGACAAAGTGTCGTTTCTGTGCAATGTGTTTTTTACGCTGCCAGGCTAAATTTTAAGTTTAGGCGGGGGCCCATTGGGTGCTTGGCTGTGCAAAGGTGGGAGGGGAAGATGGCTCTTAGATTCCTCTTAAAAATTCACCGGACTGAACCCAGTTGGGCAGTGCCCGTTAGCACAAAGCAAGGGATCATTATGCACCACAGGCTGATGCTCAGGTGAGGTGAGCAGCTGGTCCTAAAAGACCAAAGACTAATGCCACCAAAGGATTTACTCCCCAAGCATGGAAAATGCTGGGTCGGGAATGAACAGTTATTTCAAGCTCCAGCAGGTTTATTAGGAAATAGTCAACTTGGCCGGAGAAATTAATATCAACTTCCAGGAAAATGCGTGGGTCCTCATTTTAATATCAAATTCTGTTTAACTACAGCGCTAATTACCATTTAAAGCCAAAGGCTTCTGTTCATGTTTGTGAATCTTGCAAGCAGGGTTTTTAAAGCCTTTATGATTCACCTTTAAGTAGCTAGCAGTCATCATTGTCACATCAAAGTTTAATTTGCTCTGCTCCAGTACAAAGTCCTCACTACTTGGTTGGCAAGGCTGCTCGGCTTAATTACTGTGTAGCCGGAAAAGGACAAATTAAATGTAAATATCCAACAGGTCCAACTAAATAATAAAAGAATTGCCTGTTGCATCACACACAGGTCTTTGCATCTATTTAATCTTAGTGTATTCATGTATAATGACTTCACTTATATTTCCCCTTCTTTAAATGTATTTGCAATGTTTGCATAAGAAAAAGAGGTTTTACTAACTAAGCCCAAACTTGCATTTGCCTCAGTGTAATCCCCTGCAGCAATCATTGTGGCATCCCTGGAAGGTGTCAGCCTGGAAAAGGAGTGGTCACCTCCCCCAGTACACCTGATGAACCAAAGCCACTGCCATTGGGGTGGATGCTCCTTATTTAAGGACACGTGAAGCTGTGCTTGCAGAGCTGGGGTGGTGACCAGTGGGTCAAGAGGAACCAGCCCAGTTAGTAGGTTTGGTCCTTTGTATGTGTCTCTCCTTTGTCTTTCATTTATCAAGCTTGTAGATAGATGAACAGTGATACGTTCCAATTTTTTACAGCCCCACAAGTGCCATGTTCTTATCTGCAAAACACTGTGCTGTTCCTGCCCTCACCTTTTCCCTTTGAAACAGTCTTTTTCTGATTTTCTTATGCGCTTTATCCTGCTTCTAGTACTGAGTTTGGTGCCTCCTGCTGCATGTGAGAAGCTTGGAGAACTGCTGTGGCTCTGGAGACACAGGTCTCTCGATTTTAATTTCCAGTTTCATCATGGCCTCCTAAGTTCAAGGATGAGGAATCTGAACACCGGTGCAAAAAAAATAACAGAGTCAATGTTTGGCACAGTCTTGCCGGAGATATCCTAAGACAAAACTTTGCATAATAAAAGGTTTACTAATGCAAATAAAAAGCCTACAGAAAGTTACTCCCCACAGCATTTTACTAAGGTGTCAGAAGATGATAAAAGTCAGAGGGACTTTTGAAAAGGCTTCATAATGTGAAAGGAAAAGAGAATATTTAACGTAGCTGGTATGTTTGAATGTGTTTCATTTATGACCAAGCACCAGCCTCCACCTCTCCACTATCACTCTGACCTCCATATGTTGAAAGGACACACTGAGCACCTATAAAATATGCTGTAACCATATAAGCAATTCATTTGGAAAATGACTACAATTCCTTCTTTTGACACAGAACTGAGGAAATCATATTCCACTCGTTTGGAAAGCACTTTAAAATTAGCATATATCTGTTTATTACTTCATATGTTAAAAAACAAGTAGAGAAACCTGTGCAGAGGTATAATAGAAACCTCTGCTTGATGTTCATCTGAGGTCCATAAAGCAGATAAAGGTTGAGATGTGTAATGGTCAGAAGGGTGAACCAGGCAAAGTATCAACAACTTCTGAGCTTAGCATCAGTGAAACTCACCTGGAATGTGCCTGGCACGCCTCAACTCAGAGGGAAAATGCGAAACCAGCAAGAATTCAAGGAAAGGAGGAAAAAAAAGATTCTGGCTTGAAAAGAACAGATTTGGTGAGCAGTGGCTGAAAAGGTGAGGATTGATTCCCTGGAAAAAGAGACACATGGTATGGGAACATCGGCATTGAGCAGGTAGAAAATGCCCTGGCTAAAGCAGCCCGGGAAATTCTGCCTCCCCCATCTCAGTATTAGGGCATAAACACATTCAAAGAAATTAAAAAGAAAAATGTTTTCATATGCAAACCAGTGATTTCCCCATGGAACTCACCACTTCAGCTTGTCGATGAAATTATGAACATGGCAAGACGGAGGATTAGTGGCTAGGACAAATATTAGGAATAACCAGAGTGTCTGCAATTAGTTAAAACAAAAATGTTGTGGAAGAGATGAAAATTCAGGTTTTACCACTCAAAGCAATCTCTAGCTATGGAGGTAAAACCCCATTTGCTTAGTGGATTATTCCTCATCTGTTTATTTCAGGCTCTAGCATTGCTTTGAGGCATCTATTATGAATTTTTGTTATCAGAAACAGTGCTTCTTTATGTGAACATTGATTCTAGATCTATGAGTTTGAGGTATTTAAGCTTAAAAAGTGGTCCTGAACATGAGAAATACCTGCAAAGTAACTCTCAGAATGTGTGAGTTACAGGGAACATTTACTTTTTTATTTCTTTTCATGACTGAAATGAATCTGCACCTTATATTTATATTTTTTTCTTAGCCAAGCCTTATGAATAAAGAAATTTGCAATTGTGCACTACACGCTGAGGCTACCGTCCACAAATTCAAACCGTAACTTTATTCAGAGCTTCATGGCCAAGTTGGAAGTTTATTTTATTGTAATCTCCACACGCGTTATGTCCACTTCCAGTCATACAGGAGGGCTCGTTTCCAAGCCACATGGAAACAACACTAAGACTAATTCCCCTCCTAGACAAGGCCTTTCTCATCAGCTGAGATTTGTAAACTTCGCTTCAGCTGTGCCTGGATTTTTCCCACGTTATGTGAAATGAGTTTTCCATAGGCTGGAAAAATAATATTAATTTTTGATCTTTTTATCAAAGATTTCAATTCAGAAAAGACTGTTTGTTTGGGCAGCTTTGGGGAAGGTGATGATTGTATTTTTATTTTATTTTATTTTATTTTTCAAGAAGATGGATTCAAAGCTTCAAATCTTCCATTCTTTGCGCTTGCCCTCCTCCTTCAGTCATTTGTGTTTTAACAAAAGGGTAAAGGAAACAAAGTAAGAGGAGGTACGGAAGAAAAATTGAGCTACTTTATACAACTGAGCTGCAGCCCCAGCCAGCAGCAGTCGCCATCGCGGCTTTTCGGGCGCAGGGTGGCGCGGAGGTGGCCCCCCTTCTCGCCTGATGTCTGTGCAGATGCTTCACGCTCCCCGCGCGAAGGAGCAGCCGGGAGCAGGCGTGGGACGTGCCTCAACCCCAGCAAAGCTGTTTGGCAGTGAAGGGAGCCGTGGGGGCCGCGGGGCAACAGCATCGCTGCGGGGGTGCGGCGGGAGGATGAGGCACCTCCGGTCCCGGCGCGGTGCCCCGCGCTGGCTGGGCGCTTTGCCACCCTCCGCTCACCACCGATAGAATTTTTACTGTAAAATATCTTTCCTCCTTAGTCTGTGCTGGGAAGGTATGGCTGTATGTAATTTCCTTATCTTTCCTAGGTATGCGGTTCCCAGCTTTATCATGTAATTTTCCCAGCACTGTTTTGAACGTTTCCAGATTCTTGCTAATATTTTCCCTTCAGTTCTTGCTCCCAATTAACCTTTCATACTTCCTTTAATCCAGTAAACTGCACTTTCCACCATTTACATTTTTTATCTTACTAATTGAGTTTTTTCACCTCCATCTTTTGATTTCAAATCTAATTATATTGTTATCGCTGGTGTAAAACCAGTAGGTTATTGATAACTTCTGTTCATTACTAAATTAAACTCTGCCTTATCATTGCTCATTGCTTAGCACTCTGATGTGGAAATTAACCTTCGCTCAGCTCTTCAGTCCTTTCCACTATTTCCCAAGGCTTGATTTACTAAATATCTTCTGTTAAATCATTCCGCCCAGCCTTCTTCAATAACAAAATTCAGCTGTGGCTTTGTCCAGGCTTTATTAAAAATACATGACAAGCAGCAAGAGATTAGCCTATCACTCTGTGAAAGGTTCAAGTGTTCGTAAGCAAAACTGCCTGTATATTATATGGGAATAGAGGAAATGTTTCTCCAGGAACCTTCAAAATCGTAAATGCAAAATTCCTGTAGCGCTTGTGGCACAAACATCCCTCAAACACATTTGCATATATGTTACCTTTTGTGTCACAGAGTAAGAAATTTTCAACATATTTTATATTCTTGTGCCTACAAAATCCGAGAGCTGTTGCATACACCTTACCAGCGTGTGCTTTAGATGAATAAACTGAACACAAATTTGTGCCCATGTTGGCAGAGATGACTCTGTAAAACCAAATAATTGGGTGGGGTTTTTTGCTATAAGCCAAAGCTGATCACAAGTTTTTCCTGTAATGGTGAAATAAATATTCTGACTAGCATGGACTAGCAAGTGCTATATGTAAGAAAGGGTTCTTCCCAGGGGAGAAAAGAAAAACACAACCATCAGCAGAAACCTGAGACTGGGCACAGCTCACCTGAGGTGCGCAGCAGTATTTGACTCTCTTTAGGTGATCCGAAGGCTGTGGATATAGGAAATCCCATCCGTGTGTACCGGCTGTCGGTGGATTTTCCTGTCCAGATGGATTGATGTTCGGTGATCGCTGTCTTCTGCTTTTCTCTGTCCACTCAGGTTTCAATAAGGGCATTCGCAGGGTTAATTTCCTTCAAAGCTTACAGAGCGGGTAATTATTTCACCACACTGTGGAGTAATGTTTTTTTCTTAATGACTGAGTGTTGCCTTTTCTATATTCCTGCTTGTAGTCCACCAAGCTTCCAAACCAACAAATCAACCATCATCTGATGCTTGTAAATACCAGATTTCTGGCTACCCTTTGTCACCAAGTAACAAACTGGCTTGAATTAAAGTAAAACTTTCTTGGAAATCCAACTCAGGCAATTTCTAATCAGAGCAATATTGCAAAAGCTACATCGGCTGACCTGAACAATCTTTATTCCACAACGATGAACTCGTCCCATATTGCATATGGTTAGCTTTTGCTGCAAGAGACAAAGCCCCTTGTTCAGAACAAGTGCAAATCATGTGTGGAAAGTGCTCCAGTGGAAAGTGCGGGTCATCTCACCTCTACAGCACAAAAGAGAATAATTTTTAAAAAATCTCAGATACCCAATTACTCATGGTAGAAGGCCATGGAAGTTCACAGAGAGCTCTGAAGGGCAATATGGTATGGAATAAGAAATAAAGTTAGGTATCAGCTGCATAGGAATGAAATTGAACCAGACATTCATGTTACAAAAGAAGAAAATGACTAATGGGATGATCAGACAAAGAGATCAAAAGCAAGGAGGGCAACTGCCAGAAAATTATTTCCAGCAATTACTGGACAAGACGGGACTGGAGCTTTCTCATGACAGGAGGATAAAGCCAGGGTCTTGCTAATCTTTCAGAGAAGAGTATTTAGAAGATAAGATAGGCCAATGTCAAATTTAGTGTAATTTTGCTGAAATCACTTGAGAAACTCGAGAGACTGATGTAGTCCAATGAGTTCAAAGTTATACAAAGGCTGAAATTGTATGCAAGGTGACAGTGAACTGGAAACAGAGTATGGAGCTTTACCAGCTGCAACAGCCATTTCACCTTGGTCAATAATTAATCATATGGAGTTTTACAGGGAGTTCATACAGAACCTTGGCATAAAGTTATGACACCAATCCCTGCTATGAGATTACACAAAAAGTTTACAACTCCTTCCCATGCCTAGCTCAGCCCCTTTGCCACCCGCCCCAGAGGTGCAGGTATCAAGTTATTATCCTTACTGAAAGTTTAACCAAGCCCAAATGATTGAATAACCTGCTTTGCTTGTTCCCAGACAGCACAGAGTTTTAGATCCCAGCCTTTCTCTTTCTCCTTTATTCCTTGCAACAAAGATAGAGTCCTGTTGTCGCCTTTTCTGGGTATTCTCTTCCATCCCGCTTCCCTGAGGACTAACAGATGCTTTGCAAGTGAGACACAGCAAATGAAACGGGAGAGTCCCTTGCGCTTTCCAGTGTAAGCTGCATTGAAAAAAGCAAGACTGAGCCTTTTCTCCATCTTCAGAAAACTAAGAAGGGTTGCTGTCTAGATGGACATGAGCGACCCTGTTCTGGGTCTGAGAGTTACATGAATCTTGGGATTTTTTTGGCAGAGCAGTGGATGTTAAGGAGATGAATATACAACACAATTAAAGCTGATGACTGTTCTCCAGTCTTTGGTAAAATATAGTCTAGATCCTCTACTGGAATGAACTCAGGGACAACTTCAGGGAAGCTTTACCCATTTGTACCTCCTTAGCTTCTGCGGCTTAAAAACTGTTCTTTGCTACCATGAGGCTTATTTTGGGAACAGTCAAGGTGTGTTGCCATTTAAAGGAGTGCCATCATGCATAATTTTCACATTCTTTAAATTCCCAGATGCTCTGCTATAATAGACAAAAATGTCTGAATACACTTGTGGAATATTCTGTTTTCTTAAGATAATTCAGAGATCATGTACCTAAACGCAATGCGGTTGTATAAAATTTGTTATTCCTTGTATTACGTATAGACTGCACGTCATGCGTTGGTATGGTAAAACCTTTAAATTCTGTTCTTGATTGGCTGAAATCGATATTTTTCCCACTATTTAATGCAAATTCTGATATTTATTGCCTGGCAGATCAAGTCTTCCATTTGATAATGCCCTGTCCAACAGCAAAGACCAAGGACTGAAGCCTGGACGGAATCCTTTAACTTCATCAGTCAGCATATCTCTCTTACCTCAGATGTCCTTTGCCTGTCCAGGGAGCCCTAAACTCTCCCAGAGCTGGAGGGTGTAGGTCGATTAAGCATGGTTTGCTGAGCCTGAAATGAGTGCAGTAATTCAAGCCCTGAGAGCTTCAGGAGCACGTGGTTTTGCACAGGGCTGGAAATGGCTTCCTAGCTCTTCTGAAGATGCTCCAGGGAACAACTCCTCCCCGCTCATCCAGGTCTGATCTTCAACATCCCTCTCTACCTTTCATCCCCAATGATGAGAACAGGCAGAGCTCAAAGGCTGGGAATTATGTGTCAGACCAGGCTGGCAGATTACGTTTAACACCTTTTCCTTTCATACAGATGCATTAGTAACTGCGAACTAGGGAAAGGAAGGGTAGACATCTGGGAGGCACAAGAAGAACTTGCCCATCCACATTATTTTCTGATAACACTTTTTTCTGGTTTATGTACAATTGCCCGTGAACCTCCTGCAGGTTTTCCTGATATGAGTTACAGATGAATCCTCTGTGTTTGGTGCACATGCACACAAGGAATTTAATAGTATTGGCTTATGGGGTTCATGAACCCTCCCTGCCTGCACCTCCTTCTTGGCCAGGTGACACACTTTCAAAAATCAACAGACTTAGGCCATGCTAGAGGTCCTGGACTGTGCATCACCCATCACAGGACCTGCTCGGAGAAGTCCTCGCTCCCAGCTGGCCTGGGAACCCAGTTTTCCTTTGCATTTAAACAGGGACATTTGGGAAAAGAGGATGCTGGGATGTGCTCTTGCTCCATGGCAGAGGCAGGACACAGCAGGACCTTGCACTTGATCCTAAAGCACTCCTGGGTTCTCCACTATTTCTAACTGGGGAGAGGTCCCTTGAGGAGAGAGGTGTCCCTCAGGACTGCACCTGGAGACCTGGAGGCAGAGCAAGGCAGTCCTGTGACAAGCCCTGGAGGAGTAACAAGCGGTGGCCTCTGCAGAGCAAAAAGATCTGAGTGGGCAGAAGGAAATATCACCTGGTTTATTATGGGGATGATCAAGCTCAGAGATGAAGGTCATGAGTCAACAGAAAACAAACACAGGTTGTATTTCCCCAGTGAAACCTCAGGTGCAAAGCACCATGGAAAGCAGTGAAAAAGTAGGATGTAAACTGGTTTTTTTGGTACCTATTTTGGTACCTTCTTCTGTTCCAGCTTCCCTAATAGACTCAAATCTGCATTTCCAGGAATAAAGAGTTTACTGGGCTTATCCTGTCCTTGATTAGGCAATAGAGTTTGCTTCTGCGCTCCTCTTGGGATAGGATTTTTCAAAACCATATTTTTTTGGACACCTGCAAAAAAAATCCTACATGATACTATGGCTACAAGAGGAGGGAGAAAAAGCATTTGCTTTTCAGGGGTGCCATATAGCACAGAAAATTTACGATGCTATTGCAAATGAAAGTCAGACTTTGTGACAAATGAGTCATTATTAGCCTGTGAAAACTATCGCTCAGCTTAGTTAGCTAGGGCATTATTAAGCTGAGAAGGACGTGATGGGACATTTACAGGAACAGACAAATGGTTCGCCGTCGCGCCCACCTGTATTGCTTATGACACGCACTTTGCTCGGTTTGGCAGGGCGCCACACGGGCTGTGTTAATTTTAGCAGCAAGGACACTAAAGAATGCAGACATGGTTAATAATGTATGCTGTCGGGGTCCTCTATTGTCTCCGCTTTTCTTGTCGTAGTCCTCTGTGTGTTCATTGTGAGATGAGGGAGGGAGGAAGCCAGTCAAGAAAAAAAGAACCCAAAATACCCAGTACTTGTCCTCCTGGAAAGGCACAAGGCCAAATTCCCCGACTATGTAAATGAGGAAAGGCCTGCAGAAATCAGTGTTTTTTGTAAAGACAAGCCTGTTGCGAAACTGGCACCAGTTCTGAGTTTGCCCATTCCCTGCAGGCATCCCAGTCTTATGTTAGAGATGCTGAGTAGCTCCAGGAGGTCAGGGGGTTGACAGACGTTTCTGTGATGTATAACTGGAAACTGGAGCAAGACTGAGTTTCCAGCTGTAGTTGTCTGCAGTGCCTGTTAACACCACTTAGCAAAGAGTCTCTGCACCTTCCTACTTCAAATTCACTGTTCCTAGTGAAGAGCAACTCCGCTCGGCCGCTGCTGGCGGCCCTGCCTGCCCATTTACCTCCCTCCCAAACAGCCACGTCCAGAGCAACCCCTTCCACACTACATGGAAGCAAGCAGTGTTTCCCCATCTATGTTAAGGATATCCCTTTTGTTGGTTTTTTCCCCGCCCTTTCCCCAGGTTCTGTGTGCTCTTGGCTGCAAGCTTTGCCAGGGAGGACTCATCTCTCTTCATGTATCTGAAACTAATTTGTCTGCTATCACAAACAAACCATAATGGAAGAAGCACCAAGACTAATGTAGATCTTAATAAGAGGGATTTAGTTGTTAACATACTTATTATGACTGATTAATTAAATATCTCATAAATACAGAGAAGACAGCTGCAATTCCAGTTTCTGAGCAAAATAAGTCCACCTACTGTAATAAATCTGTTTTTAAAGCTTTATGGATCCTCTAACCTTTGAATTAACATTGCCTTTTTTGTTACTGTCTCCAGCAATGAATCAATTGTCATGCCATTTTCCAGCAAATGTTATAACCCAGCCATTCACAAACTCCTGTTGCAAATCCGCCTTCCTGCAAACTCCTATTTGTTAATGCAACAACCTTCGGAATCATCCATTTTAAGAATAGCAGAATGGGATCAAATTTTTGAGCATAATGACAATGTCAGCGTAGTTTATGAAACCATAACAATGTAAGAAATGACATCTGGTAAGCCCATCATGCATGTAATGTATGGTTAGCTTCAATGATTCCTCAGAGTTTTGCTCTCTCTGTAATGTATGGGTGGCAGCGTGCCACTCAAAGTAAGGAGAATCACTCAGCTGCCTTGAATATAAAGTGGAGAATATACTATGCTTCAGCGGGCAGGCGGGTGGCACAGGAATGCTGATGCAGGCTCCCTGCGGAAATGCCGTTGATAAACACCACTGGCAGAACCTTGCAGGTCCGTAAAGGAAGGTCTGGTCTGGAGGAATGTTTTTGCATTTACACTGAAAGATCCTGGTGCTACCCGGAGGCTGGGCAGTGATGTCCACTCAGTCGAGCAAGATGTCTCGGCTTCAGGTACAAATGAGTGCCGCGTGGTCTGTGCAACCATCTCGTTCTCATTGGCTTATTTAAGGCTGCTTTTGCACAGAGGAGGAAAGCCCCAGATTAAGTTCTGAGGTGGATGATGGAGCCAGTGGAGCAGAGCATGGGGTGAAGGTCACTGAGCCGTTGCTGCCACCGGCACGTGTTCCCGAGGATGGTTCCAAAAGGAGCAGCATTTCCCACAGCGACGGTTGTCTTTCTAGAAGAAATAGGGATGGGAAAAAATGCTGGCTTTGATTTTAACCCACCCCTTAGAGCCAATCTGCCTCTCAGGGGTAGTTGCAGGCACTGATTACTATAAATTACGAATACTTTCCAGCCTTTAATGTATTTATCATCGCATCTGTTTGAGACAGGACAGTGCATCTGGAAGAAAAAGGAGAGTGATCTTGCATCGCCTTAGCATCCAAGAATTTAGCAGCCAGGGATTTATGCTAAATGACCAGCTATGGTTTCACCCATAGATAAAGTGGATGAAAAGGTCCTTTCAGAGGGCAATTCATCCTTCCTCTCTTAGACCTCCTTCCTCAGAGGTCTTTGAGACCCTGGCCCTCAAGCATGCCTACTTATGCACCTAAAAAATACCTGAGTTCAAGGCAATGCCACCAAATCCCACTGAAAGCAGCACAGGAACTCAACCCCAGGCCCCGCACCTCCCATTAATACCCCAACTGGCTCCTGCATCACTCACGTCTGGAGTCATCACAAGGAAGCCCTTCCCTAAAGCAGGCTCTTCAGTGTCTGTACAATAGCTCATAAAGTTGGTACCTTTATTTGCCCAGCCCTTGGTTTGCTTGGCATCGTGACCCTACTCCAACGTGGAGGTGAAACCTAAAGCACCAGTAGAAGGAAGATGAGCCCTGGAGACATATTTTCATGACATTGGGGAATAAGCACTTCACTGTGGAATGTCTTAAAAGGTGGTGATTTCCAGATACATTTTTAAGGGAACGGTGTAAAGCGGGAGGCAAATGTGATGGGAACTCTGCTGAGACATTTCTGGTGGGAAGCTATGATGAATGTGAATATGACTTAGGTTTTGGGGCAGCAATTATATAATATTTTAGAAATACCAAGTATAGTCAATGAAACATGCACACACCTCTTCCTCCCTTCGATGTATGTCCTTTTCTGAAACTAGCCAAATGTCGTTGTTTGTGCCTTCCAGGGTTACAGCATGAAACTTGCCATAACTGTGGGGTGCTTCCAAAGGCAAAGTCGGGCTTGTTAGCAATTGTAACCTTCAAACATATCAAGATCCTTTCCAAACCTCCAGTTTTTTAATAAAATTTTATTAATGGTGTCACAGGCTCATAACTGAGGAATGCAAATAACTAACAAAATTAAATCCTTTCAGGCATTCCCACGGCTGATTTTTATTTATTTATTTATCTATAATGTATGATGGTGGGAAACCATCTTATATTAAATTATGGGCAGCAAAACACAGCCTAGCTCTCAAAGCATGGTCTCACTGGTAGAGAGAACTCATTAATGTCATTCAAATAAATTGGTGTGAAATATGATCATCCCAAGCAGTACCTTTATTTACACTTGCAAATCAGAAATAATACAGTTAAGATATATGAGGCAACAATTAGGGAATATGTCTGCAGGTATTCAAGGAAATATCATTCAGCTTGTGCTGCAAGAAATGAATATTTTATTGCCAGTGTATCTGTCTAATTGAATAATGAGGATACTAACGCTCTTTTACAGGTACAGCAGCGATGGAAATTTCAACTAAATATAGAATGAATTCCCCTGAAGGAGACCTGGTATAATAAGAGGTTTTGTGTCTGCTCCATGCAGCAGCTCTCTTCTACTTTAATTGCAAAGCCCTGGTGATGCCCAAAGGGCTGCTCCAGCAGATGCCCTACTCCCTATGGGGTGCACCCTGACACGGCGCTACTTCCAAAATGTGGTGCTTGAAATGGCCAGGGTGGAGGAGGGGGCAGCGACGGCAGCGAGTGGGGGCAGGACAGGAGGTGTCTGGTCTTGCAGTGACGGGTACATGGGCTGTTTTGGAGCCACAAGGTTATTCCTTCCAATTTGCAGATGATCTTTTAAATAAGGGGATACTGGAAAGAAAGCTGCCTTGGAGAGGACTGGTCTAACCTAGAGCTTTTCAGATTGGGCTAACGTAGATCTTTTCATGCGTGTCCTACCCTAACTCTTCTTTTCACCCTCACCCCAGGGCAGAGAACTGGGCAAAGCCCAGCGTAGGGCAGATGTCTCCACGCTCCCAGGAAGCACCACCTCCAAAGCCATCAGTCACAGATGTCCAGAGGAGGATTTCAGCTAATTTCATCCTTGAATTGGGGCCATTCAGAACAAGGGGAGCAAGACAGTGACAGCTCTGTCCCATGCAAAGAGGCCGAGCACAATCACTGCTCCCATCCCACCTTCAGAGCTTGCTCTGGCTTTACAACTGTTCTTCAGCGCAGAGTTTGGCGAGAGTAATTGGGACATCTCAGGTTTGCTGAGGCCTCCAGGCCATATGACAATATACTGCAGCAATGCTCTCGGCTCATTTCATAAGCAAATGGCTTTGCCCTGCATTTACTTACCAGTGGTAAGGGCCGCTACTAGTGCAGGGTCTTATTCTATTAACGTTATTGCTTAATTATACTGTAAAGCCCCATGGCAACACTTTGCACGTCAATACCCACTAGTGTAGTTTCACAGTACAGTGTAGTGTGAGTCTACTGTGTTAAAAAAAAGAAAAGCGTTTAGCAAGTTTATAATCAGTACAATACAGTCAAATTTTTTAGGTTCCTGGAATCAGCTGAAGCATCATGATGAGGGCTACATCTGGGGGATAAAAAAGTACAACTGTATTAGGAGGTTATGATTACTACACATGTCATTGTCATATCAGTCATTTAGCAGTCATATCTTAATAAACTGCTGTGAAATTTGTCATTTCAAAGTAAGATTAATGCAGATTCGTATAATAAAGTCATCACATCACACAGCTAAGTAATTATGTTCAAGCTTTGTCACTGCAATGAATGTCTCTGTGCCTAAGTACTGAGGGTGACTTTTTTTTGGCTGCTGTTTCCTTATTGATGAATTAGCCAAATAGGCTCTTTAATAACTTTCCTCTGGAAAGGTATTTTAGTAAGAAACCAGAAAGACAGAGAGGGGGAAAAAAATCACCTTATTTGAATAATATAATAACTACCGGATTCTCCGCACTGTTCTTTGGGAACCTGTGGATTCATAGTATTCATTACAGATCAAAGAACTTAATTTATCTGTATATTCTTGTTTGTGCACAGAAATACAGAATAAGTTAGAGAGTCAGCATATGTTAGAGTGAGCGGCAATCTGTTATGGTAGTAATTTCGCTGCTTGCTGTACTACAGAGGGTTGTGCTATAACACGGCTCATTATAATGGATGTACTTTATTTTGTTCAACCAGTCATGGTAAAAATATTTGGCTAATGTTTTCATTGCCTGCCATCTGTGTGGTCAGCAAGGTTGTCCAACAACATCCGAAATGTCACTGCTTCAAACAAGGGTTTAACTGAAATTTAATCAGACAGATCTTTTCTATTAATTAAATACCAGCTGATTAATGCAATGTATTTTGATACGAAATAACTGTGGCCCAGATTCGGCCGTGCGTGTGCACAGGGAGAGTTGCTCCTTCTCCGCAAGGGCGGTTGCTGACTGCAGTGCCGCTCAGCTGGCGTGAGCAGCGGTACGCAGACGGACTCTGTCCCCAAAAAGCCATTTAAATACTGCCAAGCCAAATATCAGAAAAGACCATAATGACGTTTGCGCGCACGGTCTGGACCCAGCCCTTCCTCTGTTAGTGTCGGGATCACACAAGCATTTGTTTTCCCTCCTCAGCTTTCGGAGAAGGCGTCGCGGTATTTCCTGGCATCGCCGTCAGGCATCTCGTGCCGCCGCTCGCCCTCTCTCCGAACCTCTCTAGCTTCACAGATTTATCTTTGCCCTTTGAGGCTTTTGTGGAACGACTCCCAGTGATGTCTTAGGTTGTTTTTTTTTAATGTTTTGTATGTTTTTTTATGTTAAGGGATCTGCAACCTTCTTCAAGGCGAGGGGGTAATATGTTTTCCCTCTTACAAATGAAAGCATGAGGCAAGTCACCATGAGGCCATGCAGAACAGTGCCAACTGATTTTTTTTAATCCTAAATCTGCAATAAGAAAGGACTCTTTTGTCAAAATACTACACTGTTTAGATCTTTCTTCATAGCCTACTGTTGGTAGGATTCTGTATTTAAGCAGACACTGGCTCACTCAGTATTTATCAGCTCATTTCTCTCAGCACCCTAACAATCGCAAGCTTTGTCATGTATTTCAAATCACCTCACAAAGCATGATGTCAGTCAAGTCAATGACCAAAATATGAATTAATTTGACCAAGAGGTTTCTATTGTAGCTAACACAGAGCCTTCAATTAGTCTGCGACAGCACCACTCTGAGTTTCGCAATGTCATTTTTAAGACCCCAGATGATCCATGGATGGTGGATGCCTTGTTCTTGCTTTCTTATGTGTTGAACACGTTTGCTTTCTCATGCAAAGAGGGCGGTGGTAGGGGAAAGGCCAAGACTTCTCCCACATGGAGACGAGATGGGACCAAGAAGTACATCCAGACATGGGAACACAGAAGTACGTGTGGCTTCCAGAGTTTAGGTACAGACCAAACTATTGGCCCCAAATCACAAGTCCTGGCACATGAGCTGACCATTTTAAAAGGGTCTGAAGTCCCACTGCAGACTCATATTTTATTATATGCACATCATCGGGGGGGGGGGGGGGGGGGGGAAAGTATTCACAAGTTGGAAAGACAAAGAATTTTAATAAATAGCATCATTAGGGCAAAAGCAATCACGCTGTGTGTTTCTCGGCCACCTCTTGAAAAATGACAGTCTGATGGAAGGAAGCTGCAGTTCTGATTAGTGTCATTCTCAAAACATCAGAACGTTGGGAAATGCAGCAGTAACCAGCAGCAATACTCCCAGGGCTGCCCTAAGGTTGACATTGAAGAACAAGGTGCCAGGATGGTGTCATCAATCTCAACAGTAATTTACATTTATCATGAGAAATAAACCCTGGAAACAAATGGCAGCTTGCTACAATAATTCACCCAACTGATATAAAGCTAAGGAGTGCACTTAACAATTAACTTTTACCAATCAAAGTGCTATAATCTCTATGAAAAAGAGTGATGTGAAAGGAACATTAGGCTGCAGCAGTCCTATGGCTTTCTTTGAAATATTCATTGCATATTTTCACTCAAAACCGCCAAAGGAAAATCAAGTCATTAATAAAAAATAATAGCTCGTGAGCAATTCTTTAACCTACCAGACCCCTGTAAAATCCAGATCCTAGCTCTACCGAAGCACCGTGATGTTGTCGTGCATGCGAGGAGGAAAGGCGTACCTGATAGTTGGGTTCAGTTCTCCAAGAGTTCACTAAAACAGCCTCAAGTAAGAAATTCATTTCAAGACAATTCTCCAAACCCTACATGCAGCAGGGAGTAGGCAGCACCCTGCCAGAACAGGAAGATGTTCGAGAGCACCTAAAAACGTGCAACACAAGACTAATGAGCCCCTCTCTCATGTGAATCTCTTTTAAACAGTACTCGCTCACTGACCACTTGTATATTACTGACGGCTTAACAGTAATACCGCTCCTTAAATCTGCCTTCCTACTTGCCCTTGGATTTAATTTAGGGCAGTAATTTCCATCTGCAGTTGGAGCGGTTATAAATATTCAATTAAAATGGTTTTTTTTTTCCTTTAAGATTTTTTTTTTTCTAAGAATATTAAAATTTTCAGAGTTACTGCCTACATGGAGATACCCTTTTTTAAAAGCTCCTGGAAGAGACACAGGCTATAAGCCATGCTCCAGCCTCCTCGGAAGTCATGGAAAGGGTCATCCAGGGGTTATTGCAATTTGTCCTCCCAGTTTAAAGCAAACAGTTTCAGTTGCCCTTCTTCTGCTGACAAAGCTTTGTGCTCAGTTGGTCAGCACTCAATTAGCAGCCCAACACACCAGCTAAGAGGAATGCATCATCGCTCCTGGGATTGCCAGTGCCGCTACTGCCTCTCCCTGGGTGCCAAGGGATCTGCAGACACTTGGCCTGGGGGTCTCCACATGCTCCTCTGCCTTTCAATGCATCTTCGAGACAATCCCCGCTAAACAAGCAACAAACAGGCATGTTCTTCCAGCAGCCCTGTGTTAGGATGAGAGGGAACCTAGGGTCATTTGGGGTTGAACCAGGCCAGACCTATTCCAGTATCCCGTTCTTGACCTGGCCAGTAACCAATTATTAGGGTAAAGTGAGGACAGCAGGTTTCCAGCTCCCTGGACCCAGCAGGGTGGTGGCTGGCTGCGCTGGAGGCTGTATCCTGACTCGTGCTAGTAAATGCAGAATCTACACATCTGCTAACCCCTTTCCCACTCACTAATGCTTTTTGGCCTCCACCACATCCTTTAGCTACTAAAAACCTCAGTGTATCATCTCCATAAAGTCAGTGGTGGGAGCCCTGCGGCCAACACCTGATGTCAGGGACCTGCTGAATTATATGAGCTGTACAAAGGAAGGTAAAAAAATGTCCTGGTGAGTGTCCAACACGCTGGGCAAGGAGAGGCATTGTAGAGGAGTGAGTGGAACATTACCTGCCTTACAGCATAAGGAACATAGACTTTACGTCTTGACCCGGGTCACAGGGAGCTGTGGCAGAGCCAGGAACATAAATGCATCTCCTAAATCTCAGCATTGTCCTTTTCCAGAAAATCTTTTTGGTTTACGACATTTAATAAAATAGGTTCTTTTATCGCAATGTTTTTGGAGGTCAACTGCCTCTTCTGATCCTATTTCTCCGTGTTTCTAATTAAGTTACTGTGAATCCCATCAGATTTCAACGGGAGGGATCAAGAACCATCGCTTTCATGATCTAGTTAATACCTGTAAATATCAGCTGTCGCCCAATTCCCACTACGAAGTAATAGGTGAAAAGAGGAAGATACCATAAAACATTTTTTACTTAAGGGCAAGAAGCAATAAATGATCTCTATGTCCTCAGAAACCTGAGTGGCTTTTCCTTAGGCTATAACTTTCTTTTTAGGACCTAGCAGATGTACCCATTTTATCAGTTCATAATCTTTTTTTTTTTTAATACTAGGCTTTGGGGTTGGGTGTTTTGTTGGTTTTTTTTTGTTTATTTGATCCTCGGACGTCTTCATGCTTGTAGAGCAGGTCTGCCGCTGAGCAAGAAAACTGCATGGCAGAAAGGCCCTGAAAGTGTCACCTCCAGGTAAGGGGGTCTGAAGGACATTACGTGGGGAACGATGCTGACTCTGGGCACACCGGAGCTGTGTCCGGCTCCGCGGAATGCCCTCACTGGCACCGGCACTACAGAACACCACTGCCTTGAAACAGGCTTTTGAGGAAACTGATCTAAAGTTTCTGTATATAAGGGAGGGCTTTCAACAGAAAGTAACTAAAGGAACTTTTTTGAGACCGAAGGAGAAGACATCTAAGTATAATGATGGAGTTTAGTTGCTCAGGATCTAAGGAATTAGTTGAAAAATGTGTTAGTATGCTGACTCTTGCAGATCATTATCTACCCTGGAATGTCCCGATGGGTAAGACTAAAAAGTCGGGTAAACCTGGTTCAGATATAACTCTTTACACCAACAAGGATGTAACTATTTACATCATCCAAAAATTAGACCTACTGATGTTTTTATTCAGATTAATCACTAATGATAAATTATTTCTGTTACGTATCACCCTAATTCATTTCCCCTAATGGTTTACTCATCATTTGTGAGCTATTTATGAAAGGAACCTGCATGCCTGCATCTTATCTCTTGAGTTATTGCATGGTTCATTCTGAAGGGGAAAAAACAACACATGACCTGTGTTCAGGTCAAGGAGATGTACAGAAAAGGGAAGCGGATGAATAGAGAAGGGAAGGTGCTGCTGCAGCTCATACACTCAAGTTGTTGCTCCAAGGGCAACAGGATCAGATTTTGAAAATAGAATGAGGACTTAAGGAATTCAGAGGAGCTTCTTGATTGTTTTCCCATGTTTTTTTTTAACTTTGTTAGTGTATGAAAATGTGAAGTGGACTTAGTACCACTGGAAATGTTCCACCCCCAGTGAAATACAGCAAATACACTAAGCACCGTGTGCAAGTTGGCCACAATCATCAGGCAGCCGCTGCCTGACTGTATGAAAGCTGCCCCTTCAGAACATAGAATCATAAATGTTGGAAAAGACCTCTAGGACCATCAGGTCCAACCATCAACCCAACATCTCCAGGCCTCCTAAAACCATGCCCTTAAGGGTCACATCAACAGAGTGTTTGAACCCCCCCAGGGATGGTGACTCCCCCACTTCTGGGCAGCCTGTGCCAGGGCCTGACCGCTCTGGCAGGGAAGACATTTTCCCTCACACCCAACCTAAACCTCCCCTGACGCAGCCTGAGGCCGTTCCCTCTCGTCCCGTCACTGGTGACTTGGGAGCAGAGACCGACCCCCCCCTCACTCCAGCCCCTCTCAGGCAGCTGCAGAGAGCAAGAAGGGCTCCCCTCAGCCCCCCCTTCTCCAGGCTAAACCCCCCCAGCCCCCCCAGCCGCCCCCCAGCACACTTGTGCTCCAGACCCTGCCCCAGCCCCGCTGCCCTTCTCTGGACATGCTCCAGCCCCTCAAGGCCCTTCTTGTCCCGAGGGGCCCAAACCTGAGCCCAGCACTCGAGGTGGGGCCTCCCCAGGGCCGAGCACAGGGGCCCCATCCCTGCCCGGCTCCTGCTGGCCACACCAGTGCTGACACAAGCCCGGGGGCTGGTGGCCTCCTTGGCCCCCTGGGCACTGCTGGCTCATGCCCAGCCGGCTGTCAGCCAGCCCCCCCAGGGCCTTCTCCGCCGGGCAGCTCTCCTGAGGAGTTTTTTGTCTCCAAGTAATTTGCTGCTGAGGTGCTGCGTTATTGCACCAGTGTTGCAGCTCCAGAAGATTCCTCCCCAGCTGCAGTGCCCTCACTTTCTCTCTGGGAAAAAATGAAAACTGGCACCCCCAGTCCTTCCCTTGGGGAAAATCCCTGGATGTTAAAGAAGAGAGAAGCCGATAAGGCTCTGGGTTAAATTAGTACCCTGAAATGTAATTGGCAAGGTTTTATATTAAGCTCATTTTCAGAGTTTTACCTTGATCTTTTTGTAAAAATCTTTGCTCCAGATTGCTTTGTGAATCACAAGCGGTAGGTATTTCTGAAAGAAGATAATTCAGATCCATCAGTGTTTGCAGCGCTGAGCACCAAAATACTACTTTGTAATACTTTTGATAGGCTTGATACTAATAACTACCATTAATGTATCTAAGCAAGAGGACTGACCTTGTCCTTTTCAGCATTAGTAGAGCAGTTATGAAGCACTCCCACCATCCTGATAAACATTCCTAGTACATAAATGAGTCAGCCTGGACCAGCTGAGGATCATCTTAACAGCAGAAAACATGGGAATGAAGAGGATAACTGAAGCCAGCAGCACCAGGACTCCCTCACCTTCCTCCCAGGGAGCCTGAGAGGTGTTGGCTTCTGCGCTGGTTTTCCGCGTGCTACCTCTGGCTATCACTGGGATCTCTAAGCCTTAAGGATGACTGTGGAGTTGTCTACTTTCCAGCACAGTATATGCATCTCTTTGTTGCCTGCAAATACCCCTGCTTCAGAGCTGATTTCCAGTGCAAAACCACCAGCTACTGGCTTGAGAAAAAAAGCGTGTAGAAAAGATCAGCTGGCTTCGTACCATTTCACTCAGAGAGGGCTCTCCCCGTACCTCCCTGACCATTTTCAGCAAGCCCCTGTAGATGTTAATGCTTCTGAGAATCTGGTCTTTGACCCCAAATGGCTGAAATTGGCCAGTGCGTGCAAAAGTTGAGACAAACGTCATGCATTCAAACAGTATGATTCATTAACCCGACTTCCATAGGAAATCTTGGGAAAAGGAACATTTTGCGCCATTACCCCCTGAAAAAAAGAGAGAAATTGAAACTTTTGAAGTACTTTTTTTTACTAATTATTCAACTTTTATATCAATAGGCCTCTAACTAAAAAAGCTATTAAAAATGTGAAATCAGAACAACGATGCTTGTTTAAAAAACTAAATAAACAAATATTTACAATATGAAATAGATAGCACCCTGTTTTTCAACTGCAGGGATACCAGCTTGAAATGAAGTACAATCCCATATAAGTAAGCCATTAATCTCATTGTGAGGTGCATGTTAAGCTCCGAGTTACATAGTATAAAATGTAACACAGGTTGCAAAAACGTGCAGGAATAAGTTAATATAGGAAAATTATTTGCTCTGTTTTTTTCCAGCTTTAAATGACCTATAAATGCAATGTAAGGGCCACAGAGCTCTTAACAACAGTCCAGCTTTTTGAATAAATGACAAATATTATAAGCTTGTCTGCAAAAGGGATTTACAAAATGGAGAAGACCAGGGCACCAAATATTTCCTCATTTTCTAGTAGAATATTCTGCTGCTTTATAACATTGACCAGGAAGCAAAGTAATACCTTAAAGATATGTAAACTGCTTAATACATAGGAGCTGAGAGCCGTCCCAGCATGGAAGATGAATAATGCGCATTTCACCAATCTATGTCGTGCATCAATCTTGAGACACTGGATGGTATTAAAATTGCTGTACTCTTAAAGCAAAAGTAAAGGAATCAAAAAGGGACCCAATGCATTCTAAAATGCGCTTTGGAAATCCAATTCAATGACAATCACTTTGAGCTCTTGTTGGTATGAAACGGTTATATGGGCAGGAAATGAAGAATAAGATCAGATGTGCCTTTTTCCCTCACCTGGACACACTGAGAGCCATCTGCTGCCCTAGACTGGTCTCGCTCGTCTGGTACAGATTGCAGCAAAACAGCTAGTTATGGGAATTAGCCTCGACATGCAGGACTACAAAAAGATCAGGCATATTCTTATTTAGTCTTGTGCATAAGGAATACTATCTGAATTGATTTTATGCGGTACTTTATCTTCCTTTTACACAAAACCTCTGGTTTATTCCTGTTCATGAACTTGAGGAACTTTGCAGAACAGTTGAGAAATGGCGGGAATAAACCTGGAAAGGAGCATTTCAGTAGCAGCCTTGCAGCCGGGTGACCTAACGGCTGGACAGACGCTGCCTGAAGGCTGTACCCATATTCAGAATGTGCTGTTGGGACAGTTGCTTTGTATCTATATCGACTGAAATAAAAATAAAAAGCCAGAGCCATGGAAAAACATCAGTTGATAAGGCCTAATCAGCTTGTTTTTTCTAAGTAATACCTTCAAACCACTAAAAGCATTAAGAGATGACCAGATGAAGGAGCACTAGCCTGACTAGGACAGCTGTGGTCCACCTCCACAGAGGCTGTTAGTGACTCGGTGTAGCCAGGCGAGGAGGAGAGCGTTACTATGGGGGGAAAATCCAATTTCACATTTCTTGAAGCTTCCTCAAGGCTGATGCCGGTTTGATTGGAGATGTGGGAAGGGCTGTGAGCAGCTGACACAGCAACAGCTGTAGATGTTAGTGTTTTCACTTCTGGACCTCGTCAGCTGCATCAGGTCACTGCCGCAGAAAGACACAGATGCTGAAAACGAAACACAGACTGTATGAGAATAGCCATCCTGTGAAGATCTGGAGCACCCCACATCATCGTCACTGTAAGAACAGTATCACGCAAGGGAAGGGAGACTGTTTTTGCAGCAGCCAGAGCTGTGTGGTTATACACGCAGGCATCAGGCAGATTACCCAAAGTGACCATCAATATGGACCACTGCCATAGAGCCAGTAGCAGACTCGGTGTTAATAGTTCGGTTTAACATGGCAATTCTTCTCCACACACTTCTTAAATGCAAGTTTTCAATGTGGTGTGGCATCAAATCTCTTACAGTCACTCTAGTGTAACTTGGAGCAGGACAGGAACCCTCCCCCATGGCACGAAGTTTCTGGTTTCCATTGCTCCGCAGCGCATTACCTGAGAGATGTTAACTGAGTCGAACAGCAACAGAAAACAAGAATCAAGAGGAAAAGCAACAGCAATCAAGATCATGTGGCTGGATGAAAAGAAAAAGATTGGTATAGCTTAAGCTGCAGAGCCTGAATGAAGTTGTCCTACAGGGAGGGGGTAACGGGCTGTGGGTGTCACCTGAGTGTCACCATGAGGGTTATTTCATTGGTGCCTTATGGTAAAACCAGGAGCAATGAGATTAAATGAAAGAAATATTTAATAAAATACTGGGAAGAAAATCCTTGTAGCAACAAGAATTAACATATTGGTCATCTAGTTTCTGTTAAGTTAAATAATTTGAATGCCATTTGAGTTTGGGTCCATGTAATGTGACTCACCTGTGAGTATTTTTGTTTCAGGTGCGATACAGTTGTATTATTCTAGGGCAGGAGGCATTGCTCTGTACTGGATAAAGCTGCATGCTCTGAACTGTCAACAGCAGAGTTTCACCTCCTGGAACTTTATCAAGAATCAAAAATCAGTTTGTGAGCCACTGATGTGATACGAGATCAGCCAAAGAGACTTTGTCTTTGCAAACTCCCAATCCCTTTCCTGACAGGTCTTCAACACTTCAGTTTTTATTTATCGTCTACTTGGAGGAGTGGCGAAAGCAAAGATCTTGCTTAGAAATGTTAGTGGAAATGGAAGAGCTTTGCTTAAGCTATATTATCTTTTATTTTAATCTTGTAACTTGCTATGAATAGTCTGACTCACTATGTAATCAGCATTTTTATTCATTAACTAAAATTAAACCCCCTTGAGATTAGTTTTTACCTTCTAAATCTAATAGCATGGGTGGGTTGGACATGGCTCTGAGCAACCTGATCAGCGGAAGATGTCCCTGCTCACTGCAGGGGGGTTGGACCAGGTGGCCTCTAAGGGCCCCTTCCCACCCAAACCGTTCTATGGTTCTGTGATGGAAAACCAAAGATCTCTGGGAAATCACCTGCTAATCACATCACGGCTGCCTGCATGTGAGAGTTGTCAGTTCTGGGGACAAAAGCAATCTTTCAATCTCCATTAGGATGAGTCAGTGAGAGGATGGCATTGCTGGGAAGGTGCCTCTGCAGACAGCAGCAGCAGGGGGGAACGCTCCAAAACCTCCAAACTGAGGTTTTGGAAAGGGACGTGCTTTGCTTGGTGCTTGGGCTCTCAAGTCGGGTTACAGCTGGATGCTCAGAGTCAAGGATGCTAGCAGAGTGGAAATAAAAGTTCAACAGCTGCCAAGCACCACAGGTGAATGGATCCCCACCCACAAAAGTGATTTAAGCACCCAAGTGTTAAAAGATGGTAGAGATAAAGGTGTTAACTGGGCTTCAGAAGAATATTGGAGTTAGGCTTCAAAATGACAAATTCAGGTGAATAAGTTTAAACTAGTCTATAAAAGTGATTATACCTCCCTATGTGTGCCTATACCCAGGTGCTTTCACAGCTCTAACTCTAGTTATAGCAAGCAGTGTATTAAAGCTGTGCTGTAATTTTTAATAAACTAGTTATATGCTCATATTATCTGCTGTGGGAGCTCTGAAGCCTCCCCAGTGTTAGCAGTGATGATGTGTTATTTCCAAGTAGTGAAAGGGCTGTTTACTCCTCTGTTAAAAATTATTAATGACATTTGAAAAAAAAAAACCAAAACCTCTTAACCAACTCTGTTCACAATGTTCATTCTACCATATCTTCTATTATGACATCATAATTTATTTAGAGTGGTATTTCTAAATCGAATAGGGTACTTCTCAAAGGACATTCTGCCCCTCTCATCATCCAGGCTTTTCCTGCCCTGCCTTCCCCTGCACCTTCTGTTGGCTTCCTGCGACAGGCTTAGCGAAGCAAAACCGAAGTTCTCACCATCCCCTCAACAATGGCGGTATCAGAAAAGGCAGATGATGTATTGCTTTGCACAAGAAATTGGTGGTAAGAACTGATTAATGCTTACCCAGCAGATATTGAATCTGATTCAGATTTCAGACCAATTTTACAATTATGTTACTCTAGTGAGATTGATGGAGCTGTTTCTGATTTACCCTGAGGTCCATCCCTTTAGCAGGAATGAACTGACTAACAGAAATATGGTCAGATTAAAAAAACAGACAATGTGATTTATCAGCTACTTTTTCATAGACGCTGTTTTTGGAATTTCTCATTTGATGTTCCGTCTTGCCTAGAATTTCATTTGTGGCCCTCTTCTTGAGTGGTCTCTGTATTGACCTAAGGATTTTGCTCCTTGGTACATAATTAATGGGACTACATTTCCCACAGCCTATTTTAGTAGCATTCCTTTCATCTGAACAAATTCTCTTGCCTTGCAAAAAAAAAAAAAGCCTCATTCTACAAAGTTTTCAGCGAAAGCATTAATAGACGTTGCAACTTTCAGTGCTTATTCTTTATGTCCAATTTTGTTACACAAGGCTTTTCATTACAACCTAATGAATGACCTAGTGATAATGGAAGAATCCCCAAGGAAATTTAGAAACAGCTTGACAGATATTTTGGGAAGCTTACATGATACTGAGCACGTCATCTTCAGAACTAATTTAATTGCAGTGTATGGATACGATGCAGTGCCTGCTAGCTGAATTTCCAGTGTATTTTTGAGTGGGATAGTGATGGAAGATGACTGAGGTTTTTGCTCCCAGCACCGATGAAAAGACTGACAGGAACTTAAGGAAATGAGATGGGAAGGGTGCAGAAGATGCTGCGTTGGCTTATTGCCCGGACGAGAGAGAATACGATACCAGGATGGAAAAGCAGCTCCTAGCTTAATAAAGAATTATTATTGAAGTTATTGAAAAGAGAACTGGCGCTTGGCTCTAAAATGAAACGTGTAGTCGATAAGATGACCAACAACATTGTGAAAATTTTAATTGAAAAAGTGGGATAAATTTTTTGAAGATAAATTTCTCCCGTTTTGGCTGTCACTAGGTAACACTGCTGAGAGCCCAAAGGAGCCGCACAGTTGTGGTGAGAAAAAGTGTTATTGTCAATCAGACTGGCTTTCTGGTCTCTGTCTGTAATTTCATGCAAAATTTCCTATAGTAAATTCACATGTTGTGTTTGAGCTAAGGTATCACTTTAGAGAAATTATTCACTTCTATTAAATAAGGGTATTAAAAATAAAATGTTCTTGACCAAGCTATAGGACTCAGATGCTTTAAACACTCTTCTAATTCCCTTCTGACAAAATTTTCACACCTCCTAGAAGCATTTCTTTATAATCTTGATTTTTATTTGACAACATGTTCCCTCTGATTTCAATGAACTACACACTTTAACAGATTAAACACATGAACACATTTTTGCACAGAGGATGAGCCTCTGTCCCTGTCTCACAAAGAGGTTTGGAACTCGATGTTTCTTCTTTACTACACTATAAACCAGAGAAAACAGGAGAGTTAAATTGGTATGAAATTGGTACAAGCTAATATATGTCCCCTATATTGAGAGGACAGGCAAACTGAAGAAGTGACCTTTCAGTGGTGCACGTTCATTTATTTCCATACGCAGATAAAATTCGATCTCATAATAATCAAGGAATGCCCAGACAGTGCTATGATTTCTTTCCCGTTCTCCTCCTGCTATATCAAAGGTTCGGACGTAAAGTAGAAAGCCCTGCCCTGTCTGACAACGCCAAATAACGTTTTGATGCAGACTTTGCCAGGCACCGTCAGCCCCTGCTGTGATTGAGAAGGACATTTTTTTGCTGCTGGCCTTGTATCTGTAGCAAGCTGTGTCAAGCGCTGGGCATGTTCTCCCTGCAAGTGAGCACAAGGCTTTCGCCCTAATACTCTTCCCTGTTTCTCAGTGACCTTTAGTCTTGATTTCCAGATTTTATTTAATTTTTTTTCTCATACATTTTCTGCACGAGAACTACTCCTCTAAAGCTGGGGGGCTTTTCGCAGCCATATTGTTACCAGTTGGCTCTTCCTACTGAGGTTTATTTCCTGAGACTCAGGATGATACCGTTTATTTCTTCCAACTTCTGCCTTCCTGAGCAAATCAAGTGCATTTAAGTGTGCAGATCATGAAAGGGAAGAGATGTGGGTGTTATGAGCTGCAAACTAGAGCACAAGGGCCGGGGCAGTTTGGGCAACGGAGTCCTCGTGGAACTCAGAGTCCACAGACAGGAGCACGCTGGAAAGGTTTGGCCAGGTGACAACGAAGATGTGAAGACGGGCTCAGGCAGAAGAAATAGTATGTCAGTGCGCTTTATTTCACTGATGAAATTAAACTCCTGAGGGACCACACACACCTGGTGCTCATGCTGATACTAAGGAGGGGGAACTGCAAGGGCGCTACTGATCCCTCTCCGATCTGATGCATCTCATGGGACATCAGTGACCACAGATGTGGACTGGGGTGCACCAGGGGTGTCAGTGGCTATACTGTAGAACCCCAACAGCTTCAGGCTCTTTTTATCATCCATGATCTGATAATATAGAGGGCTAAAATACTCCAGAAGAGTCACACTCCTACTTTTCTCACTTGAGTGAGGTTTTTTTCCAGCAGCTGGCTCAGATGCAGATGGCTGTACTGCAGAGAGCTACTGGTGAGTATAATGACTTTTATCGTGATTATAAAAACAACAGCAACTTTCCTGAGCAAAAGTGGTTTCTGATTTCCTTGGTGCGAATGCAGGGGATCCATAGGCCATTATGTGCTAGGTGCTGTATGGTTCTGTGAAACAGAAAAAGAATAGAGTCTTCTCTGTTTATCATGTTCTCCATGGATATAGTACCTGCAAATACTCTTAACTGTAGATTTCACAGCAGTTATTTTAGTGAAGTTGTGTTTCTAACCTCTGAAATGATAGAATCATAGAATCACAGAATGGTGTGGGTTGGAAGGGACCGTTAGAGGCCACCTAGTCCAACCCCCTGCCATGAGCAGGGACATCTTCAACTCGATCAGGTCGCTGAGAGCCCCGTCCTGCCGGGCCTTGGATGTTTCCAGGGATGGGGCATCGACCACCTCTCTGGGCAACCTGGGCCAGGGTTCCACCACCCTCATTTTACAGAACCTACCTTCTTTCAGTTTAAAACTGTTGCCCCTTGTCCTGTCACTACAGGCCTTGGTAAAACGTCTCCCTTTATATCTTGCAAGGCTGCAATTTGTTCTCCCTGGAGCCTTCTCTTCTCCAGACGGAACAATACCAACTCTGAACCTTTCCTCATAGGAGAGGTGTTCCAGCCCTCTGAGCATTTTCACGGCCCTCCTCTGGACCTGCTCTAACAGCTTCATGTCCTTCTTCTACTCTAAAAAGAATATTTTAAAAAAAGTTGGTCATGCATTTGGCTATGTTTGATTTGATTTTCATTAGCCACAACATTCCCCAGTAGCTGAAAACTGCTAATTTGCAACTAGAAATAAGATTCAGGAAAGAGAGATCTCTAATTTTGGAGAGTAATTCCAAAGCCCCACTACACCACTCTGAAAATTCAAAGGGTTTTCATGTTCAGGACCCAGAGGAATTAATGACCTTAGGGTAAGCGCAAATAAAGCCCTCTGTGTTGTTAATGTTGTGAGTTTGGAGGTTCTTTTTACTTAAGAACTTTAAAAGACATCTTGACAGCTGCCACCGGTAACCTGTTGGCCTTCTCCTCCTCCTAACAATGTTCACAACATTAATCGAGCCATTTCAATTTTCACTTCGTGTGAGCTCATGCTGCTCTGGGTCTGCAGGTCTTTCAAGACCCAGGTGTGAAGAACATTTTCCAAAAATAAAGCAAAAACTGGCACCAATCAACACCCCAAAATGTGTCTTGATGGAATTACATCAGGGAGAAGCAGTAAACTGCTTCTCAGATAGACCTTGGTCAAAAAAGCCCTGCAGCTGCGGAGATGATTCCCCAACACCAGAGAAGCCCTTGGGAATTTAACTTTAAGACATTCCCTTTTATTTTTGGAGCTGTTTCAGGCCAGTGGGTTTGAGCCCAGTTCCAAAAGGATCATTAGAAACAACTTCCACCCCATGCTCCAAGTGGTGGGTCAGCCCTTGACCAAAGCAGGAGAAAGTTAGTGTCAGCAGGCTGATACCGACGACGGCATCTCACGACTCTGCCTGCTCAGAGGTTGCTTCTCTTCACCGCCACTTTTATGTCTTCATTGTGATTTTGGGACTGGAGCCCTTAAGTCAAACCCACATTCACGTCTGGTGTTGAGGCTTTCGAATTGCATTATGTTTGTCTAAAGAAGCTTACTGTGAATCAAGTGGGTTGTTTCACTTCTTTATGTCTCTCGTATCCCAGCCAAAAACCCAGTTTATAAAATATTCATAGCATAAATGATGAGCCAGAAAATCAGTTCACATTGGCATTTTCGCATCCCAGCCTACAAGTGCCGGGAGGATTCCCAGGTTCATAAACGTTGAGTCTCACAGGGCCCACCAGGACGGGCGGCTCTGATCAGCAGCCGGTGGAGAAATCGCTGCAGTGACCGCTATGGACTGCTCCACCGTGCGCCTGGGGCCGAGGGCAGCTCTGCAGAGTTGTCTGGGCTTCATTTGGAGGTTGTGAAGATTTGGTTACATCCCTTCTTGAGCTATTCCAAAAATCCTCATTTCAAAAAAAAAATAAAGAATAGAATAACCAGTACGTTTTCTACCAGTGCAGCTCTGCTGGCTTTTATTTATAGTCACTGGATTCAGGGTCCTGAATTAAAGAGCTGCTCAGGAAGAGGAATGTTTTTGCCCTTTCATGGATCCTTTATGCACTGCACTCAAGCTAACTCCTAACTTTCTTTTTTTAAAGCAAGTGAATGCATTTAGTGTCTCTCTGTAAAGAACCCTCTGACAGCAGCTCTGTGCAGACATTTCAATTTATCAATCTCCTTTCAGAGCGCAGATGCCAAAACTGGACCCGCTATTACAGTAATGGTCTCAGTAATGTTATATACAGAGTGAATATTGTTTCCTGCATTCCTATTCCCCTAGTCACGCACATGAAGACCATGTTCCCCCTTCTTTCTCCCCTCCTTGCATTGCATATTTGGCTTTATACAAGCAGCGTTTCCTATGGCCATTGAAGGCAGCGCCTGAGGTGAGAAGGAGGGACTGTCACATGCAGCTACACACTTTCCCTTCAGCTATCTGGTCTCTGCATTTCGCTGGCTTAAAACATTGGCGAGGCCGTACCTCGAATCCTGGGTTTGAGGACAAGAAGGGCCTTGAGGGGCTGGAGCGTGTCCAGAGAAGGGCAGCGGGGCTGGGGCAGGGTCTGGAGCACAAGTGTGCTGGGGGGCGGCTGAGGGGGCTGGGGGGGTTTAGCCTGGAGAAGGGGGGGCTGAGGGGAGCCCTTCTCGCTCTCTGCAGCTGCCTGAGAGGGGCTGGAGTGAGGGGGGGTCGGTCTCTGCTCCCAAGTCACCAGTGACAGGACGAGAGGGAACGGCCTCAGGCTGCATCAGGGGAGGTTTAGGTTGGATATTAGGAAAAACATCTTCACCCAAAGGGCTGTCAGGCCCTGGCACAGGCTGCCCAGAGAGGTGGGGGAGTCACCGTCCCTGGGGGTATTTAAAAGACGCACAGACGTGACCCTTCAGGGCATGGTTTTAGGAGGCCTGGGGGTGTTGGGTTGATGGTTGGACTTGGTGATCCTAGAGGTCTTTTCCAACCTTAATGATTCTATTCTATGAGTCTATGGTTATTTAATAAAGGACGGCTTTTCCAGGAAATCCATATCACTTTCCTTTAGTGGCCTCTTCTCATCACTGTCTCATGTTCTTTGAAATGGGATGGTTTCCTCTACCCAACTAGGTCTTCTTCGTAAGAAGGGGAAAAGCCAGTGCAGTTACCTAGGAGATTTAATCTTAAAATATAGTCATTAGGATTTGCAATGCTACTAGAAACAGATTTCAGTGGTTATGTTTTGGGGTTTTTTGTTTGGTTTTGTTTTTTTGTTGTGTTATGTTTTCTTTGTTGTTTTTTTTTTTTAAGTAATGATAATTCCCGAATCTGTTACAGGTACCTCCTGCACAGCTTTCAGGCAAAGCATGGGTCTGGCTTCCACATCTTTCAAAATGTTCTTTATTTTTGCCCTTTTCAGCATCACCTCATAAAAAAAAATTATAGGAATTAAAATTGGGATGGTGATGGTTTAATTTCTCAGAAGTGAAATAATCACTGAAGCTTATGGAAATTGGCTTGGTCAAAAGGAAATGGGGAATATAAAATGTGAATGTCAGGTGGTCGGAAGGAGGTAATGGTGCCTGCAGGTTTGTCATAGTCCCGGGAGCTTTCCACCCACAGCACAGTGACCGCCGAGCCCAAACCAAGCACTGGGGATGGGCGTCACATCTCCAACATGATGTGCTGCTGAGCCATGTATACCTCAAAAGCAGGACTTCAAAAACCATGGCAAAGAAAAGCCATCTCACCTCTAGGGTCCGCAGGGTGCCCCAGGTGTCCCCCTGGGATGTCAAGTGGCTTCTGCAGGGGCAGAGCCCCCAAGGGTGAAAATCAGTGTGGGTGTATGTGGCTGTTCGTAAAGGACGTTCACAGCCTTATCTTGTTTTGCCTGTTTCTGAATTGAATTGACTTGATAGCTCAGGAAAAAAAAACCATCAGCAATGGATGAGATTTATGCACCACACATTTTGCTGTCGATTAATAATAACAGCTTAAAAAATTAAAATTGTCTTAACCTATGAAGGACGTTGGCACTGGGATGCTTTTCCTTGCAAAATTCCCACTTTGGTGCTGAATGTGAAATCTCATATTAGATGGAAGCATCTGAGATGCTCATAGCAGCCTCTTTGTCATCCTTGTCAGGAGTGGAGGCTGAACTCTGGGTTCTCAGAGCTCAGGGCGGTTTGAAACGTGCAGCTCCTTTTCTTCACCAAGTCGTTCAATATTCAAAACTAAGTTTGACAAAAATGTGCCAAGAAATATTATGTCGAGGTGTTTTCAAGGCAAAAAGAAAGAGGGGGAAAAAAATTCCATACTGTGAAATAGCTGGTTACTAGAATGTAAAATACTGCATCATTAAAAGAAGAGCACAGTGTATCTCCCCTGCTTTCTTTTAGTCCCAATTCATCAGACAATTCCTCTTGAGTAAAGCATATGCCAAACTTTATGCATGTGCTTATGTGCCTGGCTGAATACAGATGGACTTAATCATGTGTTTGCACGCTTTGCTCAGCGGGTTTCTTAATTAGAGTAGTTGTTTAAAAAAAAGTGCTACGGTGATGGCTTTTCCATTCTTTCTTTAGGAACCAATGACTTTAAAACCAGTGATATGCAATTGCGTCTCAGCGTGTTACAAAATATTAATTAAAGCCACACTCATGCAAACAATCCCTCTTCACCAATGAGCCAAAGGGGAAAGGAACCCAGGCTCCAGCAAACCACTTATTTATCTGAGCATAAATTCTTTTGTAAAACATCTAAAAACCAGTGGCGTGATCATGAAGCAAACGCCACGATAAATTAACTGGCCTATTGCCTTTTTCCTATGGCACCTATCAATGCTAGTTCAGTAAAGTATGCCTGACTTTCCTAGCTGAAACAGCAGGAAAAAATGCTGCAGCTCGCTAATCTCCATTCACTGGGGGAAAACCGTGATGAAAACGCCCCCCTGCATCCACCGTGGCTCAGTCAGAAAACACCAAGAGAAACAACCTGATCCTGCAACCTCTTTGCACCTGCTTTTTCTACAGCTTTTTGAAGCTTGAAGTGTACCCCAAATTTTGGGCCACGTCATGTTGCGCACTCGAACCGCCAATGTGTCAGCTGCAAAGGCAGCAGGTTCAAAGGGATTTGTGTGCTCGAGGCCTGGGTGAATATCTCGCTTTTAAAAAGGTTTAAAGATGCCATTCAGCCGAGCGCCTGATGCTAAGCAAAGGCATGAATTCATCATCACCCATAAGCATACGATATACTTATTATAGCCTATTTTTAAAAGCAGGTTTACATTTAAGTGCTTCACAGCTTGTTTTCTTTTTATGAACAGGGAACACATTTCTGTGCATACACATGTATATTTTGATAGCACCCAAACCCAAGCTAAACATGTATTGAAAGTAATGGCTTTACCGACTCAAGCCTATGCTTAAATTAAGGGAATTTCTTTAAAATTACTCTCTAAATTAAACCTAAAGACTGTCATCTTTCTTTGCCCTTGTTACCACTGACAACCCTTCAGCTCCCTCTGCAAAGTGAAGAGAAAAGCTAGGTACCACTGAGGGACCACTGAAGCTCAAAATCAGACCACTTTCCCTGATAGATGGCAAACAGCAGGAAATTTGCTACAAAACAGTGAATGAAAATTACTTCTAAAATCTGAATACAGGGGGGAAAATAATAGGATTTTATTAAACATGTATTTTTAGAACAGCAGCAGCTTAGATTTGATTCAGTTACTGAAAAAATTCCTACTGGCTTTGCCAAGCCTGTACAGATGCATAGGCAGGGCCCCTATTAGAGCAGCCAGGAGGTAAAGAAAGGAAGATAGCATCCATTTTAATAATCTATTGAGCTTTTTTCAGATGACATTTTGGAGACCAGCAGTGACTGATCCCATGCACATAGGCTGGACAATGTCTGCTCTGCAGGGAGGGAGTGAAGAGGGTCTGGACTACCTTGTGGACGAGGTTGACGTAGGCACCGTTGCTCCTGCCAAGCGTCACAGGAGTGCACACTGGGTTTCCATTCACACCAAGGCCTTTTTTGGGGCTACAGCAGCTCTGGGTGAGCCAGTCCTCCGTGCAGACGGTGAGGCTGCAGCCCTGCCCTCGGCAAGGAGATTGGGCGTTTTGAGACCCCCCCCCGCATTAGGAGCAAGGACAGCTGGAGCAAAAAGTTAAAAATGTTAAGTTCTCAGCCTAGGTGATAGGGGTTCTTCTGCCAATTAAATACAGGTACAGCATTGCAGTCATGAATTAACACTGCTAACCCACGTGCACCCATTCTGTATTGACCTCACTGAGCTTTGCTCTCCAACAATCTGAATTTCTTCACTGCTCAGCACCCTTGGCTCCCGCTCACTGCATGGTGTGAGCCTGTGATGCTGGAGGATTCACAGCCAGCAAAAGGGAATACACAGTAAACTACTGCAAAACACATTCTTTTTTGGGGGGATTTTGATATACATTTGGATTTCTTGAGTGATCTGTGGAATTCTATGGCGTGAGGATAAAAAAGCGAGAAGAGCACATTGGAGGTTGGTAAAAACAATTAGGCAAAAGGCACCCAGGAATAACACCTGCATTTATCCTTGCTAGGAGAGTCAAAACATTTTTAGTTTTATCCAAAGGAGTGTTTTGGAGATTATCAAAACATTTCATTATTATTGACACCTTTTAGCTTTATCAAAACGAGGGAGCTCAAATGATTCATTTCAACTCCTTTTTTTTAGAAAATAGTGTCAGAACTGACATGTTCCCACAAAACATTTTGATCTTTACTGAACAATACAGTTTAGCTACAAAAGCTCTCAGGGGAAAACAGTTTGTCCAGCTTTCCCTGAAATGCAAACTCCTGCATGGTGCCTCTGCCCCCACCTCCTGGGGTGTTACCGCCAAACCCACCGCAAGGGTTAAGGACCTGGGAGCAGAGGGGTGTTGGCTGGATGTCCTCTACATGCCGCAGAGCACTGTCCAGGTGTGCTCCTTCTCCTTCTGCCTCCAAAACCGTACAGCTGCATGAAAGCGGCGGGTTGCTTGCGTTAATACCGTTGCCTTCTCACCCAGGCTAATCAATGTGGTGATAACACACCAGTGCTGCTCTTTGTGGCACCAGCAAGAGCTGCGAGACCGTGGATCCACGTAGTCTCCGGCCTCGAGCCTTCAGCATGCACAGGCCCTGTCCCACCAGGCTTCAGTGCTGGAGGGGATGCGGATGACCCCACTGATGATATGGATGATCCCAAACGATAGCTGCTTCTCGGTGAGGTATGGCCATCCTGATGGATGCTTTAGATCTGGCAACTGATTTAATGCTCCTGCTCACCAGGTCTTGCTCACACCTTGATGGTTTCTTGCCGTAATAGATGGACTCGCGGTGGTGGTGTTCTCTTAAGGAGCCCCCGGCTAAGCAGGGTGGGGGGCCACGGGACAGCGCAGGCACCCACGCCCGTGTCCGTGTCGCAGAAGCGTTAGTGCTGCTCATGGGGATGTGCAGGTGTTCGCACTGCTCTGGCGGTGCAGTCACACCCCAGATGGCCCTGAGGTGCCACGACTGCTGCTCTTCTCGTTGCAGAAACGCCCAGGTTTCTCCCCAAAGGAAGCTATTCATCAGGTGAGCAACATTTTGAGGAGCAAAGTGATTTTCCTCCTCAAGGGGGAACTGGTAAGCTGTTTCAGAGAGCAAACCCCAAGGTGGGATCAGCTTTGCTCATCTCTGCCTGGGAGACTGCTGGGGACGCATTCCCCCCCCCCAAATAAAGTAATACTAAGAGATGCTGGAAGTTAAAAAAACAAACTAAACAGGCTACAACACATCCTGCTCCTGTGAGGGACGTTTGCTGCTTTTCTCCGTGCTTTCTCTGCTTGCACATCTTGAGAAGGATCCTCCTGGATTTGAGCAGCACCCACCTAACTCCTGGGCCACAGCGACACATGTATAAATGATGAACAAAAGATGAGTGGGGTCTTGAAATGCAACCTGTTTGTCACATTCCCATGCCTACCCCTTATTTTTTGCTGACTCCCTTGGCATCTGGTGGCGGCAAGATGCAATTATTTCCTTTTTTATATGAGTGGTACCAATGGGGACAGGGGAAGGTATCTGTAGCAGAAATTAATAAGGCTTCTCATTTGTTCCCCAAAATATCAAAGGTCTACCATGATCCAGTCAAAAATCCTGTGCAATTTCTCTGATGGCAGACAGAGAAACCCATCATCTGATGAATCTCTTTGCATGCCTGACCTGAATTCCATGTGAAAGTGCTGGATGTGCTTTCTTTTGAAGCTGTTCCCTGTAAAACAAGGAAAGAAACAAATTCATTCACCAGTTTGCTGCCTCTTTAAGGGTATGAGTTAAAAAGATACTTCCAGATACTGAGAACATCCATCCTATGTGAGCAAGAAACAACTGCACATCCCCCAGGACCAAAAAAAAATCACAGAAAAAAACCCCAACCCTTTCTTTTGCAGCACTTACTCTATCCCAAGTGACACATCAGCATTATCAGGCATATGCAGCTCCTTAAAAACTTCTACAGAACTGTGCTGGAAGTTAAGAATATTTTATTACTGGTTTTGGCCAGCTGTTTTCCAGCCTTTGTCTGACCCTGAATTCATAAGAAGGTTGTCTTTGGAGCCTAGGACAGGTCAGGGGAGAGGAGCCTATTGATATTATGTTCGATTTTATATCCTTGAAATGAGATTGAAACTATCCTAGATGCTCTGTTTTAAAATAGTCTACCTGTGTGCTGAAGTCAAAAGCAATGCTGTTGGCGAGGGGTGCAGGGAAATTGTCACCATCAGTGTTTTGGGGGTGAAGGAGTGGGGATGAAACAGGGTTTTATGGCTGTGAGGAGTTCAGCGTTACGAAACCTGCCCTGCTCTTCAGCGAGACAGCCAGTGGAGATGTTAAAGCTTTCTTACAGGGCGCGAGACTCGCACCAGAGCAGGCAGCACCTTGGTCTCCCCGTGACAAGAGCAAGTCAAGTCCAAGTTTTCAATACGAATCAGGTCAAGCAGCAACTTGAAAATGTGTTTCTCATCTACCGGCAAATGCGTCAGCTGCCAGGCTAATGCCTGTCCTCGCTTCACACCTGGAACTTGTCAAAACTCGTATGTTCCTGGAAAAGGCTCTGGTTTTGGCAGATACTATCCACTGAAAAAGGTGCTTTTGAAAACTCCTGTTGAGCCCTATTTATAATCCAAACCTGCTTGCGTGAAGGTTGAGCTCCACTGAGAACACACGGATTCAAATGAAAAATCACCAGGTTAGCATTTAGGGCTGTATTTTTTTTCTCTCTCGCAAAGTGCTTCTTCTCCAGTTCTGCAGCTCATTTTTGTCAGGTTCAAAGAGGAAGCGAGCTTTATAATTTAGAAAAGGCCAGAAAAATCTAGGCCTCTTTTTCCTTTGAATGTTAATAACCATATACTTTTTCCTCTACCAATTACAACACAACTGGTGTCAATTAGTACCTTTCCATTGACTAAAATCTGTCTCATTATTTGCTGTTTTCAACAAAGAGCATAAGGATGTGCCAAAGGGCTCAGCAGCTGCCTGGCTTTTGCAGCAGCCTGTGTTGCAGAGCCAGTGAGCTCCCGGCACCCCGGGAGAGGGGACCGGCGTCAGGAATTACGAGTTACACTTTTCCCCCTTTGGAAGAGCAAGGAGAGGGCATGGCCAGTGCATCATTACCGGGATTATGTCTCTAGGAAATGAGCCGGCTTTGGAGACCCGGCATGCAGGACGTGGGGAGACCCAGGTCTGCCCTGCACCCCAGGGTCAGGAAGGAGCAGAGCAGTGCAGTGGGGAGCAGCAAGACGTGTCAGAGCTGTCCTCATCCACCTGCAAGGGTGCTCTGGAGAGGGAGATGAGCACGAGGGAGGAGGAGGGAGAGAATAGCTCTGCATGTCTTTCAGGTTGGAATATTTTAATCTGAGCTCATTATTTCACCACTAAAACCCATGTTAGAGTGTGAAGTTGACTCTGCTAAAGAGTTTGAAACTTAAACCAAGAACTCAGGGGCTCCACACTGTGAACAATCAAACCCAAACACAAATATTTTTTCACCATAAATTTTTAACAAGAAACATCATTTACATGCTTGTACAGCTAATGCCAAGAGCTTTTAGGGAGGTGTTTTCAGTGAATTCCAATTAACCATTGCTAAAGAAGATGACATTCACAGTCAGACTCTGCCTGCTATCTCACTGGTTGTCGTGATTCCTTTCCCCCCACTCTGCCCCAGAAGAATGCCCTGCAGAGATCAGCCTGTAGGTTTTTTTGGCCAAGTAGAAGCAATCTATCAGGGAAAATCACCAGGTTCAGAATTAGAAAGTTTTCTGAGGCAACCTATTTCCACAGGGCTGCGAAAGGGCATGCTGTGATTGTGCTTCAATAAGAAAGAAACCAATACTGCCAGGCCAGACTCACTCTTCTGTAAAAAAGGAGTCCAGTGAAGTCCAACAGTAATACCCAACCCCTTTCCTACAATAAACCCAGTCCCCTGTTTTGAAATTAAAGACAAACTGCAGCTATTGGGACGGCCTAGTCAGAGCTAGATGTTTATTTGAGTCATCAAATGGGAGTGGGATTCCTCGGGAAGACTCACCAGGCCCATCAGTTGTCTTGAAGATCCAGGGCTAAACCTCTTCATGCCAAATGCAGGGACACTGTTGTGCAGAAAAGCACACTTCATGGAGGTCCTGGGAGGTCATGTTGCTGGGAGGTTAATGGACTCCATGAGCACAGCAATGAAGGAATCCGGGGAGCTGATGTGTGAGTGTTTTTCCCATTCCTGCCTTGGGTATATGACCCAGATCTGGGGAGACTCATTTTCTTTTGTACCACTAAAGGAATTGTGCACATTTTAAAACGCGTATTTGGGCAGACAATGTTTGCAGGACCGGAGGTATTTTGCAAAACAAGGTCCCAATCACCACCAGCAACACTGTCTGACTGTTTTCAGAACACTAATGCCTTGTGGGATAGTATCATCTTTCCTATTTTCAAACTAATTTCACAAGAAGAATTATGAAAGTCTTTTACTGCTGGGGGAAGAGAGATGTAGAAAGATTCAGGGACTGCAGAGTCCAGGGAAATGAAGCTACATCTCACGTGCAGCCTTTATAATGTACAGCTTGGAAAGACTTGGCTCATTCTTGTACTGACCAAGAGCTGTAGGATTCCCTTGCTGTTGTGGGCAAAGCCAGGTCTGAACAGTAAGTGATGCTGAACTCCCCTGGCACGAGCAGGTACGCTGTGGGGACTTCTGCCGTGCTATAGCATTTGTCTTCATGAAGACATATACCCTGCAACCTGCTCTCCAATGTTTATTGGTCCTAACACCTTGTAGATGCTTCAGGCCACAGCAGTGAGTCCGTGAGTGAAAAGTGTAGACGGGAAAGAAAGAGGGAAAAACATCAGTTTGTTTTTCAGATGGAATTTTATCCCGTCCCTCTTTATAGTGAGCCCTTCGTGTGAGGCCTGGTGCACTACAAAAGCATCTGCTCCCATATTTTTTTCCGTAGGTTTTCAAAAACATGTGTATTACTTTAAAATCAAGGCAGTCACAGGCATGAGGTATCCTGAGCACTGAGGATGAGAAGCAGATTTGATGCTTGTTTTATGTGCTGATTTGAGAGATTTTTATTTTTTTTTGAAAGGGAGGGCAGGTTCGGAAACGGTTATTTCCTCTCCTTGAAGCTCCCCCAAAGCGCGACAGAGCAGATGAGGCCGCGAGGTGCATCTTGTACACAGATACAACTAAGAGACGAAAAGCTCCTTATACTCAGGACAACAGAAGCGCACTGAATATCCTTATCGCTTGCACACTGGAGCAAATTTGTTGCTGCCCCATGCACGCTGCATTCACGTATTCCTTTCCTCCTCGGCCCTGTGGCGCTGCCGTGCTGGTGGCAGGGCCCCTCCGCGAGGAGCGAGGTCTCCCACGTCCCACCTCGCATGCTCTCGTACAGAAGTGGCAGTGAGCCTGATAGCCGAGAGATTAGTGCGTGTGGGAGGTGAAAACCTTCACGAAGAGCACGTTGGTATATTGAACACTATCCACTCCCCGTTTTGAATAACAATTTGATTATTCTTAGCTGCATTCGGAAGAGAAGAATGCTCCTAATCCTGTTTAACCCTCTTTGGGTTTTGAATTAGTTTCCTAAGCTTTTAGGATAATGAAAAGGCATTACTGTTGTCTGGCACTGCTTCTTTCCTACCACCTCGCAGCCCCCCAGCCCTGGTGACCTCTGATGCTGCTGAGCATCCCCCACGATGCTGGAGACCCCACAAACCTGCACGGTGGTAGGGGGTGCTTGCACAGGACAGAGAAGCAATTCCTCCCGCAACCATCGTGCACTTCAAGTTGTAATTTCCTTTAACTTTATGGCCCTTTGTGACCTACAATTAAATCCAATTTAAAAAAAAAAACAACAAAACAAAACCAAAAAAACCCCAACACTGGAGTTTGGAAGATTCCTCCCAGTCCAATTTTTCCTAGGATTTGGTGTTCACAGTTCTTTGGTCCTTGTGAGCTGCTCTCCTGTGACTGTTTTGCTTAAACAGGGTGGGAAAAAAATGCGTGTGCATGTGTACGTGTGTGTTTGTGTGTGTCTAAATGGGCAGGCTTCTCTGGGAAGGTTAATTGATGAAATAGCCTGGTCTTTCTCTCTTGGCTGGGGACAATGTCTGTGCTTGGCTTGACAGCAGTCAGCGCTTCCCGACCTACACGGGCGTGTGGGGCTTTTTCGCCAAAATTCTGGGGTTTAAGCTGAGCTCTTGGTCATTTCGTTTTGGTTTGTAGGAAAGACAAGTGGCTTATCACCGGGATCTGCCATTACACTGTTTCCTCCGCCCTGAGACCGCCCAGTAGCGTTGTGCTTTCCCTTTCCCCCACGGAGAATTAAAAACCAGTTGAAATCGAACAGGCTGCGAGAGCTTCCTTCTAGCTGCCGTGGCTGAGTAAATAATTTACTTTGTCAGCAGGAGACACCATTGTGCCCCCAATCAATAAGACTGACATGGGTGAGCATCCCTTCTTATTAAATGCTCCTCATCCGCTGAATTTGAGTCACAACTTTACTTTACAAACGCACATCATATACATGGATACATTAACAGTCAATACCTTTCTCCTGTTGTTTGTTAGGTAGATTGGGAGACACCGGGGAGTTTTAAATTTTATTCCCAGCCAGGGAAGGATTTTAATGTCATTACTCACACTGAGATCTTCTCCGCTCTACAAATAGGCCATTGATTTTAATGGGGCAACTTGTAGCGCGAGGCATTATTTAGTGTGATTAAGAGTATTATAATTTGATGACTTCTGTTCGTTACCGTAATGGGATGCGCAGGTAGCGACGGGATAACTGGTCATTGGTTGCCCACTGAAACGAAGAAAGTGTGTGTGATGTGGGAAGTGGAATCTGAAACGAAGGGGAAGATGCGGAGGATGGCGTTTGCCTGTATTGCGTGGCTGTTTCTCAACATTTGCAATTTCCAGAGTTTTGGAAATTTCTGAACTTTTTTCCATATTTCTCTCTCCTGCAGGAAGTTTCAGACAAAATGGATGGGGTTTGCCCTTTCCTGATTCTGTCATAGTCCTCAGGGCTTTGGGGCTCTTACAATAAATCTCTTCCAGCTCTAAATGACTGAAACGAACAGGTCCCCAGGGGTCCCTTGGTAGGGATCTCTCATGCAGCTGTGCCCATCAGCAGGAGGCTGCGAGGAGCCCTGTCACTCTGAAAGCCCCTTCCTACCCCAAGGACCGCAGATTGGAGGGAAAATGGTGTCCCCTGCCCTGGGTGGAGAGCAATCTCTCGCCCAGGGATGTCACACATCCCATGTCTGGGCTCTTCTTCAAGTCACCCGAGCACGGAGTTACCAGCAGAGGCACTCAGACCTCCTCCTTTGTCCCACTGCTCCCACCACCCTAGTGCCTCCAGCACACCTGGGGACATCAGGAAACACATATTTTATTTTTGTAAGATAGGAATAATTTTTTGGTCAGGTTTGTTTCATCCACAGCATCGTGATTCCCTGCACCGAGGAAAGCAGGCAGCGTGGGTGAGCAAAGGAAGGTACAAATACCATTTTCAATGGCAGTTTTTGGTGCAATTTGCCCGTGCTTACGGGTCAAAACCCGTGGGGAAGATTAATATTGTTGCAGCAGGTGGCCTATTTCATTAGAAGAAGCTTTGCTCCTAATAGGAAGAATGGACAAATCTATCTTTCTACATAAATCTAAGAGATTTACACAGTAGCTTGACAAGTTCAATTCATTTGTCTGTGTCTTAATCAGCTGTTCAAAATACAGGAATTGAGGGTAATGTCTTTGGGCAACTTCATCTGTTTTTTCTCAAAGTGAGTTTTATTTTGAAAGGTTTTCTCCGTTCCTCCTGCTTTTTATTGCCTTTGTACCAGCTGAGGTTTCTGATTTTGGGGAAAGCACCCACAGTGAATACTTTCGCAGAAAGAACTGGGATGAGTCATTTACTCCATCCATACAAATGATGGTGAAAAGATGGAACTTTCAGGGACTAATTACATAGAGATTTTTAAATCAGGGCTTCCAAATAGTGTATAATAACTCATCTGGCTGCTAATATGACAAAAATAAAACCTGCTAGATAAAGAACAAAATAGAAGGACTGGGAATATTTAAGATAGTTTAATGGTGAATTAAGGAATTATCATTGTTCTTCCTGGGGATTTTAATTTGAAGTGAAGAACATTAAATGCCCCTGTTTCTTGCCTCATTTAATGCTAGCAGGGGTAGTCTGCTCACTTGTTTTCTGGACATGTTCCCTGAAGTAAAATCTATCATGTTAATTGTATTCTCACATTTTTATCACATTCCTTCCCCCTGGACAAAAAAAAAAAAGTCTCCTTTGCAGAGATCAGATGCTTTCCCGTGAGGCACGTCCTCCCCAACAGAGCTCTCACTGCATAAAGAGGCCAGGCCCCTCACCTGGCTGCTGGGCTCCCCCAGGGCAGCCTTCCCAAAGAGAATACAAAGGGAAAAAATAATCACCAGTGAAAACTCTTTCCCCGACACCAAAATATCAGCAGCCAGCGCTACCTACCTATGTGTGTATAGAGGCATATGTGTTATAACCTGGTTTATTGTCCATCGTTAAAGCAAGGGAGGGCCAGCCCAGCGCATGCACCCGTCCTCTCTGGGCAGCAGGATTTGCAGCAGCTGCTGGGTTGGGCATTGCAGATGCCTGGTTTCATTTCATCCCCGGCGTCGCACTGGTGGGGTGGCTTTTTAGCATCTGCAGGACCAGCTCCTCGCACCGTGTGTGGCACACACCCGCCACCCAGTGCCCAGGCAGCCCCTGAAGGACGGTGAGACAACGGGGCCATTTCCAGGCAGTCGCTAATAAGCAGAAAAATCCGGCAGTGTCCTTCATGCCTCCCCAGCTTTGCTCTCAGATTTGGAAGGTGTTACTCATTTTACTACTAACTACTAACCTATACATTAGCCTGTGTTCTCTCAAACACTTCTTGATGGGCTTGGCTTGAATTTCTAATCCATAATGAAGACCGGAGCTGAGCTAATTAAACATGAGCTGTGGTTTCATTTCAAACCTGTGCACAGGTTGTCCTCAGATGAACCACGGCGAAGGCCCAGATTCAACGCAACACTCAAACACACGCCTTGAAGGACCAAACTCGGTGGGCACAAAGGTGCCCCCAGAGGCTGTAGCTCTGCAGGGCAGAAGGACGAATCGTTGCGAGCACCAGCTATTTATGCAACAGCATTTTTTGACAGGCCAATGTTATTTGGTCTGATCCTACATGATTCGCTGGGATTTTCAAGGTTCTTCCTTGAATAAAACGCAGCAAGAACAAAACATCTCTGCAAAGCCTTCCTGCATCCTGGCAGCTTCTTGCAAGTGAAGAGCGGGATTTCACTCACTAATTAAGGACATACAAGTATGCCCTTTCTCTCCTCCGAGGAAGCAGGCTCTGCGCAGGCTGCGAGGGGGTTAGCAGCTTGCTGGAGGACTTGCGGTCGGTGTGGATCTGTGCACAGCTTTGGATCCCTGCATTGCGATCCCTTGCTCGCTGCTCGCCTCTCTGGGTGGAGGAGACCATTGCTGTTGGGGGTTTCACCTCCCCGGACCCCCAATGGAGGGATGTGGTCGCTGGTGCTGGTGCAGCTGTGGACCCTCTCCCCAGGGCCACTATTTGTGCAGCTGGGGCTGCTGCAAAGCTCTTGCAACAAACCCAACCCAAGCAGGCAATCGCATCTCAAGGCAATTATAAAGAAATACAGGCTGAAAGAAAGCGGTTGCGGGCATTAGCAGTGCAAAATGAAAAGTGTTGTTCTCTTACTTGCTCTTCTCATTTCTGAAGCTTCAGTCTGACTTGATTTATTCTGGCTACTTTGTGGCTCTTCTATGTTTGGAGAAATAGACTCCTTTTTAAAGTACTGTTTAAGAGATATTTTCATCTTTCTTGTCTAGATTGAATTGATATCGCAGCTTGTTTGCCCCTGACGTTGGTAAACAAACTAATGCATTCTTCTGTTGTTAAATATTGAGAGTACCAGGTACAAAACAGATGATTAATGACCTGGATGCTTCCACCTGGCAAACCAAATTACTGAGAATATTGGACAGCACAAACTTCATAATAAATTGATTATTCCACCCCTGCTTAACTGTAAGGTAGAAGGAAAACAAAACCAGATGAATGGTGAATGAACCATTCATGCGTGGACTCAGACCCTGAAACTTCCCTTAGATCATTTTATTGACCTGCTTGTAAAGCTCTGAATATTTCATTAGTGCCAAACATTGGAGAAGGGAATGGTCGGTGAGTAGTCGAGCCCCGATACAGGCAGGTCCTGCAACAGACTGGGTAAGCCTCTTCCCTACACAAAGCCAGGAATTAAATTCCCCGTTATTTCAGCAAGACTAGATTTTGACTCTTCCTCTGCAATCCGTGATTAGATCCCTTGTCACACACTAGCCCCCGTTGTGCGCAGATAAACCCCTTATTTTAACTGATAACAAAGCTCTGCTCCTTGTTCACGATGGGGGATAGCCTTTTTACAAACTGTTTTCTGAGGCGCTGATGAAACACCCCCAGCACACGTCGCAAACATAGCTCACATTTATTTTGCCATTTTGCAATAGACTTGAGGCCTTTCTGAACCAAAGTGAACCATGCCAGCCTCTGAGTGGGCACGCATTCAGCCTGATGAACATTTAGTTTTATATAAGCTTTTGCTATATTTGCTATTTATATTTGCAGTTTTGCTGTAAGGCCAAGTGCAAGGCCCTGCACAGGGGTCAGGGCAATGCCAAGCACAAACACGGGCTGGGTGGAGGATGGATTGAGAGCAGCCCTGAGGAGAAGGACTTGGGGGTGTTGGTTGCTGAGAAGCTCAACATGCCCCAGCAACGAGCACTTGCAGCCCAGAAAGCCAACCATACCCTGGGCTGCATCAATAGAAGCGTGGCCAGCAGGGCGAGGGAGGTGAGACCCCCCTGCAGCGCCGCATCCAGCTCTGGGGTCCCCAGCGCAGGGCAGACATCGACCTCTTGGAGCGGGTCCAGAGGGGGTAGAAAAATGCTCCGAGGGCTGGAGCCCCCCTGCTGCGAGGCCGGGCTGGGAGAGCTGGGGTTGCTCAGCCTGGGGAAGAGAAGGCTGCGGGGAGACCTTATTGCGACCTCCCAGTGCTTAATGGGGGCTGATAAGAAAGATGGGGAAACACTTTTTAGTAGGGCCTGTTGTGATAGGACAAGGAGTAACGGTTTTAAGCTAAAAAAGCGTAGGTTTAGACTGGATATGAGGAAGAAATTCTTCACAATGAGTGCGGCGAGGCACTGGAACAGGTTGCCCAGAGAAGCTGTGGCTGCCCCATCCCTGGAAGTGCTCAAGGCCAGGCTGGATGGGTCTTTGAGCAACCTGGTCTAGTGGAAGGTGTCCCTGCCCGTGGCAGCAGGGTTAGAACTAGGTGATGTTTAAGGTCCCTTCCAACCCAAACCATTCCATGATCCTGTGATTCTAAATGCTGAACGCTGAGATGACACCTACCGAGAGAATACCAGGTCTCCCCCACAGTCGCCATACCTGATTTGCAAATCTCCAGATTTTAATTTCAAAATAAAATGAGCCAGAAAGAAATTTCAGAAAGACTCTCTTTAATTTGCTGTTCAGCATCCTGCCCACATGAATGGACTCTTCTCCCTGGCAATAAAATAAAAAGAAAAAAGTGCTTCTTATCGCTGTTTGACATCTGTCCACCAGCTACAAAAGGGGCTGGAGGGGACAAAATTCACCCCTGCCCACATCTGATGGTGTGGCTGTGGGAGTGGGGCAGCTCCAGGCACCGCACACGTAAATTCAGGTGTAATGGGTGAGAAATGGCTGTGTCATTTTTCCAGTGTTGCTCATGAGACTCCCTTCCCCAAGTACCTGGTACCCTCAGTGTTTGGTATGATCACTATAAGACCAAGGGTTTTTTCTGGAAATACAGCACCCCTGGCTATTTTCTTCTCCTAAGAGGCAGCTTTGAAATAGTAAGAGATGCAGAGAAGTGGTGAATCCCAATTTACAAGTTCTTATTTTCTAAGCAGATGAGTCATTTATATATTTCAGCAATTAATTCATCCACATTAACAGCAGGTTTATCTCCCTGTGACAAACCTACCCCTAGCAAGGGAGATGTTACATAGATAGTTACAAGACGCTTAAAGATGAAGCTCTGAATGAGAGAAAAACAAACAGCACCTTCTGTTCTGTTTAAAGGAAAGATTATTCAGAAAAAGGAAAAAAAAACCTGTGAAAGGCTTTAAAAAAAATACTATTTCTCTTTTCTTCCCCTCAAAAATAAAGTTTTTATTGCTTTTTGTGGTCAAGCCTAAGGCACGTTTGCTATTTGAAAACAAACTGCCATTAGCCTCCAGCAAATACAACTTGCAATCTCTGATTTCTTCAAGCCAGCTATGATTTTTTTGCCTTTGTAAATATTTATTTCCCCTAACCAAGCAAGAAATCCACTAGGATTCATTTGATTAACCACACATTTCTGTGCAAGCCACTGCAGAAAGTCAAGGAGGATTTGTAACCAGACACATGACGGAAAAGGGGCTCAGATCGCTCAGAGGCATGAGGCTGGTGGGATTGTATCCCATGTGTCACATTGCTTGGTCCTATGTGGGTACCTTTTAAAATCCTTTGGGGATGACGCTCCTAGCCCTTTGTGACATTTTGTATTTCTCCTACGTGCAGGAGGCTGCTCTGTGTCTTCCCAAAAAGCTTGTGCCTACTAGGGAGTGAGGTTTGACTCCACTGTCACTGTAAACGTTTGCCAGCTCCCCAGTGCTGAGGAGCACAGCCAGGCAAGTCCTTTGAAGGCCTTCAAGTCCAAGAGCAAGTGGAGGACGTAGTCAAGACAATGATAAACGTGGAATTTCAGTGGGGTAGATGAGGCTGTAGGCTTACCCCATGCAGTTGCACGTGGGTAGGGTTAACTTATCCATGTGGACCCCAGGACAGCACGCAGACGTGTCGGGCCTGGCAAGCACACGTCTGTGCATGAGGGCTCCCACCAAGCATGGACTTGGGCCTTCTTCTCCATGTGCAGCTCTACAGGCTGTGCACACAGGCCATGCTCAGACACACTCTGACTTCCATCAGCACTGGATCAGGCCGGCAGTCCAATCCCAGGAAAATCTGTAAGCAGCAGCCAGTCCCTCCCATGGGCACCCACGTGAATGCAGGTGGTCCCAGTGTGCCAGGAGCCAGCAGCGGAGAGCCATCTCCAAGGGTTAGAGGTCAGGATGTGCCAAGAAAAGGTGTTTTCTCTGCTGTTCTTTGCAGATTCATAAAAGCTCCTGCTCATAACAGCTGGTTCCTGTGAAAAGCCTGCTAAGTGGTGTGCCAGCTGCACCCACACAATCCTGCCAGGCATGCCGGCTGGGCCGGTGGCCTTGCCTGCAGCTGAGCCTGACAGCGCACTGCCCGTTCAGGCCTGACGGCCATGCACTGCTCTTGAGTTTCACAGAGTACCACCGTTATCCCGCCTTACCCTTCCAGAAGGGAGATGGATAAGAAGGTGGAGAGAGCTCTGATCTCCTGACGCTGCTGTAGACCAAAATGCTTTTTTCTTAGCGCGTAGACCTTGACATACTAAGGAGCAACTCTGGAGAGAGGCAAAAGTTAGGACCCACTTCCCCGAACACATGAGCCAGTGTGGAAATGGTTTGCAAATAGTTAAAAAGGAGCAACTGTAATCCAATGGTGAACTTCTGCCTTACACCTTCTTGTCCCTGATTCCTAGGAGCCATGGAGTGCTACAGAGATGCCCAAGCCAGTGGGGACCCAGGGCAGTAAGGTGCGTGGCTCGAGACACCAGGACCCACGCTGACTCCATCCATCAACAAGCACCTCGCATCACGCTCTCCTAGTTTGACTTCTGAGATTATCCCAGTCAGGATGTGTCACAAGCAGATCAGCTCAGGCTTACCAAAGTAATATGTTGTTTGCCAATTCAGGGCAATTATTTTGCCACTTGGGCAAAATGATGCCATGGTTTTGTGTTGCATTGAAACGGCTCTTTAGGCAGACTTGGTTGAATGGTTCTGGCCAGCTGTTTTAAGACCAAAATGAAACCTTCTTTAAAGAAGGTGAGCCCTATGTAAGGTCTCAAAAATTTTTCTTTTAAGATCTTCAGACTCTTCGGGGAGCTCAGCTGAATGTGAAACCAAAACAGGAAATATTAAGAGCAAGAAACGTGCAGGATGCTCCGTAAGTCAACAAGATTGCTGCAAGTTAGCACTTCTGCACAACGGGTCTCGCTCATCTGCTCTGCTCTTTCCCCAAAGACGTACTTTGCAGTTGGCACATCCTACATCATCCGAGCAAGCACGATCTTTGTTATAGCACCTCTGACACCCTCCGTTCTGCTTCAGCTACTCCTGGTGCTATGTTTCTTCCGTCTCTTGCTTCATTAATGATTTCGTGCCAATTCCTGTTGCACACCGTACTCCTGGCAACTGTTTCTCATAGGTTTCTGTTCCCAGTGGCTGGGGGGTTGCGGCACACGGCGTCTGTGGGCCTGCTGGAGGTGAGGCGCAGCGAGGGAAGAGCAGAGGACTGAAGCAGGATGTTTCGCTATGTAAATCAAAATCTAATAAAAATGGACAAAATCTCTCATTGGGTTTTGCACAGGCTTTTTTTCATGACCATAGTCAATAGTATGACAATAAAGTTGATCCCAGAATAAACCTGGATTATTAGATATGTTTGGTTTGTTTGATAAATGAATCATCAACCCCTTGATAATCCCAGCAGTACACTTAGATTTGTGCAGCACTGCAAACAAAATGGGAAGTTCAATGTTTATTTGGAGAAATGCCCATTAAATTTTTTTCCTTTTCTCCTCCTTCGAAGACTTCTCCAGCCAGCTCTTAGAAAATCAAAGCACTTTTCTCTTTTTTTTTTCCCCTTCATACACAGTTCAATGCATTTGCTAATATATGGCTGCTAGAGCTGAGTTAATTTTAAACAGAAAGCACTGTAATGATGTAGGTCATTCGGTCACCCACAAAGATCATCTCTACTGGCACAGCTACATCTTGTACATGCTGATGAGAGCTCCAGATCACATACTGGCTGAGATCCTCTGGAACCACACAGCTCTGAGGCAGCAAAGGGGCTCTAGTCTCTGGCTTCGCTAGTAATTAAAAGCCCTGTAGGTGTTTGAGGCTAGGAGCAAGGCACTCCAGCCTGGAACAAGCCACCATTATGGCTTGGTGCAACATCACCCAAAAGACAACTGGCTTGGTGCAAGGCCAGAGCCAGACACCCGGTGCAGGGGCTTTTTGGGTGGGATGGAGGTGCAGGGAGGCTCAGGCAGAGCAGCTGGAGGGGAAGCAGGAGGGAATTGCGATTGCCGGTGCAGAGGAGGCAGTGAGGTGCAAAAAGCCTCGCTTGGTCTCTGCGAGGGGAACCAGGACAGCCACAGCCATGTTTGAAACTGATCCTGACACTGATTTCTGATGCAGAGAGGCTGATCCATTGCCCTGTCTATCACTGCTAAATCGAATGTAGCTAATTCTCCTGCAGCAGCAAAACTTGGCGAGGGAAAAACCCCAGTGGGCTCATTTGTGGTTGCAACCATTGACACAGGCTGCCCAGAGAGGTGGGGGAGTCACCATCCCTGGGGGTGTTCAAAAAACATGTAGACGTGGCACTTGGGGACACGGTTTAGGAGGCCTGGGGGTGTTGGGTTGGTGGTTGGGCTTGATGATCCGAGAGGTCTTTTCCAGCCTTAATGATTCTGATTCTATGAACCAGATTACAACCACAACCAGATTACATTGAGGGAGAATTTGGAGGCCCTGGATGTTCTGTTCCGCCTTGTTGCATGCTGGGATGTAGCCTTGCAACAAACACTATCTGCCCGAAACAGAAACACAGATGATTGCTGTGAGGTTCTTTGAAGGGAAAAAGAGTTAAGATAATTATATTTTTTTCGCAGCCTTTCAACAGTTCCTCTGTAATCATGGGAATTGCTTAACCAGACACTGACTTGCTTTGCAGATGTAGCGCTGCTATCTGACACCCCTGAAAGCTGTTACGGCAGCGTTCAAGGGGGCAGGCAAAACATTTCAAGCTGGTGGCTGAGCACGGCTCCCTGATGTGGGGATGCTGAGCCACCACAATGCCAAAGCCAGCAGGAGGGAGACAGGGAGAGAGCCTGGGTCCAGCTGTGCTCACTGTCCCTGCAAAGGTTCCCCTCGCAGGCCCTGGGGTAGCGCCGTGCACCCGCTGTGATAGAAGGGCGTGCGGACCAAAGACGTGTCCCCTGCATTGCCTGTCATCCCACGGGTGAAGAGCCAGAAGTCCCTCCTGCCACCCATCACTGCCACCCTGCGATGGCACTGGCAAAGCCTGGGAAGGCTCCCGTGAGACAAGCAAGGGAGTAAATAGCCTTGGGAAGGTAAAGCACTGAAGTAGCCGCTGTACCGAAGGGTTTTATCTCTACCAAGAAGCACAAGTGTTTCTCAGTAGCTCCTGCAGTAGTTGCAATGATTTCTGAAACACTTTCTGCAGGAGTCCAAATAGTTTGTGCAATAGTGGCAGCAGCCCGGCAGGGCTGGGGAGCAGCGGGGAGAAGCACCCCATTTGCACTCACATCCTGGAAGTGAGTAGGACAAGCTGGGTTTCCAGGGGAAGCTGAAGGGTTGTCTCCCATCCCGTGTTACACCACACACAGATACATGGCTGGAGGAGCATACGGGTGTCTGGAGGATGACTGACCACCCCAACATGACAGAAGGCTGTCCTGCCATTAGATGCCTCCTATGAGGGATGCACTATTTCACCTTTTTATTTTGTTTCTTAAAAAATTCCCATTTGGAGGTGAATATTTCAATCCGCATCTTTTCATAATGGAATTGAATTTGCAGTTTGATGGTGGCTGTAGATCAATACATACTTTCCCTGAAAGCAGCAGGAGTCTGCTTGTGAAAGGTAACGAGATTAGTTAAGAAGTTAAACACCATTACATCTGGAATTGTGGCAAATCGTTTGTGCCATGGTCTCTTGATTAGCGTTATTACTCAGACTGCCACAATCCATAACCAAGTTCTCTTTGCATCGTCTATTACGGCAGGTCTCCTGCGCCGGCACAGCGGGAGTACCCTCTCTCTCAGCCTTGCCTTGGGGAAGCCTGCCAAGAAGTCGGTGAAACCCTGGCCCAGGTTGCCCAGAGAGGTGGTCGATGCCCCATCCCTGGAAACATCCAAGGCCAGGCTGGACGGAGCTTTGAGCAACCTGATCTAGTTGAAGATGTCCCTGCTCATGGCAGGGGGTTGGACTAGGTGGCCTCTAACGGTCCCTTCCCACCCAAACCGTTCTATGGCTCTATAATTCTAAGTTGCCATGTCTGTTCCTCTTTGTGAGCAGAGGGAACATACTCTCCATGCCCTGCCCTGCTGGTACATGATCTCTTCTAGATGGGTTCAGAGCAGTTTATGGTCCATGTGGAGTTTCTTCTGCCAGTGATAGCGAATATGCCCAAGGTCTCTTTGCTAACAGAATGCCAGATTTGGTTTGAATTGACCTTGTTCTTTCAAACATTTCTCCTAACGTTATGAAATAAAACAGATAAAAAAGGTAAAGGGGACGCCAGGCTGACCTAAAGCCGTCACAGGTAATTCCATTAGCTTCCTTGGGCTCTCCAGTTTCCCAGAAATTATGTTGAAATTTCTTTTAAGTGATTTAGGAACCTGTATCCTTCTGTCCAGTAGCTGACAGGGAGGCACCTACATCTCACTGGGTTTGGTGGTGCTTTAGTGGTGTCTGTACTCCGTTTGGAAAAGGTGATATGGATTTTGTTTAAACATGTTCCCTTATGTGGCAGCTTCTCCTGGCTCTTTGCTTGTTGTCCATCTCTGTTTTCTCTGCTGTTTCCCAACAGCAGTTTGGTTTTCTCTTTTCAGCCAACAACACCGTACGCCAGCGCACCGCTGGCAGGGAGGCCGGTCACCCCGCTGTGGCTCCCCAGCAGCCAGCTCATCTCATCCGTGATCACCAGCAGCTCTGACCCACGGATTTGTGTCCCCCCCACAGAAAGGTAAAGCCAATTCTGGCTGACAGCCCACGGGGAGCAGCTTTCTCCATTGTAAACCACTCAGAGGGCACGTGAGCGAACGGGCAGGGCAAGGAGACAGCGTGATGGATAACCGAGCAGCAGCAAGACCACACCATTACTGATCTCAAGCTCTTTTGACATGGTGACCTGACATCTCCATAAATACTGCTCAGGCTGGTGCCCAGGGCTCTGTGTTCCCCACACACAGGAACGAGACCTGCAAGTGTCTGGACTGCTGGAGCAAGGCCAGCGCAGAGCTGCCAAGGGGATCAGGGGCTGGAGCATCTCCCTTGGGAGGAAAGGCTGAGAGACCTGGGCTTGTTCAGCCGGGAGAAGAGAAGGCTGAGGGGGGATCTCATCAGTGCTTATAAATACCTGAAGGGTGGGTGTCAGGGGGATGGGGCCGGGCTGTTTTCAGCGGCGCCCAACGCCAGGCCAAGGGGCCACGGGCACAAGCTGGAACACGGGAGGTTCCCCCTGAACATGAGGACAAACCCCTTCCCTGTGCGGGTGCCAGAGCAGGGGCACAGGCTGCCCAGAGAGGCTGTGGGGTCCCTTCCCTGGAGACATTCACCCCCCGCCTGGACGCGGCCCTGTGCCCCTGCTCTGGGGGTGCCTGCTCCAGCAGGGGTGGGACGGGGTGAGCTCCAGAGGGCCCTTCCAGCCCCCGCCAGTCGGGGATTCTGGGATTCAAGTGCTTTTAGGGTAAAGACATTGCATGCACGTGGATTTGCTGCAGCCAAGAGCCCTTGAGTTCTGCCCAAAATTTCAGAGGTCAGTAAGTGGAAGCTCTGAGAGAAGACAAGTTAAAAAAGGAAAAGAGAAAAAAAACCCAACCCAGATTATTCAAGAGCTGCTTCTGTTCTATAGCTGTGACAGGCAACTGGTACACAGGATGCTGAGTGATACAGACCCTTATTTTGCAGAGGAGTAAAAGCAAAAGGAGGTGGTTTTGGGGGCTGACGTTGTCAGGTTGCTCTGGAGCCTGGGATGAGATTTTACTTCTCAGGATAGCTGGCAATCCCCTGTTCCAGGCACTCAGGCTAATTTTCTGAGGTCTCTGGTGTGCTGGTTAAATTAGCAGGTTTAGGAAACTGCACAAAACCAGAAATCTGGCCCAGGATGCAGTTTTTATTTCATTCTGTTCTGAAAAATGAAGTCTATGGCTTTTTCCCCAAAACTAAATATTTGAGGCTGTGTCGCTCTGATATTAGTATAAAATATTTGTAAACCTTTTTCCAGTTACACTGACAGCATCGAACCAGTGCACTTTGCTGCTGAACCAAGCGTTTTCTCTCTCATAGGAAAAACTGGCAATTATGTAACCCCGAAATCTCTCAGGCTTCTGAGGGCGAGGAGGAGGAGGGTCAATGTTCAGGGGCAGACGCAGGACCGCGCCTGGCTGAGCTGAGCCAGGCAGTGCAATAACGGGTAAATCACGTCCCTCAGAGCAAGGAGAGCCCCCATGACTCTTTGCAAGCTTCCCACAAATTATGGACACAAAACTCATGCTAAAGCTCCCGACATCTTCAGTTATTCAAAATCACCTGAAAAAAAAAGCCAAAAACACACTGGACAGATCCCCAGTGACTTTTAAAACCCATTTTCAGGCATCTGTGTAACCACCTGCTTTTGACATGCGCCATCAGTGACATTGCCCACCAACTTTAGCTTGGGCTGGAGCTGTTTGGTGGCTTTAATATTCAGGTATTTAATGAGAAGCCCAATTAAGCTGAACCATAGCCATTTGTGCTGCCATTTATTACAGAAACCCATGGGAGTTAAGTGACTGAGTAGGATTTCAACACATAGATATTTAGTGTTTTTAAAAAAATTTTTTAAAAAAGTGAAAACTTAATTTCATTACACTGTTCAGAGGGGGAACAGAGGATTTAAAAGGGTAGAACAGGAAGGTTGAGTGTTGAGCAGCATTTCATGCAGAGCCAAGGAGGTGAGGCAGGGACTGTTTCATGGGCAAGGACACTCAAGACGTGTGAAAATTTTGGCCTCTGCAATTTGCATCTCCCCAGACGGAGCCAGATGCCATTTCAAGTTTCAAAGAAAAGTTAACAGGATCAAAAAGTCTTTTCGCTAAATCTCAGCTGGTTCGGAAATGTTTCCACAAACTTGAAAAGCAGCTGGCATCACAGGGGCTCGGTGCTGTGTACTGAAAGCTTTGCATAGCTACCGCAGATGCAGTGTCGGGTCGGAAATACGTTGGCTTTGCCCTTTTTTTGGGGGGGAAGGGGTAGCAAGGAACACTGAGCACGGTGGGACTGCACGGTCCTTTCTGCCCAGCACAATTTCACACAGGTTAGCAAACAAAGTACAGGTAGGCTGAGGGCCAATATATATTATATATCTATCCATATCTATACTCTGGCTGCTCCCTGGTGCCAAAAGGTTTCCTGGGCGTGGGGAGGGGAGGGCAGCCCCCCGGCTTTGCTCTCTGGCACTGTGCCTCCGCTCCCATGGCATTTGGGATGTTCAGGGCACAACGTGCTGTGCAGGTGAAGGTCTTGGCTCTCGCCTGCATAAATCGAAGCTGCTACTTGGCGCTTCGACCAAAATAACTCCACTGATGGGAGAACGTGACCTGAACAGTTCTGAGAAAGGCCACCACCTGCATTCTCTTGGTAGGTAACAGGTCTGGCCATGCAGCTTGCATCTCTTTTGTGGTTGTCCAGTTATTCAGGTTTTTATTTCACATGTTGATATTTCCTAGGGTTTGTTTGTTGGCTTTTTTTTTCCCTCTGTTCTGTTGCAAAGCTGAAAACTTCTAGTGGTTTTGACTTTTTTTTACGTGAAGTGATAGCTGTTTTCTGTAAAATTACCTATCTGGGTATAGACAAAATTATTCCAAATGCAGCAGCAGCAGCTAAGGAAGCAAAACGATGTTCCACGCCATTTCTGATCAATAGGGACCGTACTGACATGCTCGTGTACCCTGCCAGGTTCACTGCCAGGTCTGCGAAAGCAAACGCTGACCGGGGCACTGCGGTAGGAAGAACAACAAGAAATGTTGATTTGACTTCAGCCCTCCAACCAAAGCTAAAAACCCTGCAAACTGTGAAAGTTAATTGCAAATTCTGCCGTGCGGGTTTATATCGCGGCGTACTTTCGACTGTGCTTTCATGGGTGTTGTGTGAGCACCACCAATTTCATGTGTGACTGGTTTTTGGAAATGTGTTGAACAGAATCCATTTTCAGAGCTCATTTATTCATGATGAGGTTCATGTCACAAAATGCCAATAATCTGTTTTGAATTATAAAGGCTAAATCTCCCACTACGCTTGTTACTCCAGGTAGAACAGACCTAGTGAGAGCATCTCGTTGAGCTTTTTCCCTCCCAGACATTGTTTTCCTCCCTCCTAACCCAGTAAATCATCTGTCGTGATCTTAAAACACTTCCTGGGCTTAGAGTTATAATCTTTTATTGAGTAAAGCACTACTAATGGTTCTTAGGACAGCAATAAATATGTGCTTTCTGGATTGGCTCTAATTTATTGCAGAAAGGATAAACCTCAGGTCACCAACAAAATCTCAGATCTGTGTGTGGTTATTGGGTATTTCATGTTAATACTCCAAAATATTAGTGGCTGTGGGGACAGAAATGACTTCTGCTCAATTACAAATAAAAAGACATTTTTAAAAGGTACAATATAGTACAATTAAGCTATTACTATTTAAACATAATTGAAAGTCCAGCTGTGTGCTTTCAGGCTGCCAGTGCCCATAGCTGGCTCCTCCGCAGAGGGTTGCTCAGAACGATGCAATCCAGCTTGCTTCCCCGCGGTCCTATTGACACTGTATCTTAAATAGATGTAATGTTTAAATACTCTAAGTCTAAATTAAATGATCAGTTTAAAATAATCTATTTATACCTATTCTATTTATACTAACAAGAATAAAAATAAAATCAAAAAACCCCTAACTAAGGAAAAAGGGAGAGGTCCATTTCAGCACATACATGCAACCTCTCCAACCTTCCTGCCCTCCATTGTTAAGCAGAAGCCGTGGCAGTAAAATCCATCACTATATATATTCCAAAAAGTTTGATTAGGGGCGAGAGAAAAGCTCGGGAAGTTATTTACAACTATATAAGCCTTCCACGCGTGGCACTACTATTTCAGGCTTTTTGATTTCTTTCCCAGCACCAGCTCCAAAGCCCAGTTCATCCGAAGCCATTCCCATCTGCAAAGACCAAACTGAGACGTCCCGGAAAACACTGGGTTTGTGCGTGCGTGTGCATGCATGCACGGCTTTGAACCGGCAATGCTGCCCCAGGGTCTCTGCAAATGATGCAGAAAAATCTCCAGAGGTCCCTAAGCAGGGTCAGATCTGCCCACGCGGCCATGTGGGGCAGTTGTATCTGACCCATGGGCCAGATGCCTCTGGGGAAGGAAGGGAGAAGCCCCTTGGGGGTTATCAGTGGAATAAGTGCTTCACGGGTGGTTTTTCCATGGTGGGTTTTTGGGTTTGGGGTTTTTTTTCCCCCCCAGATCTCTTCATTCCTTTCAGGCTGTCTCCTAAAGCTGCAGCCCCACCTGCAAAGCGTTCCTGATGTGGACGATGCGGCTGCTGGAGAAGGTTTCCTCCGCCGCCCCCTCCCGCTGCTGGCAGGAGTGAGCGATGTGGCATTATTTCCCCATCTTCTGGAAAATAAGATTTACCTCTGGGCAGAAGCACAGGTCTGAGCTGTGCCTTCCCAGGGCATTTCAGAAGGCATCAGACAATGTTAAATCTCAGGGCTATTTAAGCAAATACCAGAGAAATAATTGCTGGCAATTCCCTGACAGCTTGCAGCAAGCTTCCCATGAAGTTCTGCAGTGGAACAAACATCTGATGCACGGAAAACATGACAAAACCACTGTATTTATAATGCCATTTTTTTTTCTCGCTCTTACTTATATTTAAATGTAACGAATAGATCTATTTAAATAAGATTTACAGTATAACACTGGATGTTATAAGCTGATGTCTCAGCTTATTTACTTATTTATTTTAGCATGAACCTGCTGTACAGGTGAGGTTTCCTGCTCCTGCCAGGAATGGGGAAAAAAGATGCCTCATCCCTTTCCAAATCCTATTCACAAATAATCTGAGATATTTCCAGCCAGTGACACGTCCGTGGATTGGAAAAATTCTGCTGCTCATGAGACTAAAACCCAGCACAGGGTGAGGGCTGGGACTGTCTGCAATCGGAGAAATGCGTTGTGTCGCAGAGGAAAATGTAATCATAAATCTAATAATAAAATATTTCCAAGAGCACCCGACAGGCATCCTTGTCCCCCAACATCCTCCCGCCCCGTGGCCGGGAGAGCAGCCGGGCTGTGGGCTCTGGCTGCGCCGCCTGCTTGCTCCAGCTGTAGCAGCACTAAAATTAGCTCTGCAATAAACTCTGCTCCATCCGGGATTTTAAATGTCATTCACCAAGTGCTCTGATCCTCGGGCACGCCTGAGCTCTCTGTCTAGCGGGGATTCAGCTGTTTAGGTAACACTGGCTGTACCCACCTGTGCGGCAATATTTACTTACAAATGTCACTAACAACTTGTTAAGAGTTTTTAGTCGTGTATATAGGAAATGCCAGCAGCCTTGTCAAGTCTCCGTTGCGCAGCTCAAGAATAAAACCTCCAATCAAACTGAAACTGAACATGAAAACCTGGCGGAAAGCAGCATCGCCCTTCTCTGAAGCCCACAAAAAAAAGAGAGGGTGCATCACCCTCCTTACCTGGAGGACCCAAAATGGGTCCCGTAGATGAACTCCGGCGCACGAAGCTTGCACGTTCGCACCCCAGTGTTCAGCCAGAAGCAGCCCGGGGCGAAGGGGAGCCCTGGCAGGGCAGGGAGTTCCCCAAGGGCTGTTTTACATGCAACAATACATGGAAACATCTCTTTTCTGCATAAAGACATGCTTACGGGGATAAGAAAAGTAATTATGGTGTCGTTATTCTCTAATTAGTGGTACAGCGACGAACATTGCTGTCAGGAAGGGCATCAGAAGCACAGGTATGAAGGTGTATGTTCAGCACCGCTGCTTCTGTAGAAAAGGTCTTTTTAAGAAAAAGAATCTGAAACTGAGACTCAAAAGGAGGAGAAACACATCCATCTGGCAGGTGAGACCTGTGGCATCGGACACCCACAATTATGATTTCAGTGGTTGCAAAGCAGTTTCATATAGCTGCAATTTAAAAGAAGCCCCGAAAAGGCATGCCAGGTCTGGAGGCCTCTCTGGAGCGGCTCTGCTCTGCTCCACTGCAGCACTGGGATTTTCCTTTCCCAAAGAGAAAACTTTCTGAAGCCTGGGTCGTGCCCTGCGTTGTCCCTGGACTGGCCCTGGCCATGCCAGGACACGCTCCCCGCTGCAGCTGCCCCCCAGTGCAGGTACATGGCCCCGTGCTCCGGACTCTGGCGTGGACCCACCACTGTCTGGGCTTTGCATTTCCAGCCCCCTCCCCTCACTTTTTCAGTGCAAATTGAGTATTGGAGGCTTTGCACCGAGCAACAACATTTACTATTCAATCTTCACGTGGGGGTTTTCCTTCCTACCGCACCTTACAAGACAGCAGGGAGGCTGACTGTATTGCAGCTGCCAGCTCTAGGGTTAGATTTCTATGCAGGAAAAGGGGAAAAAACAAGTTTAGATGGGATAGTAAATAACTTTTCTTCATGTAAAGTCATGGTGCTGTCTTCCCTTCTGCGTTATGATGTATAGCATGCATATATTTTGAAAATTTCTTTTCCAGTCTGACCATGCTTCATGTGTTTCGTATCATCACAAGTACCCACTGGACCACAAGCCTGTGGGACCTGTGGTTTGTGAGACATCTTCCTGCAGACATCCCGTTGTGTCTAACCAGTGCAGGCGGAAGACTGAGCCACCCGGTGCTTAGACCAAGCACACGTACGCCCTTCCCATCCTCCACCGATTTTAGGGTTCGCTGCATCACACCCTAGTCTGGAAACGGCGATGGAGACACCTCTGAGACTGCGCAGGCTGTTATAATGTGAAACCACTGATGAAACCCCCTGTAGATAGTTTCCTCTGCAAAGGGTGTCAGTGGTAGAGCAGTGGAACCCACGCATCTTCCAGCACACGGTACACGGAACAAGGAGATGCTACTGAAGCCCCGGTGAAGTAACCCATGACTCCAGTGAAATGCATTTTTGGTTAATCGGGGTATGTCTGAAAGGCAGCATTGCTCACTGATTTCTCTAGGGGAGAGCTGGCAATTTTAAACCTCTTTTTTGCTCTTTTCGAAGTGTCAGGCAGCATTTTTGGCTGGTCCCAAGGTGTAACCAGGGTAGGAAAAGTTTTATCAAATGTTCCCTTTATTTCCCGTCGCTTGGCTCCAAAATCCTTAGCTAGCAACTTATTTGTAAAGCACAACAATGATCTGCCGCTTTCAAGCCACGTCGGGGAGATGAACTATTGCCGGTACCATTGCTGCCATAACAGCTGGACTCTATCAGCCTCCCAAGGGGCCGCCTCGGGGTTTAAGAAGTACATATATTTCCTTTCATTATGAATTCTATCAGAGTGCACCAGGAGCCTTTACGATGCAGAAAGTCACTTCTGTACTTATTACATTCTGGAAAGAAAAGCTCCAGCTTCACAGCTGCCTTGCTGGGAGGGTGTGAATGAGCACGGGAGATGTGTCCCACCAAGCCCTCCAAACCGAGAAATACAGAGGGATGCTTTTATTACCATTTGTTTTCTTCTCAGTCACCATGATAGCAATTTAACTGAGCTTCGCCAGGAGGGGTTACGGATGTACCGCGTATGTGACCAGGCAAGCTCAGATGGAGGCAGGCACTATTTCTGTTTGCACCTCTTATTGCCCCCCCCCCCAAACCTTTATTTATTATTATTGTTTCAGCTCCCAGACCTGAAAAAAAATCCACAGAATGAGATTTCAATATGCACTTCTAAAACTCCCCGGCAGCCAGAGCCAGCAGGAGCTCATCACGGCGTGTGAAGTGAAGGAGAGGTGCTGTCACAGCACCCAGCACAAAAACCACCCGGCGATGGAAAGTAATTCCGCCGGTGCAGAGCTGCTGACCGCTTCCAATCGCAACTTGCAACATGCAGCATCCCAATCTCTCTCAGCTGCAGCGCAAAGGAAATGTGTATTATAATCTTCTTCTAGGAACAAAAATATCCCGCAATATCATCCGCTCGTCCTCACTTTTCACCCCTAGATTGAGGAAAGTGAAATAAAGCAAGCACGTTTTAAACAAATAAACAAAATTATTCACCCAGTAACCTGAGTTTAATCTGGAAAATTACTGTTCTGGGATCTGAAACAGAATTAAGGCAAAACACCAGAACCTTTAGACAAGAGGACTTCAAAAGGCCATCTCTCAGAGGCAGGGATGCAGATTGGGGTCCAGCTGCCAGGAGGATGGGGAGAAACAATCTCAATGGTACTTACAGGCTTTTTATAATCACATTCTGAGCAAAGCAAAACAAAAAGAGAAGCAAAGGTTATAAAAAAAAAACAACCAAAAACAGGAAAGCAGGTGCACAAAATAAACCGTCAGCTGGGAGAGCTGCCCTGGGATAACCATCTTCAGCAGCGGAAACTTGCCCCATCTTCAGACGTCTGCTCTAGTGTTTGCTTGGTTCCAGACCAAGGGCTGAACCCACCCTTCTCAATATTTAAGAGCTGCTCATTGATGTTTTAAATGCTCCTAAAAAAAACATGTGATGAAATCTAATCCTGACCTTTCTTTGTTTCTTGGTGATCCTACCACCTTAGAGAAGAAAAGAAAGAAAAAAACCCGGGCACGCACATTTGCATGTGCAATTATGCCCCCTAATTTGCTGCTGTAATTATGATGAGAGCACATTAAAATCATGTAATTGCATGCGTAATGGATAATTAGGCATGTGTGTGGGTACAATCTGATAGCTTGCACATTTAACTGTGGCAGTAGTGTAAATATTTTGCACAAAAGTTTTCGTAGGCTTAACCAGTTTTGCTAGTGCAAGCGTCCTCGGTGTCCTACATGGCACCACCATAGAGCAGCTATTGCATAGGTATTCCCTCACGAGGAAGTGAAGTGCTGCATGTTCCCCACGCAAAAGCCTACCTCTGCGGAAGAAAGCCCCGTAATTTTGTCTCTTCTTGGAATTAGTGCGGCTAAAGTGAATTATGATGGATTTGTTCGTTCGGCTGTGGGCAGCGCACGGCAATCTCTGCCCGTTGTTGTCACATGGAGGTAAGCGCTAGCAAATACCAATATTAAAAGGTTATTTACCAGCATGAAACGTGATTTGTAGAGCCTGTTTCTCCTGTTTATTTATTCTGGAGGATTACCAAGTCTGCATTATCTATTGTTTATCTGTAATTGGGCCAAAGCAAGGTGTGCTTCATTCATGTTCTTGTTCCACCCATTTTTCAAAGTGTCACCTTAATCTTCTGTAATTATTTAGTACTTCACAGATCAAGTCAGTTTTGAAACCCATTAAAAATCCAATTAATGCAAAACTTGAGAATTCCTCTCTTGCTCTGGGACTGCCTTAAGCCCTAGCTTTGCTTGCATGTGAAGTGTTTCTGCCTTTGACTTAATGCACTGCAAGGATCACTTGTTTATCGAATGTCTCGTCAGCTCCCGCTGCATAGCTGTGATACTAATTGGTTGCTTGAATTTCATGAGCCTTCTAAGCAAAGATGTGGGATGTTCTAGTTCAGCCAAGTTTGATAAACTTTTAACTTAGTTCACATCTATCCGCTTCTGTCTCTGGCAGTCACGCTGCCGAGCCAGGTCTCCAATGGCCATACGCTCCGACCCGGATCACTCTCCTTGCTCGCAGAAAGCTGTGGTCCCAGCGAAATTCATCTTCCCACTTCAATTCCATCATGGCTGGGTGGCATCTACCTACACAAAGGCCTCAGATACTCATTCTTACAGCGTTAAGCAGAGCAAGTGCAGAGCTTACTGACCACCCCACGACTTTGGTGTTCATGACCTGAGAGCTGGATCCTCTCCGACATTGTTTTCCTTACCTCTCTGGCCTGTCCAGGAGCAGCAAGCTCACGTTATCCCCACAAACGTTCAGTTGTCCCTACCTCTCCAGAAAGTTTTACCCTTGCTCTGGCCAAAACTCTGAGGCTTGTAGCCAGCTTATTTCCAGGAGACCACAATCAGCAGGGTTCCAAATAAAGAGCTGGTCCCTCCTAGCACTTGGGACCAGCCCCTCCAGCTCCCGCTCCCCAGCTGAAGGGGAATTTTGAAAGGAAATTTGGCTGTTCAGTCTGACCCTGCTTGGAGAAGCGTGCGGATGGCTTTTCTCTGCAGTGAAGGTACCACCACCTCTGATGCACTTGGTAGACATCACAGGGAGCTTCTTCACAGCCAGGCTGAGCAACCCCCACAGTCTCAGCTGCGACTGAGCTGCCTTTACTCCTCAGAGTAAGGCAATAAGTGGCTCTGGGAAGTCTTAGTCTCTTCTGCAGCCAGGTTGAGGGCAAAGCCAATTAGCCCTTAAAGAATGACTTAACCTGAACCTGCTCATTAGCTTTGTCATGCTCATGAAAAGAGACAATTCCAGTGCTATTTTAGGGTAGGCTGACTCCTGCTCACTGCCCCACGAGCCCCCAGGGAGCAGAGGAGTTGGTTACTGCGCTCTGAGACGTGGCACAACAGCTCGTCTCTGTTCTCTAACCAAACTTTGCAGAGTGCAAAGATTTCAAGGGAAATAAAACGTATGAACCCGAACAGAAGACGCAATGAAAAGACAGAATTATGAAGGCTGTAGAAAGAGCTGTTTAGTCACTTGGTGCTGCTGTGATTTTTGTACTGCCATCTATAGCAGGCCATTTTGTCACTACGCTTCTTATCATCATTTTAAATAACTTACTTTATAGGACAACGAGATTAATAAATCCCATTAGTTCAGATTTTCTGGAAGACTTAATGAATTTTCATCGAGGATTTATGAGTTCCTCTTCCTAAGAGCCAGTGAGAGGATTGGGAATATGGGAAATTTCCTCAGTGGGCACTTGGTGTCCCCCCTTTCCTGACAGTAGATGGCTTTTTTGTAAAAATGACAACTCTGCTATTACTAAGAGGGTCTCAGTCCCTGGAACCATGTCCCCGGGTGGCTTTGGGCCACCCCGATGGTGAATGGGACCAATGTGAGCCAAGAGAGATTCAGTAGTAGTGAGAAACCATGAGAAGCCTTTGAGAAATGACAATCTTGTCCGTGAGACAGAAGAAGAAATGACAGAAATGAGCAGAAAGGAGCACAGGAGGACCATCAGGGGCTCCCCTGACCCCCCAAAAATATGTGGCACCACTTTAGTGCTGGAAGAATAGCAGTGACAGTCTGTGATGACGATGCCTCTGAGATGAGGTTACCAAAACAGGTCTGCACCTCCGACACCTGGCAGCAGCCTTACCCAGTGGGAGCCTGATCCTGCACGCGGCAGCGCGCAACCTTCTGCCGTGGGAGGCTGCAGCCCAGCCACTGCGTCCCGTCGGACTTCCCGCGCCTGCCAGCGCTGTGCTAGCCTGTTACAAGGTGTGTTTCTTCATGGCACCTGGATCCAGAGCGAATGACTCACAAAACTGCCGCAAAACCAGGAGTGAAGCCCTTAGGGATGGAACGGGCAGATGGGAAAAAGCGGCAGGAAAACCTCTGAGCATCTGGCTGTGGCTTTGCATCTGTCATGGGAGTCTTGTCACCTTTCAGAGAGACGTGTCTTAAAGAGTTTTCCATAGGACTCATCAGCTCCCTTTCGGTTAATGTGACGATTGGTGCCTGGGCCCTGGCACTTCACATTTATCTTGTGACATTTCCTTGTGCTCGAGCAGCGCTGGAGCAAGCTGCATCTCAGAGGTTTCACGTATTGGGGCACCATCGAAAAGGCAGCCGTTATTCACATAAATATTCCAAAGGAATCTATATTTACCCAGCAGAGGAAGAGGGAAACACAGCCTCCTTGCAGAGCTTGCTGGGCTTAGCACACTTGTTCAAACAAAGCTTCTTTTACCAAGCATTGAATTAAAGCATCTTTTCAGCGGCCTCAGCGAAGGGGTTTCTTTCCTCATGCCCTGTGACTGGCATTACATTGTATTTAACATTTGCATTTTCTTGTTTAGATTCATACCTCTGAATGACCCCAGCCCGTGGAGGGGAACGTTGCAGTCAACCTCGGGTGAAGACGAGCAAATTAGAGTGAAGGGAGAAGTGGGAAGCTTGCAGGGGAAATAGCTAGACCTCCCAGGTTGGATTATCCCTTTACCTGGGATCAGACACTGTCGATTTGTCAAGAACTAGGAAGTTAACAATAGTGAATTGATCCCTCAGAGGATTAGTTTAATCCCGCTGTGATAATCAATATAATAAGCACTTATTAGCTTTCTATTCAAGCTGACGCCTCTCTCCAGAAGAGCTCACAAATCTCAGATAGCAAAGGAGCCTGCTGATCTCCACCACCGGCAGCAGGTGCTGGGAGAGGAGGAGGGCGGGACGAGGCGAGGAAGGGAGCTCACCAGGAGCACACCAAAGGACTCATTCTGTTCCGCAACCCCGACCTGCCCCCAAAAAAGGTTTTATTATGGGAAAGTCACACATATACACCCCTAATACCGTCCCCCCACCCACCCAAAAGCATGTCAGAAGGAACATATTTCTAAGAGAAATGTAATTTGTAAAAATTTGCTGCCATTCTTAGCACAGATGATATTGTCTTGGGTCGGGTCCATGTGTTTTGTGTCACAGCAACGTTACTGAAATGGCTCGTGCTCACAGGCCATCTGCTGAGGTCCGAATTGGTACAGATCCTTTACTCATTTCATCCCATTTCCTCCTTTTTAGCTTTTCCCAGGGCTTTCGTCCTGCAGCTGTAAATAAACTTTCTAACAATGTCCCTACCCAAAGGTGCACTGAAAGGCTGGCAAGGAAGATTTTTTTCCTTATTCTCGGCACTCAGCAATGTCAGCCCAAATTCAGGCTTGGACCACACCTTGGAGCTGGGTTGCAATAGATTTGAAATGAGGTTTGGTTACATGGGCTCAGAGAACACGTCTTCCTTCTTTCCCTATTAGCTGCACCTAAATAGCTTTGAAAAACTATGCAATATCAAAGGAAAGCCACGCATGTTGTTTTTCATGATGCGAAAGGATAAAGTCCTGGAATACAAAATCAGAAATGCAGTTACGCAGAGAAAGGGTAGAAAGGAGCGAATGCAAACTTAAACGATTTCTGACATCAGCCTAGCTTTGAAAAGTCACTTAATGCCCTCCTGGGGCAGTCTCTTAATCACAGCAGGCTAATGGGCAGCTCAGAAGTAGGTCCTGCCACTGATGTTGCCTTTCAGAAGAGTCCTAGTTTTCAGGTCCTCCCTGTCCCATGGTTTATACCAGGAGGATGCATCAGAGCAGCACTTGGGAACCAGCACTCATTCCAGTGAACTAATTAATTTAATCAGAGCTCTCACCTTCTTTTCACCTTACTTACTAATTTCAGTGAAACATATTGCTTCTTTCAGAGATTTGTAAGAATATAAATAAAACATTGCTTTAGACTGTTTACGCCTGTCTTGCCTTTTGAAATGCACCAGTCCAGTGATATGTTGATTTTTCTCACTAGACTCATTCCTCATCTGGAGAGTTAATTGAATTGCCATTTTATCTGATTTCATCCTTCCCAGAAAGCATGCCTTGCACTGTTATAATTTTCATGGCTTCATTAGAACTTACATGTTTATGAGCATGGAAAGTATTAGCAGCTCCTTTTTTTATACCCACACCATTCAGGCTACGAAGAGAAGTTTACATTCTCTGCTGCAGAGCAATGATGCTGGTGACTGCCAGCACCTAAAGTGTCCTTATTGTCCCAGTTGCTTGTTTTAACATAATTTAAGTAGGCTGGGAAACTCTACAGTGTCAGACTCCTGTCTAACACAATCTCCTTGGAGAGTACCAAGCTCAGAATCATCTCAGGGCACCAGCGTAAAGTAAATAACAAATGCTAATAAAACGCAGTCTGTTCCCAGATCGGGACCCCTGTGGCTCTGTCGAGGCAGGACTGCTCTTTCCCTGCACGTTATTCAAAGCAACATTCATGCTTAGCGCAGCTGTGTCTGTGGGCCAAACAAATTCTGCTCTTTCCAAGACCAAGCCATTGCAGACAGGTACCAAGAAGTGGGTTTTGCAGAGCTTCGGGGTTCTTCTGACTCTGTGTACGTGAAACATCCATCATGACAGAGCAAAGTGCTATAAGGGCTTTTGTGGTTCGGCAAAGCTGAAGGAAGATGGGAAAGTTCTTAACTTAGGAGCTGAGAGATGAAAAATGGAAGTGGAAGATTCAGACTTAATGTGTGGAAAAGATTTTTAATGTATGGAGAAGGCCTCCTTTCGTAAGAGAGGCAGAGGAGGTCGTGTTATTTGGGGTGCTCTCGGTCACGGTGTACTGAGCTTATAACCATTTACTGTGCAAACAATTAATGCTACTGATCCGTCCATTGGGAAACCAAAGCGAGTAACATCACTTTGCTGCAGACCAGACCTTAGTTGTTGCGTGATCCAGGAAATTAGGATGGAGACAGGGCATGGACGTATTCCAAAAGGTGGAGAGGGGGATGCTCTCTCCCAAGCCTGGTTAGGAGACATCGCTGAATCCAGGTACCGCTGGGCTCTGGAAGGGACAGAATGATGCTGACAGAGCAACCTGAACATCTCTCTAACCTCTTTATTTTCCTCTGATTAGACTAATTCTCACAGGGGATAAAAACAAGCGTGTCGGGAAAAAAGACTATTTCAGCTGATTTCCAGGCCGAAGAGTTGCTCAGCTACCATGGTGTTGTATCCCAAAGGTGTACAGGGAACGAAACAGATTGCAATCAGTCCAAAATTCTTCACCTGGAAAAAGCATATAAGTTGGCATTGTCAGCAACAGTGCTATATTCTTTAGTGTGGGGCTCAAGATCTTTCCCAGGTGTCCTGGCAAGTTAAAAAGAGCTTTAGAACAAAATTACACTGGGGCCCTGCTCCCCCCAAAAATGGTTTTGTGGGATTAGAAAGACTGGAAAGAGAGATCTGAATGTAGGCAGGGCTTTTAACTGGGTATCAAGTGGTCGGGCCATACCCAGCAGTGGTGTGGTCTGAGACAGAGGGACCGCATAAAGGCTGAAGCGCAGACTGCGGGGGGGACAGGCAGATCTTTAGTCCCACTCTGCGTAATTTTACCAGGTCCCTCCCAGTCTATGATGCTCCGATAAGTTGAAAGCAGCAAATATGCAGCATAGCTCAAAGATAAAGGAGGTGTCACTACTCGTGGCTCTATATAGGATCACTTAAAAGGCAGAGTGAAGCATCATGTTGTTGCACCAGCTCCAAGGACCACCATGGCTCCAGCTGTGAGACTGTCTACGCTCTGCTTTGGGCACCAAAATGAATGAAGGACAAATCCTGACCCCCATGTACTACAGGCCTTGACATGCTCCCTGCTTTCTTGCAGGCTCTGCAAACTTTTGATCCTGTGGTCACCCAGGGACGCATTTGGCCCCAGCGCAAGCTTTGACAGCCTCCCTACTGCTCCAGGCAGAAGCAGCTGGAAGGGTCCTGGGGGGCGGCACCGGCACTGCGACAGCGGGAGGGCGGTGTGCCCGTGACTGGCTCTTTACAGCTCCTGGCAAGACTTTCTCATGCTTCCCACCAAAAAAAATGGCTTGGAAGAGCATGCAGGGAGAGCAAGTGCCCCACCTGGGATTGGTAGGACATAAATGCAATTTTCAGTTGCCTCTAAGTGGGTTGTTGATCCCTTTTCCATCATTTACAGCTTCACATCTGTCCCAGGTGGTCAGCGGGGTTCTGAAACCTGCATCTCAGGCAAAAGGCAGTTTTGAGGAGGACTAAGGAAGAAAGCTTCCAGGAAGCTTGAATTGGACATACTCCCATCCCTTGTCACCACATTTACATGGGATTTCCCGGGAGCTAAGTGTGCCTTGTGTTGCACATGGGCATCTATAGGTGCCCTGCTCCTGGGAAGTTGAGACTTTGCCAGGCTTGTACCGCTCCTCGTGCAGGAGGTCCCAGTGCACCCCGGGCACGTTAGCCGTGCCACACGCACACCTGGGCGTGCACCTCCATCTGCAGGAGGAAGGTGTTCACTCTGACACAGCTGCAGCTACAACATCATCAGAAAATGAGGACAAATACCTAGAGCTCTCCATGGCACAAGGTTTCTGGCAGGAAAAATGTGCCACACCTTGGAAAAAACCATTCCCGTGGCTGTCCTAGCTGTAACAATATTGCCGGAGCTGCAGGGGTCACCAGCAGGATGCAGAGGGAATTACTTGGCCCCTAACATTGTCTCACTGTGCGTGGCTGAAAAACTCATTGGTGTTCATTACTAATCCTCTCCCCCTCGTCGCTGTTCCCCCAGCCCTCAGTTTCTTAATGAGGTTACCCTTACTCACCCCTTTACTCCTTGCCCATCACAGAGAGCACTCCAAGTACTCAGGAGCCATGAACTAAAGCCATATCTTTTACAAGATAAATTCACATCTGACGGTCAGTGTGACACAATCCAGAGGCAGGCTCTAATCCCCATGCATTACTCTGCATTTTCACAGCCATTCCTCAAAGGGACGCAGTTTGTTACAGGATCAGCACCGTGCTTGCGTATGTACGGTTGTGAGAGCTGGGGGGCTGCGGGTCAGCCAGGCACCATTGCTCAGCAGAAGCAGCTGCTCTGTCCATCTGAATCTGAAGGAAGAGCTGAGACTGAGGTGTGTAGCCCTGTCCTGGGCTGCGCATCACTTCACCTTGTAGCCCTTTCCCTCTTTAACATCCACAGGTCTTCAAAGGTTGAGATTTCTCCTGTTGCTCAACAGAATAGCCACACGTGTGCCTCAAGGGAATGTATACGTTTTGCCTTCCCTGCCAAAAAAAAAAGCTTTTTCTGCTAATATAATGGAAACAGAGAGGTTTTTGTAACAGGACCATGGGAACGGTATCCATAAGAAACTCTCAGTTAACACCCATGCCCAATGCCCAGCCAAGGAGTGATGCTAAGATCTGCAACCATGCTATTTTCTCATAGGCCAGACACTGCTTTGTTATGTTCAGTAAGTGACACAAAATTAACACAAGCTGTCTGAAACCCCCCTGCAGGCATCCTTTCAAACCGGCGTGAGCCCTTGCACAGCAGCCTCCAAGCCCAGTCTCTCTCAGCTCCTGGACTGGTGCAGCACGGCATCATGTCGCTCAGTGCTCCGCACCTTCCCGGGCTGGCACAAGCGGTGCTCGGGGTGAGAAGGATGTGTGCCCCAAGTGCAAGTGCTTCTCAGGAAACCCACTGCAGAATGCCTTGCTATCGCAATGGCTTAGTGATTTTTAAGGTCAGTAGAAACCGCTCTGATCGCCCAGTCTTGCCTGTTACCGATATCAAACGTATCTGTTACCACGTGCTTGCACTACTCAGTCCTAAGCTGTGGTTCGGCAGTATGATGTCTTTAAGGGGCAGCACCTAAATGCCAAGTAAAAGCTTTAAATCTTTATGATTTACCATGATTCTAGGAAAACTATTCCAATGGCTGATTCCCTCTTAAAAAAAAAGAGCAACATCTGCGCTCTGTTTTTATTCTGAATTTCTTTGTCAAGCCTCAGGTTCCAGCTCTTGATGGGTGGTTTTTCCCCTACCTTTTTTTTTTTTTTGCAGAATTTAAGGTGACTCTCACAATAATCTTTCCATGTAGGAATCCCTGGACTGTGTTCAAGTCAACTCTTAACCTTTCTTTTGTTAAGCTGAACAGACTGAGCCGCTGTGGACTCCCTGCAAAGCTAGCTGCAATGAAGCATCAGGACATGATTATTTTGAGGTTTTCTGGAAATAAGTGTCTCCCTTGGGCTTAAGGAGTGGGCATGAGACAGGCAGAGAGTCTAAAGTGGCACCTTTCTGGCTCAGCCCTAATTTCTGCAGGGAGTGATTAGGCATACTGCCAGCATTTAAAGCACCGTCTGTTTAAGGAAAATAACATTAATGGAGGAGGTGTTCACCACAGGAATGACATGATTACTTGACTGCTGTTAATGAGAGCTGAGGAGCAAACTGCAGCCAGATACCGGATGAAAATGTTCCCTGAAGCCAAGACAGGGAGCTCTGAGATCAGGTTCAAGCAGCTCATGGAGAGTCCCCTCCCTGCAGCAGGGAACCACCAGAGCCAGAAAGCTTTAGGATGCTGCCAGAAGGCCATGGGCTCCAACGCTGCCTAAAGCACGTGAAAGACCATCAATGCCTTCAGCTGACTTCAGACACTCAGCCACAGGACACACAACATACCTGTCTGGAGACCAGACTGTAACTCCAGGTCCGTGTTTCCCATGTTGGGATGAGAATAAAGCCACTGAGCGCGCCGAGGGACCACCCCTGCGCCCACGGCTCACAGCAAGGGTGGATGGATCTGGCATCAGTGCAGAAATTCTAGGTTTTGCCCCAGAGATTTGAAAAATGAAGGGCTTGAGCTAAAGCAGACTTTATATTATGTTATATTATATTATATATGACATATAGAAGAAAGCGTTTATGATGAGGGCGGTGAAACCCTGGCCCAGGTTGCCCAGAGAGGTGGTCGATGCCCCATCCCTGGGAACATCCCAGGCCAGGCAGGACGGGGCTCTGAGCGACCTGCTCTAGCTGAAGATGTCCCTGCTCATGGCAGGGGGTTGGACTGGATGCCCTCTAAAGGCCCCTTCCCACCCAAACCATTCCATGATTCTATGATATCACTGAATAAATAAGAAGGTGCGCAACAGACAAGTAGTGCAACACTTTGCAATTCCAGAGTTAATCTTATAAAACATCTTAGTACAAGGTTTTATGGGGAAGATAAACAATTTTAAAGAAACATCTTCAGTTACTGTTACTTAATCTGAAATCAATACATAGTTTACATGAAATAGAATTAAAGACTACTTTACAGTTGTCTGATTTCATTCCTCAATAATAAAAATTGATCCACCTTTCTTTGAAAGTAAGGGAAAAACCCAGCACAACTGACTGTTTTCAGCAACACTGTGAAATAACACAAAATAACTGTTCATGGTAATTAATTCTCCTGAAATACATTGTCCCCTAAGAGACGGGGTCAGGTACCAGAACACAGATTAGCAGGCAGCTTCTGCCTTTAGGATTTTACTTTTCAAAAAGGATGAGGGAGATCATTAGACGAACACGAGCATCTTCTCTATTGCCTCAGTGAGAAACTGGGGCATAGATTCAGTGCATGGCCACACTCACTCAGGGAATCCGTCGTAGAGTAAAACTCATCTCCAGACCCACAGTGATTTCCAGCAAAATGAGGACTATCCTAATAGCTGAGGAGGTTGGTGGAAAAACTGTATTCCTGAGACTAGTTAAAACTTCTACACTTAAATGACAGTAAATGAGTTCCTGTCTCTTGGATAAGCCGTTTGTTGGATAAGAATCCTGAAAAAGCTCATGAACTTTATTTTGGACTTTCAATGTCAGTAAATATCTCCAGGTAAGTCAATGGGAAATGTAAATGCACCATCATGAAGTTAATTCTGAATCAGATCATCCACGTGGGGAGATTAATGAGCTTAGTCTTCACGCCTTGGGCTGCTCTCCAGGCTTTGGGGTTCTACTTCTCTGCTTTCTTGAGTGTTCCTCCGCGGAGAAGCTGACACTGAACTTTGCTCCACACGCCTGGCAGTGGGCATGCGGGATGGGGGATCTGAAATCTTCATTAGGCAAACCGCTGGGTGTTCCACTGATGTTACTGTCACATGGCAGTGCTTGGGTTCTCCCAGGCTCTCGCTTGCTGATAAGAAAACACTGAAGACATCCACTTACAGACCATACTTTGAATAGGAAAAAGCGACAATTTAGATTCCTGCTCTTTCTGCGCTTTGCGGGCTACGCCGTAGAGGCAACTGAAAGTCAAGGCTGTGAGCTAAGGTGGCACAGTAGGTGCGCATCCTGAAGAACAGCAAGTCCAGCTACTTCTGTGCTTGAGTCGTGCTACGATCGACGGGTAAGTGCAAAACACGTGCATGTTTAGCTGGGAAGGGACAGAGCAGCACGCTTACCACACAGCATCAGAGGTGACTGAAGCAGGCAGAAGAGCCTTGTTGGATTGGAAGTGGCACGTCTGACTTGGCCTGTACCAGGGACAGAGAAGGCACCGCGAAGCACCGCTCTGCAGCGGGGAGACATGCCCCCGGCTGAGAGCACGTGGGAAATGGCTGGAGCCAGGGGCAGGCTCAGCACTTAGGTGAGGTAATTAATTAAGCGTTGACGAACAGCATGACAGACCCATGAGGAAAGGGAGATAACCAGTGTGGAAATATCTGATAAATGGGGGGGAAACATGACCATGAAAGGGGTCCCACCTGGCAGCAATGCCAAGGGAGGCAGCAGAGGCTTGAGGACAAAGTCAGTGCCATCCACCTGGAGCCACCAGCTGCAGACCCAGTGTGCCGAGACCAGACCACTCAGCCGCGTTACGAGATCTCCCTTCAGTCCCTGCTGCGGAGAGCTCACAACCTCCATCAGAAAGTAACATAAATACATCGGATCGATTCCCTTGAACAAGCATAAATCCATGAAGTCAGAAAAGTCACAATGATTTACTTCCCGTGAGGAAATGGCCAATAAAGATGATGTTTAATCACTGTCTTTCTCTTTCCGCATGACATACGAATCATTCTCTGTTGCCTTCACACTGCAACCAATAGCTTGGGCTGGTCCACGGCCCCTTGCAGGAGCCCAGGCACGAGACAGAAATGTCAGCATTGCCCACATCGCTGCTGATCCGCTCCAGAGGGCGACTCCCCTCTGGATGGGTCTCATTTTACCCTGTAATCTGGCTTTAACCTCCCACCCATACTCATTGCTTTCCCTTTTCATCTGTGTTAACACCTTTCTAACCCAAACCCGGGAACCCTCAAGGCCAGCTGCAGCGTGGCTGAGAGAGGGGCTGTCAGTGCAGGATCAGGTTCATATAAAGGGAAAAGCAGAGCAAGATGCTGGACCCTGGGGGGGGAGTCCAATTGCTGGAGTCCCCATGGGTGCCTCTATCCACGTGGGAAGGCTCTCAGCAGAACCCGGTCACCAAGGGGGGGCTGCAGGGGCCCTCTGAGGGCTTTGTGTTCCCCCATCGGCCTCATTTTTGAGCCTGTGTCCATCGCCTGCATTGGGCTTGGGGCCAACAAGCTGCTTCATCTGCCGGTACAACTCCACGAGTCCTCCTTTGGTGTGTTTGCACCCAATTAGCCCATTTGCAAGACTCCCAGCGTTTGCCTAAAAGAGAACAGAGCCTGTCATCTGGAAGAGCACTTGAGCAAGCCTCTTCCTGACGCGGTTTGCCGGTGCCTGATAGGGAGTTTGGATGGACAGCTATGGCCATCACCGTGGGGACCGAGACATCTGTGTGGAAAAGAGAAAAAAATCATCACGGGACCCTGAGATCCCAAGGAAACCTTACTCCACATCTGTTCTTTCTCATATCAAACACAAAAGCAACCTTCCCTTTCAAAACTACTCCTCTTTTTCCTAGACTGTTCAGGAGTTTGGTGTCACACTCTGACTCGGGGTTTTCCTTGTGCACATCCTTGATGTCACCTGGTTGAACGTGCGTCACTAAACCGAGCTAATTAACCCAAAATAAAATTTTATCAAAAACAAAGCTGTTGCTAGTTTTCAGAGGAAGCTACCAAGTCAAGGGCCAGATTATACCTGCGTTGAAACAGTGGACAGGTGTTGAACAGTTTTCTTTTTACAAAGTGATATCTAAAACCACCCAGTGGAGAAGGGCACGCAGAACACCACTGAGTTTTGACAACATAGCCTTCCCTAAATGAGAGATAAAATGCATTAGTTAGCACCCCCCAGGGCCCATACCTTCTTTTGCCAGCAAACAGTCATGTCCAATCAAGAGTCCATACTCTCGGCCCACTTCTTGCAATATTTTCACGAAGTCAGTCGCTTCATTTAGTGCGATGTACTGTTTCCACACACACTTTATACCCTGAGCTATAGTTTTGACCAGCTACACGGCAGTAATTACCACAGAGCTGTGTCTTACCTGCATCTCACACTAGGGTAGCTAATGCTCCTCGGTGCCTTATAGTAAAGGCTTGTCTCTTTGGGGTTGTGGGAAAATGCCTCTGGGAAGAGGTACGAAAGCTAAAAATTGCCATGTCTTCACTAGAATCTTAACTGGAGTAAAGTCAAGAGCGCTATATTCATAGTAAAGACAAGTCCTTCATCATCTGCTTGTAGCGTGGTACTTACAACATCAAGAGGTAACAACATCGGAAATTGGTGCAATCAGTTCCCAGAACACAAGCCTTAACACAGAAAAGGGAAATAACAATAACACAAAAATAAATTGCTACAGTTACAGCTGTTTTATTTCTCTCATATTGGTAGAAATTTAATATCCCACTAGAGCTATTCAGTTGTTTGTTTTAAAGTTAACTTTGTCCTTTAGGAAAGAAATTGTGAAGAAACTGTGTAGAATTGTCCAATATCAGAGAAACAGAAATCTTCCCTGCTTAAGCAGACAGTCAATGGTCCCTGCTTCTCCTGTAACCAGCATGGAGGCTGTCTTGAAGAGCATTACTCATGCTGTCTCATGTACTATCCTTAAACGAAGGACAAAACCAAACCCTCCTATGGGAAAACTGTCCTGCGTGCCATGCTGTTGTCCACGGGGCAAAGCAAGGACGGGACATTGGGATGCTGCTGCTCCTCCTTGCAGGATGAGGAGCCCCGAGCTGCGGCGGAGCAGAGCTGTCCCATCTGAGCACCCTGGGTACCCCACGTACCTGTCGTCGAGAGACTCTGCAGGACACGCATCCCCCTGGGAACAGCAGCTATGTTCCCAGACCGAAGGCCCAGCTAATCCAGTTTCCTGGCCGTCATGATGGCCAAAAGGGGATGTCCAGGGAAGAGTATAAACCCAGGGAAAATACAAGTTATCCTTGCCTGGGTACTCCATCCTCCAGCCGTTTGCAAGTCAAAAACTGAACAAGAGGTAGTGTCTGTGTAGCTAGTGTCTGTCGATGAATTTCTGCTCCATTAATTAGTCTAGTCTCCCCCTGAAGCTGTGTAGTCTCCTTCTGGAGTTTCAAACACTGGCAGAAACCCATTTCTCTTGTTGGTTTTTCTGCGAAATCTGTCTCTCCTTGGTAGACCTCCAGCGTGAGCCAAAGGGGATTGGACTTTGTGCTTCAGAGAAGTACATTCAAGGGAAAAAATAATGTAAATTCTATCACATGAAGGAAATCAGTATTATGGAAAAAACATGCAGCGGAAGATGGTCTGACTGGCTTTCACCCACCGGTGCCCTTTATTTTCACGTGAGCTCGGGGTACTGATCCTTACAACAAAGTCTTCCTGCCATTTGGGACTGCATTAAGTGATGGTGCCTGACCAAATTGCACCTGCTGCCTCAGAAAGATAAAGGCCTTAAGAGGTTGGCAGGCCTGATGGGAAAGCATTGGACAAGGACTTGGGCTCTGATGTTGGCTGTGCTTGTGGGCAACTCCCTTCTCTTCTGTGCCTTTCCCTTCCTCGCCTTTGCCCACCTTGTGTGTCCCGACAGTGAGCACTGCGGCAGGGTCACTAAGGACTCGCCCTTGGATCATCTCTGTCCCATATTTGTGGGTTTAGAGGAGCCTGTGCGCCTCAAGGCCCCCTGTTCCCACCTCCACTCCACTTTGCTAATTCCCAAATGCCGTGAGAAGAAAGTGATGCCATGCTGCTGTACTGCTTCCCAGATCCCAGCGCTAATTTGGGTCTGCCTTTTGCTTTGCAGAAATATTTTCAAGAACAAGCAGCCAGAACCTCTACAGCTACAAATCACTGCCGTAAGCAACATAAAATGAGAGGCCATGTTCTGCAGAGCACTAACCTGAAACGATGCCACTGAGCACCCACCACAGTGCCAGGGAGCCCGGAGAGGGCTGGAGCCACCGGGCAGCCAAGGAGATCAGTGCTAATAGCGACGTGGCACCACGTTTGCATCCAGCATTTATGACCTCTTCGCTACTGACGAGATACAGTTCTGGTGTCTACACTGAAAACCTCGCAGACCTCAGGGGCACATGAGACCTGGAAAACCTGCTCGTAATGAGGCTCAAAATGGGTCTGTTTAGGGGAGGTGCAGAGGTGACCTGCTCATCGTTTACAAGTACCTACATGAGGGAGGGCTCCTTCATCCAGCACGAAAAGGAATAATTAAAGATAACATTTAGTACCCAGACCTGGAAAAATTCAGACTTGAAATGAGATGAAATTTCTAAGAGTAGGTAGCCACTCAGACAATTAATTTAGTGGCTCTAACACCACTTAAAGGCCTTAAATCAAGTTTGAATATGATTGTGAGAGCTCTGGCGTTAGGAGAAGCTGCAGACTTGATGCGGGCAGTTTGGGCAAGGGGATCTGACAGGGGACAGAGATAACCCCCATCATGTCACCTCAGTTCAAAAGTAGTGACTTCTCTGATCACCCAAATAGCACTTTTTTAGCACCTTTAAACAAGAGGAAGTTTTACACAGTACATTTAATATTTTAAAACAAAGACCTGCAATGCATGTAAGGAGCTTGAGTTTTGAAGGAAAAAAAAACTTGAGCATTTTTCTGGGGTTTCAGCTCTTTAACAATACCCAAAAACAGAGCAACATTTTTGCTGAGAAGTTCAGCTTCTAGTTAAATGTCACTATATTGGCAAATTTCCTAAAAGCCTTGGCCATCTGGCTGCACTCAGGGTCTGTGATCCTTCGACCTTCAACCCTTCGGGTTATGTCCACAATTTCTTTGTTAAAAATAACTAGCACTGATTTGCATCAGTTAAACACCTGGCTCCTGGCTTTGCCTTGTTTCCCTATGTCTGTAATGTTATTTAGAATCAAAATTTTACACTCACTGATGTGTAGCAGGCACATACCATTAAAAGAGTTTTACCAGGAAAGATTATCCATCACTTTAAATAGGTCATGCATACACTTAGCATATGTTACATTAATTCTCTTACATGCAGCCAATCACACGGGCTAATTGAAAATTTCTGTAGTCACAACCAAAGAAAGTAATTTCTCTGATGATTAATAAGCAGGGAGTTTGGGAAAAGAGGAGAAAAAAGGAGCAGGGGCCATGAAAGAGGAACCAGACTTGGTGGGAAGTTCAAGAAGAGTTGCATCCTACAATGGCCCCTCCGTTTGCTGGTGCAATTTATATTTATAAATAGAGGTGTCATCTCCATCTCACCCTGTACCTGGCAGTGCTTAGCGAGGAGGGAGCCCTCAGCATCTTCTCCCAGATCCTGCCATCTGCTTGGGAATGCGAGCACCAAGGGTCAGACCCGTTTCAGAGTTTAACACCTCCCAGGGCTCACCGAGGGGTCCATGTGAGAAGCGAAGGGCAGCCCTGAGATGCCATCACTGGGGACATGGTTAATGCATCACTTTTAGCATGAAATTCAACCAAGACATTTATTCTTTCTAATCATGCCCATGGCTTTCTTCAGCTGGGTTAAACTCCTTTTTAATGCCAGGTATTTTTAACCACTGCCCTTTGCAAATGCTGCACCAATGTCCTTGTTTATCAAATTTCAGGTCAGAACAAGTTTTGCTGAATTCTTAAAAACGACAAAGCAAATGGCTTCAGCCTTGCCTGCTGACATACCACCACATTACATGTCTGCTTCCCCTCTGAAATATAGGAAGCGTTCCCCAGTCGCACTGGCAGACATGGGAGATGAATCAATTCCTCTGCATTCGTTCCCAGGTGCCCGTAGTCGACTGTCAGGACTGGGCTCAGTCCTTCAAGAATTAAGTCCCTTCCTAGCAATTACGCTCACGCACACACTTCCGACCTCTCCATCCCGGGTGCCAGCAGATCTGCTCCAACCCTGAGCACTCCTCCACCCCGTTACCTTCCCTTCAGACTCTGAACTGAAATGCTGCGATGATTTGCAGAGCAACTCAGTATGGGAATATATTTTTAAGACTCACTGTAATCCCAGTTAAGCACAGATGGTCTTGCAGGGACGGGCTGAGTTTGTTGCTGATGTCTGCAAACCTCCTGGGCAGTCAGTCACTTGTTGCTTGCTACTGCAGAGAGTTTCAAAGCTGAACACCACGGTGCTTCGCTGTGTGCACAGCTCTGGGAGCCTACGGGGAGGTGGCAGACCAGTGCCAGGGGGTGGCCTTGGGGACCTGCCTTCCTCCGCATCTGAGCAAGGTCCTGGGCTCTGGGGCTGGCTTGACCCCGGCGGCAGCACCAGCACCTCTGCACTCTCTGCAGGGGATGCTCAGGCAGGGCAAAGGTGACCAAAAAGCAGCAAAACAGGAGCCGCCAAGGGAAGCTGCTTCAGATGTCCTAGCAGGAGCATGGACTAGCAGCTCCGGTGAGCCAGCGATCAAATCGCAGCTCCAGACTGTGGGGTTCCCTTTAAGAACCACAACCCAAACTGAATGAAGCTAATGAACACGTTCCCTTCCTACCAGAGCATCTCCCAGAAAGGTAAATCCCGGTTTGCATTTAAATCATGCTCATTTCATGGAAATTCCCCCAAGAAGCCCTCAGCATTGAGGAAATGCTTCCACCCACTAGATCCATGAGCACTGCACTGCTCCGGCATCTCCCAGCACACTGCACTTTTAGTAGACTGTGCCAGATTTCCCCTGTAACCAGTACCAGGTCTAAATGAATCAAGTTTATTTTGAGATGCTTTCATGAGCTGCTGCTTTGCATTTCCATTGCCCGCTGCTCCCTGTGACGCTTGCCTTGCTTCAGCAATAATGTCATTTGGATATTAATTCACTCAGTGCCTACCTAGTGTCTCTCTTCATTAGCCGAGTACATCGTTCATGGCAAGGCTTTAATTAATGAAGCCAGAATTGCCCTCTGCTATGTTATTTTTATTTCCTTGGCCCAAGTAAGCTTGCTCTGTGCTTGGAGACATCTCCTGTTGACTTCATGGAGAGCTTTGCCTGTGTCGGCACAAGGTGCCATCTGAGAGGGCTGAATCCAGGTTGGGATGTCTCAGCTGGAGGGGCTGTAAGAGGGAACTAGGGTGCGGAGACAGGGCCTGGGCTGAGGATTGTGCTCATTTACGGCAGCTGTTACGTACCTCTTTATGTGGGTCCACAGATCTGAAAAGGTCCAAGATAGCCACTATAATAGACCATCAAAGGACAGTTTTGTCATGACATTCAGGAAAATATCTTTCTCCACTGTCAGCAATCTCCTATGCTTTTCTGTGGCGGGCACACAGCTCCCAAAGTGCCCTGAACAAAAGCTCTATTTGCATTTTCACACGACGTGAAGATCAGCCGCTAAGAAGCGCGCTGCAGCCCACCCTCCAGCTGGGCTCTGCACATCTGCACCCACCCGCCAGGAGCACGCTGCCAGAGGAGGGCACTGCCTCCTTTGCAAGAGCTTGGTGTTATTCACAGCAAAGCACAAGACCTCGAATTGATATCTCAAGTCAAATCCATGCCAGAACATCTTTCATCTATGTGGCATTTTCTCCTCCCACCAGCTCTGCCACGGCTCCAGCTCTTGCCTCTGTGCTGGGAACGCAGCTGTCCTTCACACTCCCAAAACCACAGGCGTTGTGTGGTTGTGGGTGCGAAGTGCCACATGCCACCACCTCGCAGCTTCCCTTCTTGACTGGAGTCCATCGACACGGCTGCCTGGAGCAGAGCCGGGCCACCCCCGCTCTGCTCGGAGCCTTTCCCGGGTGCGAATGCTGGGACACCCACGCCCTGACCCACCTCCCATGGCCAGCAGCCTCCCGCTGACTCCATTTCACCCTGCGAGCTTGTTCACACCCTGCTCACGGAGCAGCGGCTTCTGCACATGGGTTGGGGTGCCGGAGCGATGCTGCGACAGGCTGAAGACACTCCCATGCGCAGGGCATGCAACCCATCCTCATCACAGCAGCTGAGCCGTTACCTGGCTTATAAGGAAGCATGGAGGCCAAGCTGAAACTGGGTTAATGTGGTGATGGATGCCCTTGAGCAAGGACTGGCCACAGGGCAGAGCCCGGTGGGAATGGGGATGGCAGGAGCTGCTGCCACGCCGGCTGGGTGCGTTGCTAGCCCCGGAGAATAACGGAGAGCTGCCCGTATTGTGCCACACAGTTTCATTTTTAAATGATCGCTCTGTCTAACTGAGCCATTCTGCGCTGAACACGGCTGTGGCTTCGTGCTGCTTTCAAGCGGTGCAGATTTAGAGCTATAAAATAATAACTGCATTATGGCGAGTCTTGGGTGGCAAGTATTAACGCTGTTTAGCCTTTCCCCTTTAAGGGGATTGTTTAACAAAGAGAGTCCCACTCACCACTGTACTCCGTCTTCATACTAAAGGGTACCAGTAGACCAGAAAATTATTTTAGATTTCAAAGGAGCTTCATTTCTGGAAGGTGCCTCTGAGTTTTCTCATCCATAACCACAAAGAGGGAAGGTTTCTGAATGGCAATAACAATCTGTTGCTGCATTCACTTCCAGAGAGATATAATACAGTGAAAGACATCCTTCTGACAAGACTCGCTGAGGAATAGCATGCCGAAAGCATTCAAGGCAACTGGGAAAGAAATGTGAGCCAATATTTCAACCAGGGTCCTAAATCATCGCATTTTGGCAGCAGCGTCAACGACACAAAAATGAAGAGAAAACGGAGACCTGAAATCGGTGGCAGCTTTAGGTCACTGCAAATTATTTAAACAGCGTCCTTTCACAATTCCAGCTGTTTATGCAGGATGGTATTGTTTAACTTCATAGTTCGTAACTGCTTATTATTCATGGTTGCATCGTCGTTCCTTCCCCCTGCCCCAAGGAGGGGAGCAAAGCCAAGGTGGGGGCTGGAGCGCTCCGCCGACCCCAGCCCCCAGGTGAGCAGCACGGCCAGGTAGGAAGATTTCACCTAAGTGAACTTGATTGACCAAGCTGGGTTTTTGGCTGAATCATGGTTGGTTTCAACTGCTAATAGCTCGAGAATTTGGTGGGTTTGATTCCTATTTAATTTCAGTATAATGAACATCACTTTTATTATTTAACCTCCTTGTATTCTGCAGTAGATTTAATGTTGCAAAGCACAATTCATCAGTCCTGGAGGAGCGTAATATGCCTGAACACTGTTATAAATGGTAGTAGAAGGGCCATGTTCTGGCACAGCCCCTCTAATTTATTTAGGTACTTACATGGCCTTCATCACCATAGTTACCTGAGTGCTATCATTAATGAATTCATTAACGTTAATGTGCTTTGTGTGATTTTTACCCTGGGAAGGGAAGAAGTATTGTGCCTGGTTTGCTGAGAGAACTGAGGCAGAAGCAGAGGGACAACTTCGGTGTCACACAGAAAGTCTCTATCAGGAGGAAGAAGCAAAGCGAGTTCATACGAGCCCCAGTGCAGAGCCACAACCGCGCAAATGGGTTTCTTTTCCGCTTTCGAGGACTGACGATGGACGTCAGTAAAATATATACTCAATGGTAGTTGTCCACCCTAGCATGACTGTTGCACCAAAACCTACGCGTGTATTACAGCTTGTATGAACCAACTGTCATATTTGCACTTCCCATGCAGAAAAAAATGTTATATTTTCACGTTACGTCTGTACCTTCACAAGTGGCTTTTAACCGTTGGATTTTACATTTCTACAGAAATCTCTGACTGGCCAGGCATTAAACACAGCACCAGAGCATGGTTTGTCTAACCCTACTTGGCAAGATGCTCTGCTCCTCTCAGCCATGTATTGTCCCGGTGTGTCCGGGACACCACAAGTTTTTGCAGTACCCCCTCTTCACTTGTGGGCATGGGGTGTTTTAGTCAGTTTTCTAGGTATAAAACTTTACTTCCTCAATAAACCCCCGAGAGAATGAACTCTTGACTCTTGCCAAAGGAAACAATATTCACAGCTGAACAATAACCATTTTGATTGGTCTTTTTATCTCCCAAAACTCTCGGTAGAGAAAGATTCACCATCTTCACACCCTGTTGAAGCCAGCTCTGGCTTCATGTTTCCAGTTGTTTGGGGGCTTTTTCTTTTAAGATGGAGAGAGCTTAGTTAGTGTGAATAACACCCCGGTTCCTCAGGAAAACTGCAGACAGATGAATCAAGCAAAACTTCCTAAAGTAGAAATATGTGAATTTGACTGGGGGAAGAAGGGATCTCTGTGCTTGGAGACACCCAGAAGCCAACTGCCCCAAGGCCTGAGCTACCTCATTTAACTTTGCATCTGGCCTGCTTTGAGAAGGAGGTTGGGCCAGGTGACCTCCGGAAGCGCCTTCCAACCTAAATTACCCCAATTCCATTAATGTAATATATAGCCAAATACCACTGACTGCAAAATCATAATAAAGCTACTTCACTTGGGTTTTAAGAAGAATTAAGTTGATCTAGTAAGGAAGTAACTCATCATTTCCAAGTCCCCATCTAGCAGAGTGAGGAGGGATACTTACAGTGAGCTGGATAAGCCAGTGGAGACGGGCAACATGACGGCTCTTTCAGTTCAGTCCTAATAAATGCAAAATCATTAGAACCCTTGCAAAGCTCCTATTTATCTGTCTTAAGCTGGGCTGGTTAAAGATGCCCTTGTAGAGGACCACAGTGACCTCCACTAAACATCTTGCTTTTCAAGTCATCGAATGCCTTTACAACAAACTGGTCCTCTTCAGTACAGGCAACACCCCTCACCAAGGCAACTTCCCTGTGTTTCCTGAGCTCGCATGCCCGGGAGGTACTTGCACCATTCATCCTAGCTCTTAGCAGGTCTGCAACAGGTTGGCCCCTCTCCAGGACACTCTCCTTATCCCTAAAGATGCTCCTCTCCCATAAGCTGCATATGGAGGCAAACTCCTTAGCACAAGCACCTAAGTTAGGTACCCCAAATTTCTGCAGCTACGACTGATCTGAAGTTCTTTCTCTGATGTCAGCAATGTCCATGTTAAACAGGACCTGTCAAAGACATCTCTGTAGCCATCTCTAGCAGTCTTCTCCCTCTCTCCCAAGAGAGCCTGCTCGACGTGCACAGACACCTTCCCTTTGGCCGGCTCCCTAACCGGTCAGCAATACAGGTATTAATCCCCAGCACCTCTACCTTTGGTAATAATTTCCTGTAGGGAACAAAGTCAAATGCTTTACTTAAATTAGATAGCCTGGATCTGCTGCATTTCCCTTATCTAAGAAACTGTTTTCATATAAAAAAATAAAAGATACGAAATGTCTCTGCTGTAATCTAACATTGATAAAACCATGATGTAATTTATCCTGTCTACCCTTTGCTTTCACATCCTTAATTACTCTTTCCTTCAGAAAGTGTTTGGAGACTGAGCGGAATATTGAGTTCAAACCACCAAGGCTGGAGCTGCCAAGGCCCCTTCACATATACAGGGGGCTTTTTAGCATAGTATGCGCTAAAACCACAAAGACCTGACTCTCAGGCTCTCAGTTCCTTGGCTCGCCTTGCTATTGATACTGACATTTTGTGGAGCTTTGTTTTCCCTACCGAAGGTAGAGGGTAGGCCCTTGGCTTGTTCACATGCAACAGTTGGAGTTTTTCTTGCCATTTTTATTTTGCAATTTCTGCTGCATCGCCTTCAGTTCCATAAAGTGGATGGAGGGTTCAGGCTCCTGGACACCCTTCCCCTTACAAAAAACAAAGGTAAATTTACCCAACATTTAGCCTTTTCTCAGTTACCCCTGATCTTTGTTCCCTTTAGCCCACTTTACGTGTACAGTCACACAATTTGTTGCAGCAGGCTGTTGGCCCTTCTCATTTCCCTCTTATGCTTTCCAAGGCAAAATTTACCTTTCCAGACATTCCCATCCTGTTTCCTGGAGAGTCTCTGCTCATTCTCAGTATCTTGTCTGAGGTTCCTGTATGACCAGGAAAGTCTGTGGCTTCACCCAGTTAGTGGTGTGTTTGTTTTATCTCCTGGTGGGAATACGGAGCTTGCAAGTACCTCTTGCCTCCTCCACATTTGCATGACTGAGCTCTCTTCACGCCCCTCCCAAGTTTCTCTATTAACTGTGTCGGTTGTGGAAATGCCAACGGGGTTAACACAAAGTGTGACAGAGTCCTCTGCTTAACCTCAGAGAAAGAGCGAGCGCATAGACCACACGTAGAAAATGACACAGACAAAATTTGCAAGCTACTGTGCGTGGCATCAATTATTTGATGTCAAGGAGAAATCGGTGCGCCAGCAATTTACAAAGAAAGAATGAAGACTTTGTAAACCTCCTCTCCTCTGATCACGACTAAGTTGGTTTTCCTTATGCTGGAGTCAAACAGCAAGGGGCATAATAAGCCTGTGCAAACTCATGAGCGGTCTGCAGAAGGCAGAACCGGGAGCCCTCCTCTCCCTGTCCTGTGCAATTCACGGAAAGGAAAAGGTAGGGAAGTCTACAACGACACAAGAGCTTAGCACAGAATTAGACTGTCTAATTAACTGCTGATAAATGTTACAGAAACCGGAAGAATTAACAGGAACCAAGAATGGATTGGCAACTGATATAAATCTTTTGGCGGCAGGGTACCATTAAATCATGTACTTGTGAATGTCTGCATGTATTTATGTGTATTCAGTGTATATACGCGTCACCGTGTGTTTATATACATACACAGATTTACTCACCTCTGCTTTGTAGACATAAATATATAGTATATATGCTCATAAATACTTACATAAATGGTGTATCAAGACTACAAATCGACATCAATGAACAACCTAGCACACAACTTTGTGGCATTTAGGTATTCCTCTTCGCCAGATGTGCAGACTAAAGGTGAGACAACCAAGGGCTCCAAAAGGAGCTGTAAATGGGCTGCTTGTGCCTGCTGGCTGCTGTTCCCACTGAGGACCTTCCTACTTCCATAAATAGCCTTAAAAAACTTATTGCCTTTCTATCCAGAGCCCATCAAAAGGAGTGGAAGGACACCCACCAGCCAGGCCTTGGATCGCACCCACAGGGTGTTTCTGTTTCTTAGTGCAAGGTAGGCAACCGTAGCTATCTGCAAAGGAAAAATGACTGAAACCATCAAACAAGCGAGACATCTGGTTTGCTCTCAACAAATATCACCGAGCTGCAGCTGTGCCCTCATACAGACGAAGGCTTATTTTCTCTCTTTTCCTCTTCCATAAAGAAAAAGGGAAGAAACCTGTAAGAGCCATAATCCTTGAACGGGCACAGAGTTTGCTTTTGGTGAAGAAATGCACAAATTCAGTCATTCTGGCATCTCCAAACCCCACTGGCGCTGGAGGGGCTCAGCAAGACCTGCTGGTTTCAGAGCCATCCACCGTGAGGGTACGGCCACCTCCGCATCAGCCAGCTGCATCAAGAGATGCTCAACATCAAACACCAGCCCAACAACAAGCTTCTCTCTTTTAATAATGCTGGATGTGCTCATTCCAGGGCCATTTAGTGGATATAGGACATCTTGGGCACCATGGTAAATCTCCCACTGTTCCTACTGAAGGGGCTGACTGTATGTATAGGACTGAAAAGACCTAAGCAAAATGACTACGCTTAGATTAAGACTAAGGAAATGGCTCTGAGGAGAGGAACGCAAGTGCCCAACTGCTGTTCCAGGACCAGGGGTCTCATGTGGTCTCTTGAAGGCTCAGCAGTGCTGTGCAGCTTTGCCAAAACTCACCACCCAACTATGGGGTTAATTCTAATAATTAAATATTAACTCTGGTTCAACCAAAGAGGTTCCACAGAGATTATTTCATATTCCAAGATAAATATCATCTCAGTTTATGACCGTACTATCCATGGCAATTAGGAAGGCTATTTGTTTCTGTAATTTGAATCTATATTCATTATGACCTCCTAAGCTGATGCCATTGTAGTCACCAAAATTTACCACAGTGAATTTCACTTTGCCTAATTAAAGGCTTTTTTTTTTTTTCATTTGCTTGTTTTTAAGGAGGTTTAAGGAGTCTAAAAGTACGATCCTGAAACCTGTGTTTGCCTGCTTCCCTGCTCTGGGGTCTCTAAAATCCTTCATTCCTGAGAGTCCTAAAGGTCTCCCATGCATAAAGTTCTTCTCCTGAGCATGTGCAGAGGTATGTCGGTTCTCAACAAGGCAGAGTAGACCACCTAAGACATGGCCTTGTTGAGACAAGCCCTACAAACACTGGCCACCTCCCTGTGGGATTTCTCTGGTGGAGGACCGTTAAGACACCTAGGTATGTTGGCTTCTCCTTGCCTCCCATCTCCAGCTTTGCACCATGACAAGTAACCTGCCTGCCTGCTCCATGCCATTGCCGGCTGTGTCCCACTGTGCCCGTCTCAAGTAACCCCGTGTTCGCACCCATTGTCTGGGCCACCCTCACGAGGTCTCCGGTTCCACACCGACATACATGGTTAAATGCTTCATATTGCTTTAAAACCGTGACTGGAAAGCAAATTCTACGCTGGGTTTGTTAAACATATAGCTTGTTTTCTAATGCTTACTGTATTTTAATCTTGGATGTAGCCATGTAGCTGCCTGAGGCCAATCAAAGGTGCAACTTTTGGTAAACTGTTTAATATTCTCAGCTTATTCCTTCTCCCTGTTGGGAAAGAGGAGAACAAGTGCCTCTTATCATATTTGTATAATTAAAGCAAAAAAGAAAATCACAACCTCCACCCTCCGTCACAACAGGGAATTCACGAGTGCAGAATGCAGTCAAATACAATTATTTATCAGTCCTAGCCTGAGAATAGCTTTTATGAAAATCCTTTATTATCCTTTCAATCAAAGGCAGACGAGGCACAACTATCCTATGGCTAAGTCATTCTGTCCTTCAATGCCCCTCTTACTGCTTTATGCTTATATGTATTTGCATTAACATATTTTGCCCAGTTTTCTGGGCATTAGTGGTTGGGGTTTTTTCTAGTTTTGCTCCCAAGCATTTTGACTTAGGTGTGAAGGAGAGCACTCGGCTGTTGCTCTGCGCACAGAGCTGAAGCTGTGGGAGCCATCTTTCCATCCTGTTGATGGTGAGACGGTGCTGTCAGATTAGATATGGACCACAAGGTCCAATGCTGAGCTTCCTCGCACAGGGCAAACCATTCCCACTGCATTTTTTCTCCATCAGGAAAGACCCCAAAAGCAGTAGCACAAGAGGACTCGTATACTCCCTACAATTTCTTCCTGTTGCCTCTACGTGACGCCGTCACTTGATAGTTTGGTTTCAGTGGAAGATGCTGCGGTACAGCGCTGCCGTTATCACCCATTGGAGACCTGCATTGTTCCCAGAAGAGAGAAATGGAGAGATTAATATTCTTTTCTGTGAGAACCGCAACCTTCTTGAGTGACTCTCGCCGCGAGCCTTCCCATGTGGCGTGGCACTAAAAGCGGCAGCTGAACTAATCCCACACTCAGCTGTTGATTTGCTTTTCAAAATATGGATGTGTTAGCGTGAAGGAATAAGAAAGACATTCGTTGGAAGAGGTAATATTTCAGGTTTGAAAATGTGCTCGTACTGAAGATTTCTCTCTGTTTTTCACCCGTACCCATCAAACCAGTTAAAAGTGCTGCCTCTCTGTGCAGACTTGACCTCACTAGTGTATGTAAAGTCTGAGAAGGAATTCAAGATATTCTGAAATAACAGTAAAGGCTGAATAATGAAATAAGGATAGCAAGCTACGAGCCCTTTTCCTCTGAAAGTTGGCTGAAATCCTATATTAAACCCTTTCATCCCAGCGACTGGTTTGAAACTCCTAGTTCAAACTGAAAACAGTCAAAACCATCTCTTGAGGAATGGAGAGCTGACCCATCTGAAATCTTATCCACAGCGCATATCTTTAAAAGTTTCAATAATCCTCGTATAATTATTGTATGGTAGACTTTTCTTTCTATTCCCACATGTGCACTCCATAGAAAAACACTCTTTATTTTTCTGTTTTATGAATAATAGAGAAATACATAAATAATAGATATGTTATTAATAAAATGACCAAATATGTATTCCCCTCAAAATGCATGAGTTTGAGTGGAATGTCAAACAGATTACTGGATGAATATTTGATATTTTAATTTATCGGGCAATTTCTTACAAGAATAGCTGAAGCCCTCAATTAGACTTCGTACCCCTGGTCCTCCATCACATCTGCCACACGCCAGGTCCCTTCCGATCCTACGAACCTGCCTCTCAAGAAAGATTGGTGGTTGCAAGAGCAATGAAAAACTACCTTCACGCTGACACTGAGACTGTCAGTTGTGGGCTGTCCCTCAGCGTAGATCAAAACAGTCTTTGGGATGCTTTACCTTGTCCAGGACTTGATGTCTCCTCTTTCTGGCGTGCAAACACATCTCTTTACAGCGGATGTCTGAGAGCAGATGAGCTTTTGCACAGCAGCAGGCAAAGATCCCCAGCTGTGAGCTCACACGAGGGTCCAGCACAACCTCAAATCATGCAGCAACAGCTTCAGACTCGCCCGCGAAAAGACAAGCTTTTGGGCAAGCTGAAACCTCCCACCCAAAGGACATGGGGGCTGCAGGCAGCAGGGCCAGGCCTCAGCGCTGCGGGACGGAGGGACCCCGGTGGGGCCCCGCTCCCACCTCCTGGCTCAGCTGGAACTAACGGAGCTCTCGCTCTGCGGGAGAGCGATGCAAAGCGTGCTGCAACCCTGCTCTGTGAACACAAGGCTTATGTTTCACTTCGGGTCCCCTCTTTGCTCCTGCTCCTGCATACCCAAGGACCGGTCAAAAAGCAGAACAAGTCCTGGAAACCCCACGGCGATGATTAAAGGCACAGAGGAAACATGCTTGTGGAAAGAAATTAAATACACGAATGCTCTTGAGCTGCCTAAAATTTTATTTAATTAATTTTGCAATCATACTGAGAACGGTGCACATTTTTCCCTCAGTCATGAGATGCTGACTCTTCAACAAAATGAAAAATAGATTTGACTCGAGCAGAAGATAAACAACAGCCACCAGGGTTTCTGCAGGGTGTGTATCCCCGCTCCTGTCGCTGGCTTTCTGCTCTCCCCACCAGAGAAGCCGTAAAATAAGGCAGAGAAAAGGATGCTCCGAATGGAGCAACTTCATGCCACTTCCACCCAAGCTGAACTGAAATATGTTTGCGGTTCAGCTCGGATCGCTTCCATTTTCCAGCCTACCTTGCGAAGCTGTTCGCAAGGATGAAAAAGAGACATTAGAAAATAGAAGAAGGGGGGAAAAAAAGTCTGATTCACTTGAAACAGGAATAGAAAAGCATCTTTTTCTGAAAATAGATGAAAAAGGAGTAATTTTTATCTTGAATTCACCTGCAAAACTCATTGCCGTCAGCTATTATTGAGGTGAACAGCCTTTTACTGTTAAAATTATTAGACAGGTGTGTGAAGTACCTAATAAACCGGATATAAATTAAAAGACAGATTTTTTCAGAAAACTTAGTGCATATGAGACAATTACAACCCTTTTTAGAAGCCAGGAGACCTTTCCATTGGTTTCACCTAGACTGCGCCTCTACAAGCATCTGGCCACGAATTCTCCTGTATTTTAGTCTCAAATTCCTTTCATTGGCCTGAACTAGGAACAACAATCAGATTCACGATGCAGAAGAGCTTTGCAACGTCTGACACTAGTTGCTGTTGATCCGGAGCCTGCCCAGGAGCGGCGCATCAGACCCTCCGCAGTATTTCCTGTGCGTACAGCAAAGCGCCTGTAGGTGCAGGTACGGTATGTTTTCAAAAGCACGTTGGCCACCAAAGCACAGCAGCTGCATTTACTGCACTTTAGGAGGTGTAACGTAACCCAGGCAGACATTTCCAAGAAGCTCCACCCCAAGGGCTTGGGGCAGATGGATAAATGGCTCCCATCTACCCCAGGCTGGCACAGCCCATTGCCTATTAACCTTTGCACAAAGCCTACTACTCCAGACACTGCACGTTCCCCTGCCATTTACAGTCAGTGTTTTAAAGGTCTTAAAAATCAACCAGTGTCCTTTGCCACATGTGTCCAGGGAAGCCTGGCTCCTCTCGGTACTCTGGATCCAGCTGAATGGGCTTCCAAGGGGAGTGGTTATTATCACCACTATATTTTGGAAAAAAAACCAACCTGAAACATTGCCTAAAATTGCTTTCTGAAGCAGAGCAACGTCTGGACTGTGTGTTTCTCCACATGAACCTCTGGATTCAGGCCATGAGGCAAAGGGGTTTCTTCCATCGTGCAGGTGTCTGTAAGGTGCTTTTCTAGCCTGTGGCGTACCCGTCGCTGTGAAGAAATCACCCTTTGGGCTAAAGAGAGGGGGTTGCTCCAACCCGTTTGCCCCCATCGTTATGCCCTAAGCATAACGATGATCAGAAGGTCACAGTCAGTGAAGCTATCACCAAGTGGGACAATACCCAGTCTAAACTTTCCCTGGCTCCTGTGTTACTCCCAGCCAGCCTCCAGGATCCAAGGTGACTTGGTAGAAACTAGCAAGACCCAACTGCAAGCCTTCTGCTGCAGCTCTGGTGAGGATGCTCCTTGGACTTCTCCCATGGCAGGAGGAGGTCTGGCAGGTCCTGGAGCCAGTGCTGGGCTCCTTGAAGCTAGCATCACTTGCAGCCACGCTCGTCTGACCTCTCCTATAGAAAAAAAACCTTTAAAGTACCTGATGATGAAGACATAGCTGTCAAACGTAGCGGGTGCTTGGGCACTGGCTCAGCGGTGGCTAGCATGAAAATTGAGTAGATTTCATGCCTCTGGGAGTTTTTTTAAAGCACTATGTACAAGGTCTTGGTTGGATGAACAATTAAGGTGAAGAAGTTGAACCCTGAATCCATCACTTGAAGCTCCATGAAAGTCTTTGTGGCAGTTTGTGGCAAGCAAGGGGCTCACTGAGGTATGATATGAATGGCGATGACAAAAGAGTCTTTGTCAGTTCATCAGTGGGAGCGTTTGGTGAGAGTCACTCCCCAAAAGGGAAATATCTCAATTTATCAACACTTAGAAGAGGTTAATAGCTCCTCTTACGGGGTGCGGATGCGAGCAAGCTCATTTCAGGAATCAGAGAATGAGAAGGCATTCAGTTTCTCACAAAATGCGCACTAACATGAGAAACCATCTTCCCCTGTGTTTGTACAGCCCCGAGCACACGGGAGCAGTAGTCCAGGACAAGCTCCTGCTTAGGAGTGAACACGGCCTCTTGCTTTCCATCTCTCCCACCATCCTCAGGGAACATCAACATATGGCTGGGAAATAAAGTCATTTAAAGTCATTGCATTAAAGTCCTAGGCTTTTCTCCTCCTTTCAGTCTTGTCAGGCTAATTTCTAGCTTCATGTGCCAGCCATGAATCTTAGCTTAAAATCAAAGCGTTTCTAAGCAGACTTTCTCAGGAGACCCTCTGACAGAGGCAAAGCCATGTTTGCTACCAGAAGGAGTCTCCTCAGGCGACAAAATGCATCGCACAGTTGTTAAAAGCCTGTTTCACTGGGGTTTCTTAGTGTGAGTCAAGGCAGGCATGGGTGTTCAGTTTGAGAGTCAAAAAAAAAACCAAAAAGACACGAAAATCCAGAAGAAGACAGAGGTTCGAGGAGGGGCAGGTGATCAGGGACACACGAAGCAAGGTCCACAGCAACAACACTTAAAAAATAAAATCAATATAAGCCTTTAAGAGGAGGTCTTGGCTCGATTGCTGTTCTTTTACATGAATAGCAATCACTAGGCCTAAGATCTGCAAAGTACCTCCTGTTATTATGTTGCTGCACTGCTGTCTGACAGGAGCTATCATTTTAAAGAGGATGATACCAAGCTGGGTGTCCACACTTCTGAGAACTTCTATTTATTTTTTTCCTTTAAGAATGCTCTATTTAACATAAGCAATTTCAAGATGCTTTTTCAGATCCAGCTGAGAGTGGAGACCAGCTGCAAACCTCTTGCTGTTTAGGAGAGGTGGCAAAGCATCATAGCCCTGACTTCGGGAGGGTGCAGGAGCTCGTGGGACAGTGGCATAATAGAGGAGCTGCCATGAGGTAGTATTTTTCCTTGAGCACAGGGTTTTCTGGCCTAAATTTCTTTTGCTTTTGTCACTAACAGTACTGGGGGGGGGGGGGGGGGGGCACAAAAATAAATAAATAAATAAATAAATAAAGATTCTCGTGGAGGGTGAAACAAGAGAAAACCAGAGGCATACACCCCGATGACCGCACCAAACAGATTACCCTTGGGGCCACGCGATGCTGTGCTCGCAGCTGGCATGCCGGCTGTCCCACTGCTGTGTCACGCGGGGACAGCTGGAGCACTGTGGCTGCTGGAGCGCCGTGAGTTGCAGCACAGCTCCAGGGCTGGAGCTTCACCTCCAGAAACAAATGCTCTGCACAGCACACACGTCCTCAGGGTATCGCCAAAACAGAGCTCTCCAACCCAACAGAGAGCTCTGAGCATCGCCAGACCCACCTCTCCAACATAAGCAGCTCAAAGTAGAACCACCGAATCATTACGGTTGGAAAAGACCTCCAGGATCATCGGGTCCAACTGTCAACCCAACACCCCCAGGTTTCCTAAACCACGCCCTGAACATCCTCTAGAAGAAAAGCGTGAAGAAGCAAAGACCATTGGCCTTGCCCAGGCAGGACCACGTGGCCACGCCAGCCTCAGCCACGCGCACCTAACCTCACCCTTGCCAGAAATAAAACGCTGCTGGGGTAGGCTGCTTTGCAGGTGTAAGTGACAACACACTGATTTGCACCAGCCGGCAGGCTGGTTCCCGCAGTGGAAAATCTTCCAAACCCTAATGCAGACACGCAGCGTTCACCCTGCTGAAATGTTATTAACACTTTCTCCAGACGCCTCTAAGCTCCCTGTCCGTGGCCATGAATCATCAGCCACACTCGCAGTGTAATAGCCCAGCGAAAAATTAATTTGTTCCTCCCCAGGTTCCCAGGGAGTGTGAGACTCGCCGAGCCGATCCCTTAGTGCCTTCCCAGGAGGTTTCATCCCGCGTGGTCCAGGAACACCGCGTACGGAGGAAACGTGCCTGCACCCTGGAGGCAATGCCCAGCATCCCAACAGCTCCCCACAAAGCCCCAAAACTGAATGAAAATCGGTGTGTTCTTTTTCATCCTTAACCACAGTGGGTTAAAAACTGCAGCGGGTTTCCCTGGAAGGAGAACCGCCTTCCTGCAAGGACTGGGGGGAGAGAAAGCGGAGAGGGATGTGGTGGTGCTTCATCCCTCGGCCCACGGCCAGCAGAGTGCACTCAAAAGACATTCTCTGCTCGTGCAAACGGCTCTTGCTAATAAAATCCATCCTGTGTTTAATATGTAGTGGCTGTAGTGAGGAGCTACTGAAACTTAATTGTTTCCCCCTGCATTATGAAGAAGAATAGAGATGCTCCAATGGGATTTCATTTTATTCAGGGAAATAAACTCGGTCTGATTGTGTTATTTTAAATAATTCCCAGGATTCGTCTCCATAGTGCAACAGGGGCAACTTCACCGGCAGGAGTGTTGTGTATTAATATTCCCCTTTAACGTTACAAGAATTCACGGGTTTTTTCTGCTGATAATGCACAAGACACTCATTATTTTTTGAATGTCAGCCTTATTGGAGTTATCTTTGTGCACTACTTGTTTGTAAAACACCCAGGCTATGGTAAGAACTGCATTTTTAGTGCTTTGTTTATTATTGCCAGGGTGTCCAACTTCTTCTGTCGCCTATAATTTGAAGCTTGTGGCCACAATGTAGCCAATACCTTGAGCAGCCCCATTTGTTGCTGGTTAATTAAATGTGACCCATTTCTTTCACGCTGTCCTTCCCTTCCACTCCGGGGAATTGCTGTTCACATGCCAGTCAGCGTTAGCGCAGCAGGGCGGAATATTATTTTGATTATTTGACACAACAGTGCTGCGTTTTTGCAGCCAAAACTCTGTCTGTGCGCATACGCATGAACCAGAACACGCGCGTCTTGTTGGTGCAACAATATTGCCGTCGTAGGAAGCCCAAACCAGACCGTGGACGCGTCTGAACGCAGCGGGTTTAAGCTAATTCCCTTCGCCCATCCCTCCAGACACGATGCGTCAGTGTGGTGAACGGGACCACTGAGTTTAGGAGGATCCAAGAAGACCTTTTCCTTTCCTCCCGGTCCAAGGAGATGGGGACATGTATGTGACTTACAGGTCAACCATGTGCAAGCAAAGAAAGCTGCCTCTGAGCAGCGGCACTGCGGCAATGAGCTGTGTGCATCCGCCTGGCTCTCCCTAGGGTTGCTCCTCTCAAACATAAATGTCCCTTACGGGCACCCCATGCCCAAGCCGGCGGGCACTGTCAGACCTCCTGCAAGGAGAGGTGCTGCTGGTTTGCAGCTCTGGGGGCAGCGAGCAGCCACGTGGCTGCTCTTCCCAGCTGGCAAATGGACCGAGAGACAGGCAGACATGGTGTCTCACAGCCTAGCTTATATTCTTCTGCCAGTTTAACACAGGAGGATGAAGGAAAACTGGTGGACCAAAGCAGGGCTCGGTTCAGCCACTCATGGTGAAAGGTCCTGGAGGGGATTTTTTTCCACATCACAGCTGGGGAGCCTGGTGCCCGCTGCAGAGCACAGCCCTGCTCCTCTGCAAGCCTGTCCCGCCCGTGACCGTGAGCTGCAGCTCCTCATGGAAACGCTACGGAGAGATGAAGCTTGTCAGCAAAGCGAGCATTTTGTTAAGGGCTCATGATGCAAGCTAAGCATGGGGGTAAAATGTAGGCGAGGCCAGCAAACGAAGGCAGGGGCTGCTTAGACGGCTTCCCTTTGCAGAGCAGGAACACCAGTAGATGTGAGCACGGGAGCTTCCTACAAAGCCCAGCAAGCCTTAGCAAGCACCCCAAGTACAGCTTTTCTAAGAAGAAGGGGCGAAAGGGCTGTAGCCCTGGCCGCCAACCTGTTACTCACTCGTAACTTGTAAATGACTCATTTACTCACTCGTAAATGACATGTCATTTGTTCATCCAGGCCACCTCTACCCACCTCCGGAGTCACAGGCACGGATCTAACTGGAGCACCCACATCACCCATCAGGCCCTGGAGCCCCGAACAGGGACCTGCCTCTCTTCACAGAGACGATGAAGAGCTTACGGGCATACAGCAAACTGAGTTATCCAGGAAACAACTGCACAAAAAGTGCCATATTTTAATTACATCGAATTGCTGTTGCAGGTGTTTTCCACTGCCCTCTGACTCACTGAGCCCAGGAGGGCTCAGGCATGGTTTAGATGTTACTGTTGTGTTTGTACACCCCTACAGATCTTTCCAGTCAATGAGAGGCAGATGAATGCGCACCTACGGATCACTGCTTCTCTTCCTGAACCACCTGACAGACGTTTGAAAATTTTCCCTCTAGTCCAAACTATATTCACCATAAAATGACAGCTTGTTTGAAGAAAAAACAACCCACCTCACTCCCCGAGAGTGTCGTGGCTTCTTGCTGTTGCCTCCACCAGGGTACCAGGAGGAGGAGAGGGGTCCCTGCTTCCTGCCTGACTTCAGACTGGTAGATCAGTTTGCTTCTTTCCACTTGTTTATGGGATGAAGCCTTTTACTGAAAATCAGAGGAAAGCGATATTTCACCTGGTTGCTTGGGCTGGGCCACGGTCCTGGAGAAGATGGACCTTAATCTAGATTTTACTGGGGAGTTCCCAGTGGTTGGGCTCCCTCTGCATAAGGCTGAAGGCAGCTGCTGCCATGGTACTTACCATTGAGCCTCTTTTATAGACATCCTTCTGGATCCAGACCAATAATCCAGACACCAAATTTCAGCCGTAAAGCATCATGCAGAGCATTAACTGACATTATCCTGGGCTGCATGGGTACCAAAAGTGACTGCGTTTGATCTGAACAAATAAGAAACCTACCAGAAAGAGTAAGCCCAAGGCACACGATAACATTTAACTTGGCCTTAGACTGGTGTATCTCCCACCAGCGACCCAAATTATTTCATCCATGTAAATTCTTGGATGCCAGGAGGGTTCTTCTCAATTCACACCGGCCCTGGAGAGCAGACCTAGCCTGAAATTAGGTAGTTTGATGTAATTTATAATAGTTCTGAGACTTAAACTGCACCAGTGAAGATAACAGGTGTGTCTAAAGGGTCCGTCACACTTAGTTATTTATCTAATAACTCCATCCCTTGGAGGTTTGGCCCTAAACATTGTTAAATGAGCCTGTTTTAATTTTCAGAACAAATAACATCAAGAGTGTGTGTAAAGGCACAAGGCGGATGCTGTTGGAGGATCTGGGGCCACCACTTCAAATGGGCTTTCGGTGGCTATTTTCTTTTCCAGCACCTGACCCGAGGAAGGGAAAGCCTCGCTGACACGGCAGCTGAAACCCATGGGCTAAGAATAAAGCTAGGAAGAGCCTGTGTCCAAAAGGAGAGGTCTTAGTGTTTGCGCTCTTAACTTGTTCCTCTGCGGGTACGAAGGGCGGATGTTTAGTGTGTATGTGTGTCTGAGAGAAATGTAGAAATTAGGTAAAAACTGAGGGGTTCTCATCGTGCTGCCACTGCCGAAACTGGAGCTTTAACAAAAATACCATACACTGCAATGCACAAGCGGAGCTGTGAGTTGACTCTTATCCCTCTATGGAGAACAACATTTTCACAGCAAGAAATGCTCCAATTTCTGTGCCGTTTATGCTGGTTGAGCCTGGCGTTGCACCCCCCACGGGCACTCGGTTGGTCACCGTCAGCCAACGTGAAACACTTTCTCGTGCACGGCTCACGCTGGCTGAGCTCATCCCACACCACAAACGCAGGGGCTGGACTGGCTTCACAGTTTGGGCTGGAAGGTGGGGAAGGGCAATGCTCCCATTTGCTCCGCAGATGCCTCTTGTTGGGCATTCCTGCGTACGCTTGCCCGTAATACCTCCACGTGCAAATGCTGTTGCTCTGGGAAGCAAACTCCCCCCCAGCCCAACAGGGAGCACTGCCATGCAAATAGAAAGGCTGGGAAATGCAATATCTGGCTTTGATGGAGTCATGCAGTTCCTTTCTGGGCCAGCTTAGAGGGACGGGCTCTGTCCCACCCCAGGGATTCTCGCTACACCTTTACGAGAACTCAAAGAGAAAATCATCCAGGCTTGAATCAGGCACCTGACAAATACTTTCCTGCCCCATTTTTAGATACTCAGTGTAGGATGATTTGCTAATTATGTATAATCCATTCACACTCTAAACATGCCTCACATGATACATGCAGTCCCCAAACTGAGCAGAATTATTACACCGCATTAAATTATTTAGTTTTGCCTTAGTTTTGTTGGATGTTGGAAATCTCAAGCCAATGCGGCTGATAAAGAGGGACTGGAGTAACACGCACAACTCACTGACACCACGAAATTACTCAGAATCTTAATGCCACTTAATGGTGTCCTTTAGTCAAATCTCAATTATTTGTAGACTTGCTCCCAACAATGAGAGAGAAAATAATTTGCGTCTGTCTGGTGTTGGATGAAATGAAAAAGCTGCTACGAAAAGAGCTGAAATAAATGGCTGCTGGAGTGTGGGAAGCATTAGAGCCCCAGAACTTTTGTTATTCAAGCAGTTAGCCTAATTCAGTTTGATTGATTTCATTTTATTTTATTTACCCCCCTCCCTCCTGCAGCAGAGGGGCCTATAACACACACTCGGTGCTACATACCACTACACGATCCTCTTGGCACCGAGAAATGCAAACCGGCCCACTGCGATGTGCTTTGCCGATGGCTCCTGACTTCTGGGGGCAGAGGAGCACAGTCGGCTCTGCTAACGCGGGATGGTTTGCACCAAGCGGTATTGCTGGCAAGGAAGCGGTGCGCACGCGGGGCGGCTAATGCCCAGGCTACAGCGGTGCCCCGTGCTCGGCTGCAGACCGGGGTTGGGAGAAGGTGAGGGACTAACGCTGCCGTTACTTCCCACAGGAAAATGCTGAAGTTGATTTTCTTGGGAAATCAACTTTTCCTTTTTATAATCAGCACTGATATTCTGATCATTGCAGCCCCAGCTGTGATAACTTACCGCACAGTTCCTTCAAGTGTGAGGGCTGGCTAAAATTAAGCTAAGCAAGCAGTTAAAAACCCAGTACCCCACTAGTAGGCACCAGTACCCCAGCGTCTGCCGCAAGACTACTTGCATTTTTCTCTTTAATAAAAGAAAGGGCAACCTGATGCTTGCAGGCGCCCTACAGCGTGGACGGCACAAAGTAAAACTTTTATTGGGAGCTTGGACTGTGCTCTGCCCGTGACCGAAGCACCCGCCGAGGTCAGCAGAGCCCTGGCTGCACACGGACGTGCTCTGCAACGGATGGGTCCCAAAGCTCCCCGTTTCCCCCAAGGGACCCCAAGCGCAGGTCCAGGAGGCTGAGAAGGGCGCTGCACGCACAGCCAGGGACCCCCGGCCGCCCATTTGACCTTGAGGTCCTCCTGCTCTCCCAGCTGTTCACCCCATGGCTGCACCACCCGTCCGACGCGTGGTCTCCTCGGGCAGCCTCTGAGTGCGCTTTGCCAGCGCTGGTGGGTCACTGCATCGCCTGAGCAAGAGGAGGGTCTTCGTGTTTTTGGGAGCCGGCAAGGAGAAGGGGATGGCACTGAAAGAGGAACCCGTTTGGGGGTTAAAAACAACAGATGAGCCTTGTGAGCCTTTCCAGTGATAAATGAAAGCCATAAAATGAACCTGGGAGGATTTACAGGCTGATGTGGTGCATGAAAGTAGCCTGTGGGGACCTGGCCCCCGACACGTTTTCTATCCCAAAGCAAATCGCAGGTGCTGGGGCTGATGGAGCTCAGCCACAGACCCTAGTCCCAGCCCTGGGGACACCCTGAATGACACCAGCTGAATTTCACAACCCCCAGACCAATTCCTGACTAACTTATTTCAGTGGGGAGCAACCCCACTGCTATTTAATGTCATTATAGAGAGCGATTTGGGAAACTCCAGGTGGCTGTCAGCTCTGACTTGGTGAGTTATTTTAATTCCTCCTTTTCCTTCAGTAAACTCCTATCTAGTGGGATGGCTGGGTGTAGGTTCACAGCTTACCATCATTAAGCAGATCTTAGCAGTTGCTGTAACGTTTAAACATTTAAGAGCGAGATACTTTAAAAAGAGCCATGTCAGACGATACTGTTCAGCGGAGATCACTTGTGCACTTATCCCACCGAGATTTATGCACCTGCTTAATTTCAGACTGCGAGTTATTTTCGCAAATGTCAATCGCAGCGCTTTCATGGTAAGGTTTACTAAGTGCCTTAGCCTCTGCAGCGCCAAAGCCTGAACTTCCAAGAAAGCGTGCCAACGATGCGCTAACCAAATGCTGTGTCCCTTCTAATGGCTGTTCCACAGGGTAGAGCAGCAGCCAGTTAATGATTTCAGCCTTCAGGGTCAAATAATATATCTCTGTGCTGTGAAGATCTTGGATTTAACCGTGTAAGGGCTGGAAACGGGGTGAGAAAGGACCAACCCTTTAGGGGTTCTTGATGTTCAACCTACAAAGCAGGCGATAAGGTACATGTCCCTCTTCCTTTCACCTCCGCTTAAAGTATTTCCAACAAGAAGGGGTAGGGCTGGGCCCTGGGCTTCTGCCAAGACCTGCCACGGATGGGGACTTACAGATGAGGAAAACACGCGCTGTCCTCACAAGGTCAAAAGAGCTTTTAGAGTATGTCGGCGTTCCGTGTTGTGGGGCTGATGGCCATAGGAGTAAGAAAGGAGACTGGGGGGGTGGGAAATAGCTGGGGGGGGGGAACGGACCCCAGGGTGCAAGTCTGGGTTAGGATGGGATGACCGTAGCCCAGATGATGGGGCACAGCTGTTGCTTCGAGGGCCAGTTCAGCACACGTGTGGCCGGATGGAGAGGCTGAAGGTGGAGAAAAGGCAAAAGGCCACTGAAGGTTGAATGTAATCTGCTGAAGGCCACACTGCAAGTGCAGCCTCCGGAGATCTACTGGGGCAGATTACTCCAAATTCTCCCGCAACTGAAAGACAGATAGACAGGAGCATCAGATGGACCCAGACATGCAATCTGGGACTCTCTTCAAACAGGGAGACCAACCAGTGAGGTTGTTGAGATGCATTTGGGTGGTTTCATGGAGGCGATATCTTTGCTAGGCTCTGAGCAGTGCAATGGCAACTGAGGACCTCCCCCTCCATCCTCCAGCGGCACCCACAGCTTCTGGATTGTTGGGTCTACTGAGCTGGACCTCCCTGCGACTTGCTGTGCGGGAGGGAGGTACAGGCCCCCGTCTCCCCTCACCCCTAGATGTCCCATCACTGATTGAGACACGTCCACGACTTTGCAGTCCTTCACCTCCCCTGGACAAGCAGCTCCACACACCTGGGAGCCTTCTTGCACGTGAAGCAGGAGGGGGTATTTAAAAGAGGAGGTATTTAAAAGATGTGCAGATGTGGCACTTCAGGACATGGATTAGGAGGCCTGGGGGTGTTGGGTTGGTGGTTGGACTTGATGATCCTAGAGGTCTTTTCCAACCTTAATAATTCTATGATTCAATGAAACCTGCGTTAAATGGCCACTGTGCTGCCATGTCCTACAATCAGGTAAGAAGCTGCTTGGCAAGAGTCTGCCTTTTCCTCCGATACATTACTGTGAGCGGGGAAGCCATGCTGCTCTGGCTTCCCGCATGGAGCAACCTTTGCTGAGAGGGGCTGCACACAGTCTGTCCCGAGGGGTCGGTGCAGCTGGAGGAACTACCCTGCGTTTGCTAGTGCTGCCGCCTGCCTTAGCAACGAAGCAACAACCACGTGGATTTTGGCATGCGCCTACATACCAGTGTAGACCTCTGCAAGGCTTCCCAACCTTCAACCAGCAGAGAAAACCTTCCCGAATTCCCCACTGACCTGGTTTCCTATGGGAAGGGGAAATGGTTGCATGGAGGGTCAGTTCTGTGAACACGTCAAACCCTCACCGCAGCCAGAGGCAGTGAGAGGGTCTGGAACGGCGCAGAACGGTGTGTCTCTCGAGGGGGACACAGTATTTTGAGCGCAATCACAGTGCAATCTCAGCGCCATCCTCACAGGCTCCAGCTGGCTCCAGCTGGCAGCGGGTCGGTGGCAGGCTCCAGCCAGAGCTGAGTGCCAGCCTGCGCTCCGTGGGCATGGGGCTTGTGCAGAGAAGCGCTGCGCCCATCCCTCCTCCCACCTCCCACTTTCTCACCAGGCCGGGAAGAAGGAGCAGCCCCAGCAGGAACTGAATCCAGCCCTTTGCCTCCGTCAGTGTATTTCCAAATGATGAATTGGATGGCTCTGAGCCTTTTGGGGATGGAAGCTTAACAGAGCAATGCATTGGATCATCTCAGAAGGGCAGCACTGAGCTCAGCCCTTGTCACCAGTGGCCAGGAGAGCGCTCCACAGCGCTAGAAGAGTCCAAGCCTTGTTAACGGTGTCCTGCCTCGTGCCAGTGGGGTCACAAGCAACCCTGACAGCACAATTGCTTCTTCCAGAGCATGTCACTTTGTCCTGGCCTTGAGCACTAATCGTTAATTGATGCAGGCGGAGGAGGAAGCTGAATGTAACTGTGCCTGAGGTGCCTGTGGTTTTGGTACAACCCTTGCAAGAGGCAGGCAAGAAGGGGAGAGGGCAGGGGCGGTCACTCCCCAGGTCCTTGGGGCAGTCACTCCCCAAGAAGTCCTTGGTTTGCTTTCGCAAATTGGAGGCACGAGACCTTCACCAGCACAAGTCCCGCAGGACCCTGAAACGTATGGACATCAGGCAGCCTGGGAAGGTGCTGGGAGCCAGGGAGGTACCTCAGATACTTGATGGAGGCCAAAAATCACCGAAGGGGCGAATGACTGGGTGAAAACCCAGCAGTGGGGGCGAGCTCAGCTGCGTTGCTGCCTGCCAGGTGCACGGAGCAGCTTGTCCCCCCTCCCTGTGTCACCTCTTGTCACGCCTGGGCGTGGGAGCCCCCGGGCTGGTGGCTGTCCTTACCCCCGTGCCCTGGGGCACTCAACCTTGAGCATCCACAGGGGGTTTGGGCAGCGGAGGCTGGGGGAAGCAGCGCTGCTGCTGCCCGCCGGCACCCCACGAGTGCGTGTCACTAGTGGCGTGGAGCAGGGCTGGGAGGAGGTCTGAGCCCTGGGGTGCCCCCCCCCCCCCCCCAGCACCGGCAGCTGGGAGCGGGGTGGAGTGGTGGGGGGGGGCAACGAGGGGACAGCAGGCTCGGGGTGCCGGCAGGGAAGCCCCACGGGCGGGAGGTGCGTGGGGACGCCCCGCAGCGCCCGCCCCGCGCACCCGTCGGTGCGATGCCCTCGGAGCCGGGAGCAGCCTTCACCGCGCCTGCGGAGCCGCGGGGACGCGGGAGGCGGCGGCGAGGAGGAGGAGGAGGAGGAGGCGGAGGAAGGCGCGCAGCAGCGAGCCACGCAGCTTTGACGTCGCCGGGCTGCGGCTCCCCGGCTCCGGCTGCCGGCACGTATAGCACAACGTGACGGCACACCGCCGCCCTCCACTCGCACTCGCACTCGCACACGCAGCGCACACGCACCCACCGCACCGCACAGGGAAGCCCGCCGCCCCCCCACCCCGCCTCCCCCCTCCCCAATTCCCGCCCACCCCCGCCATGGGCCCGGCGCGGTGAGAGGGGCCGCTCCGCGGGCGCGCAAGAGCAGGAGGCACCTCCGCGGCCCCGCATCCACCCCCGACGCCACCTCCGCGCCCCCCCCCCCCAAACCCTTCCCGCCCCCCCACCCCCCCACGCACCATGCGGGGGTCGCGGAGCTGCGATGGCATCTGATGGCCGCGGGGCGCAGGCGGCTGCGGCGGCCCCGCGCGGTGCTCGGCGGCCCCGGGAGGCGGCGGCGGCGGCGGCCGGAGCCCTGAGGGGGTTGCGGTTCTGAGGGGGGGGGGGGGGGCTCGCCCCGCACCGCTCCCCGCCGCGCCGCTCCGCGCCGCCCGCTGCGCAGGAGGAGGAGGAGGAGGAGGAGGAGGCGGAGGAGGAGAAGGAGGAGGAGGAGGAGGGAGGACCGGAGCGGTGCCCGCCGCCTGCCCCCGCCGCCCTGCCTCCGCGGGCGTGCGCGGCTCGGCCGCAGCGGAGCGCGGGGCTCCGGCGGGCGCTGCGCTGCCTCCCCCCGCGGCGCCCCCCCCCCGCCACCGCCGGGCTGGATATGTGGATGCTCACGTGAAGATGGATGTAGCGATCGGGTTGCTGGGCTTGCTGACGGTTCTGCTGGAGGGCAGCTCCGGGCAAGGGGTGTACGGTGAGTGCGGGGCGCGGCGTGACCTTGTCGCGACTGTCGCCGAGGCGGGAGGAGAGGTTGGGGGGGTGGGGGGCGGGTGTCCTCCTCCGCGGGAGCCGGCGGAGGCAGAGCGGAGGCAGCGCCGTTGCCATGAGACGCTGACATTGAACGGCGAAAACCCGGGGGGAGGCGGGGGGATTTCGAGGAGGGGGGCGCGGGGGTCTCCGGCCGCTCCCGGGTTTTTCCCGGGATGGGTTTTTCCGCGCCCGCGGAACGCCGCGCACTTGTTAGCAGTGATGCTACCGACCGCCCGCCCGCGGCCGCGGAGCGAAAGGCGGGAGGGGGGGGGGGGGGAACGGCAAACTTCGCGGTGCTCCGCCGGGGGCGCGCAAATCCCCGCGGGCGCGAGGCGCGGACGGCTCCGCGGGTGGGCGCGCAGGGGAGCGCCCCGCGGCCCCGCTCCCACGGCCTCCCCCCCCCCCCCCCCGGCAGTGACTTGCAAATCGTCGCCGCGGAGCGGGACCGGGGGGGCGGGGGGCTCCGCGGAGCGGGGCGGCCGGGGCCGAGCCGGCGGCATCCCCTGCCCCGCTTTCAGCAGCCGGGTCCTGGGCGGCTGCGTGGGGGGCTGGCGCTGGGGACGCGGGTCTTGTTGCTTCCTTCCCCTCCAACCCCCCCCGCCATCCACCCCCGCCCCGAATTGGCCCCGTTTCGGCGAAGCCCGGAGCTGAGCAGCGGGGAGAACCGGGCGCCCCACTGGATCGCGGAGCTGCGCGGCGTGGACCCGCCCGGTGCGCTGTACCCGGCCCCAGGGATGCCCCGGCCTCGGTCCCCGTGATGCCCCGACCCCGGCGATGCTCCAGCCCCGGCCCCGGTAGTGCTCCGTCCCCGGTGATGCTCCAGCCCCGGCCCCGGTGGTGCTCTGGCGCCGGTGATGTTCCGGCCCCGATGATGCCCCGGTCCCGGTGATGCCCCGGCCCCGACCCCGGTGATGCTCCAGCCCCGGCCCCGGTGGAGCTCCATCCCCAGACCCGGTGGTGCTCTGGCCCCGGTGATGCCCCGGCCCCGGTGATGCCCCGACCCCAGTCCCGGTGGTGCTCTGGCCCCGGTGATGCCCCGGCCCCAGCCCCGGTGATGCTCTAGCCCCGGTGATGCTCTGGTCCCGGTGATGTCCCAGCCCCGGCCCGGTGGCAACGTATGTAAGCAGCGCGGCGGTGCTCGGCGGCGGTGCGGTGCCGCTGGGAGTGTTGGCTCTGGTACTCGGTGTTGAGGGGAGTTCATGAATTTACCAGTAAATGCTTCATTTGACATCAGCTCCTTCGAGCCCCTGTGCCTGTTTCGGCACTAGAATATTTGCTTCCCACCAGCAAAGCAGCCCCAGCTAGACATGCATTTCTCCCCCCCCTTCTCCTTTTTAATTTTGCCAAATTTTGGTGTAATTGAAAATATCTGAGGGGTTCTGCTCGCAGCGGTTGGATCCCTAACGTGCAGATCTCGGCGCTGGCAGCACCGGCGCTCCCTGCTTTCCCCGACACACAGGCACATATTGTTGGATGCGCTGGAATAGCAACGGCTGTCGTGAATAGGAGAGGGCTTGTTCAGGCAGAACGTGTTTTGTGGGGGCCTAGGGGAAAAGGAGCTCTTACCCTAGACTGACCGCCGGCGCCGATGCACGGGCGATGTCACATGCGGATTTGTAGTAAGACTTTTGTTTGGCAATGATGTGTTTTCATCCTGTAAAATGTAACGCCTTATTTAGGGTAAGGACGATGGGTGAAGGGCTGGTGAGGGGCGGGGGGCAGTGCTGTGGGAGTCAGTCATAGGTGGCTGCGCTATATTTGAAACCTCTTTCATGGGAATTTGTGTTTCTTCATTGAATCCCAAAGGTTGGTTTGAGAAAGCGGGCAGAGCTCTGCTAAAAAAAAAAAGCCAAGCCCAGGGTATGCTTCCCGGCAGCCCCGAGCGCCTTAAAGGTCCCGCCCGGTGCGCCAGGGCCATCTTGAGAAGGGAGGTTTTGAAGGCAGTGCCCTGAGTTCCACTAGCAAAGGCAAGCCCTGGCCGGGGAGAGGGAGCCGGCTTAGTCCTCGTTGCTTTGGAAAAATAGGCTTGTGGGATATGAACAACTTTTTGGTCCCTTATTGACGATTTCAGTATCCTCACAGCTCTGCTTCCAAGAGCGGAGCCGTAAGGAAGATGTCTCGCTGGCTTAACCCACTTGTTCCCTGCTTTTGTGCCAATAATCTGAAATGTCTCTTCTGAGAGCGGGCAGAGCCCCCGCAGCTGCCTCTGTAAGGAAGGCTCGGGGTGTTGCTCCGCTCCACCAGGCGAAGGAGCGTGCTACCGCGTCTGGCCATCCTCCCCGTGCCCTGCCTCCCTCCCCAGTCCTGCACGGAGAACTTGCTGCTTTGCAGGTCACTCAGACCCATCATTCAGGTGCCGTCTGCCACACCGACTTCTCCCCAGTTCCTCCCATTAAGGCTGTGTCTCGTCGTCAGGAGGACCTGTGCTCCCGGGACAGGGTCTCACTCGTGATGTGCACTGCCCGAGCTCCACCTGGCTGCTCTCCGGCGCTGCCTGCCCGCCGTGGGTGCTTGCCTCTGACACTGCAGCAGGTGTAGAGAGGGACCGCTCGGCTCTGCCCTGTGCCAGCACCGCGCCTGGCACGGCAGCGGGCATGCCTGCCCAGAGCAGCAGCACTCGAGAGCTGCCTCGGTGCCTTTAAATGCCAGATAAACGGTCCACATTTGCTTATTCCTAGTTCATACCAAAAAGCAAATTAACATCCCGTGATGTCTGGCTGCGCATCTCACTGTAAACTTTCCTCTGTTGCTTCTGAAGAGTAAAGCTGAGATTAAAAAGTCGGTTGCTTGTACAGCTGGACCTAAGGGGGAACCGAGACACCGACACCAGGAACGGTTTCCCAAAATTGAAGAGCGGGTCAGTGCGGGAGCCGGGTCAGCGCGGGTCTGCCCAGTGCCCCCCAGTGCCCCCAGTCCCCTGCTCTGTGCTGCACGATGCTCTCCAGGGGATGGGGGGAGAGCAGAGCTGCTGAAATCCCCAGCGAGACGTACAGCTCTGCTTTGCCCAGTTTCTTTCCTTGGAGAAATAATCTTTAGAAAAACTTGAGTGCTTTCCCTCTCCTTTAAATTATGCATGACTTGCATGGTTAATAAAGCAGAAAACGCAGGTATTCAGAATATGATGGTTATCCTTTCACCGAACTTAAAGTTACAAGAGAAAAAATGGCTAAATGAGAAGGCCAACGTGGGCACGGTGTGTTTTTAAGCAGATATAAGCGGCGGCTCATCAAAACGTGGGAGTTTTGTGAGAGTAGAGAGCAGATTTCCCCATCCCTTTCCCTGGTGCCAGACTGCCCCAGCCGGGGGGGGGCATGCTGGGGACCCGGGGTCCAGGCGCTGAGATGTGTGGTGTCCCCAGGGACCCGTCCTCTGCTCTGCGGAGCGAGGAGCAGCGTAGTGAATGCTTGGAAAGGAGCCCGAGCGCTGCCACCGCCGCCTGGGTGGGGGCCAGAGGGATGCCTGGGGAGCAGGAGGGACCCGGCGGTGGGAGGACGGTGGGGAGCGATCGCTCCGGTGTCAGCGCTGATGCTTTCTGACCCTGGGAAGCAGTTTCCAAAACATGCAAGTCACCAGAGTAACTGGGAGCAGCTGCGGTACCCGCTGGGCACGGTGTCGCTGCACCCGGGGGGGTGTCACACACAGAGGGGTTGCAGCCCCCCGGCCCCTCGGGCAGCCCCCCCTGCGGCACGGTTTCCTCCTGGCCACTGGGGGATGTTTTACCCGCTCCTTGCAGAGCTTTTAGTTATTTTCCCATGACTTCAGGTGGAAACAAGGAGGGCAGCTACTGAGGATAAGTTTATTTATGTATGTAAACGCCAGGTTTGTCATAGGGAAAAGTGTCTGTGTGCAATATTCATCCTTCTCTGCACCCCCACACTGTGTTTTATACCAACTCCTATAACAAAAAGTGCTGAACATCCCGGCTGCGGATGCAGATAACATTAGGATGGCTATAAATGCCTCCTGAAAGCAGGTGATCACAAATGTAATGAGCATCCACTGTGCTCAGACATGCCAGAGACCCCCTGAGGCTCTGCCCCTGAGTGTGCAAAGTGTTGGGAGCAGCAACCGTAGCTAAGGGGATGGCCGGGGTTTTGCTGCCGGTGCAAAGTAATGTGGAAGCAAAGGATTTTATCGTATAAAATGTCAGAGAGATTGTCCTTGTTCCTCATGCCAAGCATAAAATGTGCTCCGACGGACTTAGTTTTTATTGCACTTGTATGTTTTAGAAAGAAGCGGGTTTGGAAATGGGGAACCCGAAACCCAGAGCTGCACCTTCCCCCCCCAGGATGGGAGCCTGACTGGAGTCTGATGATGCGCTTTGTATCCCTGGGGAGGTGGAGCAGGGTCACACGGTGTCTGGGAAGGTCTTCTGTCGCCTCCGGCTGCCTCTTTGTAATGATGATTATTATTTTGTGGTACGCTCAGCTCCCTGGGGGGATTAAGGACTGCTGGCTTCGGAGCTGGGAGTGTCTGCGTGCCGCCGCTGACCTGGCCTTTCCCTAGCGCTCGCCCTGGCCGAACAAGTGGATTGGAAGGATGAAAGAAGGGAGGGAGGGAGAAAAAAACCCACTCAGAGCAAGAGCGATTTCCCCATTAGCAAGGTCGCTTGCCCGTTTCTGCCGGCGAGGACAGCCTCTAGATCACCGGCCCCAGATGCCACCGCGGCGGCTCGGGGACGGAGGGTATTTCCGCGGCGCTGCTCGCCTCGGCCGGGTGTGAATGCGGGCGTTGTGTGGGCCGGTTTAACCCCGCACAATTCGGGACATTGTGCGAGGGAAGCGCGGCAGCCCCCGGGAACAGGGGAGGAATTATGCGGTGCCGCAGGGGCCGGCGTTTCTGAGCAGCTGTGCGCTCCTCCGCCGCCCGCTCCAGGAGGTTTCGCAGGAGCCAACTGATCATTGAGAGCTTTAACTCTTAACTGAGCCCCGTAGAGGGATCTCCTCCTCTCCCTCTCACGCCGCAGATGTTGACACTGGGATTTCAGCAGTGGTCTGACATGAACTTCAGCTTCAGCAGCTAAATCTGGGAGCGTGCAGAGGCGGGGAAGCAGCCGTCGTGCCTCTTACGGACAGCCAGGCGATGGGGATTGACTCTGCTCCCGCGGTTCTTAGTTGTGCCGTAGGTAAGGGGCCGTGCAGCACCCGGCATCGCGGGAGCGAGGGAGTCTGGTGTCCGGGAGTGATGATCTCTGTGTTTGGGGGGCTGGTTTTGCCCTGGGGTGCAACAGTTTCGGGTCGAGGGATGCAAATGGATAGAGTCAAATTGTAAAAACGCTCAGCAGTAAATGTGCTGGGAAGAAAACCCGCAACAGAGATTTAACCTGGCGCCGGGTCTGCTGAAGCGATGCAGAAACTTCCGTCAGGTTTTGCGCGTCCCGGGACGCGTGCGGCAGCTCCAGGCAGCCTCCTGGCATGCAGCGAGCGGCCTCTGTGCCGTGCGGGATGGCGTCGCAGCACATCTCATCCTCCCAGGGGCAGCTGATGCGCTTTGCGTCTCCGGTCAAACTGTTGCCTTTGACTCTGTGTGAGGGAGATTTGGAGGAAATCTAGTGGCAAGGAAACAGTCTTTAAACAAATAAAATAAAAGCTCTCCTTGCTCAGAAGAGCAAAATCCAGTTTAATTAGAGTCAGGCAGATGAAGTGCTGGGGAGGAAGGAAACAGATGAATGATTACAGCTCAGTTCTGTTTCCTACTCTCCTCAAATATTTTCTGGGACCTCCTTCGGTGAAGGGATGATCTGCATCCTGCACGCATTGCCTATATATTGTAAAATGTGTTCATCTGATTCGTGTCAATATGGAACAACGCTAGAGCCACACGGTGAAGTGTGACCTTCTAGCATTTGACCGTTCTGTTTGTGCTTGTGTAACCGAGGGCCGGTCAATTGACTTGTTAACTGTCTTAATGGTTGGAATGTTGATTGGCGATTTGGGTTGATGGTGAAGACAAAAGCGTGACCCAAAATTGATCAGATAACTGGGGGGGCTGGCGCCTGAGATGGTGCTTGGGCCAGTCGGGAGGGCGTCCTCCTAAAAAAGATACAATTCAGTTGACCTTCAGGGACTAACAGCGGAGGCACCCTGCTGCAAAGGGGAGTGACCAAAAAGACTTGCCCCCCGCACCCGTAAAGAGCATGCGGGCTAATCTACATGGCAAGCGTGACTAATTTAACTACGGCTGACCAACGGCAAGTGGGATGCTTATCACTGACCAATGAGTGTAAACTTAGGCGTGTTTTTACTAATTGTTATTAATTAAGTAACTGAATATAAACCCTGTATTTTTGTACGACGGTATGCACGTTAGGCGGAAGGATCCCCCGTGCATCCAGCGCTGCTTGCTTGTCTCTATTCAATAAATTGTAAACTTTGATTGAAATTCTGTTGAAGGCTAAATTAATTATAACAATATGCATGTGTATATATATATACGTATACTTTTGTAGGGCACTGGGTCTTCTGCAGTATATCCCCTTCCTCCAGTGGAAAAAACCCTTTTGGATGGGAGGCCCCCGGCCACAGGTCATGCAGGGAGCGAATGCAAGGGGGGAGGTGTTCCCTGCCTCCCCCTGCCAGTGCCAGGACTCTCCCTGGCTCGGATGGGCTCAGGGCCATGAGTCGTTTCTTAAACCATATTTCTTAAGCCTGGAAAGGACTTTTTTTTCTTTTTTTGAGAAAGGATTTTTTGAGAGCGGCTGTCTGAGGGAAGGCAGCTCCGCTGGTCCCCACGGCCTGGGTCTGGCCCAGTGCATGCGTTCGGCGTTTGCAGTGTTGGCGTGCCATCACCACTGGAAGAGCCCTCCCTCGTAGCCATGTCGAGTCCCCATGACTGGCTCCCCGTTAGGTCCTTTGGTTTATCTTTTTATAGACCCTCTTTCCAATTTTGAGTTATGTCTGGATCCGGCTGACTTATTTCCTGCCATCTCCGTAAATAATGGCCATGCTAAATATAGCCGAAAATGGAGGGAAGTCAGTTTGCTATTCTCAGCTTTTGAAGCCTGGCTCTTCTGGAAGGAGGACTTTCGTTCAGGACACGGTGGCTGCCCGGGAGCAGATGATACCTGCTTCAATAAGTGCTTCTTGCATCCATGAAAGGTTGAAGGACCAAGCAGCTGCCTTCCAGACCCACATTGCCCTTGGCAGCATTTAGCTTGATTTTGATGTCTGTTTGCCCTGATTGCTTGTTGCCAGCGTATTTGGGTACCAGGGAGGTTTGTGATCTGGAAAACAGGTCTTGTGAGGAGGGACTAGAGGAGCTCCATGCGTGGAGGTGGATAAGACTGACTGAGGTATTTAAAAAGGGAGATAAATGTATGTTATCATTATCTCAGGAAGGAAGAGGCAGGCAGTGGTGCAGAGAGCTCCAAGCAGCCACCTAAGCTGTTAGAAGAGCCAACAGCAATCATCTGAAGTTACCGAAGACCACAGTGGGGATAAGGGTGACTTTTTTTAACATCTGGGGTAATTAAATGTTGGAGCATCTCACTGAGAGATGTGCTGGACACCCTGATGTCAAACGTCTTTGATATGCAATCAAATGTTGCTTCTTAAATTGGCGAGCTCAGTATGGGTAGGAATCGCTGAGGGAAATCTCTGGTTTGTGGGTCAGCCCAGATGAGACCCACCGCCTCTCCTGGCCTCAAACTCTAGGAAACAGTTAATCTACTTGTAATATAGCAAAGCAGCGATAGGAGTAATATATGTTACTTAGCAAATGGTCTGGACTTGAATTATGTTGTTGTTATTACGTTACATGATTAAAACGCTGTGTATGAAATACGCCGGTAGGTAACTCTCAGTGGGGGAGGAGATGGGATCAAAGGTCCCCTCCCCTCTGTGTGCGTTGGGGTGTGTGGAACACCTGCAGTACCGCTTTCCGTGGGCTTCCTGTCCCTTGTCCCAGCTGGGGGAGGCACTGCTCGGGAGGTCACAGCCAGGTTTTTGGCAGGCAGCCTCTGAGTGCCAACGTGCCCAAGTCCCATTGGCTTCAGAGTGAGAGTGGTGCTCAGGTACCCCTGGGCATGGGGCTCCGGGGGGGCTCTGGGGGCACTGGGGCCAAGGGCTGCCGTGCTCCGAAGCACAGTGGCTGGGCAGAGTCTCGCCAAGCGCTGGCTGCTCTGCCAGAGCCACGTCGTTGGGCTTCATGGCATCAGCACATGGAGAAATCCCACTGCCCGAGCAGTTGTTTTGTAACTTGGAAATGTGGTTTTGTGACTAGGTGAGATAGTGGGTTGTCCCTCACATGCTGTAAGACTGCCCTGGAAGATGCTGTCTCTGCAGAGCAGAGGAGCTGGGGAGCTGAGGGGCCGCTGGGGCCAGGGCTGGTGCAACATGGGCTTAGAGCATGAAGAGGTGGGTGGAGGAGGGTGCCAGGCACAGGACACCCCACACCGGGAGCGTACAAGGAGCAGAAGGTGATGCAGCCCTCTGTGAGCGGGGACCTCCACACCTTGCGGCAAAACACTTGCTCCGACCCTCACCATCACCAGCCTGATTTTTACGGGAGCCATGGGAGCAGTGCTGGATGAAAGCCGCCTGGAAGGTGGGGTGGAAGAGAAAGATCAACCCCGGAGCAAGCCTGAGGCCATGCTGGGGGCTGTGCACGGCTGGACTGGGGGGAAGGAGGCACTGGGGACTGGGGAGGTGATGTCTCCTCTTAATGGCATTGCAGTGGGGGCTGCAGAAGGGTGGGAGAACCTTCCCCTGGTGCCAGTAAAGTTCTTCAGAGGTATGACACATCTCTTGGCCATGACTTTGGCTTAAGGAAGAGCCACATCCTTTCCTTGACCCCTTTTCTTCTCTGGACCCTTTCACATTTCATCCAAGGTGGATTTCAAATATGAAAAAATAATTATTTAAAAACAAAACAACAAACCAGAGCTGGAATTGCTAGGCAAGCAAGTGCGAGCTGTGTTGCAGCATGCACTTCTCCCTTTAGCCTGTTAGCAGTACACCTCCACGCTAGCAGTAATATTTTCTTTCGTCTAACGGAAGCTGTAAACGCCAGCGGAGGAGTGAAGGGAAACGGGGTTGGGAATAGTGGAGTGGGGATGGCAACGCGATACCCAGCTGGGGCGCGAAGGATGCGATGTGGCGTGATCCCCCGGACCCCACGCTGCTCCCCTGGTTCTCACTGGACTGCTGGGTGGCACCCGGCAGTTTTTCATGAAAAAGTAATTTAAGAAGATAGCTGTAATTTGGGGGTGAAGAAAATACCCTACTTCTGCCTTTAGTGTGTTTCTTAGCTGTCCTCGAGTCCTTGCAGTGCTCTTCAAAGAGCCTGTGATGAAAAGCCTCCTTCCCACCCCAAGGGAGGCCTCCCTGAAGGTCCCCCCGGTCTGCCTGGCACCCAGCACTGGTACTCTGGGGGATATCTGGGCTGGGAACACCGCCAGCTGCAGGCTCATAAAAAAGCCAGTATTTTGGGATGAAACACCCATCAGATAAAAGTATGAGCCTCCTCAACCCCTGCCGATGCCTTTGCTGTGCCCGGCTTCCCATGGGAAGGCACTGGAGCTGGGACATCCCAGACTGGGTGGTCACAGGCGCCCCAAACATCCAACGTCAGGACACGGTAGTGGGCTCCTGGGGGCTGTTTGCACAACAAGGGAGACCTTGGTGCCCATGGGTTCACTGATTTAGTTTTGGATTAAATCTCTGGATGCGTTTGGGCTGGTACTTGTTTGCAGAACTGTGCGACACCTGTAATGATTTCCAGGCCGTAACATACTTCTTTATTAATAAATGGGTGTGACTGCACAGTACTTCAGCGTTTGAACCTTGGGGGAAGAATCATTAAATGGTGTTGAGATGCTGCTGTCAAGCACCTTGCTGTTCTCCCATAGCCTGTACCTGAGGTGTACCCCAACACGGTACAGCACCATGTACCCCTCTTCACCGTGCCAGTGGGTGGGCTCGTAAGTCACCCTCCCTTTCCATTGCGCCCAGCCCTGTCAAGGCCATTTCCTAGAGCTTGCGAGGTGGTAAGGATGCTGCAATAAGCACCCAGAAAGCTGAACTGCAGTTGCTATGAGCTTGCCATGGCCGCGGGCGTAGGCGTGAGCTGCCTGTGGCTTTGGCGTGGCCGTACGCAGGCTGCGTAGCAAGCGCGGGAGCCCGGAGCGGCCGTATCCCGACTGTCGGTATGGGCTTGTACAGAGCTCGGTGCCACTGCTGCCGTCTCACCGGAATGGGGCGTGTTCGAAACGGCGCTGGTGCTTTGGCGAGGTGTCGGTGAGCTCCTGGCTACAGGTTGGCAATGGGTCGCACACGGCCGCCGCTAGCTACAGAATCCCAGAGTCCCAGACTGGTGGGGATGGGAAGGGACCCCTGGAGCTCACCCCGTCCCACCCCCTGCGTGAGCAGGCACCCCCAGAGCAGGGGCACAGGGCCGCGTCCAGGCGGGGGGTGAATGTCTCCAGGGAAGGGACCCCACAGCCTCCCTGGGCAGCCTGTGCCCCTGCTCTGGCACCCGCACAGGGAAGGGGTTTGAGGGTCGATGCCTTGCTTTGTCCTGTCTGCACTGCTTGGGAATGACTTGGGCAATGTGGTTACATTAGTGAGTTTCTAGCTTCCTAGAAAAGCAGTTTCCATTAAAAAGTATTAAAATGACCAATTTTCTTTGTGATTAATGATTTTTAAAAATACTTTGTTTTGTTTTTGCGGATTATACCCACCAGGTGGGAATTACAAGGTCACTGGGACCACCAGGAGGACTGGAGGAGAAGGCAGCATTTAGCATGCTCGTTGTCAGGGCTGTAATTATATGGTACTTGTGGCCACTAAGACTTTTCTTTTTGGTGGCAGTCAGGAGGACTTTGGAAAGGCAAGAGGAGCTTTGGTGGTGTGCTGGTAAGAAGACCCTGGCAGCCTGCTGGATGGCGGGTTGAGCCTGCCCACAGCCACCGACCAACGTCGGTGCTTCTCCATCACTGGCAGAGATGCCCCGCGGGGACGGGGGGATGCATGCCGTCTGTATGCTGCTTACTGAGAGCCTCTTAGAGCATCTCCGTCACCTTCCCTGTGTAGTGGGAGAGGTGGGAGAGTCTGGGGCCAGCAACCTTAGGCCGAGTCTTGTTACACAGCACTGGTGGGTTTTAAAGCAAGCCTTTCTGATTTGGTGAAGGGAAAAGCTGACCGTCCTCGATGCACCAACCTGGGAGCCTTCAGTCCTCCGGAGACAGCCAGAAAAGCTGCACCATCATCTTGAACATGAAACTGCCAGGACTTTTATTTCTTACGTCGTTTCACTGACTAATTCTGGCTGGTGGCTCACAGATTTGCGAGGCAGAGATCAAAGAGGCAGGGAGATAAAAGCCTAATACCGAGCCAACCGACGAGCAGTCATCCTCCCACTTCAGATGGGTGCGCTGTGAAGCTTCATGCCAATGGAGGGGTCGACAGGAGCTGAGCCCGCTCCGTCCGCAGGCAGGGCATGGTGTGTTCGTACCCCAGCACAGCTCGCTGCGGCTCCCTCCCAGGTACGCACAGCTGGTGTTGCTGTTAATACTCGGATTAATAGTCTGGGTTCTTGTCTTATTCCCCAAACTGGAGGTAAACCTTGTCTGCGCAGTTCTTGTTTTATGAATACTTGAGCCTTGGGGAAGTTTAATGCTGAAAGTATTTTCCATACTGGAGAGACGACGTAACGTAATGAGATGTTGCTGGAGCTACTGTGCTTTGCAGTCCTCAAGCAGTCTGGGAGGAAGTTTCAGAAATCACACTGATTTTAGGTATTTCTTATCTGTGCAATGTTTTGAGAACTTACTTCTACTGCCTCTGTGTCACAAGGGTCTGTGCCTCCACAGGCGTTAAGTAGCTTCCTTCCATCCACCAGAAGACCCTGACGCCGCTGGGTTGGGGACCCATGTTGGGTAGCTCCTTCCAGTAGTCCCTGTCTCCTTTCTGGAAATCTTTTTGGTTTAATGGGAGCCTGACGGGCTTCCAGGTAAGTCCTGCTGACCGTCTCACTATTTTGAGCTGCCCTGATTAGATCATCATGGATTTGTGCTCACGTTAGTTTTCTCCCTTTCCCAAAGTCATCCCTTGCTGTTATTCTAGCGATGGTCTGTGGAGCTACCCCGACACAGCTGTACAATAACCTGCTTCGGGGGAATAAAAATGCAGCTCAGGTGTTCCTTCTGCTTCGTTGTGTGGTCACGGCCTTTATTACAGGGATTAAGATTATATGTTCACTGAGCACAATTGCAATGATTTGGCAGCTGAAGTCATTCTTTTCAATTGCTTAATCATTTGTACATTAGTTTGCTCCCGCTCAAACTCTTTGGAAACACTGGGCTTAGTGTTTCACCAGCATCGTGTTATATCATAGCTGATGTGTGCAAAGGGCACGTACTTTAAAGTCCTGCGCCATGAGAGCACCATGTAGAGTGGAAGGGGGCTCGGGTGGTCTCTGGTCCAACCCCTCCTCAAACCAGGGCCAGCCCCACCCCTGGGATGGGTTGGTCAGGGCCTTGCTGGCAGCTTGTGCCCGTTGCCTCTTGCCATTTTCCTACGCACCTTCCATGAAGACACTGGCTCTGTCTTCTCTATGACCATCCACTTGGTGTGTCACGATAGTGATTAGTGGCTTCACCTTCTCTTCTCCGGGCTGGATGTCCCTCGACCTGCTGCCTGTGCTGCTGCCCAGGATGCGGCTGGCTTTCATCCCTGCAGGAACCCACTGAAACCTTCTCCGCAGAGGCACTTTCTCAGCCAGTCCTGCCACATGGGGTCGTTTCCTTCCAGCTGCAGGACTTTACAATGAAATTCAGGAGGCTTTTTATCAGACCAGTTTTCCAGCCTGTCCTGCTCGTTGGCTTTCCCCATCCATACCCTGTTCCCGGGCCACATCTCTATATTGTCCCCTTCCTCAGAGTGGCACAGAGCTCTGAGCATCTCCCCTAGGAAGAGGAGACCCTCCTCTGAGCATGGGGGAGCACGAGCAGACGGGCAGACCGACGCTTTGACTCTTGCCCCGTGCTTGGATAGAAAAGTCTGTTTTGTGTTCCCAGCTCACCATGCTGGGACTGGTTGAGGTGGGATGATAACTGCTCACAAACCTGATGGAGATGGCACGTCTCCGGGCAGCTCAGAGGGGGTCTCGCAGGGAGCAGGTCTTCACCTGCATGAACAAGGGGTGTGCAGTGGCATTTTGGCTGCAGCTTTTCCCCTTGAATATCTGGCATCTTAGTGTACCGCTGTTAAACCAAAAATCCTTGTGAATATGCTCAGTGTGATGGGTGCTGGAGCAAGCGCTGGCTGCCGAAAGGTGCTTGGTGGGAGTGACGTGGTGGAGAGAACGGGCGGTGATTTGCAGTCTGTAATTAGGCTAACCCAACCGTTCGGAGAAGGATGAGCCAATCTGATGAACTGATTAAATAAAAAGTCATTGAGATAATGTTTATAACAACAACGCACAGACTTTATCCAGCCTCTCCTGCCTTAATAGCCCTTTATCTTGTAAATTCAACCCCTTTTCTAAGAAAATTATTTGCACTTTTAACAATAGTATTTGATAAAAAATGTAGCTGGGTACCTGAGAAACGCCAGGATTTCCCCAAGAGTTAAGAAAAAAGGATCCTTGCCATCCCAGCTGTGCAATCTGCTGCTCTTAGTGGCTCTTTGTGTTGGAAAGAGCAGAAGTGTGTGAGTGAGGGGCAGGAGAAAGGGGAGAGGAGGAGGAGGACGGTGGTGGTTCCCTCCTGTGCTCCCAATACATCCCTGTGCCGCATCCCACCCTCCATCGAACCATCCGATTCCATCGTGTTGCTGCCCATCCCAGGCACGCTGCCAGCGGCTTCCAGCCTCACCCTGAGCTGAAAACTTGAAGGCCGTTACAATTTAGGGCTCAGGGGCCCGGGTTATGAATTGGCAAATAAATGAATATTTCCTGGTGGAAGGAGCTGAAGGAGTTGGACGCTGCATTAGGCTGCCCACCTGATTAACAGCTGATTTTCCTGAAGGTGGAGTTACTCTGCTCTTCTGGGGGTTGGATTGCTTTCTTATTTTTGCTTAGGATGGTTTCAATGGAATATAAAGCCATAAAGCGGCCTTGGCGGCATTACACTGCAAGGGTCAAAGCAACGAGGGAGTGCTACCACGGTAGCTGTTGTAGCACAAGTTTTGCCCTAGCGTTCAATCTCCACAAACGACGGGGCAAAGTCCTCCTTTCCTTGCAAGCCTCGTGCCATATAGTTTCTGGCAGAGGGATATGATGCAGATGTGAGAGAAACCTCATGATTTCGCGCAGCTGACAAGCATCCCATCCACCCCGCTGCCATTTAGGCGGCTGGCTATTGCAGTTGCCAGCCAGGGCTGTTCCCCACTCCCCCACTTTTTTCCACTTTCCCCCACATCACTGCCAAACGGTGCAAAAGAGAACTTTGTATATCAGCCACTTTCCTGCAACCTCCCCCCCAATTTAACCCAGCCTCACTTTTTTTCCCTCTGCACATAAGCAAGGCTGCCAATACTAAGCCAATTATAGAGTTGTTTACAAGGGGCACGTCTGCAGCCCCACAGCTGAAATTAATTCTGATCGTTACTTAAGGCAAGGCCAGGCTGGCAGCTTCCTTTTCTTCCTGTAGGGGCTGTGAACAGCCTTGGAGTTAGCTGCCAAAGCTGGGGTGCTCCAGTTGCTCTCCTCTTCTAAATGTGAGTTGGGTTTTTTTTTTCCTTCCTTTCATTAAAATAACTCTTTTGCCGGAGGGGGGTTGGGGTTGGTGCTGAAGCCAGTGTTTTCTTCTATGCGCTGTATAAATAAATTAAAACATGCTCAGGGTGGTGGCTTCTTTGCTGTGGCGCTCATTTCTTCTGTGGGTTTGTGGTGGGTCTGTAGGGATGCTCTGGTCCCAGCGCTGCATCTGGGCTTGATCTGCCTTGTGCTTCTCCGGGTTATCATGTGTGCTGTTTGACTGAATCCTGGTGAGGAAGGGAGAAAAATGATGCTTTAAGGAGAGATGGGTCTCTGGGCTGTGCCTGGTCTAAGCTCACTGAGGTTGGAATTGGGGCAAAAGGAGAAATAAGCAGGCTTTTTGTGTAAGCGGTAACTTCTAAGAGTTGCAGGAGTTATGCCAGGTGATCAGAGTGTTTTGGCAAAGTGGACATGTGCTGGGGGTTAGTCTAGTTATGTTTTTTTTTCTCTGTGGGTGTGGTGTTTTTTTTACCTGCATTTGTGCTTTAATATAAAACAGAAGGGGAATTTTCAAACAGGTATTTCAAAATGAAATATTGTACTGTTTCACTTAAAAAAAAATAAGTCAAAGCCTTTAAATGTTTTCCAATTATTCAAAAATGCTGTTAGGAATTTATGGAATATATCGGGCTTTGGAATGTACCTTTTTTTCCTAGAAAAATGTTTTGTGGGTGGAGGGGGAGAAATGTCCTGCTTGAGCTTGTATAGCAGGGAGCCACGGCTGGGATGTTGTGTCCCAAGTCTTTGGTCATTGAGAGATGAGATGATCTCCAATCATAGACAAGAAAACCTGTCTTCTTTCAGTAATTTGTTTTATAATAAGGCTGTGTTTGTGCCATCAGCTTCCTTTGTATTGATGATTAGAGTGATCTATTTTAAATGAGCAAGGCTGTTGTCGCTACTTGGCTCTCTTTGTGGCTGGAGGTCAGATCCAGCTCGCGATGCCAGCTGGGTTTTGTCTAGCCTGTGGTGTCCTGTTGTATTGCCATGCCAATTAATTGATTATCGGTTAATCTATTGTACATGATTCCAAATGCTAATGGAGGCGTGGATGAATAATTATTTGAGGTGTCCCTTCCCATGCAGGAGCTGGGATGTCTGTGACAGCAGAAAAAAAGACTGAAATGATTCACATGTACTTAATTCGTGTTGGTATCAATGCCCTCCTGGGCTGCTGTGAGTGCTCAGCCAGTGCCTGATGTTGGCCAAATGCATATTTCTGTGCAAACAGAAAATTTCTGTTATAATATGTGGTCAACCAGGTTGAAGAGCTTTTCATTAATAGGCTATGAGAGTGCTCAATTGAGGCAGACGCTCTCACATTTTCTAGTTAGTTTAATCAACGTATATGTTTTGCCTTACAGGAAAGCTTAACTTTACCTCAGGCACCTGAAAAAAAAAACCAAACAATTTTACTGTTGCTGCTAAATATTCTCATAAAGAAAATATTGCCCAGAGCGACTCTATACTTAAGCAAGTAGAATCTTCAAACTTCAGGGGCTTTTAGAAGTGTGATACCAATACCCTGCAACTAGACTCCCATCCAGTGAAGCCCGCTGGGATTTCACTAATGGGCTTTCCTATCCCCCAGCACGTAGGAGTCCCCCGAGAGCCCTCTCCCTGGTGTGGTGTGATGCGTCAGAGAAAGGAGTGGAGTTTCTGGGGATTTTTGCTTGAAGTATTACACTAAGCTGTAGGAGTGATGCGCAGACTTAAGGCAAGCGTGAGAAATGAGTGTGTTTAAGGAACAGGCGTGAGTCCTTCTGTGCCCACCAGCCAAGGTCTGAACTCGTTCACACTTGGGTAGTCCTTGATGTTCCTTTCACAGCTGATGCTCTGGAGTAACACTGGTGTCACGTGCTTTGCCTGAGCTGTTCAGGTAATAGCAAGTACGGACAGGGAAACCAGAAAACCGGGTACCCCGCTACCTACAGGCAGCGTTGTCTTGCCAGCATGAGATAAGCTGTCTGGTGAACCCTGGAACAGAGCTGGTCAACATCTAGTGTAGAAACACCACGGGGTGATATTTAGATGTGTGTGTTGCTGTTTCTGAAGAACTTCCTCCTCTTGGTTGACTGATGTGGCCAAGAATTACTTGAAGCTTGGTTGGCAGGTTCCTTCACTCCAGTAGCCGGATTTGTTGCACTTGAGATGAACGTGGCAGATTGATTCATGAGGGCAAGTGTAGTCTTGTTCACCAACCCGGGTGTTGCAAAGGTGGGACAGACCCAATGTTCACATGACAAATGGGATTTGCATTTGAGACTTGCAACTCCAGCCTCTGGAACTTCTGCATGGTCATCTTGGTGCAGAAATGTCCACTTCACTGTCTGCAGTGAAGCTCCTCGTAGCTGGGAGCGAGGAAGAGGCATAGTGGCCTTCGCTTCCCACAATTCAGTTCCCTATTGCTGCCTGTGAAACTCTCCCAAATGTGACCAGAGCTCATCTGCTCCCTTACGCAGTGCCCCATCTGCGTGGCGTTCGGAAGGCTGAGCTGGGGGAGGTCTTACTGAAATGCCTTCCCATGAAATGGCTAAGTTGGTGTTCAGAGCCTGTACAGTAAGCATGTTACTCTTGAGGCAGTAAGTCCTGGTGGCTTGCATCCCTTGGGAGACCTGAGTTTTGCCTCGGCGCAGTAGGGTACACAGAGGAAACCCTGAAGCCACCCAAGTCAGTGCAGTGAGTCAGCCAAGAGGCGGGGTGGGAGAGGGCTGAGACCTCTGGGCACTGCATTTGTGCATCAGATGAATAATACGTTGGTCTGAGTGGCTCCAGACTTGCTATAAATAAACCCGTGATCTTGCCCTTGTATCGTTCTCTTTATTAAAGACCCTGGGTCAAAGCAGCTGGATGGAGCATGTGTGGATGGTGCAGAGCTGCCTTGCTCAGTCCCGTGACCAGCACTCCCAGCATCTTCCAGATGCCAGTTCAGAGCTCCAGGCTCGCCTGGTTTCTGTTTGTTTCCCTAACTGATGGTTGAAAATGCAGTATGCAGAGTGCATGGGAGGAAACATTGCTCTGACCCCAAAGTCTCTCCGGTACCAGTGCAGTGGGTGGGCAGGGTTCCTCACCTCTACGTTTTTATTGGCATGGAAGCACTCAATCAGAGGGGAAAGGGGCAGTGGAGGAGCTCAGCCTGCTCTGTGAACCCGCTGCAGGAGCTGTCAGCGCTGGCAGCTGGTATTTTTAGATGACATCTCTCCTCCGAGGCAGGAGCCTAGGCTTCCGTTTTCACTCTGGGTACGAAGCACGACTGCGCTGGCACAGCAGATGATGGCTCCGGTGAAGGTGCTGGGGAGCGGCTGTGCTGGAAGTGTGACTGTTGTGAATGGGAGTGGGAAATACCTTAACTGTGGGGCTGTGATTCAGCCCTTGCACTGATTTATATAGCCTTCGCTGCTGATGTACCCTGCTACTAACACTGCCTACCAGGCTTGAGCAGCCAAATGCGTCTGTATCCTGATGTCTTGGTGGTCCCTAATCTTTGGTCCAAGTGCATCAAATCTGATGTTGGCCATCCCCAGTTTGTATAACTCTGCTTGGCTGCAGGGTACCCTCTTAGAGCTGTGCTGGCCTTTGGCTGGTCTCTTTCTGGTGTCTGTGTGGGGGTGCAAGGACAGGCAGGCAGAAATAAAGCAGATGGGAGCGTGCAGTAATGAGGACAGCTGAAGATTAATCTGTGGGTCAGTAGCGCTCCACCACTGAGAGCTGCACAGCCGTAGCTAATGCAGGAATAAATTAAATTGCAACAGTAGTTAGGATTGGTGTTGAAAACCTGCTCCACAAATCAGCTGTGCAGTGTAATATGTCCAGAGAAGAACCTGTCTGTCACTGTTCAGATTTAAAGCCTAGTTTGTTTTTAGGGTCTTGTGTTTAAAAAGGGATTAAAACCTCATTAACTATCCCAGTTGCCAGCAAGGGGGAGAATTCAGCCCAGAAAAGCCCTTTTACAGGTTGCCCAGAGAGGTGGTGGCATCTCCATCCTTGGAGATACTAAAAAGCCATCTGCACGTGGTCCTGGGCAGCCAGCTCTAGGTGGCCCTGCCTGAGCAGGCAGGTCAGACAAGACGACTTCCAAAGGTCCCTTCCACCCCCAACCATCCTGTGATTCTCCATCAGTGTTGGCCCCGATGAGAACTGCAGTCCTTACAAGGACAGTCCTGCTGCAGCTAAAAACCAGGATGTTTTCATCTTCTTTTTGGTTTTCTTCACTTTTTTCTTCTAAAGGCAGCTCATACAAGTAATGTCCACATTGCCATTGGGAGATCAAGAAGAAGAGATGGAAGAAAAGGTATTGGCATGTTTTCTACTGTGGCACAGGACGGCAAGAACTAGAAAACGCTGCTTGAATTATTACGCTGTCAAAACATCGTGCCTAAAATTTCCCCGGCAAACTAATTTTACCCACATGCTGTTATGTATTTTTGAGCAAGACTGCAAAGCGAGTCTCAAAGCGAGCGTGTTTTGCTGGCTGTGCCTCATCTGAAGAGAACGGTGCTGTGGGGCCACTGAGAACGTGGTGGTTGAGGGACACTTCTGCTGTGTGGCTGTGGTGGGTGGGTGCTGGTGGGTGGCCTGAGGCTCCTGCTGCTGCCAGTTATACTGGCAGTCCCGTTTGGTGGTCGTTCATAGGCTGGGGAAGAAGAATGGGTAGCAAGGTAGCTTTTGCCAGTGGGGGAAAAAGTGAGCCAGCCAGGTAGAGAAATCCAGAAAAGAGTAAATCTACTAGTGTGATGAGCGGGGAAGTGCTCTGCTTGCTCTGGGGCTCAGCAAATCAGCATTCTGCTGTTAAAAAACCCACACATTTCTAGAAATTATTTCGTTATTCATTATAGCCGAATTCTTCTCCCACACTTTTTCTTAATGTGAAATCTGTGGCTGCTGGGCTTTGTGCTGCTCTGCTATTGCTAGGCTTCATAACGTCACCGTAACACAGATGTCTCCGGCAAACGGCGTGTACTTGCATGCACCCAGATGCGCTTACAGCGCTAATCCCACGGCGTCTGGCGTGCAGGAGGTCAGGCTGAAAGCCAGCTCGCTGCGCTCGTGCCGTCCCATGAAGGGTAACGGGAGCCAAGGGCTGCGCGTTAAGGAATCAGTTCTACAGTCGTAAATGTGGGCAAAACCCACCGGTGCTTGCACATTTGGTTCCTTAGTCAAGATGGTCTCTATTTCATAAGCCTGTAATGACTCACCAGTGGTTTTGCTCTTGCAGGAATGAATATGTGCTCCTTCCTTCCTCACATCCTTCAGATAGCGAACGTACAGCACTTGGCTGCTTGTTCTGCAGTTATTAGCTTATAAAGCACCATATGGAAGAATATTAAATAAAGCACTGGCTTTTTCCGAGTGCTGGGCGATGTTAGCTGGTAGCACTAGTCCTTCTGAGGATGGCAGTTGTGCGTTTCTGGCCGTGTCTCTGTCGTAGAGTTCGTGTCACGCCCCTCTTGGAAGGGCTGATGCAGGCGAGAGCCACTCAGCACAAGGACCTGGGGTCTGTAAAACAGAACTGGACTTTTCACCTGCAGGGCTGTAGTATAACATGTTCCCAAATCAAGGAGCTCTCTGAAAGGCTGTTACTGGTGCTGGATGACTGCACAGCAAATGCTTTGGTGGTGAGGGCTGTTGCCAAGAGCGATGCTGTAACAGTGCTTTTGGGTGACCACCTTCCAGCAATGCATCTCTGGTGCTGGATGGACCTTTTCCTTGCCCAAATTCTCCAGTTACATATGCAGTAATAATAACCGATAACGAAAATCAAGCGTGCATGAGAATACGTGCCTGATTCAGACATATTGAAAGTCTATAACTTTGGTGGAGCAAATCAGATGTGTAATAGATGGATGATGAACATGATCATGTGGGGCTTTTAGAAGCAATTTGTTATAGCTCTTAAACTTTCAGTCCTGGCTCCCTGATGTTCTTAAATACAAGATGTTGCCAAGAAAAGCTGTTGTGCACTGGAATATAAGGCTTTCCCTGGATAATACTTAGGCCTGTCTCTCACCAATTTTGATTAGGTTATTGAGGAGGTGGCGGCTGTGCCTTGCAGGGGATGCGTGCGGTGTCCGCCTGTCGCAAGTGCAGGTTTGTGGATATGGCCGACTGCGCCAAATCGTCACAAATACAGCCTTGCGTACCCTGCCCACTCACCAAATTGTCTGCAGTATGCTTTGTTACACAGCTTTGGTTAGCAATTTTAAGATTTATTAATGTTTTGGAGATAGATCGCAGCGTTAGGCCGTATAACTCTTAACGGCATCAGCCAATTTAAAGCAGCGATTTGATGGAGTGTTTTACAGTCAACATAGCGACTTAAAGATTCGAGAATGGCAAAGGCCACTCTATTACTTAGAGAAGCGCATGAAGGAAAATTGAGGAATACTCGAGTGAGGATGATCCAGAGGGGCTGTGGGTGCAGGGGATAAGGAGGGACCCTCCCGCTGAGTCACGAGGCTCAGAACAGACCCCGTTGCTTTCTGAACCCCTTGCAGAGAGTCCAGGTGCGGCTGGGTCTGGTCTTAGTCTCAGACTTGGTCAATGGTTTGTGAGAGTAGGGATAATATATAGTGAAATTGCACACACACACCCCCAAAGTTAACCTGTGAATAATTTTTCCCTTTCTGTGAGTTTTATAAATTACTTTTACACGCTGGCTTTCAGCGAACCCCCCAAAATCAGGCCTTTGAGTCCCCACGCAACTGCCCGCAGACGATCCTTCAGTCTCCCCCGAGGGGCGCCCCAGCCCCGGGGAGATACAGGGTCACCCAGCCCGCTGCGGCCCGGGGGGCTCCGAGGGTCCCCTCTTGGATCGAGGCGGCTGCCTTTGGCCGGTGTTTTACGTTCTGGCACAGAAGCCCAGGGCGGGCGGCCCGGGGGGTGGGGGTGGGGGTGGGGTGGGCAGCAGCTGCCCCATGATCAAGATAACAGCACGATGGGGCTTATCCTGAGATCCCAGGGTGGCCTGGGGGGCTGCACCACTGCGCTGCCAGCCGTAGGGCCCCGGTGTGCAGCCCCTGGGGTGTGTGCTGAGGCCAGGCAGAGCTCAGTGCTGATGTGATGAGGATAAGGTGAGCCTGGAGACACCGGCGGTGCTGGTTCCCAGCGTTATTTTAGCAAGACCTTATTCTTGTGTCCGTCTCTTCTTGTCTTTGCCTTCTCTCTCAAATCCCATCTTGGACAACCTCCTTGTGACCTTTCCCACGTGCTGTGTCGGAGGTTTAACCTCTGCACCCTGTGGCGTTTGCTGTTAGCCTGATCGCCAGCGCAGCATGCAGGGAGCCTGGGTGATGCTCCCAAGCTGTGCAAGATATGTTAAATATCCCCAAGGGAGCAAGTCTCTTGCATGATGAAGGATAATGTGGCATGCCTGTTGTGCTAGAAAAGTTTCTAGTTTTAACTAGTTTGAGATCACTGTGAAGAACAAAATTGCATGTGGAATTAAGATCCTCTTAGAGTTGATTTTTCTCAATTAAAATCTCAAGTTTACAGCTGCTCCTTTAGAGCAGGAGATGCATTTTTCCACTTAAGAGTATGGTTGTATCATTAACTTCATAATTGTAAGACTGTCGTATTACACATTAAAATGTTAATAAAACTTACCTAAAGCATGGGGGTTTAAAGCAAAACTCTGCCAAGCTGTACAAGCCTGGTGCTTTGGACCAGCTAGGGTGAATTATTTTGTCTGTGTACGGACCTTAATTCGGGGCTCTGCGGATGCTCCCCCGGGGTGTCCGCTCTCGGGTATCCCTGTGTAGGGGAAACACAAGGCTCTCGGGGTCTGGAAAGAGGAGGCTGGTTTACCAATTTAAACACCATTTGGAGGGTGTGATGCAAAGGTCACTGGGGGACTAAGTAAGGTGGGAAGATGAGGAGAGAGATGGAAATGAAGGGAGAGAAGTCGTGCGCCAAGGAAACAGAGTGAGCTTTAGGGGAAAAGTAGAGCTGCTATTTCTTCCTTTTGAGACAAATCTCCTTGGCCTGCAAAGCCTTTAGGGTGGGACTGTGTTGTGTTTGTGCATCACCTACCACAGTGGGATCACAGCTCCTGGCAGAATTTCCAAGGCTTTATTGCAATGTAAATAATAATACTTAGCATATCCTTAGGAAGCAGCGGTGGTACTGTTTAGTTTAAGGGGAAAAACAAAACCCCAACAAAAGGGGAAGCGTTTTTAATTACTGTAAGAAATATTAAAGGGTCATTTGCCTTTCACAAAGGCACGGTGAATGCAGGACATCTGATACCAGGACCTCATTTTAATGTGAATCCCATCGGCTCCTCTGTGCTGGCCCCATCCCTGCAGCTGCTGAGGAAAGGACAGGGATGGAGCAGGGTGAGCTGTAAGCTGTTGTCCAACTTCAGGGTAATTTCTAGAAGGTTCTGTGGAACACTTTCCATGCTTATGTGTTTCAAAATAACCCAAAGAAATTGAAAAGCCAAAAAAATATAGCAGGCACTGCAATGCTTGTCAGCTTGTTGCCTTTTTAAATAGGAAGGTGAAAATGAGATTTATTGAGGAATGACATGGGAATCAAAGATGGTGATGGCTTTCTAAATTGTCTTGGAGTATCTCCTAGGTGTATCAAAGAAACAGGGAGTAAATCCTCCCAAACTTGAGCAGAGTGAGGGAAGGGAAAATGAGGAAGCAGCCTGGGCATCTGATTCAGGTCATGGGTGGTTAGTGCTGTGTACGTGCTCTAATTAGCTCTCTGAAAGACTTTCTCATCCCCTTCTAGGGAAAAACCTGCTATTGACATGTGTTGATATTGTAATGCAACAAAATCTGGTCGTCTTTGCCCGGGGAAAAAAACCTTTTTCAACTTTCCATCATCTGCGCACCTCTGCTGTAACGTTAAGTATGTGACTAGAAGAGTCTGGCACCTTAGTGATACAATAACGTAATAAATTGGTACAGTCTAGTCAGGGCATTGTGTAGGATAAGGAAAGCAGCCCAGAAACAGCAACACTTAAGCTGTTAGGCATTTGAAGAGTTATGAAATGATGAAACACAAATAATCCTAACAGCAAAGCTGTCTTATTGCACACTTTGAGGTATTGTGGTGTGTGTTCTTTAAGGGTAAGTACATAATATCTCTCTTCTGATCCCTGCAATAGCGAGAGCTAAAATAGGTCTGGGAGATCTGTTCAGAAAATAACTCTTTGAGGTTTGCTTGTGTCTTTTCATTTTAAGATGAATCTTGAAATTCATCTCCCCTCTTTAGTGTCTGAGCACGGTTCTGTTGAGCACCAGCTCCCCTGTAAGGGTTTCAGGACTATTGTATTGTGTTGATTCATTTTGCTCTGCAGCCTGGCACAGGCTTAAACTTCTGTGCCATGTGTGGCTAAACCATCTCACCCCAGCAGGAAGGAGCTCTGCCTCACCGAAAGCAATGTGAGAGGAAAACAACCCTTGAAGTCTTATTTTGTTTTGTTTCTTTTGATGGATTTTTGGGGAGAAAAGGATGTAGAGCCTGCAAAAGGTGGAGCGGGGGTATGTAGTGGCAGGGCAGCTGTATTTGGACAAAGCAGGTCTGAAAAATGGACGGTGTTTTGAAGCAGCTCTCTTTGAGAGCATCTCAGACACAACAGGAAGCTTTTGCCCCAACCTCCCTGGCAAAAGGGGATTTAACATTTCCTCTAAGATACTACAAGAGATCTTTTATTATCACACATGGATGGTGAGAATGCGAACTCACAGCCTGGAAAAATATTGTTTGAAAGGGAAGGGAGGGATAACGTATCCAAGGGACATCTCGAGTTTGCAGAGGCGCAGACTGCTGCCAGAAGTGCATGGGCCTGCTTTAAACTGGAGATGCAGAGAATGGAAAATAGTCCCAATGAGGCATCGAGACTTAAAACAGGCATGCTATTGCCGTGCCATGAACAGGATCTCTTCCTGAATGTGTGCCTGTGTCCGTGTGATTCAGGTTATTGGACTGAAGACATACGGTAGACCTTTGATTTTGTAAAGGTCATTTGGGCAAAGCAACATGCAGGAGGATGGGTGACACGTGTGTCTAGGTGTGCCTGCAGGGGTTTGAGCCCGGGTGAGGTGGTGGCGCTGGGTCTTGGGTCAGAGGTTGTCACTTGTATGTCCCCAGGAGCAGGGCAGTCCTGTGGGAACAGCTGTCCCTTGCAGAACAGGAGACGAGGGTCCCCAAGGGTGCGCTTGAACCCAACTACAAGTCTGGGACGTGATGCAGGAAACACCGTGGGAAGTGGCACCATTCAGCTGTGGCTGCTGGAGGTCCCTGAAAGGTCCTTCTAGGGCGGTGAGAGGTGGGGGGGGAGGAGCAGGACCTGGGTGCTGTGGCATTCAGAGGAACCTGGAAACCCTCTGACTTCTAAGGGAAGATACAGGGGGTTCTGTTTCTCGGTGTGGAGTTGCCAAAGGGTTTTCAGGGCAGAAATCTTTCTTCTAGTAACTCATCAGGTAGTAGCAATCTTGGAGACCTTGAGAGCATCGCTGTCTCTCTGGGAATACGAAAGGAGGCACAAACTGATCAGTGCTTATTTTTGGATAAAAAGCAACACCTCGGGTTTTAACATGGTTGTGGCCCAGTGATTTATTGGCTCGCTGTCCTAGGAAAATGAGGCTTACTCAACCGTGCTGTCTGTCTGTCTGCTCCTCCCTGCTGGCTCTCAGAGCTGGAGAGCAGCCTTCCTCATCTGAGGGTGTCCTCCAAGGGCATGAAACCCGAAATGCTCTGTGCCCTCCCACCCTGTGCCCTCATTCCCGCACACGTACGTGTGGCTGATTTGGCTTCTACCATCAGGGGCAGCTTTTTAGAAACAAAACCCAAGCCCTTAAGTCATTGTGCTGAGAAATGTTCACGGGAGCTCTGGGGGAAGTCCCTGGATGCCTCAATTTGCAGTGATATTACAGTAGTTCCAGTTATACCTGATTTAACAAATTTTGTGTTCCTTATGCTGAAATACAGTATGCTCTTAAACTGTTGTCCCCACCTGTATAAAGGGACGGTCAGTGATCTTCTCTTGGCCCACATAATTTATAGAAGGTGGATTATCCTCTTAGCAAGAGTTGCTAAATTTTGTGCAAAAACTCTTAAAATCCCAAATGAGTTTTAACTAAAACCAGGTATTTATAGATACTGCATTAAAAAAAAAATGTTGCCAGCAATTTCTGTGCCTCAGTATTGCTTGTGAGGGCCTTCTGCTGAAGGCGAAGGCATGGTGGGAGCATCTCATGGCTCAGCTGTGTTTTCTGCCCTCTCAGCTGTGCTGAAATCCCTTGATTTTATTGTTAACCCGGGTGTGTTCAGAGACCTCATTTGTAGTGGGTCCTCAAACAGCTGTCCTGGCTGAACCCAGGGGATCAGAGCAGGAGTCAAAACGTAGGTGGGAGCATCCTGAAATGGGTGCCCCCATCAAAAATCCTCTGCAAAATTGTGTAGTTACACCCTGAGTTATTACATTATTTCCCTGATAGTAAGGAAATGCACCTCTGTAGTACTTGACCTTCTCATACCACTCTGAGCTGGGTTTACCTATGCAGCTCAGGTGCTGAGGACTGCACCGAGCATCGCAGGCAGGTTTTGCTTCCTGTGCCAGCATGGGGATATTTGTGATATTCCTGGCTTTGGTAGCTTGCTGGGTATGTTTATGCACGGTACGGCCATCTCTCGCTGCCCCGATGTACCTGTGGAGTTGGGGGTGCTGTGACTAATTTGCAGTGCTGACTTCTGGCAGGGTCCTCTCCTCTTGCAGAGCTGCCTGCAGCCCCCCTGGGAAAGGGGATCAGCACTGACCTCTGCAAAGACCTGGCACAATGTAATAAAGCAGCAAAGAATGCCAGGGGAAGCTGGAGCTGTTAATTTTGCTTTGTAGGCGCAGTTGGTAGTTGCTTCTGGTGAAAGGGGAGAAAGTAGCTTATGGCCTATGTGAAGAGAGGTTTAAATGTAGGCCTGATTTGAAGGATGTTGCTAAGTACCCTTGTGAAAACAGAAAGAAGGGTGTTAACTTCTTTTGGAAAGCACTTCTAGATTTGCAGATGTAAAGTACTGAGAGCTCTGCACCTCTGAGGATTATTATTAATTAGGGCTGTTGCAGTGAAGAACGTCATGCTATGGGGGAAGCTATGCCAGGGATTCACCCCAAGCGTACGCATAACATTGGGATGCGGCACTGGGGTTAGCCCAGAACTACATCCTACAGGGAGCTGGCAGAACAGCTCTCCCAGGAGCAAGTATTGTGCCTGAGAAGCAGCACTTTGAGCTTGCTTCCTATGGCTCAACGTGCCTCATGCCTGTGTCCTGCTCAGGTTATTTATCTGGGTGACCTGTAAAATCACACTGACTAACCCAGCGGGGGTCTATTCGGCATTACTTGGGGCAGGTCTCACCTTGCGATTAAACTCGGTGTTGCCTTGAGGCAACCATCCATGCAGACAGGCCAGCCAGGCTGCTCAGCCCTGCCACTCCTGTGTCCCCTGTCCCTGGCAGCAGTGCTCTGCAATATCTGGGCTTAGGAAGGGCCTGTACCTGCCCCCAGGGAACATAGGGCAGCATGTTGACCTCAAATGAGGTCTCTGAGCACTTGACCTCTGCTTCCTTGGAGAGCAGAGTCGGTGCTGGCTGTGGGTGTCTTAAAAGCAATGCTACAGATGCAAAGAAGTTGGTAGAGTTAGAGCTGTTGTGACTAAAACTTGTTGCTTTGGGGGAGTCGGAAAGGCTTCAAGACAAGAAGCGCCTAAACAAGTTTACGATGACAACGTTTGACCTTAGAAGATGATGTAGAGAACCATAAAGAACTGCAGAGCAAAACACTAAACCAGAACAGACCATCCCTCAAGGACAGTATATACGTAATCTCAGAACTGAGTTTGCATGAAAGCAAAAGTTAACTAGCAGGCATAGTGAGGAAGAGTATATCCTTCATCCAGAGACCCCTGATGACTGCCTGGAGACACCAACAGGCATGGGCAAATGACATTTGCATATGATAATGAGCTCCCAGAAAATAATATGTATCTTTTCTTGGAAAACTAATGAATATATATGTAGAACTCATATAAATTATGCAGCTAACCCTGTGCGGGCACGCACATTAGGAGGAGTGATCCCATGTGCGTCCAGCGCTGCAATAAAGAATACGTGCTTAACAGTCGTTCAGACAATTGAGTCCTGATTTTGGCTTTTCACGGCATCAAAGTCAAGTAGCCAAAACGACGGAGGCCCTGTTCATGGTGCCTGTTGTGCAGCTTGTGCTCCTGTTCCTTTGAGACACCTTCCTTTTATATGGGCTGTGCTTTCTGACCCCGATACAGCCCCAGGTGCCCAACGATTACCAGTTCACGTGCCTGTATACAGCAGAGACAGCCAGAAATTCATACAGGGAGTTAGTCCCTTGAAGAGTAAAAATCCCTGTGTCGACATCACTGTAGGGCTGGTGCCTGAGCCTGTTTTCCCATTGTTGGGCCCATGAGAGCGAGTGGCCGCAGGTGTCCCGTAATTCAGCACCTTAGTGTTACTCAGTGCATGCCTTCCTGGCTGTGTAGACCACCAGGGATTACTGATGCAGACCAGCGTAGAGGGATGGTCTTTGTGCAAATGAAGGCATCTTTGCAGTTCCTTTTCCTGCTCCCCCCTGCTTCCTTCTTTCCATGTGGAAGAGAAAGTTACAGAAAAAAATATTGAGTGTATTTTCACTTGCGTGAAGTTTGTGGCAGAACCAAATCCTCCTCAGACTGACCTGCAAGGAGCAGTGCTGGGTGTGCAGAGCAAAATCCTGTGCTGTGGCATGGAGGTAGTGCATGTGGTGCCTGGAGGGTGGGCTGTGAAATCATGTCAAGCATACAGAGGCTGCTGGCAAAGGTGCTGAATGAGTTTTCCCAGCCTGTCTGAGCCGTGGTCCAAGGCTTGGCACTTCTGGCTCTCCATCTGCTGAACTGAGGCCATCTGAATGAGGCTGGGGAGATGAGGGATGTGCTGGGTCCCGCCCAGAGGGACCTTCATTTCCACTAGCAGTGGTCTGTGTTCAGGGAAACTCCTGTTCCCATTTATCATTTGGATGATTTTTTTTTCAAGGGTGTCCCAGTAGAGACGACTGAGTGCAGTGTTCTAAATGTCTTGGCGTGAGATGCTGTAGTCCTTTGTAGTGTGTCCTTGAAGACCTAGAGCGGGGACAGCTACACAGTGTGCTGCCACATGGGGCCCTTTTGTATGTTGATCCTCTTCTTTGCCAGTGGGATTTAGATTTAGACTTCCAACTAACCTGTATGCTTGCCCTAAGGTAAAGAAGTCTTGTACACCTTGCATAAGTAGCACATTAAATGAAGTGGAGGCTTTACATGCCATGCTGTCTGTACTGTTAACGCGGAATACTGCAAAAATTGCATGTAGCCCTGCGGTGGGGACCAGGTTCTCCTTGAAAGGCTTCACTTAATCCAGCTCGCTTGCAGATGCTTTTGTGAAAGCAGGAAACAGAATAAAGCGAGGAGAGCGTGGGATGGTGTGGGGACAACACTTGCTGAGCAGCTGGGCTGTGCTGTGACATGCACTAACAGTGTTGTGGAAGATGCCCTGCCTTCAAATTTGGGGTTAGACAGTTCACTCTGGTCCTTACCTCAAGGACTGAGGTGCAGGAGAGAAGCTATATGTCTTCTAAAAAGTAGCAATATTGCTGGGTAGTGTCCTGGATTTCTTTACGGCTTGCTTAGCTATGTATGTACCTAGGGAAGTTGATCCTTTCCAGAATGCTGGTAGGTGAACAGGTAGTGCCCTGAAGGCCACCGATGTATGGATATTGAGTTAAGAGTTGTCACATAATAGGAGAAAGCTGTAGGATAAGGTTAACATATACCCATGCATGTATATAATGCAGCTGTTACATATGTAAAGCTGCTACGTATTGATAGGATTTTAGTATTGAATGTTGGTTTGGAGAAGATGCATCAGGAAGACACACCGTGCCCAGCTGGGCACCAGAGGAAGCTCACGTAGGCTGAGCCTGGGGGAGCAGTTTCGGGGCATCCCATGTACCTGCCAAGATGTTCCTTCACGGGCTGGTTCGGAGCTGACATGCTGCCCCACGGAGGAACGTGCCCCCTCCTGAGCAGAGGGGCTGTCACTGCGGCTCTCCCAGGGATGTTCGGTTTGCAGCATTGCCTCAGCTTCGGTCATAACTCCATGCCTTGCATGGAGACCTACACCTGAACCAAGCTTCTGCCAGCCTCCGTGGGACCCAGAGTTTCCTTTTTCCTTTCAGCCCTTCCTTGAGCGTTTCATGACCACACTGATGATCTGCTCCTGTGCTCTGGTCTTCCCGAAGAATTTTGGGGCGGTTTGGAGAGACCTGGAACAGTCTGTGCCCAGGAATGCCGCTCTGCGGAATCTGCTGTGGAAGTACAGGAGTGTTTGGGGACTCCTTGGGGGTCCAAGGCTTTAAGATAGCTTCAGGATGGCAGGATCCAGCTCCTGAGGCTGTTCCCTTGCTGGTAGCAGCTACAGGCTGAGTGGCCCATGGCTTGGTGAGGTGTTTGGTGTGAGCAGTTATGGGCTGGTCTTGCCTTTTTCCCCTTCTATTGCTAAAAATATCTCCTATTGCTAAAAATATCCCGAACAGCCTTGTCTGCACTGGGGTTTCTTGTGAGCAGTTTTATTTTCTCAAAATAAGCAGTGAGGGGGTAGAAATTTATTTTGCAGTGGAATTTCCCCAACGGAGAGCTCTGTGTGTGGGGCTGTACCCCAGGGGCCAGAGCACTGCTGAACCTGCTGACTACAAAGGGCATCCTTGATATTTCCTTTTTTTAATACTTTCCTTTTTAGCAGCCCTTTGGCTGCAAAGGCTGCATCTCCATGTGTGCGATGGTGAGGGATGGAAGAGTGAGTGGTGCTCATGTGCAAAGACTCCAAGAATGCAGCAGAGCTGCTTGCGTTATATAAATTACATAGGCCTATTGCTATAATGCCCTGAACAGGACAGCTTAGGAGGTTTCTGGGAGGGGATTGAGTTCTGCATAGACCTATAGGTGGGAGAAGGAGGGCTGGAAACCTTTGGCTTGTTTTCTATTCTGTGCAGGGTGTGAAAGACATGCAGGATTCATTGTTGTAAATATCTTGATGCAATGTCTCTTACCCACTTGCTCAGGGTCTGGGCCATCACAGGAGCTTTGCAGCTCTGTGCTTTTTATGTGTCAGGTGACTGCCAGAGAAAATCTCATTAGGGTGCATCGTTAATTGCTTCATCACTGTGTAGAACGGTAGAAGTGTTAGACCTACATAAATGCATTGGTTTTCTCCCGTATTCCTGGCTATGGTAGGTAGGTCTTGTGGAATGATGTTTGTGTGACATGGTCCTTTATCACAAGGAAATAGCTTTCATTTTGTGTGAATCGAATCAAAATGTGCAGAATGACATCATACTGCTTAAGCAAATGGCAACAGCAAAAGTTGAACTAGTTCAGCATGTTGGCTTTTTATAGCACATGAATGAAATTGCTCACTAGAGCAGCTGTGAGTTGAAGAGTTCTTAACCATACATATTTCAGGTAAATCAGCTCTGAAAAGTCCTTTTTAAAGTCTCCAGGGAAAGCGAGAGCAAGGAAAAAGAAGTCAAATTGAAGATTATTTTAAGGCACATTGTTTCTCGCTATGGAGTGCGGTGCAGGGCTGTGAAGCTCGGGAGACTGAACATTAAAATTACCATCCTGTTACATAAGTGCTAAATAAAGAATATAATCAAGACTTTACAGGAAAATAGTTCAGATCATCAGACGGAGTGCAAGAGTTACTCTGAATTTCCACAGACGCTTGGCTCTCTAAGCACAGCATGGTTATCCTCTGTGTGCCCTGCTTCTAGCAGGGCACCTGACATCCTTGTAGGAAAGCCGCCTCTTCCTCCTGCCAGGCTCCTTCAGGAACTTTTCCAGCTAGCCAACAACTTGCCTTTGGATTTGAAGCAGTTATGTATGTGGTGGTTGTGCAGGAAGCATGGGTTTACTTCTCCAGGACAGGAGAGCATTAATTCCCTTGGGCATGCCTGCGTTGGCACGGTGTGTGTTTGGCCACGGGAGATACGAATCCATGGAAAGGCGGCAGGTAGGATTGCAAGCTCTTATGGGGCAGCACTTGAAACCCTTCAAGGTCATCCTGAAGTTCAGGCTTTCAGACCTGGATCTGTTGCAGGACCCAGACGAGCTCAACCAAAGGTGACATCTAGACTCGTTAATGCTGTTTTGTCCCCTACCTTGCGCTCGGGGCAGGCTGGGAAGATGGCTGGTGGTGAGTTAGCATCGTCTCTCCCAGTGCTGTGCAGAAAGGTGCTGCGGTCGAAAGGCTTGGGACCGTTTTCTATGGTGGTCCCTTGTATGTATTAGCGGAAACATCACGCCTGTGCAAGGAGGTCTCTTCCATGCCGATGTGCAACAGGTAGAGCAGAAGTTGTGACTTAACCCTAAACAAGGGCATCGTGAGCATGAGAACGCCCTCCCTGGGTCAGGCTATGTCCAGTGTCTTCCCTTCACGGGAACTCGTGGCAGATGAGTGCAGACAAAACACAACGTCTGTTCTGGAAATGTTCCCCCCGCAGTGTGCCCTCATGACTTCTGCCACCTCTGGAGGATATACGTATCTGTACAGTTGAGAGTCTTACGTCTTTCCTCCTTCAATTCTTTGCGCTGGTTTTGAAACGCTTCCTATTTTTGGTCTTCAATATTCTCTGGGAGCGCTCCGCAGTTGCCTCGCACGGCGTGAAGCAGCAGCCACACAACTCCATTGCTGCCTCCCAGTTCTTGTGTTATGAAAAGCAGCGCAAGTTCGTTCTGCCACTTACGTTATTAATGATTTTGAGACGCTGCAGCGCCAGAGGAAGCTCGGGGGAAGAACAATGATGCATGTTACTGCTGCCGCCGTTTCCCTTTGCAGTGCAAGTCTGACAAACTCAGGCACCGGATCTTCCAGCAGATGACAGAAGTGCCCATGCAGCACACGGGATGGCGTGGAATTGTGGGCATCTGCACGGGGCTGCATTCTTCAGCAAAACTCTGCATTCTGGCAGAAGAAAAATTGCTTCTAACCTTGAGCTCCAGGAATCTACCTGTGAAATCCTCTTATTTCCAGTAAAACATGGAGACCCTGAAAGACACAGATGTTTCTAAGGGTGTTCCCATAGTCGGAAATGGAAAATGCTTATGCTGAGTGACGCTCTGAGTACGCTGTTGGGATTCTTTGCACATTTTTGTTCTGTTTTGAATGATCTTGTGCAAGGCCAGCGCAGAGCTGCCAAGGTGCTCAGGGGACTGGAGTGTCTGCCTGGTGAGGAAAGGCTGAGAGACCTGGGCTTGTTCAGCCGGGAGAAGAGAAGGCTGAGGGGGGATCTCATCAGTGCCTATAAATACCTGAAGGGCGGGTGTCAGGGGGATGGGGCCGGGCTCTTTTCAGCGGTGCCCAACGCCAGGCCAAGGGGCCACGGGCACAAGCTGGAACACGGGAAGTCCCACCTAAACATGAGGACAAACCCCTTCCCTGTGCGGGTGCCAGAGCAGGGGCACAGGCTGCCCAGAGAGGCTGTGGGGTCCCTTCCCTGGAGACATTCACCCCCCGCCTGGACGCGGCCCTGTGCCCCTGCTCTGGGGCTGCCTGCTCACGCAGGGGTGGGACGGGATGAGCTCCAGAGGGCCCTGCCAGCCCCCACTATCCTGGGATTCTGTTAAAAGGTTCTCTTGCCTTTGCAATTAGTTACATTAGTTTTATCAATTGATGTTAGGAGTCTTCCTCCATCCCTTCTGCTCACAGGCTTCATGTCTACATGCATTTCCCACCTCCTGAGCACAAGTTCTGAAGCTGTTGATATTCTTTGCCGAGTGCTTTGGAGCTCAGGCAGGAAAAAAATGAGTGTGAGTAGTTATGGCTGGTGATAACTTCAAGGAATTTATGGAAGGACTAAGTGTGTTTTCTCTCCTCAAGACCCTGTCAGCTCCATTTGAAAGCCTCAGGATGGTGGCACAGATAGCATCTGAACTTTCAGTTGCTTTTAAAGTAAATTTATGGTTCTCGTGATAGCATAGAAGAGCTTGACAGCGTGACTCTCATGGGTTTGAAAAGCAATAACTTTGAATTTACTTCTAAGAACTTTTAATGTACTGGCCCTATCCCATGGGTTGGGTATTGTCCAGGAAGTGCAGTGTATCACATGCCCTAAAACACACCAACTCGGATTTAATGGAGTTGGTGAGAGCTTGGGGTCAAAGGAAATAGCTGGGAAAAAGCTGGAACTGAAACCAGCTGGAGGACCAAGGAACAAAATTCAGAGGAGCCTGCAGAAGCAGGCACGGCAGAGACCCTGCTCTGGCAGAGTGGATTGCTTGAATCCTCCTTGGGGGTAAATGGATTTCAGAAAGGACAATGCAGGTGAAGAAACGAGGAGAAACTTCTGAAATACCAACAGCAGCAAAGTCAAGTGAGCCAGAGTCATCTGGCTGTGGTGAACAAAATGCGGGGCCCCAACACAAGTGGGGAATAAAAAGCCTTTTGTAGTGGATAGATTAAAAGTTAAAGCACCCCAGCACTGTGCTGTACCTGGGGGAAATGGGCACAGTGGGGACTGGGTGGGCAAAACTTAAAGCAAATGCGTTACCCCAGCTCAGGCGCTCCGATCCTTCATGAGAGGATCTGGACCCCATAAAATCTTGTTTCCAGTTTGGCTACTCTCTTGATTTCCAGTCTCTAGCTCCAACTAAATTCAGTGTGCCCAGGAGTGCCCACCTGGCATGGAGCTGTGTGGTGACACACACAAAACTCTGCTCGCCTCCAAAAGAAGGTGGGCGTGTGTGCCGTTGCCTGCTGGGACGGGCCCCCAGCTCCTGGGGATGCTGGAGCTGTGCTCAGGTGGCTGGGAGAGCCATACTCAGCCCAGGCCAAGACACTCTGTGGATCATCCGAACAGCCCGTCTGTACAGGTGGCCTCCCAGGAACGTTGCCTGGTGTTGCTTAACTCGCTGGAGTTAGGTGCGTCCGTGGGACCCGCAGAGCCTGTGCCAAAAGCCTGACCCAAATCCTCCCACACCTCCGTGGCTGGGCTCAGCCCGGGGTCTCAGCCCCAGACCAGCCGTCTCCCCTCAGAGGGCTGAGCAGGAGAAGGCAGTTTCAGGGTATTGTATGATCCTGCTTTCTTTTTTGGCATGGAAATAACTGCAATAAGGGAGCTAAGAACACTCTGGCAGCTTTGCGTGGTACCTCTCTAACTCTAGCACTGAAGAGCAATTAATCGATGTGAAAAGTAATTATGACATTAAACGACCAGTGACAGAACTTATGTTTTCCCACCCACAAGCTTCCATGGTTTTCAAAAGCTGCTCTTCTGAATATCGTGGTGTGGTGGGAGCTCTGATGCCATTTTTCAGCATCCTGTCTTCACTTCTTGAGTCATTTCTGTAACTTTCAGTAGGGCAGTCACTTGCCTCCTGGCATATGGAATAACTGGAGACATTTTGATAATCATGGGGGGGGGAGGGAATTATTTTCTTGAAATAGAAACGTTGACATCTGCTTCAGAAAGTAACAAATGCTCAACCAAACGCACGCATTAAATACCCCTTGAGTGCCATGGCAAAACCATAATTGCACATCTTGCCTGACACCCTGAGCTTGCACGCGAGGTTCGCTAATTATTCTGCAGTTTTTCCCTCTTAGATGAGTGCCACAATAATGAATATTTATCAGAAGGTTCCCAGTGGTTTGTTTCTGAGGGGTTTGATCGCGACAGTCTCACGCTGCTGGGATGGGAAACAGATGCCCAGAATATTTATGGAGGTGCTGGTAGTCACTCCAGCACTGAAATGGAGTAGGCATGCGCTGCCTCTTGTTGTCGGTGGCCATCCTTAACGGTACCAGTTGAGGCTGGGGCCCCAGTGGTATGAACGATGCTTGTATACCTGCCTAAAGGCAGTCCTAATTTGTTATACATATAAAATATATATGTATCTATAAGGTCGTTCATATACTCCAAATACATAGTTCATATACCTAAAGGCATTAAACCAAAATAGATAGGAGAAGGCTCGGAAAATTTTGCTGCCTTCGTTTGGAGCTGGCCATCAGGGCAGAGTTCAGCTCTCGCTTTGTTTTACATGAATAATTTATTCCCATGGAAATAGCTCTTGGATATAGCTATAGCTGCAGCTGAGAAATGGGGAGAAAACTTGGAGAACTGCAGGAGTTCCCTTCAGTTGATAATTTATTAAAATGTTTTTGTTGTGTCTCAATATTTTTATTTAGTTTTTTTTCATATTTAACAAAGATTAAAGCAGAGCACAACAGCATGAATATTTGGGGTTTGAGTAAAGCAATCCAAAATGGTGATGTTTCAACAAAACCGAAAACCCAGCAGTAACAAAAAATACCAGTTCAGCTCAGCCTAAATAACTTTTCCCCCCCGGTTTGGCAAGTGAACCAAAAAATCAATATTTGCCCAGCTCTAGAACTGGGTCAAAATGAGATTAAATTATTTCTGTGACATGCAGTCAGTGGCAGCGCTAGGAGTGGGACGTACATGCTGAGCGCACCCATCTCCTCCTGAGTAACAACACTTTGTTGTTGTGGTTTGGTTTTTTTGCTTCTAGAGATGAGGGCTGTGGTAGCGGAAGGGGAGATGGGTCCTTTCCCTTTACAGCTACATTAAAAATAATAAGGCTGGGTGAGGTGTGTGGCTGTGGGCCAGAGCAAGGAGCCCCATCCCAGAGCTGTCTGTGCATGCGTGGTGGTGCATCCTCGCTGTTTATCTCTGTAGTCTCATATCTTGAATGTCCTGAGTTGGAAGGGACCCACAAGGACCATCGAGCCCAGCTCCTGTCCCTACACAGGACACCCCAAATTCACACCATGTTTCTGAGGGCTTTGGCCAAGTGCTTCTGGAATATCGCCAGGCTGGTGCCGTGATGCCTCCCTGGGGAGCCTGTGCCAGGGCTCCACCACCCTCTGGGGGAAGAAGAGCCTTTTCCTTGGTTTATTTCCATGGCTGTAACACGTTAAATGCAAGGCTAGCTATGTGACTAACTTCAAGACTGAATAGCTGAATATTGTCTGTTCCAAATAACAGGTTTTGCAGCCTAGAAATGTGCAACACTGTACTTGGCTTGGTGGGGAAAACAGCACGGAGGCATCGGGCCATTAAATAGCTTGTCTCTGTTTAAGGCAGAAGTCCGATTTGCATCGGGAGGTGCTGTTATGTGTTTCGTATGGAGCAGCAGGTGGCAAATAAAACTCAGTTTTTATTTGTAGGGAGTGAACAGGTTGAAGGTTTGCCCACGTTTGTGTTGACATAACCATTGATTTGCTCAAAGCTTTCACTCAGGTAAAATGCAATACAAATGGGGCTATCTGAAGAAATAGGCAGGCTTTATTAGGATGACATCTTCCATATCTGGGATTTATAAACAAGCTGGTTTTCCCCCTTTATGAAAAATAACCATATCTTTTTCTGGGTATTTAATGTATTTATTTTGCAATGAGTGGCTATGGCTGACTTGTGACAACAACAAAAAGCCCAACCTGTCATTCAGCTTTCTGGAAAATGTAAATATAGGTATGTCTGCTTGGCCTGTTGCATTCCCATCCTCTGTTTTTCAGTGACAGACAAGATGTTGGCCAGCACTGCTTGGCCCTTGCCCGTCAGAATAAGACCCAGTTGTTGCTGGTGTGAACCCAGAAGTGTTTGAACAATCACAGATGCTGACTAGAATAGGGCAAGGAATGATGAATCCAGTATTAATCCTTCAAATGGGTCTGGTGGAGCCTTATCCTTGCTTAGAAACATGCCCTTGTGCCCATGCTGAGGGAAGAACAGGATTTTCTTTTCATCGTGGGTGCTGCTGGGGTTGGCAATTTCTGCTTGGTAGGAGGATGGGCCACAAATACGTGGTTGTACTCAAAATCATCAGTGTGGCTTCAGCTGCTCCTGCAGTGATTATGGGTCCGACAGCAGTCTGGTATCGTGGGTTTTAAAGGTGAAAAGAAACTTTTGCCTTGTCTGTGCCTGTGCATATGTCCTTCCCCTTTGCAGCTGAGGACTTCAGTGCTTGGAAGAAATACAACTAAAACAACTGTTACCCTTTAAACTGAGCTGGTTGACGCGGCTGTGTGCTGTGGGTAATGTAAATATTAGGGAATAGCCATAGTCTGCTCCAGTGCTGTCAAATCTCAAAGTAGGCAGTGCTTTATTTATTCATGACTAATTAAGGCTGAAGCTGCTGAGGTCCCTTCACCATGTGAACAGACCCACTTTTTGATTACTGCTATAGGAACGTGCTGGGCTGGGAGCATGGTGGAGGTGGCACTGCTCTTCCACGGTGTGGCAGTCCTGTTTTCTCCCTAATTGCATCTCTGCAGCCTGTGATAGTATATTTGTGCACATGTGGACTTACCCACTCCCAACATGTGAAGCCTTCTGCAGTCCCAGCCAGCTGTAGAGCTGAAGAGTCGGAGGTTGGGGAAGGAGGGTTGTTCAAGCAGCCTTGGATCAGGGAATAATGTTTATTTTCTCTTTGTTCCATGGTGTTTTCTATTTTATTATTTTAAACCTGAACAGAAAATGAAAAAGATGCTTGATCCAGGTCGTGTTGCTCTGTCGCATCATTACTAGCACAATAAACAAATTGTGGTGGCACTGGAGCGGCTGTTGGGTAGGAACCCAGCCAGCCACGTAGCCGCGGGTGCCCCTCGCTATCCAGACACACCACAAGAGCCATGATGCTGCTCAGAACACGCAACTGCTAATTTCTGCACCTCATCACCATAGGATCCAGCTGCTTGTTAATGACTTGTGGAGGAGGGGAAAAAAAAACCCCAAACCCCAGTGACCTCCCAAGCGCTGCATCTGCCCTTCTGGTTCTGCTGAACGTTCCCATGTAACTCCTTGTGCCTTTCTTCCTGGGTTTTGGAGGCGTTAGGTCGCCACTGCTGCTGGTGACAGCCATAAAGCCATCTGTCAGCAGGCAGCGCTGCGGGGTGGCAATGTTATTCCCTAGAACAACAAATAAATAAAAACTAATACCAAGCAAGTAACTGCTGATTTAGGGTGTAGAAACGTTCTTCAGAGCTACAGAAGCAGCTGGTATCTAGTAATTTTTTTTAATGCTTGGATTAATGGTGGCAGAAGGGCTGCGAGATCCTCGTGGGGAGGTTGCGCGCCTGCTCGCAGGACCCCTACTCCGGCATCGCCAGGGTTGAGCACGGTGATGGGGTGCGGGGGTGCGTTTCTGCATGTCCCTGCGTACTGTGAACATGAGGGGCTCAGCCAGGTCCTATTGACTCGTGTGTGTTGGGTTGGACCTTCTGCAGGCGGTTCTGAACCCTATCGAGAAGTCATTGTAGGCTACTGAGCCTGTTTGCTGCTTGCGTTGACTTGGCAGACTCCCGTGATGGGAATGCTTGTTTAGCATTCAGTGCCCAGCGAGAGGTCAGTCTTTGCATTTAAAGATGGGATTTTAAGATTTCTACCTTATTCTTTACTGTGATAACTATCACTGAATGTTATTCCTACACCTTGTAAGTCTGTGAGACGTAAATTCTCAGAATACATAGCGAACCACAAATACACAGGCACAGATACACAAATTCAGACACTTTTTTACACTTTTGGGGGTCACAAACCTTATATCTAAGGTAACAGCAGCCATAGACAAACACATGCTGCTTTGGCCACAGTCGAAGCAAGTGGCATTGGTTTAATGTTTGAATAAGTAAGTGCTCCCAAGTTCCCTTAGGTTACCTCTGTGCATCCGCAGCCACTCCCTGTAATCTCATCTAATCTCTGGGTATACAGAATGGTATAAATTGAAATTACTTCCCTGACCAGCAAGCATTTTTTGTTTCCCCTAGAAACAAAAATTTTTTTTTATGGATTTTAGGGTTTGTAGCTACAACTGGCTCCAGCCTATCATGTTAGTGCTAGAAAAAACATTTTAAATCTCTGAAAACAGCTTTTTCCATAGACTCTCTCCAGCTCCTAGGTAGGGTTTGGGTGGCAAATGCAGCAGAGGTGGCTTCAGTACATAACGTGTCCCCAGGCTGTGGCCTGGCAGGGTGGTACTGATGGTTCCCTGAGAAACTGGGAGTCCGTCTTGCTTTTTCCAAGGCAGGATTTTAGTTGTCTTGTTTTATGTGGTGGAAAGCAGACTTACTCTTGCTTGCCGTCCTCATAATGGGCTGGCCTTCCTAGCCGTGTATTTTACCGGTGCCGGTTCTGAGCAGGTTCGGTGCCCTCCCAGATCATCTCCCCAGGGATGGGGGAGCTGGAAAAGAGCAAACTTGCAAGAGCTGAAAAATTTCCACTTCAAAAGCATGAAGCCCAATCCAGAGGAACGTGAAAACCAACGTGTAGGTTTTGTAAAATGGTTCCCAGCCTTGTTAGGATAATTAACACTTGTATCTCCACTAAAATATATTGTGGGATTAATGAGTGAGGCTTATTCTAAATGCAGATACCACGTCACACTTGCCCTGTGCAAGGCCTTCAAGTGGTTAGACAAGCAGCCTGGTCTCTGGTCCAGCAGTTGCTCATGTCTGGGATAACGCGAGGAGGTTCAGAGTAACCTCAGATCTTCACCACATTGTCACCTCTTTCTGCTTCTCAGCCCTGATGTGGTTTGGTAGCTGCTGTTTGGGTGTCCCTGGGTGAGGAGCAGGGCTGTTCCACGAAGCTGTGGCCCCAGAGCAGTGCATCCCTGGCATGGCTGAGCTTGTCCCAGCCATGTGGGCTTGGGGGGGTGTGTTGGGCATGCTGGCCACGGGCTATTGATAAGGCTGTGGGAAAGAGTTTCATCAATTAAAATAAAATTTGAAATAGAAGCCTGGATGGCCTAGTGAAAATAGGGAGTGGGTAAGGGACACTGAGAAATACCTGGACTTTTAACAGCCAGAAGTTGTCAGCATGCAGCGTGAAAACTGTTCCCAGATGGGGTTGTTGGTAGGATGAGGGCTTGGGGCTCGCTGGGGCTGCACGCTGTGGGGCAGAGCCTGGTGTGCCAGAGTCTTTCCCACGTTGTTTCTGATACTGGATCACAAAAGCTGTGATTAATGGTGAGCCCAAGCAGTCACACGGTCAAATAAAAAAAAACCAACACCCCAGAAAAAGGAATACATGCTTTAGAAATGAAACCTGTTGTAGTTTAACCCCGGCCAGCAACTTAGCCCTACGCAGTTGCTTGCTCACCCCCCTGGTGGGATGGGGGAGAGAATTAGAAGAGTAAGAGTGAGAAAACTCGTGGGTAGAGGCAAAGACAGTTTAAGTAAAGCAAAAGCCACACATACAAACCAAGGAATTAATTCCCTCCTTCCCATGGACAGGCAGGTTCAGCCACCCCCAGGAAAGCGGGGCTCCATCGTGTGTAACCGTGATTTGGGAAGACAAACGCCATCACCCCAACATCCCCCCTTCCTCCTTCCCCAGCTCTGTGCTGAGCACGATGCCATATGGTGTGGGACATCCCTGGGGTCAGCTGGGGTCACTGTCCTGGCAGTGTCCCCTCCCAACCCCTTGTGCCCCCCCCCAGCCCCCTCGCGCGTGGGGTGAGGGGCAGGAAAGGCCTTGGCTCTGTGCAAGCCCTGCTCAGCAGGAACAAAAACATCCCTGGGTCATCAACGCTGCTTCCAGCAGCACAAATCCAAACCACAGCCCTGTATTAGCTACTATGAGGAAAATGAACTCTATCCCAGTGAAACCTAGCACAAGCCTAAGTTGTAGCTTGGACTTAAGTGGGAGCCACTTCATGATCTTCCTTGGGCTGAGTCTAGAGTGGCAGCTTTTTATGTAACTCCAATGGCAAGTGGGGAAACCCCCAAAATAACCTGCTAGTGCGATCTTGCCTTCTTTCCCCTACTGCACACAGTAATTCTCCTCCAAACATGGCTTTTACCCAAAGCTTACGTTGGCTACTACTTATTTCTGTGCTAAGGATGACTTGAAAAGACAAAACTATGAAACCAAGCAGAGCTGAAGGTGGAAGGAGGCAATGGGTGTCTCTGGAGGACAGAGGTCCATCCGTCCCTGCTAAATGAAGGGGAGGACGCTGCAGCAATGACAAACGCTCCCAAGCAACAGTGTTTAGTGTACTAAGTATTGACAGAGGGTTTGCGATGCTGCAGGAGCCGCTCATCATGCACGAGCACTTCGGTCCTGTATGCAGCTGCATCTTTCCAGGTAGTTACTGCCTGTGTCTGAAGCCTGAGGATGGCTCATCTCTGCTGGATTTCTGTGGTCCACGAGGAATGTGAGGGAGTGGTTCAAAAACATATAGAAAAAATAACGAGGTTTCTTTTTAGGAAGGTGTTTCCCTACTGCTGCTGTTCTTAAACTGCAGATTAATTTTTTTACTCAAAATTCTAGAAAAATCAAACGGGGGCTAGGAGAGAGACTGAATAGAAATGACTGGTGGGTGTATGCCATTGAAATAATGTATATTTAAGTGATAATTGTAAATTTAAAAAAAGACTTATTCGTTGTAAGCTCTGTTTTGCATGTATCGATACACACAACCCTTTCCACAACCGTTCTGGAGCACCCAATCAGTGAAACAATGAGAAAAGAGGTGCAAACAAGACCTGCGTTTTACGTACCTCTATATGCAAACTCCCTACATCTTTTATTCCCATATTTGCATACACTTAAAAATATACTATCAAAGCTTCAAGATGCTCTACGAGAGCCTCCGTAACACTTGTTTATCTCTTGCCTCTTTTAAATACAGATTTGCATAGCTGAGTGCTGTGATTTAAATTGCAAATGGCAGATACAGAAGCAAAACCTGAGCTCTGTAATAGCGTGAGAGGTACGTTTCAAAGGCATCGGCTTCATCGTGTTCCCTCCCTGTCGTGTTGAACTCTGGTTGCCTGCACGTCCTCTGCCTGCCATCCTTGATAGCCTTCTGCATGTTGTCCTCCGCACGGCTGCTTTCCAGCCGTACGCTGTACTCCTCTCCATTGCTCGTGCGTAGGGAATATGTTGAAAAGCGAAGGTTACCCTCCTGAGGTTCCCTCCTGACATGGAGTAGCAAGGCTGAATTCGACATGAGCTGTAGCTCTCTGGCACGGGACGGACGGATCAGCTCTGCTGTAAACTAAGGCTGGTTTAGTCAAATCAGCCATATGCCCGTGATGAATTTGTACGCGTGTGTGGCACGTTGCCGTGCAGTGGGTGAGCTCTCCCTGGCTCCGAGATGTCCGTGAGGAGCACATCTTCCTCCAAACCAAGTTTCCTCCATGTTTTGGTAACTTTTTCCAGTGCGACCATACTTTAGTCTCTAATTTGCTTTGGTGACAGTGCACTAGGCAGAGTCTCGTGCCCAAAAAGCTCAGTCTGTTGGGTGAGGGCAATCAGGGAAAAAAACCCCCTTTTCCTCCACAGTAGGGTGGCTTCAGGGATGCTCATGGAGCACCGGAGCCTGCCCTGCGGTGTGAGCAGGGGCACGTGCCGCTGCTGGGGAAGGCTTGCTTCCTCGGGGATGCCCAGCACCCCGTGGGGTGTGTAGTGCCCGTAGGAGGCTGCCTGTGGCTCATCTGCTGGTGCTGAGCTGCCTCCTCCACTGCTGGCAGCAGTGCTGAACCCAACCACGTCTTCGTCCTTCCCTGAGCACGTGTTTGCAGCTCCCAGGTTGGCTGGCGGCATCTTCTCATCCAGGGCAGCACTGCAGCCCTCTCTGCAGATGGCTTTGGTTTAATGAGCACCAAAGTGGATGGATGGGGGAGAAAATCCTTCTTGCTGAGGTTGTTTAAAGCTCCCTTGTCCTTGGCTTATCTGCACCGCTTGTGTGAGAAAGCCTGGAGGTATGCAGGAGGAATAAGTTTCCTGAAAGGAGTCTTTCCACACTTCTCTGGTAGGGAGAGGGCTGGAGAAACCTCATGGTGCCTTGAGCTACAGCAGCGGGTCCGCTGTAGTTGTGCACCCTTAGCCTTGCAGCAGCCCTCTTGTCTCGAGCAGGAGGAGTGACTTTATGCAAAGTTTTGTTGGGTAATCGTAAATTGTTTCTAGCCTCATGTTTGTTTTTCCCAGGTCAGGCGTGTTCTGCTGTCACTTTGGCCTTGCAAGCGTAGCACGTGCCCCTTGGGAGGGGCGTTGAGCTGGTTTTGGAGGCTGAGTCGCTGTCTGTGGCCACCCTCCAGCCTTGGGTGTTCGGCCCTCCAGGCTGATGGTGTGATGGGTGGTATAACCCAGGGAAGGTCTGTGGGCTTGTCCGGGGGGCAACCATGGTACAGGCTGTGCAGGTACATGGTGCAGGCCTGTACAGGGATGACTGTGGCTTCCTGTGTCAGAGCTGCTGGTCTGTCAGAGCATGAGGGGTGGGATATCTTTGGTTTGCACGTTTTAGGAGTCTTCATGGATGAATCGTGCTGAGTTTCTATGATTCTACGTCCAACCATGTGAACAATGCCAGGGATCTGGCAGGGAGATCTGGTTGACGTGAAGGACATGCCGTTGCATGACAAAGTTAGAGATGAAACTGCATATTGATGCAGGATCCAAACCCGTTCCTTAGGAGACCTGCACAGTCGTCTGCTGAGGTCTCCTGAGACAGCACCCAGAGCCAGTCAGGCATCAATATTTGAGAAACACTGGAGTAAGAGGCAGGTGAACAGCATGGAGCTGGTTTTGGCAAGAAGGAAGGAGGTGGCTGCTCGAAAACGTATTAGCGCAGATATTGCTGGACGTAGTAGTGATGCTTGTTATGGGCTTGTCCAGAGAGCCGGTGCGAGAGCTCTTGCACAAGTGACTGGAGAGGTTCCCCACCAGCCTGAGTGCCCCAGGACCTCCTGTCTAATCTCCATCAGAGAGGGCAGAGGTACAATGGCATCTTTCCTGCAATAAGTGGGAAAAATATTTGCTTTGGAGAGATCATGTCCATACCTTCTCGATCAATGGCAGATGTACTGATGGCAAGCTGAACCCATCTCCTCTATCCCCCTCTGTAGCACCTAAATCCAGCGGCCGGTGTCCTCAGGCTTTGCCAGCGTGCACTGCTCGTGGGGGATGCAAATACCTCTGTTATCTCCAAACGCAGAACTGTGGCTGGAAGCAGCCTTGTGAGGGTCGCGCTCTCAGGTGGCCGTACCGAGCAGCTCAGGAAGGAGGTGTTTTTGCAGGAGCGTGTCTTAAACAGGGGATCCCAAGGGCTCACTCTGGCTGTTTGGTTCCCATGTGTATTTAGGATATTAACTATTCTATACTCTTGGCATTCCTCTCAGTATATGTTATATAATTATTTCTTGCTATAAAAATGCTTTCTGTATGTTGTAATGTTTGCAAACCTTCGATCACATCTTCTAATAACCCAGGCTTAAAGCTTTGTGCTTCCTCTGTTTTGAAATGATAATAACATGTCTCTTCCCAAACACGCTTTGTATAACAAAGTTAGTGAAGTAGATATTTTACATTTGAAAGTATTATTTACTACTGGAGGGAGAAGAAAAAAGACTGCTGCATCTTTTTTTACTCTGTCCTTGATTTGTCTTAAGTGTTATTGAAAGACACTGTCAGTTCCACCATATGAAGATTGTTTTCAGGGAAGCAAGTGTTTCAGTGGCAGCATTATGTTCCCATTTGATACACCTCTCAGTTTCTAAGCTGCTGAAGGAAGAAATGGGGACGCTTTTTTTTTTTCCCATCTCCAAAGCGAAGCAAAAGCCTGTTTCTAACGTGACTGGCTCTGTTACGAGGCCGGGGATGTCTCTCTGTTCTGATCAGGTACTAAAATCTTGATGCGATGGGCTGTGTGGCTGCCTTGTCAGTACAAGCAAAAGCAAGCTGTGTGGTTCATTAAGTGATTGCTCCGAACTTTCACATCAGCACCTCTGAAGTGGGGGATACAGGCCCGGGGGGCTTTTCTCACCTTCTGCCTCTGTGAACCTGCGGCTTCATTGATCTTGCTGACAAGAAAAGAAATATTTAGCGTGCTGATCTTGGAAAAAGCCAGAATGCTTCCTTCATCTGGATCAGCACCTTCTTTGTGCTCAGTTCAGAGCCTCTGGCGTTGCTGACAACCGGGTTTTCACTGCACCTCTGCTGCTGCCCAAAGCTGGTGGGGGCTTTCCCAGCAGCTCTGGCTCTGTTTGGGAAGCCCCTGTTGGAGCTGTGCTACTTCTGGGGTGGCTGCTGAGCTCTCTAGGAGGGGCAGAAAGCTCTGCCCCAGGCCAGGGAGGGTCTACAGGGGCTGCAGGAAAGAGCAAACACGTCATTGTAGGTAGGCTGCTTACCTTTGCTGTGAGTGTTAGAGCATATTTGTTATAAATGTGAAGGTACTCTGCGCAGCAGACTTCCATGGGATCGATGCCCATCTAGAGTTTACTCTGGTAATCCTCCAGGATTTCTGAGTGCTTGAGTATTTAAGCTTAATGTGTCCCATCTAACTTGAGATGTCTCCATCTGAGCCAGCCAGCTCCGACTCCCTGCCACCGCTAAGCTCTGTCATGGCCAGCTGAGAAAACTGAGAGGTCCAAGCCCGAGTGACCAACCAACCTCTTCACCTTCAGCTGGTGAAGTCACCGTCCCTACCTAAGGCAGTGGAGGGATGCCTCTGAAAGCCACCGCTCTCTAACGGGGTTTCCCCCTGGAGACCCTCGTAAGAGGCACTTCTCCCTCTCTCCGTTGCCAAGACAAGGAACATGGGTGCTTATGTTTGCAGTAATGCTTCATTAGCCACTGAAAATTTAATTACAAATTAAGTGCAGGCTGTATGCTATCCATTTTACTCTGGCCTGGAAGATCAATGTGCTGTCCTAGCTTGTGTGACCAGATGGCAATTTAGAAATGCAGTGAGGTCGCTTCTGGTAATTTGGCCGAAATCCAGCGTGGGCCATTACATTCTGCCTACCTAAAATTCTCTTGTTGCTTTGCTTAACTTTAGTTGGCAGCAAACCGTTCATCCTCGGAAGACGAAAAGGGTCCCTCAGTGTTTCAAAAGAGCAACGCTGAAGTTTTAATTGTCCGATGTTCTGTTGAACAAGATCAGTAGCAGGTGATAAATGAACGTTGGAGATGCAAACTGGGACTGCTGCTTTTCAGCAAAAGGATAAACCGAATTAAAGGTTGGACTAGGTGATCCCTGAGGTCCCTTCCAACCTGTGAGTCCGTGGGCTAGGGTGTGCGTGCTCTGTGTGTGCGTGGTGCTGCTTCTTTAGAAATCCCTCCTCTTTGCTAAAGCGGCAGTATGATGTAGCGCAGCTTGATTTACACTAACAATGAATTAGTTAATGATCCAGGGTTTTATTCTGTTTTGCTTTTAATTTGGTGGAGTGTTAATCAATCATAATTCACAAGGGCAGGTGCCCTTTCAAATGCCCTAGTCCTGGTCTGCTTTAGCAAATAATCCAGGGCGTGTTGATGAAGTCAGCTTTGGCCCAGAGCGGGTACACAGTGTGCTATAGCACCTTGATATTATTGCAAAATGTAATAAAATTCATAATCTAAAGAGTATTTTTAATTACCTTGCCACTATACCTTTTAGGTGATGGTTAATGTCTATTTGATTCAATCTGGGTAGTGCTCTGCTGAGGCAGGAGTAAATGCCTTTGTATCTCCTAGCAGCTGCCAGGGGACACAAAGTGCTTGGAAATGCTGTTCCTATTAGCCAGTTGCTACCTGAGGTTGTTTATAGGGCTGGAGTTAACTTTTAATGTGTAACGACGCCTTTTTTTGCTCTACATATGAAGATGGAGGACAGGGTGCGAGCAATTACTGCGCATAAGGAGCAAACCAGCTGTCCCAAACCATGCCACTCAGCTGCACCCTTCGTCCCCAGAACACCTGAACCTCCGTACAGCTACGTATGGGTTTTACCCTCGGGATGCTGCTGAGGTTGGGTTTATTCATTTTAGTAAGGCACGGGGCAGCAGGAAGGGAAGGAAAGCAAGATTTGGGGCAGTTTCAGCCACAAATGGGTTTAGTGTGGTTTCCCTGCTCGTGGGAGGGATCCATTCTTGTCTGTGCTGCTGAGCTGTCTCTGCAAGGGATGATTTGTATCTGAGTACTTGCATCCTAAACATACTACTTAAGAGCAAACGTTTTGCCACTGAAATAGTTCATGCAACCTGCAGATTGAAAGCATTTTGTAACCACCTCTCAGGGAGGGTGGAGGCAGCCCTTTCCCATGCTGTGCCTCCTAGGGGCGGCTCTGCAAGTGCTCCGGGGAGGTGGCACCTGTGGCTCGAGGGCTCATGCCACAGGGATGGCGGTCTGGGGCTCTTAGAGCTGCGTAGGAAACATCCCTGGCACTTTTCTGGCTGCTGCAAATAGTTTGGGAACGGACGGGTGTCGTGGTTCAGCCTCAGTCGGCGACTAAACCCCACGCAGCTGCTCGCTCGCTGCCCCCACCCCTGTGGGACGGGGGAGAGAATCGAAAGAGAAGAAGAACTTGTGGGTTGAGATAAGCACAGTTTAATAATTACAATAAAATAATAATTATAACAATAATGATTATGATAATAACAATAATGATAATATAATAAAATGGCAAAGGGAAAGACCAGGAGCACAAGCGACACAGCCGCTCGCTGACCGACGCTGCCCGTCCCTGAGCTGCGATTGCTGCCCCCCTCCCCCGGCCAGCCCCTCCCAGTAACACACTGGGCACGACGTTACATGGTATGGAATATCCCTGTGGCCAGTTCGGACCCGCTCTCTCGGCTGTGCCCCCTCCCCTCCCGGCTCCTCGTGGCCCCGGCAGAGCCTGGGGAGCTGGGACAGCCCCTGACCAGCACCAGCCCTGCCCAGCAGCAGCCAAACCATCGGTGTGTTACCGGCGTTGTTTTCCTCCTCAGCCCAAAGCCCAGCACTGCGCAGCTGCGGGGAAGGACGTTACCTCCTTCCCAGCTAAACCCAGGACAAGGGGGCGGCGGAGGCGATGCGGAGGGGATGCACGTGCTGTGTGCAGAGCGAACAGGCGAAGCGCTGCTCCTGAAGCTGGCCTCCCCTCTGCACCGTTTCCATCCCTCGAAGCGCAGCAGGTGCAGCTCCTTCTCCGGCGAGGTGAATGGGAATGCCGCCACCACCTCGAGCAGGGCCAGGATGGTGCCCCAGAGCTTGTACGCTGACTGCGTCCACCCCCCTGCTCCGTGCTGATGCGCCGTGCCCGTCGCTCTTCCGCAGCACGTTGGGGTGGGTTTCTGGGCTATTTTAATTTTTTTTTTTTTCAAATAACTTTTCATTGGCTCAGAGTAGAGACGTGAGTCAGGCATCGCCCCCCGGGCAGGGATGTCGCCCGCACACCAAGTTGCTTTGGCCGCCTTTCAGTCCTGTCCCACCTCTCCAACTCAGCTGAGGTCTTAATTTAAGCTCTGCTATTGACTGGGGATTGTTTGCTTGGATGCACTCCCACTTGCTTTAATGGAGCTGTTAATAAAATGTCAACTATCGCATGTGCTCGGCTCTGCCGCTGGCTGGCTGCTCAGCCGTAGCCTGGCTGGGGAGGGCGAAGGGAAATCTGTCCTGGCGTTACAGTGCTGGGAGGCTTCTTGTGCGCTGTTGCTTTTAATTACCTATATAGACACAGAGTTTAAAAGAGCATGGGTTTATGTATACCTGTAACGGTCGCTTTTTAGGCTCAGGAATCTGAAAGGATATTTTTTCCTCCCTTTTTCAGTCCTCTGTTCCCTGGTGCCGACGTTTCATGATAACAAAATTTTTTTGCAGCTATTTTTTTGATAGTTAATGATGTTGCAAGTAGCTCTTTCTAGGTTGGTGCTTGCAGGGAACTCGAGCCTTGGGCTGAGGGTGCTGGAGAGAGCAGAAGTAGGGAGCGATTGCAGGTTGTGGCGTGGAGGTTGCCGGAGAATTTGGTATTGGATGTGAGCAAGACTGCTCCTTTTCGAGACCAGCCTGTATTTATGGCTGGGGGAACCTAGGGTCAGGTCTGACATGTGACACGCCATCTTATACTACAAGACGTGAAGTATTTCAGGAATGGCATCCATCCAGTGCTGCGATAAATACGGCGGTATTGTGGTACTGTCGCAAGATTCATCTGCATACGTCAAAATGTTTTGTGGAAGAAAATCAGGGTAATTTCTCCTGTTTCACAGAGGAGGAAGGTGGGGCGGAGGCACGTGTCTGAGGCTGTGGCAGCAGGTCGGAGCTAAGGCCAAGGCACGTACTGAGGCTGCTGTGCTCCCAGCAGAGACCCTCGCTCTAAAGGACATAAACATGGGTTAGATCTCAGCCTGGCATAGGCATCTTACCAAATTAGATACAGCTCATTGAGACACTGATTTATTTTTTAGATACTTTAACTAAGTTTTTTTCTATAAATCTTTTGGTTTTTTTCTTTTTCCATTTTGGGAGATTTTTCTTAGCGCCATCAGGTTGGAGATGGAGTGAACTTATTCAGTGTTTTTCAGCGTAAGAAACCACAGCAAACTTCATTTGTGCCTGGGAGAACTTCAACAACTAAATCTTGACACAGACTTATGCCCATCAAATGCCCAGAAGTTTGAGGTCAAAGGATGGTTGTGTGCTAGTGTCTTGTTTCTTAGTTTAAAAAAAATTGATCAAACAAAACAAATAAAAAAGCATATTTAGTGAAATGCTACGGTGACTTGAATAATTGTCCTGGAAAAAAGCATATTGAGAGATTTTGAGTAAGTCTGAAGACACTTCAAGAGAGAATAATAATCAAATGCATTGCATGCTGGAGGCTTGGCAGAGCCTCCTCAGCTGAGGAGTTCTTTGACCAGGTCTCAGATTTAACAAATCTGTTTCCTCTCTTGCACGTTCCCACAGCGAGACCGATGCTGAATAATTTCTTTTCATTTTCAACCCCATAACTCAGTTTGATTATGTGTTGTATTCATTTGGTGGTTTGATGATTTAGAGGCATTTAAACTTACTGGTCTCTGTTATGGCGGCAATTTGATGATCATTCTGTTCTAGCTTGAATTAGCTTGTAACCATGCTTGCTCATCCTTTCTTAAATGAAATCCATTAAAAGGAAATAGAACAGGCTCTTCTGTCACGCTGCAGTGTGGGTTGCACCCTCAAGGGCATGGGTGACCTCAGCTGATGAACAAGTAAGTTCAGCTCTGTTTCCCAACAGATGCCAGTGGGGTTGTCTGTCTTCTTTTTTTTTTGATGACCCCAGATTGTTTCCTGTTCAAGGAGGCCAGGAGGGAACCAGTTCTGAACTGGGGAGGTTGTGGTGATGTGGGTGGTACGTCCTTGATGAAGAGGAGCCAACTGTGGCTACGGGACTCCCAACTGGTGCCCAGCTTGCCCTGGTGAGCCACGGGTCTGGGAGATGTGCCTGGAGCACTTCACAAGAGCCCACTAGAAATAATCTCTCCTGATGTTTTAAATAAATCGTTCAGCACTCGGGGAAGATCACAAAATACAGACTAGTGGCTGTCCGGCCCCTGAAAACAGACTTGCAGCATTCCTGGTGAAACCGTAGCTCAGCTGAACTCAACAACAAAAGCTGCTGACAGAAAGACTTACCAGGGCTGGGGTTTCGCTGCAGGCTTTTGGTCAACACAGAAAGCATAGGAGGTGGCTGAGAGCAGGTGCAGAGGGTGGGAGGACCATCCTCTGCCCATAAAAAGGAAGGGGTAGGCATCATTTCAGTCGGTGGTTTCTGCAGCATCGCCTGCAGCTGGCCCTAGGTGTACCGTAAGGGGAGCGTTTGCTAAAAGTATGGTTTGGATCAAGTAGTGAAAAATTCCTGTAATGATGAGAAATTAAGACTTTTCGTGCAAAGGCTGTGCATAACCGGCTATTTTGAGCTGGAAGTGAATACGTATGTCATCTGGAGAGCAGGTTGTGTGCTACGTACAGACAGCAGTTGGATGACTTTATGGTTGTTGTTCTGTGTAATGTCCTACTCGGTTATTAACACAAGTGAAAACAGTTGTGCTGCTTACTGACCTTTTCAGTAAGTCTTGTCCTGGTTTTGGCTGGGATAGAGTTAATTTCCTTCCTCGTAGCTGGTGCAGTGCTGTCTTTCGGATTTAGGATGAGAATAATGTCGATAACACACTGATGTTTTAGTTGTTGCGAAGTAGTGCTTATGCTAAGTCAAGGACTTCTCAGCTTCCCGTGCTCTGCTGGGTGCACAAGAATTTGGGAGGGGACAGGGCTGGGACAGCTGACCCTGGGGATATTCTGTACCACATGATGTCATGCTGAGTATATAAACTGGGGGGAGTTGGGTGGGGACAGGTTGGGCATCGGTCAGGGAATGGTTAGAAATTGCATTGTGCATCACTTGTTTTGTATATTCTATTATTATTATTACTTTCTCTTCCTCTGCTGTCCTATTAAACCAGATTTATCTCAACCCATGGGTTTTACTTTTTTCCCCTCAATTGTCCCCCCCATCCCACCAGGGCAGGGGGAGGGTGAACAAGCAGCTGTGTGGTGCTTAGTTGCTACACCACAAATGCACGCTCTAAAATCAGTAATTAGTCCAGCCCAGCTATTTTTAGTTAAAAGGTTTTATTTCTGAAACAACTGGTCGAGGAAAATGGATAGGGTTTTCCAAGAAACTCTTGATGGAAGTAAGAGAGCCGCTCCTCTAGAAACCTGAACACACGGTTCTCATCCCCAGCAGTTCCTGGGAGTTGAGACCATTTGAATGTTGCCCGCCAGGGTCTCTAAGTACCTAACTCCACTGAACTCATCAAATCGATAGGTTTTAGACCCCTATGCTTCAAAAATAATAGACCTGCATATGTTGTGTAAGCAGCAGTTAGCACACTGCTAATGGGACTCGGAAGAAGGAGGTACGGTCGCCATCAGCAATTGTCAGTGTTTGTGTGGTTGTTTTTACCTTTTTTTAATTGAGTATGTACTCAGACATGCCCACAGAGATATGTTCTGTGGAAAGAAAAATGGTTTGAATGAAATATGGGAAAGTGGTTTAATTGCAGTGATAATGTGCATCTTATTTGTGGAGTTGATTGGAAAAAATGTTATAATAGTAGCCCATAACCGCAGTTCATAGAATCACAGAATCATTGAGGTTGGAAGAGACCTCTAGGATTGTTGAGTCCAACCGTCAACCCAACACCCCCAGGCCTCCTAAACCATGCCCTGAAGTGCCACAGCTAGACGTCTTTTGAACCCCCCAGGGATGGTGACTCCCCCACCTCTCTGGGCAGCCTGTGCCAGGGCCTGACCGCTCTGGCAATAAAGACATTTTCCCTCATCTCCAACCTAACCCTCCCCTGACGCAGCCTGGGGCCGTTCCCTCTCGTCCTGTCACTGGTGACTTGGGAGCAGAGACCAGCCCCCCCCTCACTCCAGCCCCTCTCAGGCAGCTGCAGAGAGCGAGAAGGGCTCCCCTCAGCCCCCCCTTCTCCAGGCTAAACCCCCCCAGCCCCCTCAGCCTCTCCTCATAAGAGAGATTCCCTCCTGAGCTCCTCCATTACTTTTCTTTGCCACCTTGGTTTGCTTTTTCTTCTCTTGCATTTTGGGAGTGACTGCATTTTTACCTTCCACAGTCTCACCCATCATCATCCTCTGAGGGATGTGTTTCCATGTTGTAATATCCTTACACATCTGCCAGGTGTCTTTTTGCTTGACTTCTCTTGATTTTATTGACTATTTGACTCCCATATTTCAGTCAGATCATGTTATCTGTAAAATGCAGCTGCAGGCATGTGTCCAGCAGGCATGCTTTTTTATTTATAGATATCATTTTTACATATACAGGCGCACACATGCTCACATATACATAAGCCCTTTTTTAATATGTGCTCAAAGTCCTGCTACAAATGAATTGCAATTGAGCTTTGATGTTTTCTCAGTCTGACAAGTAGCCAGCAGACTGGCTCTAGGAAAATATTTGTTGATGTTTGAAGATTATTTGCCGATATCTGAGCTGTGCTGACGGATCGTGAGCGCCCTGGTTGTGAATTTGCTCTGCTCTGGGTCCTCCTGTCGATTTTTCCCTTATGGTAGATGCCATGAGGTGAGATTGAGGTGGCCCCAGTGTCCTGTGGGAGAGATGGCTGGGGAGGGGAAAGGAGTGGATTCCTGGTGTTGATAATATTTTCTCCAGGTGTAACTCCTAAAGGAGTCCGTGTCCTCTCTGTACAAATACAGCAGTACCCAGGAGGGTTGTAACTGTAAGCTGTTATTGAAGCTATTATAGAGATTAAGTGTTGCAAAATGAATAATTGGCTTCCCTTGAAGTCCCCAGAAAGAGAGGGGATGACGTGGCCCCTTCTTAAAGGGCAAACAGAAGGAGAAGCTGCATAAGATAAACCTCTGTGGCTCCTAACTCTCCTGTGGCAAAACACGAAGGTTTGGATTGGAGGCAGGGAAAGAAAACTCCTTAATCTCAGATTTCATCAACTGTCAGGGACTCTGAGCTGAGCTTGGATTTTGCATTGAACTCTCTCCCGTGGTTAACATGTTTGGTTTAGATGCAGCAATGTAATTTTTTCCTACCCCAAAACTGATGTAACAGGAATTAGACAGGCCGTTCTTCCTCTTTCTTTGAACAGCGCAAGATAGCGGGGTCTCAAGTTTGACCATCGCTTCTCCCGCCGGAGCTTTGTGTTAATGACACCTGCTTGTTAGTGCTTCCAGCAGGAGTTCTGCTCTGAGACAGGCAGCGCGGCGCGTGGAGCGAGGCCGCTGGTGGGCAACAGGCACTCTTGGGATGTAAACGAAGGGAACCATTTTTCATTGCAGCTCTGGTTAGAGCTCTTCTCTCTACTAAATGCCTTCTACTTAAGACAGCTTGGGACTCATTCATTTCCGATTATGTTCCTCAGTTACCCTTGAAATAGCTCTGCTTTAGTCATTGGGAATGCAAGTTACTGTTAGATCTTTCGTTGGCATTGCTGTAAAAACGATTGCCATTTCAAGTCCTGACTTAGAAATCTTGTGTATGTGTGCAGCTTGGGGAATGAAAAATTGGAACTTGTTAAAAGCGTGTTGAAACAAATTCCACTTCTTTAGTTCTCTGACCAGCTCAAAGATGGCCAGTTCCTTCACGTTTGGTGGGATGGTGCATTATGCAGCCGGTGGGGAATCTCCTGTACCAGACACAGATGCAGTAATTTCAGCATTACCCTGACATCTCATGAAGGAACCACTGACCTATAGATTTGAGTCAGCATCCTCAGCTGAAGTGTTGTCAAACAGAGGCCACTGTATGGATGGAGACGGATTTGCTGTGTCCGCGGGGTGAGGCAACTTGTCTTAAATCGCTTGTATCATTGGCTCTTGAAAGGTAGAGATCACTTCAATGAGGAAACCAGTTGGTTTAATTCATATTCTAGATCCTTTTATGTCTCCATATTAGACTGTTACGTTGCCACATGGGCAGTATTTTGCTATAACAGTTAGCAAGGTCTGTGCTTAGGGGTGCTCCAGCCCCAAACCCTGCCTGTGCCGGTGCCAAGACTGTTCCTGCTGGCAGGAATCATCAGCTTCCTCAGCGGGTGGGCAGGTGTTGAAATTAGCCATGAAAACACCTCCTTGCCCTGTAGGAAAAGGTGTTTGGCCTGTTGTTTGAACACCAGCAGTCAGCAGGTCATGGGTGCACCACGCGTAGTCATCAAAGCAGTGGACTGGCCAATGCAGCAAGTGGCTTTCCTCAGCAATGCTTTATTCTTCATAGGTCTCCAAGCACGAATGATGTCGTCTTGGGGCTGTAGTGTGACAGCAGTGGGGGAGAAGGGTGGTAGCTTCCAGATGAGGGTGGCCAATGTCCTTTGTGTCTCTATCAGGCAGGTGCATCGCCCTTCCTGTGCACCCCCTTCCATGGCATAAGCTTTAACGGGGAAGATTTGCTTTATTTTTTTGTGGATATGGCTTTGTTATAATTTCTTATTTGCCACAAAAGCAATTTTTTTTGGTCCCCTCATCCTCAGGGTAATCGCTATTAAGGTGCTGTTTTGATGTGCTCCCTGTGCTCTGAAGGAGCCACCAGCTGAAGGTCCCCTGGTGCTTCCCTCTTGAGGCTGGTCCTGCCCTTCCCCAGACTGGGCTCAAGGTCCTTCACCGTTTGGATGATATTTTAATGAAATTAGATAAGAGTCTGGCTGCAGCTCACTGTTTACACGTGTAGCCTTAAGCATGTCATGAGGAGGGTGAAGTGGAATATTTCAATCAATGTGCTTTGAATTATTTAAGAATTCATCGCAAACTCCTCAGCTGATTTCAAAAAATAACCCTGAAAAAGGAAACCTGTTTTATGGATTATTCCATTCTGACATTTCCTAATGGAAATGTTTTGACTTTGCCACTCCGAAATGAGGTTTTACTTCTGAACCTGCCTCTGTTTAGTATCTAAAAAATGTAGAAACCCCAACAAATTTGCAAACAAACCCTGTTTTTGTCCAATTTAAATGCTTTTCTTCCCCCTCTGGAAATTCTGAAGCTTCTTCATATTGCATTGGCAGAGCATGTTTGCTCAGCTGGCCAGCCAAGAACTTGGGCTCATGATCCCCCCGCTGGCGCTGGTTCCTGCTCGCTGGCCGCATCGCTCGGTACAGCCAGCACTGTCGTTATTTCGGCGCGGGAGGGATAAGTTTCACTTCAGGTCTCCGCAAAAAGTTTGTGAGTCTCAGATTTGTTGTCTTGTTGGTACGAGAGTGGAGTCCACCCCCTCCACGTGCCGAGTCCCAGTTTGGTGGAGGAGCAGTGACAACTGCAATTGGGGTCGGGGTTGTCATGTTGACAGAAAGTGCTCCTGAATACTAGAGAGAAGAGAAAATGCTTTATATGCCTTGCTCTTGTCTCTCAGGTTTTCTGACAGCTGCCCAAAGAAAAACCCTTAATTTCTTTTTTATTTGTTTGTTTTTGCTGTGCTTTTTCTCATGGGGGGAAAGAAAAATGACTCAAAGAGGGTTGGAAGGAAGGTGAGTCTATAAACTGGCTGATTGGGGCTGCTTCATGTATAATCATGGTTCGAGAAGAGCTTTTGGTAGGTGTGCTGCTGAGGGTGGGTGTTGGTGGGTTGGACTTTATAGATCTATGCCAGAATATAGCCTTACTGTTAAAAAAATATGGGGAATCTGGATGGTTTTGGGAGGGGCTTGTGGGAAGAGCCTTCCTCCTTGAGGGTGCAAGAGTCGAGCTCCAGCTTGCTCGCTCTTGCAAACCACATCCAAATGCAGGCAGAAGGAGCTCTGCGAGCTGTAGCGATGTTATCGGGGCAGCTTTTGTATCACAAGGGGGGAAAATAAAACAGTTTGACACTCGGGAGCAGAAGACAAGTGCAGAACTATGGAATCAACATCACAACAATACGGGGCTAACTAAACTGGGCAAAAGCAAAGAAATCCAGAGTTTACTGTGCTCTGCTCAGCCTTTGCCTCCAGGCATGGCAGGAGATGCACTTGGATGTTGGATGCAGTATGCTGCTGAGCAGGGGACTGAGGGACAGAAGAGCAACCTTGAACCTGAGCTGCCTTGCTTTTGTCAATGCAGTTAAATCCCTAACAAGAATTTAACAGGCTTTTGAATTCAATTTCCTTTTCTTGCTGGGGACAACTATCTGTGCGACAGCAGCCGTTCTGGGGCCTGACTGGACACGAAGCAGCTACAACTCGCCCAAAGCTGATGTCAAAGGGTTTTGTTTTGTATGTGGGATGTGTATAAGTCAACATTAGCAGAAAACTGCTCTTCTTTTGCATCCTAATTTGTTTCTTTCCAGCACGTGCACTTTAACGTTCACACTGATGCTATAAAATTTCACTTGGCAGAGCAGACGTGGTTACAGCTAATGAAGCAGTCACTGGTGTCCCTTGTGCCCAGTTCCTGACAGTCCTGCATATGGGTAGCTTTGATTTTTGACACTCGGGTGTGGGTTGGAAGAGCTTTGAAAACTCCTTGATCTACTCTAGTGCTGAGGATCTGTGGAGACCTGGTTTCATCGTGGGATGCCTACAGGGTAGTTGAGGACTTTCCAGAAATTGGATCCTCTGCCCATGAAACTGCATAATATCAGTTATCTTGACATTGGGGACCTCCATGGCCTGTTTGTGTTTGAGCTGGAAAGGAGAAAGGCTGTTTTTAATTTTGGGCAGAAGTGCTGTGGGTATCTCATGCCTCTGGAGGCCACCTGATGGAGAGAGGCAACGGAAGCAAAGCTTTAATTTGCAGATTGCAAGACTGGCGTTTCTAAATGCCTTATACTGCCCTTGCCTGTGTTTAACTGGGGTGCTCAGCTGAGCACTGCAGGAGGTAACTGTAGGCATGTTTTACGCCGTGCGGTGTTGCCGTATCTCTAGCAAAGCATGGAGAAGTACCGAGAGGAGCCACTTGGCTCTTGGTCGGCACTAGGGTGGTGATGGGCACTGGAGGTGGGTGTCTGGGGCGTGGAGGAGCTGTTGGAGTGTTGTACCTTGGTCAGTGATTGTGGCAGCTGGTGAATAATGCAGAAATCAATTGAAAGTGTAATAAAACTATGAAACTGTTGCCTTTCAACAAGTTACTCGTGTTTCTTGCGCATCTCCAGGTCAGGAAGCGAGAGACTTTTTGCAAAGTCTGTGCCCTCTAGTATTGCACCTGCAAACCTGATGCCAGGGGAACAGGAGGGAAAATTGGGTGAGGCAAACTAAAGTGGTAGCAAGAAACTTCTGGTGCACTGGGGAGGCAGCTTGTTCATGAGCTGAGTAACTAATCTTTCCATTTAGTGTGATTTGAGTAGTGTCGGGCAAGTCTTTATGACTGCAAATAGGCCTAATCAGAGAGATGGGCAAGTTCAAAGTCCAATCTTTATATAATAAGGGCCCAGTAAATGTTTGTTTTCCTATTTTTATCCCCTTTTTCTCATAATTGTGCAATATTAGCCTCTGTGTTTCTGTGCTTCAGTTCTTTCCCCCTCTTCTTTTGTAAGACACTTGTAAGGTACATGCTTGGAGGTGATTCTTCCCAATGACTGTCAGCAAAACTTGATTTTTCTTTTATTTCAGCTATATAATCACTGACAAGGTCTTTCACTGTAACATCTTTGATATAAAGATGCATGTAAAACTACTGTGTGCAAATCATATGTGTATTTGGAGTGGATTAGTCCACTCCTGACTGCAGGATAAAAAAAAATCTGTGTGTTCTGGCATCTAGAGCAGCATTTCTGTGGGTTCACCCTTCTCCAGCCAGATGAAGCCTGATGTCATGAGCAGAAAGATTGTGAAACCCTAAAGGTTTGTTCCTACTTTGGTTTCACTCATTCACCGCTTTTTCTTATTCCAAACTCTAGTTTCTCAGTGGTAAAACATCATCTGATGCTGGTAGATTATGGGATCCGTGTGGTTTTTCTTGCTTTACGCGCTATCGCGGCCGTTCCCTGCCCTGGAGTCTTTCTAAATCCTTGTTGTCCAGCTGACGGTTTGCTGAGGAAATTCTGCTATGGCTTGGGATGTGTGGTGTGTCCCGTGGGCAGAGCCCAGAGGGACCAGTTTTCCTTGGAAAGTGGTCTGGAGAGGAGGAGAAGGAGGAAGACGAAAGTGTAGGCCTTGAAAGAGTAAGAGGTTTTAGGCCTTGGTATTTCAAAAGCTGAAGAGGAGAGGGGGTGGCTGCAAGTAAATGCAGTTCAAGTGAACATGGATGGGGAGGAATTACTCCAAAATACACAACAAACCCAACTGGAAATCATTTGCATGATGCCATTCCATGATTATCTTGCTTTTTGTTGGGTCCAGGTTGAAGCGAAGACAATAGGTGGGGCTCTTTTGTCTTGTCTTTCTCCTCTGATAGCAGAAAAATTACATTCAGCAACTTTTAAAGGGAGGTTTAAATCCTTCGCCATCCCCCAAGACCCCACGCTGCTGAGCCACGACAGGGAGCCATCCCCTGGGTTCCCTGATGAACCACAACCACACCTGCTGGTCTGTGATTGGCAATACAATAAAAACACTAATTCCCAGCAACTTGACCTCAGAAATTCAAAACAATTATTTAATTTTAATGGAACTGTCCAAGGCACAAGTGAGTTCTGGCGTGCACCTTTCTGATACTAACCATGGACACGCGGTGATAGCTGAGCAATTTTTTAAAATGAACTATTTCCTACAAGGAGCTTTCAGCATGAGAAGCAAAACGAATTGCCCACAAATTCAGATGACTTTCAGCAAACAGCAAGACCAAGTTAATAATGTAGCAATTAAAAGTGAAATTCTGTTTCTGTTTCAGAGAGGAACACATTAATTTTTCATGTCAAAATGAGCTTTTATTTTTAAAGAAGTTCCAGGAACAAAAACAAAGTAGAGATTCAGTCTGGGACTGCTGAGAACACTTCATTTTGACAGAAACTGATTTTACCACAATTTTTTTTCTTTTTGCTGAGAAAACCAAACCTGTTCTTGCGTGTGACAGTCAGTTAAAGCAAGCCCCAGCTATTCTGGTAGCTCTTTATGGCAACAGATGAAGAAGCTTGATATCAAAGATCGTCTCTTCTGCTCCTCAAAGGTCTTACTGCAGTTTTCTTCTTTGCTCCCACACCCTGTTTGCTTTCCCCTTTACATTTTTCCTTCCAGCTTTCACACATTTGAAGACTCCTCTTGCATTCAGTTGGAAAAGGGCTTGCACTTCCCCCTTGCTGTGTTTAACCTCTGTGCATTTGCACCAGGGCTGGGGGATCCCACAGTTCCTTTTCTGAACCCAAAAGATGCTTTTATGCATTTGGGAGATCAGTAACGGACCCAGAATGTCCTTGGAAGAGGGACAGGCCGCCTTGAGTTTTTTTTCGGTAGGTTGTTTGCAAAGTCATTGCAGAGGCAGCTTTCTGTGCCAGGCTGTGGCCAGTTTGAGATTGAGCCAAGAAGGGCATCCAAGAATTAGGCTTGGTCCAAAATACTCAAGGAGATGTAAAAACATCCAACTATTTTGTTCCAGCGATTAGTAACCCGGTGCCGTGCCAGCCTGCCACTGGGTCAGCTAGCACCAAACTGAACAGTTCGATACGTGTTCTCTGTTACTTATAATAAACGTCAGTTTGTTTTCTCTTAATTTCAGATTTTGCTTCATTATGTTGGGCTTTTCATCACACTAAATCACACCCTTTGAATCATCTATTAAACTTTAAAGATGTCTTTGTTGGTTTACTGATCTTTTTTTTTTTTCTGGTCTGTGTGCTGAAGAAGTTTGTTGAAAATATGGCCTGCCAGAAACTGCTTTGCCTGGTAGATAAAAAGTGTGTATTTATGCATTGGTTTTAAAAAAAAATTCCTTAAAAGCCTTGCTCTAAGATACATAGAAACACAAGATGCCGAGTGTTAATTTTTGCTGTTTAAAAATAGAAATCTAAGTATACCTTTAAGTACATAACCACATAATAGAATTTTCCAAGGTTAAAACAAGCACTTTGAAATGGGAAATTTCACCTTCACTCCCTTCCCGCGCTACTGGTTTGCAGCAAGACCTGGGTGGTTGGGATAAACTAGTACAGCCCTGCGCTCTAGGATGGGAACAGTAGTGCTCACCAGCCAGGCCGGGAGCGGAGCTGTACTGTGAGGACAAGTCCATTAATACCTCGGAGCAATGCAGCAGAGATGAGCGGGGAAGAACAAAATAAGAATTAAAAGAAGAATCAAATTAAATAAGAATTAAAAGACATTTGTAATAATGTCTTTTGTAAGTATTATCTAGGTTTTCACTTTAAGCAAGTTGTAAAAACCCAAAAAACCAAACCTGAACAAACAAACCCCCCCCCCCAAATACTTAAAAGGGAAAGACTTGCAAAGAAGCCAATGTGAATAAAAGGTGTGGTGTGTGATAGCCTGACAGTACCGACAGCCAACAGGTCACTTATAGCGTGTTCCTGCAGCTACAGCAGAGCCGGATGCGACACTGAGCAGGATGTGCAAGAATGACGGGCAGAAATGCCTCCTTTATATGAAGTTAATGTTTTACTTTGAATACGACACTATTCGGTTCACAAGCAAGTTATTGAACTCTAAGAAGGTGGTGGAGAATTAGACAATTTCCTTTCGTTTCTCTGCTTCGTGCTGGGGCGGCCTCACCCCGAGTGCTGTGGGCAGCGTTGGGTGCCGCAGGACATGGAGGGTATAAAGCTACTGGAGAGTGTCCAGAGGAGGCCACGGAGTTGGGGAAGGGTTTAGAGTGGAAACCGTGCGAGGAGCGGCTGGAGTCCCTGGGTGTGTTCAGCTGGAGCAGAGGAGGCCGAGGGCAGCCTCTGCAGCTCCCTCCCGAGGGCAGGAGGAGGGGCAGGGCTGGTCTCTGCTCTCTGGTGCCCAACGCCAGGCCCCGAGGGGATGGCAGGGAGATGTGCCAGGGGAGGGTTAGGCTGGGCATTAGGAGAAGGTCCTTCCCCCAGAGGGTGGTGGAGCCCTGGAAGAGGCTTCCCAGGGAGGCATCACGGCACCAGCCTGGCGATATTCCAGAAGCACTTGGCCAAGGCCCTCAGAGACCTGGTGTGAATTTGGGGTGTCCTGTGCAGGGACAGGAGCTGGGCTCGATGGTCTTTGTGGGTCCCTTCCAGCTCAGGGCATTCTATGATTCTCCTGAGACTTTGAGTCTGATTTCTGAAGCAAGTTCTTTGGGGATGGGGTCTTGTTTTTGTTTTCTATCAAAGCTTTTCCCTGCAATCACAAGGGTCGGGGTTAGCTCTGTACAAGCTGTTGCAATTTATTTGTGTATTTAGGTCACGTTCTCTCCTCCTTGGTGACATCCAAGGCAGCTCACCAAAAGCTGTGGGAGTAGCTGAGACCCAGCCATGGCCAGGCTAATGAGGGAATTGTCCTGCGGGGACTTGTGCCAGTATTGAATTTGCGAGCCTACGGCGTGTTGCAGAGCTGTGCGGAGCGGCGAGGGCTCGCTCTGCGGTACGCATCTACCCTCGGGTTGGCCCCAGCGAACTCCCAGTGTGCAGCACAAAGAAATTCTCTATTATGCGAAGAATAACGTAAATGCCTGCTCACTTCAAATTTGCAAGTGTATTAGTAATACTTGAATGCTTAAAACTGTGCATCCAAAAAAGACTGTAGTTCAGCTCACCAATGGCACCGCACAGACATCGTACATTAGTTTTATCCTTAGTATGATGCCAAAAGCTTATTTTCCTGTGCCTGATTTTTTTTTTACAGATTAAAGTAATGTCATTAGTTCTTCACACAAAGCCATCAGCTTGCTAAATTACCTTAAAGTGATGACAAGTAGGTGACACCAGCATGATTGCCTACATTAGTCATGAGCCTTTTATGGGGTTTTTGCCAACCCTGCACTTAATTTCACCCAAGACGATATTTTGAAAACAAACACAGAAAAATGAGTTTTAAACATTAGAGTTTGTCAAGATTTCTGAGATTGGGGATGTTCCTGTGGACGGGGTCTCTGAAATAGCCTCCCATATGTGTTACAGCATCATTTTCAACCCTGATGCAAAATGTTGGGCTTTCCAAAAGGCTCTATTTTGGGCATCACAATAAAAGGCATAGCAAATAAGTTTCTTCAAGGAGGTGATGGAGCTCTTGTAACTTCTGGGTTGTTGGGTCCTCTTCTGACACCCGTGAGGGAACCCGGTGGTCTTAATCTTGGCTTTTAAGCAGTGGACACCAAAGTCTGAAGAAGTCCCTCTGACACGTCCTGGAGTAGAGGAGGGGACCAGGCAGCTCCGGGGCTGCTGTGGGTGGGAAGCAGCAGGAGATGCCACAGCGGCAGGGTGCCTCCGGAGGCCTCGTGTTGGCAGTGGGGAGAGGTCGTCCATCCCAAGCACATGTCCAGAGTCTGGAGCAGAGCATCTGCTTTGCTTCAGTGACCAGAGAGGGGCGCAGCCATTGCTCTCTGTGTGGTAGAGACCTCTGCCCACAGGTGTGGAGAGCGCCTGACCCACCATCTGCATGAAGAGTGTGTTGCCTGGCTAAGCCTGATGCTGAGTGGGGAATATGGTCATGTGCATCTACCAAAGAGCTTCCTGACATTCTTTACTACCTCTTCTCCTTCTTTTTGGAGCCATGGCGTGGCAGATGGAGCCTATATTAAGCCACTGCCTCTCTATTACCTGGCTTGGAGGCAGTGAGGCAGTTGGCCCACTCTCCCTGCATCCATATGTCTCCTTGCCGTCCTGCTTGAACAAAAAATCTTTTGAACCCAGGGACCAGTTTTAACCACCAGTAGAAGCTGCCTCAGGGATAACGAAGACTTCTAGGACAATCTGCTGCTGTACAGAGAGGAAAAAAAAAGGAACATCCATGTCTCTGGGAAAGCATTATGTGTATTTTGGCAGCAACCAGGCAATATGCACATCTCGGGACTGCTGTGGCATGAATGGTCTCGAGGGCAGCGAGGCTTGAACAGGGGTCACAGTGGTGGGTGGAGGGCTAGGAGCCAAGGCTTTGGTAGCTTTGCAGCTTTCTGGTCAGATTGTCCCTTGTATTAATTCATCTTGTGGCTTAGAGAGGAGTAACAGGTCCCTGTTAGTCTGTGTGCTCCAACAGATTTTTGTTTTTATTATTTTTGGGGGGGGAAAAAAGGAAGAAAGGGAAACTTTAGTGCTATAGCAAGACCTAGAAGCTGGCCATGGGCTTCTGCAGAGTGCTGGTGGTGCCCCTGCAGTGTGCTGACAGCTTATCTTCCCCGGCAGTGTGCTGCACTGCCTCAGAGGCTGTTACCTGCTTTGCAGGTGAGGGCAGAATAATCTTCAGGGAAGGCTCTGTTAACTTGAAAGAGTTTTGACTGACATCGTATGGGGCAGGCTGTGATCCCTTTTGATATGCTCCATATCTTAAAACAAACAGAAAATTGCCTTGGTCTTCCAGGAGCATTTGGAGTCCTTGAAACAGTGTGAAATACTAAGAGAAAAGGCTCCGCTCTTAGTCCAGCGTAAGCAGTGTTAGAGTTCTTGACTAGGCTCTGCTCTCCTGCCTGCGTGGCTTCTCCTTGCACGTTTCTGGAATTAGCTTTAAATACAAAGGGTGGTGATTCTTGCCCCATCGTGCACTGTATGTTGAAAGCATGGTGGTACAATTCTGTGCAGGTAGGGCAAGGTGCTCCTGGGACAGGAGGACTCGGGAACATTGGGGCAGGAACCCCAACAAACAACCCCTGTGGCTATTTACAGGAGATTATGTTGTATTTTGCACAAATACTGTTGTGGGATGGAGAATGAATGTGATTTGCTGCTTTATTAGTCCCAGTTGGAGTCACCCTGACGGTGTCCAGGGCGGGAGACGGGGGACCCTTGTGTGCTCGTTGAGCAGGGAAGCACGGTACGAAGCGTAGAGAGACCCTGTGCTGTTGGGTGTATGAAAAGGCAGTGCCTGTTGGTGAGCAGCCAGGGCTGGGGCTGCTCCCACCCTCTCGCCTGGTACGCGCCGCACACACGCGCTCGTGGGTGGGGAGTTAGGGAAGAAAAACCATTTATTGGGATCTTGGGCGATGCGTGACTGGGGAATCGATCTGCCAAACAGGATGAGCAGTTTCTGTCAGGGGTGTGATCAGAGGCTCTTCTCAGCAGCTGGAGCAGGTGAGCCTGCCTGCAATACTGTTCTGCTCAGTCCTTGCACCCACCCGTGTGACCCACTGCTGTTGGTTACTGTGCGCAAAACATCTCTCAACTGTCTTAACCGTGCACAGAAACGCTGTCCTACGTGGCCACTCCTGCATCTGCAGGAACAACTTCTATTGACCACTTACAAGTGTCTTATCTCTGTACAGTTGGATCAATTTTCTAGCAAACTGCCCGGGAATCTCTGGAGCAGCCGGGTTCTCCGCCGGGTGGTTTATGAAGAGCTTAATAAAATGGCTAGTCATCATGAAATACTTTTTTAGGGACTTGGAGAAGCAACCTGGTCCCCAAGAAGGGCAAAGTATAGCTTCAGTGTTATTTGTGTTGAACCTATTTTACAACATATCTCCAAATAGGCCTTACATTAGGACAAGCTGTGTGAGATTAGCAGATATCAACAACAGAAAGACCTGTCTGAAACACCACGAAAGTATTCCTATGAGCTACCTCTCCAGCTTCAGTTTACTCCGCATGATGGACTAAATCACGCCTGCCAGAAGGGCAACTGGTCTCGAGTTAAAAAGACATCAAAAGCTGGAGACTGAACAAGCAGTCCTGGTCTGACTATGAAGGCGTGCAAAACCGAGCAGGTTCCCCATCGTGTGGCATCTACTGTTGGCAGATGCTTCCGTGAGGGAACGCAGAGGTTCAGGTGTCGGAGGGCTTTGCCTCCTCCAGCTTTCAGGAGAGTGATTAATTTGGCTAAACAATTGCAAATTACCAGTGATGGCTGTGATAAAATGGAGACAGATGGGTAAGGGGAATATCTTTGAAAGGCTTTCCAATATCCTACTTCAGCAACAATCAACTTCATGTCCCAGTTTAGGAAGTCCTGGTGCTGAGCAGGTGCCTGGTTTGGCTAAAACAGCATGTGTGCTTTCCTGCAACAGAGCCAGGGCAGTTTGCTGAATCACTGCAAAAGAAGCAGCAGCTTTTCTAACCAAAAATACAAATGCTGTAAAAGATATGAAAAGATCAAAGAACAGTCCTTTGAGTAGTCTTCATAGGATTTAGTCAGATGTGAAGATGGTATTACTAAAGGGTGGGGGGAAACACACCCCAGCCAAGCCCAGTGAAGATGTAAAGGAAATTATATGCTGTCTTGGTTCAGCCTCAGTTGGCAACTAAACCCCTCGCAGCCCCTCGCTCGCTCCCCCCACCCCTGTGGGATGGGGGAGAGAATCGGAAGAGAAAAAGCCCCCAAAACACCCCAACCCACCAACTTGTGGGTTGAGACAAGAACAGTTTAATAATTACAATAAAAATTATTATTATAACAATGATAATATAATAAAATGGCAAAGGAAAAAAGGGGAAAAAACCAGGAGCACAAGTGACACAGCCGCTCACCACCCACCGACCGACGCTGCCCGTCCCCGAGCCGCGATCGCTGCCCCCCTCCCCCGGCCAGCCCCTCCCAGTAACACACTGGGCACGACGTTACATGGTATGGAATATCCCTGTGGCCAGTTCGGACCCGCTCTCTCGGCTGTGCCCCCTCCCCTCCCGGCTCCTCGTGCCCCCGGCAGAGCCTGGGGAGCTGGGACAGCCCCTGACTAGCACCAGCCCTGCCCAGCAGCAGCCAAACCATCGGTGTGTTACCGGCGTTGTTTTCCTCCTCAGCCCAAAGCCCAGCACTGCGCAGCTGCGGGGAAGGACGTTACCTCCACCCCAGCTAAACCCATGACATATGCAAAAAATTTCTCAAAAAAAAAAAAAAAAAAAGGAATAAAAGGCAGACTTTTCTACTGGACAAGGTGAAAGAAAATCTAGACCATAGGAAGAGTTGCATTAAATGAGATTTGTGTTGTGGTAGGCAAGGCAATGAATCCCACCACCTGCCTGTTGTTTCTAAATAAATAGTGGGTCATACGTAGCACAGAAACGTGCATTTGGGAGGTGACAGCACTTGCCCGTTGCGGTGAGTTTCTGTGGGCTGGAATGAAATCAAGAGTTAATCCCTGCGAGCAAGTCCCCCGCCTATTGCAAAGGTGCTCACAGAGCGTCTGTCATGTTGGGTAGGAGCCAAGCGCTGCGGGCAGGGGGACGGGGGGTGGCCGTGTACTATTGGGTAGGTGTGCGATTAGGGACTGGCGTCGTGAGATGGGATCGGAGCCACGGTATCAAGGGGCAGGCAGTGCAGATGCCCACAGTCTTCCTCTCCATCCCATTCTTGCTCTGAATAGGAAGGTGGCAATTGCGGCAAAACGTGGGAATCGCAGAAATGACTGTTTAAACTTCATTTAGTTTAAACTTTAAACTTCAATAAGCAGCCCACAGGGCAGTCCCCTCAGCCCTCTCAAAATGCAATGTGCCGTTTGCATTTTATACTCTATAAATGTAGTTGTGGATCTGTCTTTGCCTTTTTGCTCTGAATCTTGCACCAGTTGAGCGTTGCGCGGTGGCTGCTGCTGCTGGGTTCAAGGCACTACCTGTGCCCGGCCCTGGGGAGGCCCCACCTCGAGTGCTGGGCTCAGGTTTGGGCCCCTCGGGACAAGAAGGGCCTGGAGGGGCTGGAGCGTGTCCAGAGAAGGGCAGCGGGGCTGGGGCAGGGTCTGGAGCACAAGTGTGCTGGGGGGCGGCTGAGGGGGCTGGGGGGGTTTAGCCTGGAGAAGGGGGGGCTGAGGGGAGCCCTTCTCGCTCTCTGCAGCTGCCTGAGAGGGGCTGGAGTGAGGGGGGGGTCGGTCTCTGCTCCCAAGTCACCAGTGACAGGGCGAGAGGGAACGGCCTCAAGCTGCGTCAGGGGAGGTTTAGGTTGGGTGTGAGGGAAAATGTCTTTATTGCCAGAGCGGTCAGGCCCTGGCACAGGCTGCCCAGAGAGGTGGGGGAGTCACCGTCCCTGGGGAGGTGTTTAAAAGACACATTGATGTGGCACTTCAGGGCATGGTTTAGGAGGCCTGGGGGTGTTGGGTTGGTGGTTGGACTTGGTGATCCTAGAGGTCTTTTCCAACCTTATGATTCTATGGGACGAGCAACGGGGAAGAGGAGGTTAGAAGAGCATGTGGAAGTGGTGAGGGGGTGAAGTTTCTGCTGGTGGAGATCTTTTCCAACCTCAGTGGTTCTATGAGTCTACCTGTGTGGCACAACTGTTTCACAGAGAACTTTTACTTTTCTTTGCCCAGCTGGTTTTGGCCCTTTCTAAGGGACATGCCCGTGCAGGGCTTCTGGGCTTTGCTGGGACAATGTGATTATGGCAAGGCTGAGTGCCACCAGGCAGAGATAAGTTTTCCTGTCTTTTGCTGGTGGCACAGATATGCCATTGCAGGGGACTTCTGTCAAGCGCTCCTGATCCTGAGCAAGCAATAGCACATCTTTGGCTGATGCAAGTTTTGAACGGAGTCGACTCTAGGTGGGAATGTTTCAGGAGATAATCAGAGTGGCCTTGAGAGGGTTTAACTAGCTTCTTAGTAATGAACTAAAGGTTTTACATGATGAAAATAATGCCCAACAACAACAAAGCTATTATAAAGACAGCTGGTAGTGAATTTTGCTCTGTAGACTGTCTTGTGCATGTTTCAGTAGAAATTAGAAAGCTCTTGGTTCCAACCACCAGTGATTTTTTGGGGAAGACCAGTTATTTCCTTTCTTCTGAACATCCTCGCTCTGCACTGTCATTGCAGCAGCTCAGAGGTGTTCCCAAAGGAAATATACATTAGCACCCTGGAGAAGTTTCCTAGCTGCTGTTGCAGCAGGCGATGCAGCAGCAGAACCTGTGAGCGGTGTCCACACCACCTCTCCTCCCATAGTGCTTTGTGAAAGTTGGGTTTAGTAAACCTTGGCCAGATTTTCCTGGGAAGGGGAAAAGGGCTGATGAAAGCCAAAGGGGAGGTGAGATGTGGCGTCAGTTAGCTGAAGCTGCAGCAGTGTATCCTGCAGGTTCAGATGCTGGATGGGCACCAGAGCCCATGTCTCTTATTTTTAACTACTCGATTCAGCAGAGATCTTTTTGGGTCAGTCTGTCTGTCTCACCATCCCACACGCTGTCTCACTAGGTACCTCTTGGCATCGAGACCTTGTGTATGTAACTGTGTTCATGCACACAGCCTAGAGGCGCTTTCTCCAAGACTTAAAATTATTTTGCCTAGGTTATCACTCTGGAAATAGATTAAAATCAAAGATTAACCTAAGCCTTGAGCAATCATGCCTGGGTGGAGCACCCAGCTCCTGCCGGTGGCAGCAGGGTGACTTCCCACCTCCAGCCCGAGTGCTTGGGGTTGTTGACAGCTATTTCAGCAGAAGAATATTTTTCTTTTGTGACAGTTTAATGCTTTTTCTTGTATTTTCTGCACTGTATGGCTCCCTGTATGGTGGGCCAGACAAGGCTCGGAAAATGAGCCATCAGGTTTAGCACCAGAGGGGTCCCCAGAAGGAATAATCAATACCGTTGTCCCTACTACCCATCTGTCCTGCTACAGCAATGCAATAAAAACTGCTACATCAGGAATATTTCTCACTTAGAAAGCTGATAAGAGTTTAATTAAGTGCAGCCCAAGATAAGCAGCAGACATTTGCTTTACACCTTTGAGCTGGAGAAGGTGTGAGGGTGAAGAGCATCTCTGGAGATGGCAAGTGAGTGAGGGAATTGCTGCAGTGGGTATTTTTATATCTGACACCTTAGCCTAGGTGTCTGGGAAAAATATGTTTTGGGTTAAATTTGTCAAGCCTCAGCAAACAACTCATTTCTGTCAACCCTGAAACAGGGCAAGTGTTTGAGGTGAGATGATTCTCCTAGAGTGCCCTTTCAGGTGAAGCTTTTCAGTGCTGCCTGGTTGAAGATTGGCATCCCACTGCTTCCCTGTTGAAATTCAATTGGGAAAGCCACGGGATGCCAGCACTTCTGTTCCTCACCGGTGTCACTAGGCTGCCTTGTTTGCTGTGGATTTGTTTCAGTGCTAGTGGTCTTGTTTCTGAAGCTATGGCAGAAAACTCCTTCTAGGACTCTGCCTCCCTTGCAAGCGGCTCACAAATTTTGGGAGCCACGCAAGGGTGTGCAGATGAGCCTGGCTATTCCTGGCTAGGCTGCAAGAGGAGCGGAGTGTGTCCCAGCTCCCTGGCAGTCACCAAGGGCTCTGCTGAAGAGAACTCAGCTGGCACTGATCCTAGATCACAGCTGGGAATGAGGTCCTATGTAGTGCTTACTCTTGAAGTTAGGAACTGAAACAGGACCTAAGGACACAGTGTTGCGTCTCCATCCATGTGTCTTTATGCAACTGCTATCAATGGTGGTTACCCAAAGGTTTGTGTCCTGTGTGTTTAAGCTTGGTCTAGAAGTCCTGGAAGTCCAAGAGAGTATGTGCAGTGCCTTGAGGGATCTCAGCACAGCTGCTGTTATAGCTGCCCCCTCCCCTGGAGAGGCTACTTGCATGATCTCCTCTCTTTAGGAGCCTTAGAGTTCAGAGGACCTCTTAAATGAGTGTTGGCTACAGTGTAGAAGCCACAGACATGTTCAACCCCAGCTGCTCAGCCTGCAGCATCCCTCTAATCCCAGAACGCGTGTGAAATCCCGGTTTCATGAGCAGTAACTACAGCAGTTACTGTACGTGATGTGCCGTAAGAGCTGAGGAGACAGGGAGGGTCCAGGTGAGGGCTGATGAGTAGTTCTGTGCTTTGAAGTGCACCAGCAGATGGGATGTCTGTAAGCGCGCGGCAGAGCTGCTGCCGCTGCCTGCCTTGTGCGCTGGCCAGACCTGCGTGTTGGGAGACAAATGGGTGAATCTCCATAGGTGTGCTCCATCTCGGTCATCGTCTGCATATGAGCGCTCTGTTACGGGAAGCATCAAAGCTGGCAGCAGGGTTGTGGGCAGCAGCTCGGGCTGGAGGTGCTCCCTGACTCGGGAGGTGCCTGCCTCCTGCGTGGAGCAGCTCGCCTCCTGCACTCAGGGCTTATTTTTGGGTGAGAAATAGACGTTGATCCTCCTGTCTCTTACCCTGCTTCAGAACTGGTTTTACAGATGTTTTATAGCAATATCACCATTCGAGTACTGAAACAGATAATTGCTCGTCTGGGTGTTGCTGATTTCTACTTTTATTAGTAGAAAAGAGCCTTTTACCCGCTCGACAATATAGGTTATTGCTCTTCTGTCAGACCAACTATGCTGTAGTGAGTCTTTTTATAGTAGTAGAGCCACCTTCCCAGCGGTGGCAATGGGAGGCAGGGGAGATGGCTGGTATTGATGCGATATGCTTGTGCACCGCAACCTGCCGCGTGCGGCTTCCCCGTGACCTTCCTCAGCTCGATCCTCTGAGCTTGGGTCCTCTGTAAATGCAGGTAATTGTTCGACAGCCCCTCTGTACAATGAAACTCAGAAATACAAGGTGGCAGTCAAGCACGGAGGCCCCTGCATGTCCCCACGAGCTTGCCTGCCTGCTTTCGTCCACTGTACTCATGGCAAGGCTCATCATAAGATAATTGGAATTACCTGGCTGGTCTCAAGGGCGTAAATCACTTGATCGTTCTGCAACTTGCTGCATTTCCTTCAGCAAATGTCCTACTTAGAGCTTCAGCCTTTCAAAAGCCACATTAGTAGCTGGCAGCCTGGACTCAGTGAACTTCAGCCTCGTCGGTCACATCACCCTGCTGCTCGGATGGGGTTTGCAGAAACTACAGCCCTTGGGCACAGTTCCTTTAGATTGAGCTTGGACGCTTCAGTCTTGTTGAATTTCAGGCTTTAGATTAAGTGCAAATTCATAACATTTAAAGTTAGAAATTGAGGATTAAATTCCCCCCTCCCCGCATCCTGAAAAGGGATTAATAATCATCTGAAATCTGTTCTTTTGGTAAATGTAGATTAGTTCGTTATTTTTAGCGCATTGAAGCTTTTAAAGTTAATCTGTGGTTGACACAGTTTCTATTTTAATACAATTACTAAATGAAAGAAGACGCTAGTTATGTGTTAAAGGAGCCTCGCGCCAGGGTTAATAGTTAATAACAAACTTTAATAACCAAACAGCCAGTTGTGGCTATATCAAAACAAATATTAATTATGCACAGAGATACATACTGCTGCTTGACCTTTATGATCCACTGTGGAAAATGTCATTGATTATAGAAACAGTATATTATATGTAGAATAATTTGCACCATAAAGCCTGGAACCTGGTATTTCCATCGGAAAATTGCTTCTTTCCCGGAGCAATTATGATCTTACAACCCCTGAATTTATTGTAGTGGCCCAGGATGTATTTGCAAAAAAGGAGTTACCTTAGCAACTGCAATGTCTCTGCTATTTGAGCCGCGGTGCTTCTGTACAGGAGAATGAAATGTAGACAGTTTTATATGACTAACTTTAAAAATGATCAGAGGTTGAGGTGATGCTACATTATCAAACAGATATTCTGCTGCTTAGCGTTATATTCTTGCAGCCCAGACCTTTTTATTTGCTTTTTATCACTGTTTCTTTAGTTTTTAACCTTGCTGCACTGGTACCAGTGCTGGTGCTTTTTCTAGACGTGGGTGGCCCATGGCAGAAGGACCTCTCACGTTGTCTTTGGCCCCCCCAAAATGAAATTAAAAGTGAGTTCACAGAATCCCAGGTTGGGAGGGACCTCAGGGACCATCTAGTCCAACCCTTCTAGGCAGAGCCCAGCCTAGACAAGATGGCCCAGCACCCTGTCCAGACGGCTCTTGAAGGCGCCCAACGTGGCCGAGCCAACCCCTTCCCTGGGGAGATTATTCCAGCGGTGACTGTCCTCACCGTGAAAAATGTCCCTCTGGTGTCCCATCGGAATCTCCCCAAGAGCAACTTGTGTCCATCCCCCTTGCCCTCCCCATGGGACTCCGTGTAAAAAGGGAGTCTCCACCTTCTTTGTAGCTGCCCCTTAAGTCCTGGCACGTGGGGATGAGATCCCCTCTGAGCCTCCTTTTCTCAAGGCTGAACAAACCCAGCTCTCCCAGCCTGTCCTCGTATGGCAGCTTCCCAGTCCTTTGATCTTCCAGATCTGTGTGCTTCCAGAGTTACTCATGGTCAGTATGACATGGCAGAAAGTGCTTGAATGGGTTCAAGGGAGCTAAGAAACACCCTGCACCAAGGTCTGATGAGCTGGCTGTGCAGGAGCTGGAGCGGTTTTCACAGTGGGCTGAAGGGCTTAGGGTCACCCAGGATGTTTTTGCCAGACCTTGGAAATGAATGTAGGCTTCAGTCGCCCTTCCAGGTGCTGCAGGATGGGGATGGGGAAAGCACGGCGGGGATGGGAGCCGGCTGTGAGATGGGATCGTAGGCTTCCCCGGGAGAGCGGGACCCTGCAGCTTGACTTCTCTCTGCATGGGAGAAGATACCGTGAACTTGTCCCCCTGGCCGTGCCAGATGTTTTGGGCTTTCTTTAGCACTGTGGAGCTGGGGGTGAAGTTCCTGCATGCCTGTGCCTGTGGGGAAGGTTGGGCAGTGGGACCTTGCTGCCCTCAGCACCCTCTCTCGGGCATGTTGTTTTGTAATACCGCATTGGAGAGCACTTATTTCTGTGCGGTAACAAGAATTATTGTCATTCAGACTGGTTAGCACTGGGAACGTGGCCCCTGAAGTCACTGTGAGCCCAGGGGAGCGGTGGTTGGCACCCTGATGCTGAAGCATCCTCGGCTGCACTGAGCCATGGGTCTGCACAGCCTGGACCAGCACCTGCCCAGCACCCATGGGTGGAGGAGAGGGCTGGGATCCTGTGTTAAAGTGGGAGCAAGGCTCATGCTGACGGAGCGGAGTCAGCAGCACCCTTTGAAAACTCAGTGCTAAATTTTGTCTCTTTGAGGGGAAATAAAGAAAAAGCCTACCTGTGGCAGCGACTAGCCTGAGGTGCAGCGTGAAACCCGCCAACATCAGAGCAAACACGTGCGAGATGGGAACACGGGTGTGGCGGCACCACTGGTGGCACAACTGAGACCAGCCTTGGGCATCGTCCTGGGCGAGAGAGTTTCAGAGAGCGCACAGCAATTAGGGAGGCCGGAGCACAACAAGAGGTTCATTAGTAAATCTGGGGCAGAGACACACTTTTACCTGTTGGGCATTGAGGAAAGGTTTAAAATGGGATGTGGATGCGAAACGATCACTGCAGACTGTTCAACTTGTAGCACTGGCTGAGCACTTACAGGGAATATAAGCCAATAATGAAACAGAAAGGACTTTATAAGAAATAATTTCTGGGTAGGATGAACAAAATACTCAGCTCAGTTGTCATTGATTCAGGACTGGGTTGTTGCTGTTGGTACCTTGGTGAAGGGGAACTTAAAAGCCAGTTGTAACTCTTTTGAGTTGTTCTTTGGTTTTTGTTTTTCTTTTTTTTTAAATAAAATCGGAACTTGGGGACCACTGAAAATAGAGCTGAACATGGAAGCACCACCAGGTCATAAGGCAAGCGGGATTGTGTGCAGATCTCCCACCGAGGTGCAATGGCCCTGCCAAACTCTCTCCTTGGCAGAGAGGTTGCTATGCTTGTGCCTGTTTTAATATCATTAAATCTGTGTGTATTCCTATATAACCTCCTTTGAAAACAATTAACGAGATCTCAATCTGATGTACAAGGTCCCAGCTTAAGTAGCTCTCTTTATGTGAGCATCTGCAGGCCCCGAAGTGTGATTCTGGCTGCGTAAGGCTTAGACTAAAGGCTTCAAACAGTCCAGGTGTCAAGACTGGGGTGATTATTCTGCATTCCTCTTATAAACAACTCTGAAAGGCTAAATTATGGCTTTCTGGGTTGCCAGGCTGATCTGAACGATGCAGGTCCTTGGCAGGAGGGGCGTTTGCTCTAGCACAGTAAACTGGTTCCAAAGGAGCATCGTGCAGGATGGCAATGCTGCCAGGAAGATTTTGCACCGTTGTATTAACCCTTTCACCTCCCCAGACCATGGGGGTCTTGTAACAAGTGCTGTTGGTGTGGTTGGCTCGGGCTACCAGCACCCTGGTCGGTGCGGGGTGCCTGTGGGAGCATCTCCTTCCAGAGGTGGGCACTGAGAGATCTGTTCTCCGCATCTAAGGATGTGAGGCTGCATTTTTAACTGACTTATTAAGTGTCATTTGGGACTGGATTAATTTTGGCCTAAACTGTCATGCTTCATCAAGATCAGAGCTGCGAGGGTGTTCGTAAACCGCTTCCTGAAGAGGCCTCAGAAAGAAAAACTACTTATTCCTCTCAGCTCTGATTAAGAGCTTTCTCCCACGCAAGGGCAAATAACTGCTGTCACCCAGCCTTGAGTGACAAGGCAAGGGCACAGGGAAGCCTGCCTGCCCCCAAACCTCCCAGTTGCATTCACTCTTAACTCCTATAAAGGCATGAGTGTTTTCTTCTCGTTTTTGCTCCTTCTTGTTGCATCCCTTTTTCACAGTGCACTGAACAAGCTTAAGGGGTTAAAACCCGTTTCCCATGAAAAAGCAGCACAAAGTTTTGGGTTTCATTGAGTGGTGTTGCGAGGGCAAAGTTCTCTAGAGTTGGATGTTACTAGCTACCACCAGTAATTTGAAGTCAGTATAAACCCGCTGCGCTGTTTTGGCAGCGGTCTGCACGTGCAGGAGGTAAAGGGGTGGGAAAGGTCCTACGGTGACCGTGCCTGGTGTGTGTGGTGGGCCGGGAGCTGGTTCTGCTCGGGAGCACTGCCGTGCAGCGAGCAGGGTGCGAGGGAGCCGCCGTCCCCCAGCACGGGGGGCTGTTATCGCAGAATCATAGTGTCCTGAGCTGGAGGGGACCCACAAGGATCACCAAGCCCAGCTCCTGTCCCTGCACAGGACACCCCAAATTCACACCGTGTCTCTGAGGGCCGTGTCCAAGGGCTTCTGGAATATCGCCAGGCTGGTGCCGTGATGCCTCCCTGGGGAGCCTGTGCCAGGGCTCCACCACCCTCTGGGGGAAGAGCCTTTTCCTAATGCCCAGCCTAACCCTCCCCTGGCACATCTCCCTGCCATTCCCTCGGGGCCTAATGTTATGTTGACATTGCTGCATTTTGGAGTTCAGGTAAACATACATCTGTGCAAACGAAGTTTTTGTGGGATCCTGTAATATCTGCCTTTCATGGCTTTCATTAATTCCAGTTTCCCCATATGACATATTTCTGTATTGCCAGGGGAGCTTTTGTGTCTTAAAGGAAAATAAAAAAAGCGCAAAAAGAATATCAATTTCCCCTTATTTTTCTTCCAATAGAAAAATAAGTGTTTGGTGCTGGTGCTCTGCAAGCCTGTTTGCAGAGGACCATTCCTGTGAGCGCAGAGGTGCAGTACCGGGTACCCAAGGCGACGGCTCTGTGCATGCTATAACCAGCAAATATGTGTGTTTTTCCCCACTGTTATATGCTGAACACCCAAACAGCTGTGCCCGTACATCGAACAACAAGAATTCGGATAACAGTTGGACAAAACTCGCTGTTGGCATAAAGAATGGTTAGTGCCGCGCAGGGTTCGGATGGGATCGTGGTGTAACCTCCTGCCTGGGGGTGCTGGTGGGGTGTGGGTGTGCCAAGAGCCTGCGGCAGCCGAGTGCTCCCCACCGACCCGCCAGTGGAGCTGTGCCCCCCTCGGGCCCCTCTTCCCGGTGGATGCTGCTTTAATTTAGAAATCCTTCCGTGGAGAATTGAGAGGCATGTTTTTTATCCCCTTCAAGGTTCCTGCTTTCCTTCGGTCTGCGGATGCAGTGAACAGCCATTGCGATATTTGATGCTCCTTGGCTGTGTGTTTTGCTCTCTGTACTTTGGGGTGTCAGCGTGAACGGAGCCGCTGGCCTGGGGCATCCCTGGGAACCTCCTCGCTTTACTGCCTGTCGCGTGGAGCTGAACTTACAAACCCCCGACAGCTGAAACCCCACTGGGAGAAAACATGGAGCAGAGGCACGTTTTCTGGTTAATCTTTCAGGTCCTCCTTCCTCTGGCTTGTTCCAAATACGGATGGTCTTTGCTGGAGCTGGTTGGGTTATGCTCACAAGGGCCAGTTTTCACGCTGGCAAAGTCCAAGGTGCTGCTATTTTTAGATCACTTAAAGCTGTAAAATCCAGCTCTGTTGAACTATCAGCACTTCACTGATGTTTTGTATTGGTGTGAGCCTGCATCCTCCACCGCCGTAGCGATCACTGGGAAAATACGATCTGACAAAATTGCTGGCTTTGAAAGGCAATGATGCCATTTTGCCCACACGAGGATTGTGCTGCTGTTACCGAACGGCGCCGAGATCTTTATTTTGAATGTTTCTGCTGTCACCCTGTTTTTATTACTTACTGTAGTGAAATCTGCACTTGGCAGGCTTTGCAGATATTCCTGGGACCTGAATGCTTTTGCAGCCTGGAGCCTGCTGGGGAGGGAGCAAGAGCAGCCAGAGGCCCCTTACCTCGGAACAGGGCATACCACTGGCAATTTAAATGGCTTTAATTCTTCCTAATGCTGATTACAGGGCTTATTTAAGCTTTTGTATGTTATTTCCTGGTTCCAGTTCCCTATTCTACAAGAATTTGTAAGCTTCCTACTGTGTTTTTTTTGTTTCAGTGTTGACCTGGCAGCCAGGACCGACTATCTGTACTGATTTATCTGCTTCTCTGCTCTCCCACTTCGCCATTCAAGATGTGGTTGTTAATTAAAGATGCCCTCAGCTATCTGAGCAGACTAATAGCTTTCCTCCCCTGCCGTGGGGCTGAGCAGCGGCTCCCTGCGCTGCCCCGGTCCCTGTGCGGCCGACGTGCCTCTGGGGCAGGAGCGAGTGTGTTTGCTCCAGAAGTGCCCGTCTACGTCTCCCCTTAGCTGCAGCTGTTAATTCCCTGCAAAATGTGGAATCAGAAGCTTCCCCCCGCCTCCCCGGTATTCAAACGAGCGTAACAGGCATTCAGATGTCCGTGAGTAATCCCAATCCCAGCTCTCCATCGCCCCGGCAGAACAAAACACCGCTTTCTTGTGCTGTTTGCGTTGCAGCTTGCTGGGCTACTGTGCTGCTTTTGTGAGCCTGGAGCAGAGCCGGGGCGGTGGGAGCCGAGCGGAGCAGCTCCCGCTGCCTTTCGTGCCCTGCACAATTGGCACATTCACCGCCGGTGACCCTGGGGTTGGGGGTCCGTCCCGTGGGGTGGAGGGAGCCCGTCTGCTGTGGGGAGAGCTGGGGCTACCATAGGAAAAGGTGTCAGAGGGAGCACAGCCTTTATCGTGGGTACCATGCTCTCCTGTCACTGTTAAAGCACTTTTTTCTCCTTGTCCCACATATACTGCTGCAGAGTAACATATAAACAGGGGTTTCTCCTCTCCTCAATGTCCTTCTTTCTGTCCTTCCTTTTAAATCTTGAAATAATTAGCTAAAATAAACATAAAACCATATTTGCTCCCTAATGTCTGTTATTCGAACAGCATCATCCCTGTGGCTTTGCCATCCTTTATTACATACATAGCCTTCTGCTTGTGCTGGGTATTTTACTTTTGGCATATCTATGTCACGTGCTTGTATGGGCAGAAGAGAAATCCTTCATTCTTATGCTAAGAATGGAAAAAAACCATTGCAATTTAAACTCAGGATCAGCTACAAAAGGACAAGGGAGGTCACTCACAAGATCAAAAAAAAAAAGATTATTGTGAAAGAGAAACATTAAATAGAGGTATCCTAAATAATGTTGAAGAAACCTCATAAATACTTTGGATGGCAAAGTAAATTGTTTTCTGCACAAAGCGAGCAGTTCTTCTTCTTGCTTCTATCACAGTAAATTCCACAAATATCAGTAAAATTGATAGTGTGGCACTCCTAGGAAGCAACAAGACCTTTTCTGTGATTAATAGTGCTGTATCTGGGTAAGGAAGGTGCAAAACAGGTCAGGAGTGTGGCTCTCCCAAAGCCACTGCGGTGTAAGCCCTCTCTGCAGCCATGGATGCCTTTACCCCAGGGTAGGGATGGCAGCGCGGGAAGGCTGACCCAAAGTTGACTTTTTTTTTGGGGGGGGGTGGGGGTAGAAGACTTTGGTGGTTCCTTAGACAAAAAGAAACATCCAACTATCCAGTGAAATCATATAGAGAGAACAGAGTCTATGTAAAGCAAGAACTGTCCAAATTTCTGAGGGTGAAATACAGAGAATATTATCTATAGGTCCTCAATTAGTCCTCGCAACCAAGTCGTGTCCTTGAGTCTCCAGGATTAACAGTACCTTGGCATTAAATGCACTTCTAAAAGGCAAAGAAGCGTTATTTGCCATGCGTGAGGCAACTCCTGGAGTCGCAGCTAATCCCATCAGCATCAGCGACTTCTGATGGGGCTGAGCAGTAGGTGCCGGGGCTGTGTTAGCCGTGGCATCCCTGCCTGCCAGACGTGCCTGCCTGCCAGGAGGTGGAAATCGCTGGGAGAAATGCCATCCTAACCCGGCGCTGTTGCAGAAGTCAGGGCTGCGTGTTCGCTTGCCTTGTCTTCCATTTCTTCGTGTCACAAAGCGCTATTCAAAGAGCATGATCTTTCATTTTGTGCACGGTCCCCAGATGAAGACCTTTGTTCGTTGTGTCTGGTATGAATACATGCTGCACGATGATAATGTTACTGGTGAGTACAAAGAAGACTCTGTCTGAGCGCACAAGTTAACTCTTTGCTCAGCGAGAGACAAGGCAGGCAACGGCAGAAAAGGCTGCTCGGATGGGGAGCAAGGGAGTTTGGGAGAGGATGGGTCTTTTTGCCAATGGACACCAAAGAGGATTTTAGAGCGTCGTACATCCCGTCCTCCCCTGGCATCCAGGGTCCTTGTCGTGCGTCAGGGCGGTAGGTTGTTTCAGGATTTCCTGCATTGCAATGGGACAGTCGTCTTGGCAGCTTGTCTTGTGAGCCCCGGTTTGCTTGTAAGTGCAGGTGAAGCGATGGGGAACGTCCATCCCGTATCAGTGACCCAGATGGGAGTTGTTCATGTTCCACCAGGACCTCAGACCACCTCCTGTTCACTTAGTCGTTTGGCGGATGATTGATGGTCAACGTGCTAATGATAAATGGAATTGGCTGAGTTTCTTGTCCCCTTGCAGGAAGATGTTTTTGACCAAAGGGGTGTGTTCTTTCCTGGTTGACACATTATTCCTCTCTAACTACTTCATTCCTAGATACCCATCCTTCCCCCTTCTTGCTGGTCCAGTGCATTGGTGATGAGTGCAGTGTAACAGCTCTCAAGGGGCAGGTGGTACCTGGGCGGAAGATGTTGATGGGAAGAAAGATGCAGCCTGAAAAATGGGATAGATTGGATATTAGGAACAATTCTGTCACTGCAAGAGCGGTCAGGCCCTGGCACAGGCTGCCCAGAGAGGCGGGGGAGTCCATACCCCTGAGGGTATTTAAAAGACGCACAGACGTGGCGCTTCAGGGCATGGTTGAGGAGTCATGGTGGTGTTGGGTTGGTGGTTGGACTTGATGATCCTCGAGGTCTTTTCCAACCCTTATGATTCTATGGGGCGAGCAGCGGGGAAGAGGAGGTTAGAAGAGCTTGTGGAAGTGGTGAGGGGATGAAGCTTCTACTGGTGGAGGTGTTCTTGGAGGCAGGGTGTGCTACTGAAGTGGAAACGTGGTGGTTGTTAAAATTGCAAAGTGGACTTGTTTGCAGTCACGCTGAGATTTCAATATGCCATCGCAGTCCCCCCGTGCCTGGCATTTCAGCAGGAGTTGGATCAAGTTGTTGCTGGCCTCGCAGCACTGCTAATAGAAGCTGCACATCTCGAAGTCATATCGGGGCTGGAGGTTTCATGCCCTGGGAAGCTTCTCGCTTAGCATCCCACGTGTTTCCACCTGGACATGGCGGCACGTGAAAAGAAGGCTTTCCCATAGGAATGGATCAAAATCTCACTTGTGGTCTGCTCAGGTATCTAATGAGTTTGAGCAGCTTGAGCAAAGTGGACAGTTTTATAATACTCTTTAGGGATGCTGAGTCTGGACCCGTCTAACGAGAAGGTCGCTCCCAGCACAACTGATAGGGCATTGGCTCCAGCTTTTTATCACTGGATTATCCAGGAGGACTGCATTTGTCTTGGCACGATGTTGGCATTGTATCTTCAGATGTTCAAGCTGATAAGCCAGAAGAAAGTGAATCTTCAGTGGAAGATAAATGAGATTGCATTGAAGTTTAAATGAAAACAGTTTTGGCAAAAGATGGCCCTGAATCCCTCAATGTAATGTGCAGCTCTCAGACTTGGAAGTCAATTTATTCTGAAAATATGGGAGTATAAAAAGTGCATCCAAGCTTAAAAATAAATAAATAAAGGAAGTCATAAAACATCCGATACGCATTAAGAGAAAAATGAAAAAAAAAAAGGAAAGAAGGAAAGAAAACATTTGTTAAAAGCTTCATGCAGGTAATTCTAGGTAGACAGATAACAGCTTTTAGTAAGTGATGCTAAGATCTTTAAGGAATGAGCTATTTGCACTTCAAGGCAACAGATTTTAATGGATGCAAGGAAACCCAGCAGCATAAGGACATGTTACTGAACTCCACCCATGGATTCTTTTTCTGTCCCTGAAAACCATATACAGGTATGGATACAGATAAATTGAAACATTCCTGTGCAGGCACCCCGAACTTTACCTCAGAACACTTAACATTATCCGATACATCCAAGGAAAGAGGGGAGTAACCCATGGGGACATAGAAATCGCTATATTTAAAAAAAGAGCTATAGACAGATTATTTTCTTTTTTTTGCAGAGAATATCTGAGTGCTGCTCTACTGGAGGCAGAGGAGGTTCGGTCCGTGAAAGAAGATGAAAAGCCAGGGTTAGCACAAATGCTTCTGTTTCATGCTTAGTGACCTAATGTTGTGGCTGACGTTCAGATCTGTTGGGATTGCATAAATTAGAGAAGCAAAACAGGGAACACCTCCCTGATGTGTGGGAGGAGGTTGTGGAAGGAAGGGGTTGTTTTCTTCCTGCATCTGCAAGTTCACTAGATGGTTATTCTCCCATTAGAAAAGTGTTTATAAATGCCTGAGAAAGAAAATTTTAGCTGCTTCTCCATGAGAAGCAAAAAGACTTCTAAAGGTATTCAGAACTGGTAGGACATGGGGGATGAAGATTTGGTCTAAAGAAGGAATAAGTTGGGATCTCGGTGCAGAGTTCTGTATCAGCCCCTTTGTACCATACTCATGGTGTCAAAAAAAATGTAGATATTTGACTGTGGGAAAGCCCAGGTTGGCATGGAGTGACCGAATCGGCACCTTTGTCCCTGCTAGGTCATGGCTGTAGCCCAGGGCAAAGGGAAGGGACAGCTGTGCTTCTTCCAGCAGACCATGTCTTATTTTACCTTTATTTTGTCCTTGTTGTGTGATAATTGGGTCCCTTCATTCTCTTTAGAATGCCTCATACCTCCCTTGAGTCTTACCCTGTATTTCTTTTGCCACTAAGGCTTCCGCTGTCTCCAGCCAAGTTAGTGACGAGGAGTGAAGGGTAAAGCCTTTGCCATAGTTCTCAGTTACAGAAAACACATCATTTGGTTTGACTACACCGACACAGGGAGCTGGGCATGTGTTTGGATATCCGGGAACTTGGAAAGCTTGTGATCCATCGGTGCATCATCAATTCATTGGTTGTTCTGTACCTTGTTAACTAGAGAAGATGAGCTTCAAATACAAGTACTGGGCCAAAATTACTCTTCTTTCAAGACAAAGCATTGTGGAGGGATTGGGTCCTTAATATTAAAGAAAAAAAAGTCAAGTTAGTAGAAGGTTTGCCCATAAATGAGGGAAGAGCCGTTTTGCCATGTTTGTGCTGAACAAAACCTAAGGGGAGGTTTTGGAGAGAGGTGCCAGGTTGGATTCATCCTGCCTATCATTTCTCTGGCATGTGCTGCCGTCTTGTCTCTCTTTGGAGTCTGACCTCCGCAGGGGAGGGATCCTATTGAAAACGGGTGGGATGAATCGTCCCCTGGTGTTGCTCCTCTTTCTATGCTGGTTATAGGAGCAGGCACCTGGTTGGGTTAGACCCCACATTTTGGATGGCTTAAAATTAAGGGGGATGAGTCCCACACAGAGTCTTCTTAGCATCCCTTGCCACCTTTGATAGCTTCTGCTGCAAACTGAGCTTGCCCACCAGCTGACATCAGAGCCCAAAGGTGACTAAAGACCTCGGGAATAACATCTCACTCAAATACATGACATACATAACCTGCCTGGACAGCTGAGTCCGAGGGGGACAGGGCTTCCCTAAGCTAGTCGGCACTCAGAACGGGGTGGGTGGCACTCAACAGAGAGACGTTTGTTGCAATGATACCCCAGGGCAAGAGTCTTGCAGAGACCTACGACAGGAACTGCAACAAGCAGCAAACAGCCTGACGCAGCGGAGAAAACACCTGCAGAAAACCCCTCTGAGAACCAGGCAGGGTGTTTAAACCAGAGGCTGGGATGTGATACTTGCTGCTAAACGACTAATAAAAATGGAACAGGCGCTTTTGGCCAGCAGCTTCATAGGCTGTCATTCTCTTACTAGTCATTTTGACTTGAGTTATTTTTACCTGGTAATTTACCTGTTGATCTAAGAATAGGTGGTAGAATGAACAGATATGTACCTTGTCACAGGACAAGGGTGAAGTGCAAACAAGTGTGCCTTAAAATGCCGTATTTTTTCAAAATAGCGTGCTATTTTCTGGAAATCATCCATAATTACAGTCAGCGAGAGGGTGTGATGCACATTTGCTTGTTTTCCACTTGACCCTCAGCCAAGGTCTGAATTCCATTTGTGGCTTCAAAATATTCTCAAAAGGTGTTCCTGATTGTGGGGGGAATGGGGGAGACTGTTCTTTACTCGAGGAGCCCAAAATATTAAAATATAACTCTGAGTGAGGTGGAATTTGTCAGAAGTCTAAAGGTCCATGTTTGTCCTCTGGTGAGATCCAGGACGTAAGTTATTGTACTGACAGTACTAGTTGGGTGCCTTGTTTGGGACTGGGAACTTTCCAGAAGCTCTCTGCAAAGGACGGCCCTCTTGGTGCTTTTGTGGAGCCGGTGGATTGCTATGAAACCCCTGAAACCCTTCTCTTTGTCAGAGCAGTGCTATAAGTCAGAGTGATCTTTGTCCACTTGAAGAAGATGGCAAATGGGAATCTGAAAACTGGAGTTGTGAAAACGATGTAGGTTAAAAAAATACTCAGTTTCAGGTCAAATCCTGAAAGCAGAGGACTGCTTTCCATTCTTGAGGTACATAAGGAATAACTTTGCTAACACCCGTGGGCTGACAGGCACATAGGAATAATTCCAGATAATATGCACCAAAAATACATGGTCTCCTGAGGCGCTGCAGCCTAAGTGTGTTTCCTTCATCATCTTCATCTGAGCATTGCTTTGGGTTCGGTTTATTCAGGCTTAGTGGCTCTCCTTACTTGTGCTGTATGGGTTGAGGGACTACATTTTCATTTGCCTCCCCAAGCGGAGAACTACAGGACCATTTCTCACAATCAGACCTCCCGCTCCATAGCGGCAGAGCTCCAGTGTAATGGATCTTCGTTGTGTTAAACCAAATGAGGATTTACCTTTGTTTCAGATAAAACATAATAAATGAGTGCTATGTGCATAAACGCACAGGACTCTCCTATCATACCTATTTCTTCCTGTGGCACACTTCCAGACAACTCAGACGTGCTGTTGGCAATAATTCGGTCTGGTCGGAGGATTTCTGGGCAGTCTGGGATTTATAATGAATTACTGTGATAGTTGGCGAGAGGGATGTTTTCACCACTGGTTTGGGGTGAGGTACCTACACGTGTTTAGTAATTTCTGACCTGGGTCAGACCAGGTTTACAAAAGCTAGATGTTGTCACTGGGGAACTGTGCTCAAGGTGGACCCAGAAATCTGGTCACTTCATTAAGTGCTTGGAGACTTTAGCACTGGGAGGTCTCAAGCCTATAATCGCATCCTCTGGGCATAACTATATCCCGTTCGCCTTCCCTTTTCCTTCCTATTTATCATGTACCTTCCTATTGCAGAGCCAAGAAATTGAATTCCTTTTACTGACTCATTACTTTGCTGTTCCTATTTGTTTGTCACTGTTATAGCCACCTACAAGAAACCACTCTGACTCTGAAAGCTTTCCCTCTCGCCTTCTTGCCTCATCTCCCCCCCCCCCCAGGTATTATCCTGGTGAAGCATCAGGCTTATATCTTAATAGAATCTAAAGAGTAATTACAGTTATGTAGTTTGCAATGCCATTAAGTCAAATGACAAAGGCGAAGAAATTCATAGTAAAAACGTCAAGGGAGGAAAAACCTGTCAGCTACCTTTCTTAAACTGCCTTATTTGATGTCGTGCTGTTGTTATTTATTATTTATGTACCACCAGAGTTGCACCTGGCACTTGAAACATGAATGAAAGGACACAGGCTAGGTTTAACACAAAATAGACTGGCAGAATGTGGATAGGCAGCAGTCTACGTAGGAAAAAAATAAAAAGATTGTTTCTCCTGAAGTGGCAGCAGGAAAACGTAAACACTTTTTTGGCCTTTTTGGTGTGGTTTTTTTTTTTTTTAAATAAGATTCATCAGCAGACTGTTATGAAGGCTTTGATTCTGTCCGTGGACCTTTAGGACTTGCAAAGTGGGAGATGAGGGATTTCTGAACTAGAGCCTGCGAGTTTTAAGTGTGGAATGACTGTGTGAATATGTGGAAGGAAAAAGAGCAATTTAGGCAAAAGACCAGAATTAGTAAATGTGCAAATGGACAAAACTGGCCATAAATAAGGTCGTACTGAGACCTTTAGAGTTCGTGCCCAACCATCACAACCACAGGCTCTGGAAAGATATCCCAGTGGGTTTCGTGAGGCCAAAAAGCCCCAGTTCCTGCTCGGATGTCCCGTGGAAACCTGCATGTGAAATGGCTGAAGGACTCTGGCGCTTCATCGCTGGGCTGGAGTTCCTGCTGCATGCAGTAGGCTGAGAAATGAAATCTGTTGTGAGAAGTGTCCCTAGCAACGTCTCACAAGCAGGTTATTAATAACGGGAGCAAATGCTGCAAAGGAAATCCTGAGAGAAGAGACTTGCAGTGCTGAGATACCGTCGGTGCCGCCTTTGTTCCTTTTTTGCACTTTTTCTGTCCCTTGCCCGTTATTTCTGCTGCACATGTTTGAAACAGGAGATGAAAATCCACTCTCTTCTCTTTGGGTATGGGCCTCCCTTGTTCGGGATGGATTTAGTCCCTTTTGAGTCTGTGTTTGGGCCTTGTGCAGGAGGTCCCCAGGAAAAACGGTTTAGCTTTGGCTGCATGTCAAGGTTTTGAGTTTCACCCCGTTCCCCTCCAGCGCATCACCGTGGAGGGGAGAGATGGTTGGTTGCCTGGGGAGCAACGAGCTGCACGATACAGCCATGTTCTGATGTTGGTTTCTAGACTAAGGTTCAAAATCCCTTCTTTTCCCAGAGAAGTCCCAGACATACAACCCTTGTCCAGTTGGTATTGGATCAATGGAGGAAGCACTAAAAGTAAAGTAAGGCGAGGAAGCCATTGACACAGCTAATGGGTTCCTTCAATACGGCCAGCCCTGAAGATCAATGCTATTGTCATTGTGAAACTATCCACTTGGTGTAATCGTTAAAATATGCTCTTACTTTGTAACAGTCTCCACTGTAGAAATAAATGCTGTAAAATGATATAGGGTGCAGTGGTATCGCAAAGCAGAAATGCAGTAAAAGATATTTAGGTGTGTCCTCGGGAGCTAATAACACCGCGATAACCAGACCTGGGTCATTCCTGTGGCACTAATAAACCATTTTCAGTCAATTCACCGTGATACGTCCTGTGGGTACGTACAGGCAGCCCCAGGGCGAGGGGAGGCACCAGTCGTTTGTCAGAAGCCGCCAGGGATCCTGTGACAGAACTCACATAATATGAATCAAAGCTCACGGACTGGGGTGGACAGAGGGCGAAGGGCAGAGGTGTCCCACCCCGCTCGGTCCTGCATCTGCAGCGTGGGTTGCCAAGGCCAAAGCCTGCGGCATCATCTGCTCTTACTGATGGAATACTCCATCTTCCTAAAGTTACGAAGAAAGAAAAACCACCCCACCAACATTCCAATCTGCCCTTGTCTTTGAAATAACTTTTCTCTCTTCTTCATTAATCAGCAAAGCTGTTACAGCTCTTGACAGCACTCTGGAGCAAAACAAAAGGGCCTAATTCACTAATAGGACCTAATGCATAGTTAAATTCTGCAGTGAGTCAGTCTATTTATCAAGACGGTTCAACTTGAAAATTAGTCATGTAGAAAGATTTTGTTGGCCTGTATGGAGTGGGCACATTTTCCTTGAAAAGGGGTGTCCGTACTGTCAGGACTTTGAGGACAGAAGCTTCACGCTTCTCGGATGCGATGAATTCATTTGAAATCAGGTCACTTCTCTGCCCAAACAGTTGAGGTGATCAAGGTGCAAAGTGTCTACTTGATACAGTAGTACACATAAATTCTTCTCTGGCCCAAGGGAAAGGCCAGGCAGTCCCTGGCGTTGGTGAAGCTCTCCCTGCGGTGTCGCTCCTTAGCCCAGGTTCTGGGAGGCTTCTCTGTCGTTGCCGTTTGAAAAAAAAATATACAGAAAGTGTGCTTTAGATACCATCTTCATGACAAATTTTTGTGTCCAAGCCTGGAGTTTATGCTTTATGGAGAACAAAGTATTTAAACCCTTAAATTAGGCATGCATTGAGTGTTCTAGGTCCATAGGAGGTCTGTACCTCCAAGCTAGCACTGATGTGGAGAGCCTAGGCTTCACGTGCAGGCACCTAAACCAGGTGATGCTCAGTGTGTGTGGGTGCCTCCCCCGTGCGCTCGCAAAAGGAACCAAACACCCAAGAATGGAAAAAACGCAAGCTCTGTCTTGCCCTGCTGGGAACTGTTCTGAGATGGACTCTTCCCACGTGCCTCCAGAAGGCAGGTCCTACCTATTTTTGGATAAAAAGTTAGTATTTTTTTTATCTGCCCAGTGAATGGACCTCCTGTGTCAGCTGGCGACAGGAGAAGCACAGAAACCCAAACGCTTGTGCCGGTATGATGTACAGGGCTGTATGGAGGCTTGCGTGAGTGTGCTTGGGAGCCAGCTCAGCAGGCTTCATAAAGAGGATGGATAGCATCACCTGGTTTTAGCAGGGCTGCTAAAAGTCTGATATATAGTCAATATGCTGGAGTGTACTGTTTTTAAGACCCAGATATGGGCTTTCAGGAAGGCCTTACCTGTAGATCAAGGACACTTCTGGGGGGAAAAAAGCCCACGGCTGCCATATTTCAGTATAATATATTGTGACGGCTTGTGTGGCAGATGGATACAAAAACCATGCAGATGACCTTACGTTTAATCTTTATGTGTGTTTGGAAAAATGACAGCCCAGATTTAATGAGGATGTCTACCAGGTGAATGAAGTGCCGTCGCACACTGCGATCCAGCTGCAATCTCTGGTTTTGGCTCCCAGGCTGCTCGGCAGGATAAACCAGAGCAGTTCCGCCGAAACCACGCTGGTTCAGAGGAGTCATCTCCAGAGTCATTGCTTGACTGGTTTATAATGGGCCAGGTGGTTGAGTTTGCCTGGTACATCCCATTATAACATCTGAGTTTTGATAGCCTATAACTGAGTGACATTTCCAACCGTTCAGGCTTCAGTTTTCCCTTTAGAGAGTCTTCCTAGGACTCAGGTTTTCAGGAATATTTCAGCTAATACGTTTCCGCCATTTAACAAAATGAGAGTAAGGAAAATGACGTCGTTTTGCTCATCTTAAAAGATACGCTTAGAGCCATTCCCCTGAGGCAGCTCTGGCACCTTCGTGTTGCAGAGCAATGCCTTCATAGTTAATGGAGGCATACGCTTTTCTTATAAAAGGTGCTTATATTTGACCAAGTTACAAGCACCTGAAAATCTAAATGTGTGATCAATGGAGAATTACGGGACTTTTTAAAATTCAAACCCATAAAGAACAAGTGTAAAAGTGATGTTCAATGCTTCAAGGAGGGAAGAGCAGGGTGAGAGGACCCGAGAAGAAGCCAGGAGGTGTTCGAGGCTGAGGACTAGCTGATAAGACACAGAGCATTTTCTTGAGCAGCTGGGCAGCCGTTGGTTAAAGGTGCTGGTTTTTGTAGCCCCATGTAGACACCCTCACACTCCTCTGAGTATTTTTCCAGAGCGAAGGCATTTGGAGCAAGGTTCCTGGTTTCTACAAATCAAGTACTGCAGAATATGAATTTCTGGATTTGGGCCCAAAGGAGATGCATTCAGGCACAGAAGGGATTTTCAGAAGCACTTAGTTGTCCAATCTTTATTGATTCCAATGTAAAAAATAGTTACTTGGACACAGCTAGATAAGTATGTGTGCCTTTATACACCTTTAAAGCTGAAGTTTTAATCTCAAATATAGTGATGCTGTTTTAGGGGAAGAAAAAACCCTAGACAGATATGGATATCTCTGGAGTGGGAAATGTGGGCATGGAGTTAGCAATACCAGCTCAGGCAAAGGTGTACGAAGGGAACACAGAAATCGTAAGTTCTTATTTGCTGAGTGAGAATGGGTGCTTGTGGAAGAGCCACGTGCAGGCAGGTAATTGAAGATTGTTGTGGCAGCAACCAGGAGAACCTACCTCTTGCGTAGTCTCAGCACGGAACGTTAGTAACGTGGTCCTTTTGGAATACAAAATTATTTCTTAAAATGAATAGATGGTGGTGGTTTTTGCTCACTTCCGTGGGATGGTCTGAGGAAAGACTGACCGAAGCTCAGGTATGAATTGAGTCTGCGTAAGCAAGCCTCGGGGACAGCGTTGTGAAATAAGGCTTGTGACCACATAACTGCGACTTATCAAGCCCCTGCCAAGCCCAGAAGAGGAGATGTACCGTGATGGGTCCACTCACATGTGGCAGCTCCTTATGAACGGTAACTGGTTGTGTTGGAGCTTGAGATGTCTCTGAGCTGCTCCAGCCAGCTCGGGGCGTGCTGACCACCCGTTTGGGTGGATAAACGATCAACTGAACGCCAAAAGGGACAGACTGGGGACGTGACGCAGTAGGCCGCTTCTTGGAGGCTTTTGGGACTACTGTAGCCTACCCATAGGCTGCCTCTTTATAGGTTGCCTTTTTGTCAGCTCCAGCACTTCTTATTCTAAGTTTCCTTTCAGGTTGTGTTTCTAATCGAGGATTAGGGCTGCTGGAGAGATGATGAACAACATGGTCTGTGTCTTAGGGCCCCTACAAGACGTGCCACCAGCGGCGGAGCAAAGCAGCGTGGAAGCGGTGGGCTTCCTGTGTGGGGTAACGCGCCCCAGAGGCTGGCGGAGCAGCGGAGGTCTCGGCGCACCGTTTGCCTGCGCTCTGCCCGTCTCGCATTTTGTCTAATTACAATTACACCTTCCAGATACTTTTCTACTTTGCTTTTAATTACTATTTCCACTAAGACTTCAAGTACCTGGGCCTAAAGAATAATTACATAGCAGCCCGCTAACTAACGCTCCTGCACTTGAAACACTATGCAAACTGCCATATATCTGCTTCTCACCTACAAGAGCGTTCATTCTTTAATTACGGTCTCTGGAAGACCATTGCAAATCTATTTGTGCCTCCTCTCCCTTCTCTCTCTCTTGTCGTTGTTCTTGTTCCTCATTTTTCATTAGCGTGGTTTTCTCACTCGAAACTGTAATTGATGATCTGAGCAATGTTTTGGTAAACTTTAAAGCAGGGTGGTGTGCTGTGCTGCCCTTGAGCAGAGGCAGCTGTCTCCTCCTGCAGACACAGAGTGTGCTCCTGCACCTCGTTGCCTTAGGCTGAATGTTACCCACAGCTAATAATGAGAAAATAAATCTGAAAAAAAACCCAAAACCAAACCCTACTGTTTCTCATTCCTTCTTCTAGTCCTGTAGAATTTGTGTGCTTTTATCTGTATCCGTGTGGTTCAGTAACGGTGTCCATCCCTGGATTATCTGGGTGCCTGGCCAAACGGTGGGATTTTTCTCTCCCAGAACATGAGTCCTTCAGCTGCCTTCCCTGCACAGCCATGACTCCTGCTTGCTCTTACAAGCCTGGCTATTGCGCTTACGAGGCAGCAGTTAAATGCAGGTGTGCAGATTCAGCCATGCTCGGCAGGGCAACCTCTGATTTCATTTGTTTGAAGGAGGTATAGAACTTCCCAGATAAGCTTTTTAATAGAAACGTGCTATCATCTCTCTAAAGGAAACACTTCTCTAAATACCAACGCAATTGTTTGCCTTTTCAGTTGTAATTAAGCTATATCTTCCTTTATGATAGCACAGCAAACTGTTTTGCTGGTTGTTGCAGACACCAGGGTTTAGCCAAAACCCTTCTCTTGCTTTTGGAAAACCTCAAGGCTTTCATGCAGTGTGCTCTGGAGGACTAAGAGTCAGGAAGGCGCTTCCACAGGTTGTTTCTTCTTAACAAGTGCAGCCGCCCGCACGAACGATACGCTGAGGCTCTTTGGAGCGTTGTGCTTTGGGCCAAGGCTGGGTTGAACCACGCTCCCCCTGCGAAGCAATCGATGGAACAGGACAAACTCTCCTTGAGTAATTGCCACTGCACGTGGGGTTGTCATCGTGGGTGCAATATATTACCATATATTATTACGAATTTTTAAAAGATGCATTTTCAAGAGTCTTGGGCGGGTTGGAGTCCGATAGCAAACGCTAGAGGATGGCTCGATGAGAAGTTCCACTCTACACCTACTCCAAGGTAGTTACAGCTATAGAGAGGCTGCCTGCTACCGCGTTTTGTTTAGCAGTAAAATAAGCCCTGTGTTGGACTGAGGTCTTTGGCTCTGTGGGGAAAGGGCTTTTGGGCTGAAAAACATGGTGGTGGTGCAGTTTAAACAGATGCTTGCGATCTGGGTGCTGGCATAGGAAAGAGAGATTCAAATTCAGCTAGCGCTAGACTGCGTGTAAGTCGCTGGGAGAAATATTTGCAGCAATTGTTCCAGTTTCTCTATATTTTATTGCAAAATGCAGGCCATTTCAAGAGAAGGTAGTTTTCAATTTAAGGAAACTATACTTATTTGCAGTAAATAGAGATACATCTATTCACAGTACCTGTTTTACTGCAGACACAGTTTCTGCTGTCAGTAGCTCATCCTTAGCCGGTGTCATTAACGGGGGTGGGGGGGGGGGGGCACTAACCAGTCCTTCCCATTACACTCCAGTTAGTGGTGTGATCCTGGTAGGTGCAGTGAACCAGTGGTCCTGAGGAGATGGTACTAACTCCTGGTCGATGGGTTACCTCGTACTCTGACAGATGAAGCAATATCGCCTTTATTTCTCTGAGCATTTATGCTTTTGAGTACTTTGGGATTGCCAGGTTGCTGTAAGTGCTCAGGAATATCTTGTCTCGGAGCGTGCATAGCAGCGCTGCCTGCTGCAAAGGTATGTGGTTATTTAATATGTAAATCCTCGTGTGTGAAATGAGAGACTTGACAGTGCAACCATTTGTGTATATCTTTCTGGTACTTTTCTGGTCTATATTTCACAAAAATACTTGATAGCTTGCACTTAACCCGGTAGGAAAACTGCCATAATTGGAGCAGCATGTCTGGTTTTTTTGTGTTTATATTTATTTCCAAGTACAAAAATGCTTTTTGGAGGAAAAAGCAGAAGAATAGCTGGCATCCTGAAGGGAAAAAAAAAAAAAATTCAATATGAAACAGCCACTAAAGTAGGTCAGGTTTTAAATCTAGCAACTTGTCGTGCCTTTTAAAAATAGGAACCGTCAGGTATCCAGGTCTTCCGTCTGCCTCCAGGATTTTTGTCTGAGTTCTGGCAAATTCAAGACCCAGCTAGCATGATTACCGAGCTGACATCAAGGTACCGTTAGTGCGTTTCAGCTCAAAGTCTCCGTGTTCAGGATTGAGCTGCCTACTTTTGCTGAGCGATCCGGAGGACGCCCAAAGCCAGGAGGACTTTCTGGGGAGCCCAGAGATCCAGACCTTTGCTCACGTGAGCCGACCTGGCAGTTGCCTCCACCCATGTCCCGCATTATGAGCAAGTTGCAGCCATGCTCTTGCTTCCAAAGACATGACAGATGGTCAGAGTGGAAGAGACCGGTGGAAAGACCTCAGCCCAGGAGCATCTGGGTTTCCAAAGCACCTTTGGGATCTCTGGGCAACCTCATCCTCATAGATGCTGTTTGATGTAGGTCTTGAGATGAGGCAGATGGGGGTGAAGGGGAGGTTGGGCGATGAATTACTCCATGTTAAGGAGAAGATGAAAAGGGAGATTCTTAAAGTAATGACACGTGGTGGGTTTTTTAGGAGTGACGGGATGAGAGCGCAGCTGAATGTGAATTCCTGCCCAAGACCTGAGAGATGGCCAAGGTTACACAGCATCTCTGTGGGAAACTGTGGCTCGTATACCTGCAGCCCCCGTTACCCCTCCAACGCCATCACTGTCAGATGCCATATTATCTATCCTTCATTGCAGTGACATAGCTATGGGAAAGAAAGGAAATAAAGCTTGGCCTGAACCACTATTAGACTGGGTTAGCAGAGGGATTATACACTGGGAGATCTAAAGAACAGTTAAAATTAAGAGCTAAGACTCCTAGTGAGCTGCTCTCTCTGCATCCACCCTCCGTGATCTTCATTCTTTGAAACCGGACAGGACAGACGGACGTGAGGGAAGGACTGTCACTTCAGGGGAGTCTGGCCGAGGATAGAAGCATGTCAACCTGCTTGGCTGTATGGCTGGGTGCTTGGTGATGGAGGCACATGTGCTGTTGCAGAGCACGCACCCAGAGGCGTGATAGGCATGATCAGGGCGGGATCCCCCAAAAATGCAGCACTAGAAGGGGGGGGCACAGAAAGGAGGCTCACAGAGCTGATCTGGAACACCAGTTACGCATGAGGAGCATGTGTAGGAGCAGCAGCCGTCGTTCTCCAAGCAGCGACTTCGGTGGTGGTTGACCCCCGGTGCTGAGTGAGGTGGTGTGAAACCCTCCTTATGTTTGTTAGCACTCGGCTGCAAGGCTGCGGGTGGGAAGGCAAAACTGTGCCTTGATTTATGTGGCAATACTGTCTCTGCAATCAGTTTTTCAATTAAAGCTTCCATTCTGCAGCCCCAACTGCAGCACAATAGCCCAGATGCCTGCAAAATCTCTGAATTTGGTTTTCCTCAGTAAAAATGGTGGTGCCCTTTCTTTGCTCCTCTCTAAATTAGATACTACTCTGGAGAAAACATAATGTATTGGTAATACTTGGTGTGTGTCCCATTCTGTGCTGCTTCCTTATGGGCATGAAAGGGTATTCCTTTATTAGAGACAGAAATCTCGGGCTTGCACTCTTGTTTCTCCATAAAGTATGCTTTTGTCTTTTGAAAAATAGCTGTTGGGTGACACGAAGATGACGGAGTGCAACCTAGATATGGCTGTTGTGACACCTGGGAAGTTAAAGCTGCAGAAAGATTTGGCTTTCAGGGCTGAGTGAGGCCTGTGGAGGATTGGAGGTGACACTGTCATTTACATCCTTGTCCTCTGAAAAGCGAACAAAGCGACAGTCTTGCATTGCAAACTTACTGTGGGGGGAAAAAAAAGACAAATCTATTTGTAATTCATAGCAGGGTTAGAGCTCTCTGTGCTTATTTAAGTCTCTTGTCTTTCTGCGGAGCAAGCTAATGTATGTGCTAATGTAGAAATTTGCTGAAGCTCCTACCAGCATGAGAAAGGACACACTCAATGAAAAGCTTATCAGTCGTTATTAAAGTTTGCCAATGTGAGGAACGGTGTGATGGTCACAGATACCTCTCGTCATCGTGCACCTGCTGGCAGTCTTCCCAAAGGGAGATTGCCGTCGGAGCCGTTTGCTCGGGTGGGTGAGGTGCAGGTAGCTGGCTCGGAGCTGCTTTGCTGCATGCAGAGGCAGCTGGCGCGGTGGTGGGCATGCAGCCTGGATGGCTGAGATGCCTCATGGCTGCCCAGCGCCATGTGATGGCTTGTAGGCTAGGCTGGTGGAAAACTTGGCCCAATCTTCCCTCTTCTCTCTCCCAGTGGTTTTTTTTTTTTTCCTTTTAAAGTGGTTATGAAAAAAAAAAATGCTTGGGCTAATCAAACCGCACCACAATGTCAGCCAGGCTCACGTGGCTGTGAAGGGTCACCACTCTGAGCCGTCAGGGCACACGCATGTGAGAGCAAGACTAGTGCTACCTCTGTTTTCATATCTGTGCCCAAGTGACCTCCATATATTTACATCTGATTTGACTAAGGATGCTCTTTGGCATGAACTCAACGCAAGAATGAGCTTCTACTTCTAGATCCAAGGTGGGACCCATCGCCCTTTTCAGCCATGGTATCTGATGTGGTACGTGTGGTGGTGGCGGCGGTCACTGTTTGCTGCTTGACCCCCATGCAGGTGTCGATGGGTGTAGGTGCACGGCACAGTTTGAGCTGGATTTGCCCCACTGTGTCTCTGTAGGCCAGCTTATCTCACGGTGAGGGTGTAGCCATTCGCACAGGACTTCTAGTAGAAGGCCATGCTTCTCTCTGTGCGTGCACAGCCTTTCTTTTTATAGGTTTCTGCTCTCCTTATGCACTACAGAAAGGTAAACTATTGCTAACTTCCCAGTCGTACTTCCCTGCACTAATACTGGCTAGCCATAATTCTGCATCTCGGGTAACTGCAAGTCCTAGGCCCTGCAGGTCGCTCTATTAATTTACTTTCTCTTACTGACCTACAATATTCCTAATGAGGCTTCCACCTCATTCTCCAGCCTGAATGCACCAAGCCTACTTGTACTGGGAAATCTTTCAGTGCACTGAACGTGTTTCAGCCAATGGTAGGGGCACCTATAGGGAGAAGTATCTGGTCTTCCACTAAATCTGGTCCGTCTTCCACCTACGTGTGTTGCAACTACAAACTGCCCTTGCTCAACGCTGAAAGGGAGTTGAGCTCGGGGTGGGGGACGAAGGATGACTGGGAAGAGCTAGGAGCTGGAAAGCCTTTCTGTCCTGCGGGTTTGGCTTCTATAGCTCAGCAAATTGCAAGCTGAGAGGAGATCTAGTGCTCTTAGCAGAAAAGGCATAAAGCACTTGTTTAGATCTTTAAGCCAGAGACAGCAATTGTGCGAGAACAAATCAATATAAAACAAAGCAAGAAGACATCTGAGACTCCAATTAAGAAGGAGATTTATAATAATGGGGATAGTGAGGCTCTGGAACAATTTTTCAGTAGTACTGCTGGGGTGAAAAACAGCTCTGGACTTTGAGGTGGATGGTTCATAGAAGGGGCTACCGTTGAGAGTTGGAGCCCAGGACGGTGAGGTTCCAACATCTTTTGTTCCTATTGCCTGTATATTTGGATACTTATACTTGAATTTGTCTTGTATACGTGGTGTGCCCCAGTGTGAACGTAGGCATCTGCTCTCTCCGGCTCCAAGATTTCCATCCAGGAGGCCCTAAATTGTCCCACATGCAGCCATGCAGCGGAGAGGTACTGTGTGTTAGCTCTTCCTTTTCCCAGCAAAGGGATGATGTGCTACTGCTTGTATGTTTGAATATAAATAATAATTCTGTCCCCATTGTATATCCTCAGTTTCTGTTTAGCTGGAAACTTGTCCGTACTCCCACTTACCAGTGTGTGACTGTAGTTTTTATACCCGAGTCTTTCTCTGGAAAGCTGTAATGTTCCACTGACATGAAATGAAACAAACGCAACAGTGAAAGAGGATGTGTATATTTTTTAATGAGAATTGGCTTATTCCTGGAGGAAAGGGCTTACCTTACTAGAGAAAACAGGCTGCATTTCCAGAGCCTGCCATGCAAGTCAGTTCATGAAAACCTGACCCTCCCGGAGGTAGAGCTGTGCCTCCCGGTTACCCATTGCTGATACACAGCTCCGAGTCCATTAGGTTCAAAATAGCATCTGCTGGTATTAGCTTTAATATCTGCTGTAGGGTACATTTACTTCTGTTTGTACTTTTTACACAGTTTACTTCAGCCCTGCCCGCTCCTCTGCTTGAATTAGCCCCTAAATTAGTCTCATTCTCCGGTCCCTCGCAATAGGATATTAAAGTTCGGAGGAGATGGGCTGTGATGGACGTTTTGCCTCCTGTGTTATTATCCGGCCATAGCAACGGGCTTGTCATCACCTGCTTGCTCCTACACCAGAAAGCAGCTACAACCCTGCTGGCACCTGTGAGGAAGCCACGCGCGGCAAGGTGGCGGTGCCAGGTGCCCGACCAGCATCCTTGCCTCTCCCCGGCTGAGCCAGCCCGCCCGCGAGGTCGCCCCTGAAAGCACCGTGAGCGTGCGGCGGGTTGGCCTGCTGGCCAGCAGCCCGCTGGCACTAGCTCAAGGTGCGATTAGCTAACCAGAAAGCGTCGCAGATATTTTTTTTTCCTAGAACACCAATTGCTCCCTGCTGTGCTGTTCCTTTGCTCGCAGCAATTTCCAAGCTGCTGCTTCTCTTTGACAACACCGTTCCGAACGCTCTCAGGACTCCTGCTTTATTTGCAGTAGAGGTCATTACAGCTTAAGTTGCCTGGAGGTTTTGGGGGCACACCAACAGAGCCTTGTGGGAGATGGTCTCATTTTTACATAGTGCTTTGCTTATTGGAGCTCTGTTTTAAAAGAATACAAGATATCTGGTGTGCCCATGGAGATAAAAATGAATTGAAAGGTCACCACCAGCCTTTGTGTTCCCACTCTTGCCTGTAGAGATTTTTCTCAGAGGGGAAAGGCTGTGGTGTATAATTTATTGCTTTGAGAAAGTGCTGAGAGGGCTGTACTAGGAACAGCATAGGGGAAATATGATTATACCCCCCTGCACACGTGCTGGCAACTCAGCAAAGGAAGGACAGAAGGCAGTTCACCATACCAGATCGTGTCTTGGCTATTTGTGCACATCACTTAAGATGGCCAAAGGTTTTGTGGCTTTTGTAGAGGTTTATATGTTGTCTTGTGGTCTAAGTAAGACGAGCTGGAGCTCGTAGCTGCTTTGCTCACACCTTTGGAGATGCTGAGGGTTATGGTGAGGGAGTATGGAATGGGGAATTGCAGCAGCTATAAAGGCTCTGGAGCTAGCAGCAGGTCCAGAGTTCCTCTGTATAGCTGAATGTGTGTCTTTTGCACAGTATGACTCTATCTTCTATGCAGAACATATGCGATCCTTTCATCACCCCCAGGATGCTCATATTCTTCCTGAGGAGGGTGAAAATTAAGAAATTAGTTTTCAGAGAAGCCCTGACTGAAGTCAGTGGCACTGACTTCCAGGTACTCTGCTCCTCTGATCATCTGGCTTCTCCGAGTTCTCCTTCCACTGTGTTATACTTTAGCAGATTTACCGATTCCTTGATGAGCTTAGGGTTGGTTGTAGGATGGAAACAAACTGCCTGCACTGAGCACTACAATTTCTTCTGGAGACTCTTATTGTAGGCTTAAACCCGTACCCGAGAACAGTTCCCATAAATGACTCCCGCTAGAGCAGATAGACCAGCAACCTGTTCTCCACGGCTGGCAAGGGTTTGCTGCAGTCTTTTGCTGACGTGTACCATTCCCTGGGGAGCACAGCCCTACAGCCCCCTGAAAGCTGCACCTCACCATGTTCCTACTGCGTCTTACGTGGGACGTCACCAAGGCGGTTGGACCTGAGCTGGAAGTGCTGAACAAGAACGTGCCCGTTAACTTTAGGTATTTAAACTGACTGAAAGTGTACAACAGACGGAGTGATCTGGGTGGTGATCCCAGTGATGAGCTCCTCACCTCCTTCCACCCTACCAGAATCCTCTTTACACCAAGAGTCTCTCAACACCTTCTACCTGCCCCTTTCTTATGGCTGATTTACGTTTCTGAGGGCATCATAAAGCACCAAATGACCGCAAATTGCAGGGACGTTGCAATTCTCTGGCTTTGGGGCCTCTTTGCTAGTCATGTGAGGGCTTGAAGGGGGGAAATAGAATAAAGCACAGACCAAAAGCCTCAGCCACACGTGGCTGGCGTTTCAGCACAAGCGTAAATGGAATCTGAGCTGGGCTGAATGAGGCAGGATGCGTTTTTGTGACAGGAGTGAGCTAAGTGAATCTTAAGAATAAAAATGAAAGGAAAAAAATAAGTGTTAGACATATTGTGTTTGCACGACAAAACAAACCAAAAAGGTCACCAGGAAAATAAAGATGATTTTGTTGTTCTGTTGCTGGAAGAAACCCAAACCTTCCTGAGAAAGCATTCGCACTCAGGAAGATATCAGCTGGTAAAGTTTGTTTCTTGGTTTTCTCCAAGGCTTCACAGACCTTTTAATGAAAACAGACGTTGCCGAGGGTGTGTTCATGGGTGGCTCCAGAGGATCGGGTGTGCAGGTGGCTCACGAACACCACTGGAGCGCGACCATGAGCCTGAGACTATGTGGGCTTTGGGGTGGGAAGAGCGTTACTAGCTGGAATGCCAGAAACCTTCCACGTTGGTGCTAAGCAGGTAGCCCAGTGGAGTCTTCATCCTTGGGGACAGCCAAAGCCTGACTGTTCCCTGGAGCAACCTGCTCTAGCTGGCCTGCTTGGAGCAGGGGCATTGGACCGGTTGACCTCTAGAGGTGTCTCCAACCTCAACCATTCTGTGATCCAATGGTTTATCCACACGTCTGTGGGAGGGAAAGGACTGGAGCTATGTGGTCCCCCTCATTTCCACCTACCTTCTTGGCCCCCTTCCATCCTAATACATATACTGCCACCCAAGCTGGGAACCACTTTCATTGTATTTTGGAATGTGTCCCATGGAGACACTCTATTGGAATAAGTGCCGCAAAGAAGATATCAGCATGAAGAAACAAAGCATATATCCATGCCAAATGTGTTGCCAAAGCTTGAACACACACACACAAAAAATGAGTGTTTTGATTTTTAAATATATCTTGGATAGTGGTACAAATTAAATTAGGAGAGAAATATAAGCAATTAGAAGTAGATGAAAACATATATACTGCGTGCCAGCAAGTAAAATGCTAAGCCCCCCCAAAAAAAGCAACCAGCTGCATGAATTCAAGCTCCTTGGGAAGTGTGAAACTGTTAGGGTTTGGGTGGCTGATAATTTGATTTGCCTTGTAAAAAAAAAATAAATAACAGAATTAAGAGCGGTTAAGCTGAAGCTTTCAGGTTTTCTCTGCTATTTTAAAGGTACTCTCGATGCTGGGGTGACAGAGCGGCTCCACACCTGCGGTATTCCTGGGGCAGGGTGAAGGTCAGCGCTGGGATCAAATCTTTTCCCCAGAGCGGAGGAACAAAGCCTTCCTTCAGCTTAGGGCATTTGGGTGTTAAAACTCTTTGCTGCAGCTCCTTGTAGCTGAGCACACGTTTAAAGCATGCCCTGAAGTCCCCAATATTTTATGATCTGTGTGTTGTTCTTAAGTCTTTCAAGTAATTGCAGGTGTAATACCAGTCTGCTTTCGAGCGCAGTATAAACCAATTAAAGGCAGCTGGTAGTCCGTGCCGGCTACAACAGTCTTCAGATCTAGGAGAAGAAAGCGAGAATGTTGTCCTCAATTTTGCCTTAGTTCAGTCTCTCTTCAGCGCCGTTTCCTCCCCTCTTTCCTCGGTGAAGCACAGCCAAAATACATCTTGGTTTGCGGGGAGCCTTGTTCAACGGTAGTTTCTGGTTTGAGATGGGTTATGAGCCCAAAATTTTCTGTTTTCCTGGTTGCCAAAACTGACTATTCTGGAGATGCTGAAATCTGGAGGTGATGCCAACAGTTGACTTCAGTGTGCCCAGCGAGAAATTAGCTGGCTTTGGGGACGAAGCCAAGCTGTAGGGAGAAAGGAGAAGAGCAGCACAATAGAGACACGCATCAGCGTTGCACTGTTTTGAAATATTTCATGTCCAGGTAGTTGTGTAAAGTACTCAATATAAAAATAGCTCAAAATCCAGGATCATCTTTAAATTTTTTGGAAAAGAATTTGAAAGAAAAGTCTAAATGAGAAGTTACTGCAGAAAATACATGGTTGAAAATCTGATCAGTGTTGTGAGAGGTGATGATGTAGCCAGAGCGTCACGTTTCAGACCACTTAAAAATGCAGCCTTGGATAAACAGGAAGGCGGTTTGGGCACCCCGGATTTTGCCTTGCAGTGGAGTGGATCAATCTCGCGTTCGGCACTTTGGCCACTGCTCCTGGTAGGATTAGCTGGGAGATTAAGCTGCTTCCTGAGTTCTGGCATACAAATAAGAATGCACTGGATACTTTGCTCTCTGGAGATCAGAAGATTACCTTGATGCTGAACACAGGAAGCCGCAGATTTGGGTTTTTTTGTTGTTTCTGGATACCCCCACCCTCCCCCAGCAAGGAATAGATATTGCAATTCGACCCCAGAGCCACACTGGCATTTACCAAGAGTGATGGCCTGCAACTACTCATACATTCGTTCAAGTATGCATGGCTTTTGTATCAATATATGTGCTGTATCAGGACACAGAATAAATAAAGCATGCTTGAATAAGTAATTTATATTTTATATATAATCTTAAAGCTGCATCATCTGCTGCTTTCCCCTCACCTGTTTCAATTTCTTTTCCTTCTTTCAATCAATCACTGCTCTTGTATTCTTCATTTTTTCAAGTGTTCCATTTCTTTTCTTGAGCTGCTTCTTGCTCCCTAGGATTTCCATTTATATTGGTCCCTATGCCCTACGTTTCCCGTGCCCTGCATATTCTCTTTGAGAAACTCTAGGATGCTCCGAGCCCAGCAGGAGTGCAGACCTTTGCCCAAAGCTTGCACAGAACCTACTGTGCAGGGTTAACTCGGCACATGTGGAGACTCATAGGGGTTTTGGCGACTTCTTTCTCCTCCGGTTTGCTGCTGTAAATGCTCCAAGGGAAGGCAGGCTCGATGGCGAGGGGCAGCATCGGATGGGTGTCAGCAATGATTGCAGGCAAAACAACTTGCTGAGTTTCCTGCAGCTCGAAGCACACGGGCAGGGAAGCAAAGATTGAAAGGCAGACTGAATTAAACCCCTCTGTGGCAGTCGTGTTTGGAGATGTGAGAAGTGGCAGGTGGGACAGTGGAGATGAGGCTTCTCTGGGTGTGAGGAGATTGCTCCCGATTCCTCCCAGGTTATATCTGGGCGCTGTTGGGGAAGGGCTTTATGGCTTTCAAGGCTTATTTGTTCACAGGGGTTTTTTCAGGATCAATATAGTTTGACTTATCACAGGATAATCCTGTCGTCCAGAGCCCAGGTAAATTTGCTCTCTGTATCCAGATTCCTTTCTCATAAGGCTAAATGATGTCACCTCATCTCCCCAAAGGTGTGCTGTAAATTTTGGGAGCTTATTTCATGAATTTCACCTTTCCATGTTATTAAACAACCTGAACAAACCAACCAAACAAAAAACCCCCCGTAATCAGGCACAAGTCTTTATGAGCTGCTAGGAGCAAATGGCTTGAACTCCCCAAGGCTACTCGCTCGTCTCTAAAAACTCAAGGGTTGTCAACCTCCACGTTAGTTTTCAATGAAAACTGGGGGTGACTGTTCTCTGGGGGGCTTTCTCATGGTGCTGCGCAGCCAGCCGCCGGGTCCCCGGCCCGCGGTCTCGCCTGGGGTGGGACACGTCACCTCTGAGCAGGAGAAGGTACAAGTGGGGGGGGTGTCACCCTGCGACTGCCGTGCACTCACCAGCCAGCCTGGGGAACAGGCAGGGAAAGCCCACCCGTTCTTGCAAAAGCCATTTATTTTAAATGGACGTGAATAATAGTAGCATCGCCGAGATACCCAGAGCGTAAATCCACTTTTCAGCAAAATCCACCTGGGCAATTTCACCCGAAGGAGGGCTGGCATACTTTTCCTCTGGGTGAGAAGCAGCGTCAGGGCAAGCAGCACACGAAACTGTGCCACAGCAGCGATAACTTTTTGTCATTCTACGTACAGTAAGATTAACAGTATTTTGAGAATAAGGTCCGTGAATAAAGTGTTATGTAAGCTTTTTAATGATGTTATCTTTTTCACTTACCTTTGGCTTTACTCAGCATCTGGTTTATTGCTGCTGGGTTTTTAATATGTCCGTGTGAATTTAAGTCAGGGCTGAACTTCATAAAAATGTAATAATGGCCAAATGTTTAAAGGCACATGTGTGAAATGCGCAATTAACCATGGCTTGAGTGAAGTAATTAAAAATCATTCCTGAAATGTAGGAGGGCTCCACATGGTATCATGATTCTCCAAACAGCTGTTGTCTAGTGTCTGTTTTATTCCTTAATTATTTTCTCACTTCATTCCTTCCCATCAATGTACAACCGTGTGTTTTTACAGGAAAACAGCAATTTGTTTGGTTTTTCAGTGTTCAGTGCTGCTTGTCAAAGCAGGCCTGACTTTGAGGGTAGGTGGTCAGGACTGCCTAAAATCAGGCCACGAAATGAGCCACCCTATTTAAGCATCTAAAGATGTAGATACGATGGACCAGCAGCCACTCCTGAAGGTGTCTCTCTAGAACTGGAATTGCAGCTCGGCCTCGAAAGGACACTGGCAAAGCCTTTTGAGATCCAGCTCAGCCGGAGCTGTCCTCTGGTGAACCTACAGCGTCCATCTTCCACCTCCTTGAGGTGGTTCTTCTCACCTTCTTGCTGAAGAATTGAATTTCTATGGCACTTCTATCCCGTTACTTTTGTTTGTGACATACACTAAGCGTCATGGGGGAGACAGTAAGTAACCTCACAATGCATGAACATTTATGCTTGTATTTGAATAACGGGAATGTTAGGCGAGAGACTAACTCGTCCCCGGCAAAGCCTGGTGGGCTTTAGGCTTCTGAAGTCAAATATGTATTTTGCTTTTCATTCCAAGAATGCAAATCCAGACCTGAGCTAAATGCAGATCTCATAACAAGCCACTGGCGCAGAGAGCTGCTGTAAAATCATCTTTGCAAAACTAAGAGCTGGATTTGTAAACTATTTCCCGGGTGTGTGCGTTACAAACAAACGCGATGGCATGAAATGGTGGAAGCGTTTCAGTAGCATTAAATCTTCCCTACCAGCGAATGAAGTTGTTGAAATGCTATAAGGAGATAATGCTTCATTATGTTTGGAATTAATGGCTGTCTTTAAGGAGGCCTATATTTTAGTTGTCTGAATCTGAAAGGGTGACTCGAACAGTACCATCTCTCTGCTCTTTTTTTTTTTGTTTTTTGACCTCAGCTGTGCTGTCTGTCTGCTTAAACGCTGCCTCAGAGGAGGGGGAAAAGGGACCCGCTTTTCATATGTACTTCTCCTCACCCAAGGCATTTGAAGTGAAATAATAAGTTCTGAGATAAGTGCCCCGCAGGCCCTTTGGGGTGTCACGGTGCATAAGTCTTCCTGGAAACCCTACCTGCAGAGCAGAGCTAAAAATAGGGAAAGTCATGTGCTGCTTTTCATTACTTTTCCGATGAGACGAGGGCGGAAAACAGGCGTTGACTTTTCCTCGTTGTTGTGCGTTATTCACACAGGTCTGAGCAGCTTCAGTTCTGTTTATCAAAAACTGAAAAGGCGCGAAAAAAAAAAAATCTAAGGGGAAGCTTCTGTGTTTGGAGAATTACATAGAGAAGAAGGACGAGGGGACGTGGAAGGAAATCTGGGAACATTGCTGAGGCAGTAAGCAAAGACAAAGTCTTGGCGTGTAATTCAGGGTTAGGAGGAGCTGCAGGAACAAATCACGAGCAGATGTTCAAGCCTGATGTGGTAGCTGGGTGTTGCCTCTGATAGTTACGTGGTCTTTTGGGAGATGCTACACACGGACATCATGGGTAACAGCCAAACCTTGCTTAGACGAGTGAATGCGCCCAGATCCGTATGTCCAAGAGGGTGGTCCCCAATCGCCTCATCCAGCTACCGAGCAGCCAGGAGCTGGAGGGGGTGGCCCCGTGGTCCATCTCTGCTGCCTTCCTGCTGTCTGCCTGGGCTATCAGTCTTGCACCTCCCTGGCATTCCCACACCCCACCTCTGCCTCCCAAAATACATCCCTGCAAACACACAGCTGCCTCACTGCCCTCCTCCAGCTCCCTTCCCAAAAGTACCTTGTACAAGCGTCCACCAAAACTTTTAATTCCCCAGAGGATCTCCCCCATCGCTGCAAACGAGGCTAAGCACGCTACCCTCCTCAATGGGTCAACATGAAGACCTGAGGTTCAGAGGGATGGTTTCCAGCCTGTACTGCTTCAAGTCTGCTCCTTCCCCTTGGGATCTGCAGATTGCTTGTTAGGAGGTCTTCTGGCTCTCTCAGCTTCTGAAACACATAAATAATAGTCATTAAACAAATAAAAAACCAAACCCCACAGAAAACAAAAAAAATTTATCTATGACTGTATCCTTTGCCTGGTTTCATGGTCTTAAACCATCCTTAGTACGGTCATGCTACTAGGGAAGAAAAACACACACAAAAAACCAGACTAAAATCAGATTCGGCCATGATCCAGTAGCTGACGGTGAGCTGAGAATCAGGGCGACGTGCTGACGGCATCGTGGTTTGCTTTTGTGGTGCGTTCTCTCTCCCTGCACCTATTTACTTTGAAGGTCCCCACCTCTCTGGAAACGACAAGCTCTTTGAGCAGCAGCCCGGGGGTGTTTGGGGAGTGCTCATCGCAGTGGATGGTAACGGTGGTCCTGAGCCGCATCCTGGACTCCCAGTGATACAACCCCAGTTGTTGCTGGGTTTCTGCAAAAGGCGGCTTGTAGCAGTTGGCTCAGTGAGCAAATTCCAGGAGATAAGGTTGCATCTGACCCCCTTTTTATTTATTTGATTTCATCCTGCCAGCTTTGTTAATATAACTTTCATATTTAGGTAACTTTTCCATAGGTGGATCAGCCAGGAGGCTTCTCTCCACTACCCAGTGTACGCAGTCTGTGTTCCTCGTCGTTGTTTTGCCTTTTGCCGAATTCCCAGGCTGTGATTGATAAGAGTGACGGGACATCAGGACCCTTGGCTTTATTTCTCTTGTGAGCAGTAGGTTTCTGCAGTGCCCGTGGATGGGCGTGTTGCTCTGGGGATGCCTTTGCATGTATTAGAGGGAGGAAAGAGTTCCTCGTTTTCACAGTAGGGAGAAAAAAAAAGTGTGTGTGTATATATATTTTTTTTAAAGCCAGTGAATATTCAAATGACATTTACTGATGCTGTTTCAAGACTTCTGAGTGTTAAGATAAATCTTAATTTACCACCCAGGGACAGGGTGGTGCAGGGGAGCCTTGGCACGTGGTGGGGTGCCAAGGCTGGGTCGGGCGCTGGCTGTGGAACATCATTCGAGGACCGGGGAAATCGGTCGGTGAGAAGAGGGTCAGGAACCCGTGGGGCAATCAAGGTGTGATGAGGATGCAGAGCAGAGCACGCTGCTGAAGGGAAAGGGCTGAGAGCGGCTCCTGAGCCCTTGCAGAGGGGCCAGGGCGGCCTTCCCCAAAAGCAGCTGCTGGTGAGGGGTCTCCAGGGGGGACTCACTCTGGCAAGTGGTGATTGATTACAAGAAGCCTCTGGCAATTAACGTCTGAGGCGTGTAAGATGTTGAATTGCTGAATCCTGTGCTAATTAATTGTATCAGCGTGTACTCTAATTGTGCCCATCTGGGATGGGCCGCTCCATAGCGGGCTCGTAGGGTTTAAGGAGTAGAGATAGCCCAGGTTTGCCTAGAAAAGGTTATGAAATCCAGCACGACTGCGTGTTTTTCCCTCTTCCACGCAGTCTCTGCCTCTCTCCTGTGTAGGAGTGCTAACCTCGATGCTTTAGAAGCTGAAGACAAGCTGTGAAATAAATTATTTTTCCTCTCAAAGCCAAGTCTCTAGGATCATCTGAAATAGCGGGCTGATAATTTTCTACAATTATTAATCTACTGAGAAAGAGCATTAATAGTTGAAATCTCTAAATGTTTTGTTTACCCTTTCAGTTTCTCATGAATGCTGATTAGAAAAGATGGTTTTTATGGATATTTTGGAGAAAATAATTTTCCGGTGCTGATAATTTAATCCACAGATTAAATTTGACCCACTTCTCAGTGTCATTATTTCACCTCAGGTATTTAGAATCTAAAGTCCTTCCTCTATTGTGCGGTGCTTCAAATCCTAGGAGGATTATGTGTAATTATGTGACAGACTCATGGGATGGGAAAATCTAAAAATGTATGCATTTAGGGTTTGGTTTTTTTTACCTGCTGAGGAGTTTTGCCTTCTCTCATTAAGAGACACGATGAGGAGAGGAGGTTCTTTCTGCCATGAAAACACCAGATGAGCATATTTATTGTCGTGCAGCTATCTCATGTTCTCACGCAACGCTTGGCCTGTGTGATAACGCTGCCAGGCCGTGGGGTTGATGTTAAAACTGATGAGCGCACCTTTGTCTGGCTCCAGGCATCCGGAAATTTTCAGGCACGGCAGACTGCTACGCTTTCATGGGCAGCATGCTCTTTACAGGGTATCCGTAGCCTGTAAATATGTGCCTTATGGAAAATACCTACGAAATGGTTGAAGGATTTCAGTGGGAGAATTAAAAGAAATATTTCCCTGGTATGTTATTTTTGCCATAGTGTCAAGAGCTTTATAAAGAAAATGGCTCGGCAAAAAAAATAAAATAAATTCAGGTTAATTTTATGAGATTTTGCTCCCTGTGAAATTACAAGTTTTGGAGCCGGAACGCCCTATTCTGGTTAGAGGTCATCTTTTCAAAAAGCACCTGTGAGCTACTGTTTAACATCTTCAGCCCTCAGGTAACTGTTAGTAGTAACGTGCAACACTGCTGTTAGGATCAACATACTCCAGTTATAATCCCATGAATCCTGCTAAAAGCCTTCCACCCACCCCCCCCCCAATATTTTTTTTGCTGTAAACTACAGGGTGTTTTTGTCTATAGAGTTTGACTTCAGGAGTATTAGGAAGATATTTGATATTACAGCCGTTTGAATAATGACATGAAGGTGCGTGTTTTTTCCCCCCATGGGATAATTTATTGCAATTAGTTTTTCGGGTTTTTTAAGGAAATGAGTGATTTCAGAAAACAGCGATGTATGATATTTAAGGTATCAATCCAAGTCATTCCCTCCGGAGAGGTTAAGAGTGGTCAATACTTTAGGCTTTGTCTTTGAACATCAGTAGGTCTAAACAGGCTCGCTGTTTTTGTTGGAAACGGCGTGGTTTTGAAATACCATTTTTGATGGTGCATAACCATTAAAATAGTCAAGTTTCTTGTGAGCATATCTATGAATACACGCGCGTTATTTATACATAGAGCATGAGCTTCTGTCTGTGCACAAATGCAGAAGTACTTCTGGTTTTGAACCGCTGTTTAGAGAGCTGCTGGGGTTTCTTCATTCTTCGAAGCGAGCAGTACGATTTTGAGGAGTTTTTGAGTCTGAATGGAATGCCTCTGAGCTACCGAAAGCGTAACACCTACTGCTCAAAGTGCTGGTGGAAAATACAGATAATCTTTCCCCTTCTTCCGCAGAGAGAGACCTGCGCTCTCATGTGTACCTGCCTGGGAGGCTTCATCGGATGGGGCCACAGCTGGAAGAGCACTTCAACGACTAAGAGTTTGCCCAAATTTGTTCGCTGCTCTTCTCCCTCCATAGCTTTTCAGCTGCGCTGATTTTTTTTTTTCTTTAAAGCCTGTATCCCTTTATTTTTTGCGACGTGGAATATTTTGCCTTATCCTTCAGCGTGTGAGCTGCTTTAGCGTCGCGCGGTTGTTTCTCATGCTGTGCCGCTTGCGTACGCGGCGTTGATCTCACCCGTGCCCTTCTTCTATGGACTTTATTCCATTAATTGTATTTTTCTGACAAAATAGCAGCCTGTCTTTCCAAAGCTGTGCTCTGGCTTCTCTATAGATCTCTTTGGACCTACACAAACGCTCACCATCCCAACTTGCCCTCTGGCTTATTGCGAAGTATGTGTCAGTCTCTTTCTGTGGCACGTTCATGGGAAGAATAACAGCTGATGAGCCACGCTCAGAGCAGAGCTGCGTCCTCTGCCGTGGTAATGAAGGTCTCTCTTCTGACCACTGCTAACAAGTAGCACGTGTGATATGAGTGATGAAAATATTAAACCAGGGAAAAAATTATGTATTTATGAAACTTTCCATAGAAAAACCCTAATAATTCCTGCTGTAGAGCCATGAGTATGGAACAGGACTGTGTGAAAGTGAACCTCTTTGCATTATTTAGCATAGAGCAAAAGTATTTCCATAAATCCATTGTGTGGAACAGCACATTAATTCCCCTGTTTTCTCTAAATGGACCTGCTTTTTGTTTTCCTTTCATTCTGCAGCTATTTCTTGCTAAACATTGCTAGTAACTTCTTGCTAGAATTCTGTGTTTTCTGGAAAATGCCAATTTTTGAAGATGAAATCAAAGCTTGTTTGCGTACGTAGGCCTAGCGTGGCATTCAGTCAGTGAAGATGAACAGGTTAGGAGCATTTTCCGTGGCATTTACCTGGCTGTGGAAAAGCGGTCTTGTCACGCAGAGCTAATTTCCTCCTTCTGCCAAGGTTGCAAGTTTAACCAGCAAAGCTACATTCGCTGAGAGGCTGAACTTTGATTACCGGAAGCCATTTGACCTAGAACTAAATATCACTCTAATTAAAAAGTGATCCCTGCAGCCTATCGAAACCCGACACACGGAGCGGCTTAAGGACCGGCAGCTCTGATGAGGAGTAGGTCATGGGGAATGGTCGCTGGTGGGGTGACGAAGGCTGCAGGTGGCTGAGTTCACCACCAGTTACCGCGTCCATACGATGATCTGGAAGCAAATTTGAGTAGGCAGCCATCGAGACAGGATACTTGCATTCTACGGTCTGAAAAGTTTGGGAAAATGGGTTTGGTAAAAATAACAAATAGACATAGTGAGCGCAGGCCATGCCCAGGGGAGGCGAGTCCTGGGGTCTTGTCATAGTCCCGGGGGAGGTCTGGGAGAGGGAAGCCTCTTGTGGAAAGCTGGGTTTCACAGCAAGGGGCTAACAGAAAGTGAGCTGCCAACGCTACGCCGCAGCGGTACGGGGAGGGTTGGGGTGATGGCGGCACGTCCCTGTGCTTCAGTGGTGAGGATAGTACTGGTCTGGTCGTTTCCGTGCGGTTTTGGTCGTTAGCATTTTAAAAATGGGGTTTGATACAAGAGAGAGCTAAAAATGGGTTGGTGAACGCAGGAAATGCTCCACATGTATGGGTTTTGGAGATCGAAAGCGCTTGATTTGTCTGCTCAGTATGGCCGTGCTGGGTTGGGGAGAACAGGACCAAGTCACCCCAACCATGGAGGCTCGTGGGAAGGGAGCTGACTCTGCTCGTGGTTAGTTGGTGCTGTGGTTGCTCTGCCCGTGCTCAACGGTTAAAACTGGCCAGTAAACTGGAGCACAAAACCAAAAGCGGTAGGCAGGTAAAAAACTTTCGGGGAAGCAATTAAAAACCTTTGGATTCGTTGATCTGGAAATGGATGTGCTGAGTAGGCTTTGTTTTAAGTAATTATGTGTCACAAACCTGGAGTATAAGTTGGGTTTTTTCCTAAAAATCTCAAAAAAAGTAAATGAGCAGCAGTGCATTTCCCTTAACATTTCCATTTTCAGCTGTATTTGTATTATCACCCCCCTTCAAATACTGCTGGTATCCCTGTGTTTTAAATACGGGCTTATTACATACTAAGATTTTGACCCAAATATGGGACTTCACAAATAGGCATCCCGTTACCTACGGAGCTGCTGTTTCTTCACGGTTTCTTACAGCAGCATATTTAAACATGCTCTATTTAAAAGCATATTAAAAGGTGTTGTATGTTCTTGTAGCAGAAGACAAACACGGTAGCAAAGGAGTAGCTAGTATTTGTTTAATGTACTGTAAACAAGGCCAGCTCTGTATGAGGGGATTTTCTTCAAACCCAGCAGAAGAAATGGAAGGAGCCACCCCTGAAGGTGGTGGTTCCTCAAGGCTGCCCCATCCTTCGTTGGCCATGGGGTCTGTGGACATAACCAGGGTCACCTTCCTACCCCTGAGGAACAGAAGCGTCTCCTGGGCCCCCTTTCACCCTGCTGTCACCCATCTCTCGTTGCAGCTTCCTGAAGTGATGGTCAGACTCCTCAGAGGAACAGGCACCTCCTTATTAAGCTGTTTCTTGTGGATCACTGGAAACAGTCTTGTCTTTATTTCCTTTGCTCGGATTTTCCCACTGTCACATGCTTTCATGGCTCCAGCCCAAGACCTTTCCTGCATTGCAAAGATGGGTGAGCAGCTGCCTCTCCAGCCAACATCAGTGCCTTTCCTGAGGAGGTTGCACGGATAATTTGTTCATTGTGGCTGCACAAAAGCAAAGCCCTTCCTTCCTTCCTCCATCACTTCCCTGCCCTGTCCAGCCTTCGGTGAGCCCCCGGGTGACTCGGCACGTGAGTAACAGCCGGGCTGGGTGTGGGAGCGTTGCACCACCGTGGTGGGCCTTCACTGCTCGCCACCTGCCCTGGATGCTGGACGGGGAAATCCGTAGCGCGAACGTGAACAAGCACTGACGTGACTTTGGGACGACAGGACGGGCCAGCACGGTGTGCGCCAGCTTCGTGTCCTCCTGCCCTCTGCAGGAACCGGGTGGCATCTTTGGCTCTCCAGGCACCGAAACTGCTGGAGGAGCGAGCTGTGTGTTTTAACAGGAGCCATGAAACCGAATAATTTGCGTATGGATTTTTGACTCAGGGCGAAAAAGCACGGAAGATTATTTTTATCACAAGTTTGCCTTGCCCAGTGGTTAGTCATCAGAGTGTTAACGCTTCTATTTGTTTTTATAATATATAAATATTTATTTTTGTTTTACATACATTTAAAAAAACCCCTAAAGTTCAGTTCACAACACTTTCATTGATGCAGACTATGCTGGTTTTAGGTGGTTTTATAGGTGACGTATCAGATAGGATTCTCACATCCTTCAGCCATTACAAGAATTCAGGGTATATCTTGGGGTAGTCCTTTTTATCCCTGTTATATCCTTTTTTTCCCCCCCATATGCTGTCCGTTGTGGTGTCTGTAAAATAAGTGGGTGATCGTTAGCATTTAAATAAGAAGTAATTGAGGATCTTGGGCACTTTGATGCCCCCAGAGCATGACAGGCAGGTGTGCAGAGCGCCTGCGGGGGGAGGCAGGGGTCAGCATCTGAGGCTGTTTTAGGAATAAGCTATTCTGGCAAAAATGGATGTGGTGAGCAGGACTGGTTGGAGCTCTGCAGAAGTGGGTGGCAGTCTGGGGAACAAGCAAGGAAAAAAAACCAAAGTGAGCCCTAGAAGGTGTTCATCAATTAAAAACAAATATATATTAATTGCTGCTTTAGTTCATGGGAGCTGGAATAAGTCCATTTGTCTGGAGTTGCCTGTCTGGACCCAAAATAACACTAAGCTCTTCTGACACGTTATTATTAGCCCGCTGTTTTGGGGCCAGGAAACTTGCCATCGTGCAGGGATGGGTCACAGTGGGCAGCACGGGGATGCCAGCGTGAGCACCAGGTGCCTGGGACAGAACGGGATGGTCTTGGGAAGGGGAGGGAGCAGCACTGGTGACTTTGGCAGGAGCTCATTGCCTGGATGGCCACGGAGAGCGGCGACAGCCCTGCGTCCTGCTGCCCGCACGCTCCCCCAGCCCTGCAGACCAATGCAGTCGCTCTGGCGCTGCAAATGTTCAGCTTCAGAAATGAGGAAACAAGTATCCTCCTGTACTGAAGAGCAAAAAGTGTTTTTAATGGCTGTTGAGAGAAAGGCTGGGGAATACTTACAAGTACTGCTTGAAAGGATCAGTCGCCCACAGGTCTGTTGTGGGTGCATGGAAGAGCTGTCTGCGTGTCGCATCCTTCGAGAGGAGTTCCAGAAGCTGGAACTGCTTTAAAACAGAGGAAAAAAAAAACCAAACTAAAACAAAAAAAATCAGATCCGTAACTTAATTAGATCAAACAGCCTCCCATTGACTTCAAACCCAAAATGGTTAACAAGCACATGCTTCATCCAAACAATCTTATGTGGAGAAAGAAAAACCAGGGCATCTCTGATAAACCTCAGATATTTAAACACCTGGGCAGATGTCAGGGGAGCTGTTTAAAAATAAGGAAAATATTCAGCTTTTCAGTCATGTTAAATTGAACTGTTCAGTTTGAGAAATGTTCTTAGGCTAAGCTGATGCTCTGGAAGTTGCTCAGTCGTCGATAGTATTTTATAATTACTCCTCATTACTTGAAATGGGCTGAAATGGATAATCCCATTAGAAGTGGTACCTTTTCAGCACAGTGCTATTTAAATGGGAGCAGTGCCCCCTTCTTGCAGCAAGTCCACGGAGAAGGAATTTTGCAGCTTTTTCTAAAATTGTGCTGGCAGTTGTCCCTAGCAGGCTGAAGAGTGAAGGAAGGTTGGATCCCAGTGGGCTGGAGGCTCAGCAGTGCCTGGATATGCCCCTAGCAGAGGACTTGTGTGTGCCACTGGGCAGAAGCTGGCACACAGGAGACTTGCTAGCTACTGCTGTAGCTTGTCTCAGGTGGAAGTCTGATCTTTGGGGTTGCTTTATTGGATGTAGATATATTTTATCCATGGGAAATAATAATTCACAGAATGCCAGGTTGGAAGGGACCTCAGGGACCATCTAGCCCAACCTTACTAGGCAGAGCCCAGCCTAGACAAGATGGCCCAGCACCCTGTCCAGCCAACTCTTGAAGGTGTCCAACGTGGCCGAGCCAACCCCTTCCCTGGGGAGATTATTCCAGTGGTGACTGGCCTCACTGTGAAAAATGTCCCTCTGGTGTCCAATCGGAATCTCCCCAAGAGCAACTTGTGTCCATCCCCCTTGCCCTCTCCATGGGACTCCGTGTAAAAAGGAAGTCTCCACCTTCTTTGTAGCTGCCCCTTAAGCGCTGGTATGTGGGGATGAGATCCCCTCTGAGCCTCCTTTTCTCAAGGGTAATTGCTACTCTCTGACATCCTCCACACGCTACAAACAAATCTAATTCCAGGTATTTATCACAGATTTCCCTCCATGATGTGGTACCAGACCCTGGTGTGGTGGTGGGACGCAGCAATCAGCCAACAGCCCCTGGTAGACCCTGCCATCGTCAGAGCATGGCGAGGTCTCCTGCTGCAGCCTGGAGCGCGCGGAGCCCTTGCTGGGTGCCTTGGCGAGACCGCTGGTCCGGAGACTTTGCGGGCCATGGGATAACAAATTTGCTTGCCAGCCACTGGCGTGACCCGGGACTGTCGCCGTTCGGAAGAGACGCAGGAAAGGCGATGGGTGCTGTGGGAATGCACAAAGCAGGGCACGCAGGCAGGGATGCTGCTGGCTGTCATTTGCCAGCTCCTAGAAACCTTCAGCGCTGAGCCTCCCCGCGTCTGGGCAGCATATTTGTGTTTGATAGGATGCCCTCAGTAGGATTTTCTGCCGTTAATTTGATGCTACGTGATAGGACGTGCATAAAAATAATGTTCATTCAATAAATCACAAAAACACCACAAGAAATAGTGATGCTAAATGACTAAATATTACAACTTATAAGCCTAAGAATAGTAAAGTATACAACAAAAATTGGTACTGCAACCCCAAATCTTGATTACGTACCTCTATAGTAAAAGAAAAGGTTGTGTCTTACACCTATGTGTAAGTATAAAGTAGCCTCACACTACATGGAGTAGGCTGTAAGTCAATGGAGTTACTCCTGATTTATGATGAGAGAGCTTGGCTCAGTAATTCTTAAAGATAAATTAATCGTATATGATATGCTTAAGCATACAAACAGCTATCTCGGTGATTAATTTGTATTTGTGCTTCAGTAATATATTGGGAACATTCTCATCTTTTTTAATGAAGGATCACCAGGATAAATTATCTCCAAGGTTTCTAGATGTACGTAGACATGTTTTGTTTGGATTATGTCAAGAAGTGGGTTTAAACTCTGTTAAGTAATTGCACAGCAGGGTCCAGATTTGGTGCTGGAGTGAAAGTTGCACTTTGAAAATGGAAGTTTTATGTATGAGGGAGAAAAAGAAATCAGGAATGACGGTTTATAAAAGTCAAATCAGTGTTTCTCCTCTGTCTTGCCAACTGAATGTAATCAGCCACCTTAGATGTTTTTTTCCTTTTATTCCCTTACTTCTTTAAAGAGATGTAAATTTTGCTGTTGAATAAGAATTACCTTTGGAAGGACGACAAAATTCATTTCAACTTGCCGTGATGGATAATAAGACCGTTAGAGCAACAACAGAAAATCTGATTTAGGGTAACCTGGAGGCACATTGGGAGAGACTCCAAAGAAGCGTGAGCCAAGCGCCGGAGTTGGTGCCAGGTAGGAGGATGAATCCTTCAGGAAGACTGTCAGTCACTGGCAGGTCTTTGTGTATGCGCTAGGGAGGAATGAGCAGCCTGGAAAGCTGCTTTGCAGGACACGCTGGTCAACAATAATATATAACTTGGGGAGGAGCATGGGACCGCAACAGTTCACCTGAGTTACCAAATTCTGTGACTTCTTATTGCAGGCAGCTACCTCATATAATTAATTTCATAACTGATCAACTTCAACCTGAAGGTTCTTATGCTTCTCCCTTGTGCCCCTTCTTGTTATTGCCGTGATACTGGTGATTGAGTGATTGTCCCGCTCTGCTCCGCGCTGGGGCGGCCTCACCTCGAGCGCTGTGGGCAGCGTTGGGCACCGCAGGACATGGAGGGTATAAAGGTACTGGAGAGTGTCCAGAGGAGGCCACGGAGTTGGGGAAGGGTTTAGAGGGGAAACCGTACGAGGAGCGGCTGGAGTCCCTGGGTTTGTTCAGCTGGAGCAGAGGGGGCCGAGGGCAGCCTCATGGCCTCTGCAGCTCCCTCCCGAGGGCAGGAGGAGGGGCAGGGCTGGTCTCTGCTCTCTGGTGCCCAACGCCAGGCCCCGAGGGAATGGCAGGGAGATGTGCCAGGGGAGGGTGAGGCTGGGCATTAGGGGAAGGTCCTTCCCCCAGAGGGTGGTGGAGCCCTGGCACAGGCTCCCCAGGGAGGCATCACGGCACCAGCCTGGCGATATTCCAGAAGCACTTGGCCAAGGCCTCAGAGACACGGTGTGAATTTGGGGTGTCCTGTGCAGGGACAGGAGCTGGGCTCGATGGTCCTTGTGGGTCCCTTCCAACTCGGGACATTCCGTGATATTCTAGGACCTTCTATGATGAGTTAAAACCTTCCCATTTGCATCATAAGGTAATTTCTATCCAATTGGTTATAGTTGGCTATAGGAGAGAGAATTCCTTTCAGTATGCATCTCCTCTATAGAGTTGTAGGCAGTAATCGTACCCTTGCCTGACTGTTACTTTGGTAGCTCAGCAAGCTAATGTAGTCAGTGTTTTCTTCTAAGATTATCTGTCCCTTTTCTTGAGCATCCAACTGAAGACATGACATTTGGACCAAGGTGACGCTGTCAGCAACAGGGAAGTCTGCTGGTCATACTGATCCTGTCTCATTTTGTTTTATCATTTTTGTGTTTAGGACCTGTTTTATAGCCTTACATGGGTCATTGTGGATTCCGAGGTGTTTATCCTGAAGGGAAAGGCAAGAACATGTCCTTGTTGAACCTCTGGTAGACACTGTGGTGGTTCTATGGTTGTATTTTCTGCAAGCAATGGAGGCTCCTAAGCGGGTTGTTACATTGCTAAAGGGACTAAAAAACCCACAGCAATTGGATTAAAATCCTTCTCTGCATCAATATCTCATGACATTTGTGTTAGCTTTAGGATTATTGAAACCAGGCAACCAGACCTAAAATAAGTTGAGCCAAAGCGGAGCATGTTTCAGAAAATGTGGTGCAGAAACAAACCGGGTGTTATTGATTGGGGGTGGTGGTCTGAATATTGCATGAGTAAATCTCATGCAATCGCATTCCCCTCCCCAGGGAGGAGAGGAATCCCATCGCCGCCTATGTGATAATGTTCAAAGTGTGCAGCACCGTGTGCCGCCTTTGAGCAAATAGGCTGTCACAAGGAAAATGTTGAGATAAGTCAGTAATTCTGCACGGTTTGGTGGCATCTTCCCCACCCTGTGCCCATTCCTACAACAGGCACTTCAGTGTGGAGCTATACGCGGAATTAATATTGTTTGACTTTACGGTTTTGATAAGATGAACTTGCCTTTTGCAAACTAATTCTGTTCCTTAGTGAACAAAATTTACTGATTTTGGGGAAAAAGAAAATAATTTGAGTCAAGCTGTTCCTATTTGCTTAAAAAGAACTTTCCTGCTGTTAAACATTCTAATTTCTAACCTTTGATTACGTGCCACCTCTTTGTTTTGGAAGAACCCCAACATTTATCTTCGTGTTTGGGATAATGTTTTTCTCTGAAAAAAAAGTTTTGTGCGCTGTTTTGTTGGTGGGCTTCCCTCGAAGCTGGCTTGAAGTAAGGATGAAATCTCCCGGGTTAGCAAAGTATTGCTTCTGCGCCCAGGTCCCCACCAGCAGGTGAATGACGGGGATCATGTTCGTGCCTTCAGGAGAGCGAGGCTAGTTGAAAGCTGCGCACCTCCGCTTTCTCAATTTGATTGTCTTCTGACAAAGTAAATTAAGAGGCAGAAAGCTCAGTTGGAGTTGTATTCCTCAGCCTCATTTTAGCTGTTATTGGCCAATAAACTCCAACTGAGCTCTCATTCAGGGATGCCACTTTTTGTCTCGATGGCGGGTGATTTGCCTACGGAGCAGGCTTTTGGCGACAGCTTGAACAGAAAAGACTAAAGGCACCAATCGCTACTCTTTTGTACAAAGCCGATTGCTGGTTTTCATTGAATTACCCTAAGACTCTGGATTATAAATCACGGCAGACATCGTGCAAGTCCTGGTTTGACTGGAGTACCTGAAGCCGTGCCTGGTGGGGCCTCCCTGGCGAGGCTGGGTGTAATTGAGCGAGGTCTGAGTGCTGCCTCGTGGCTGGGAAATGCTCGGAGGGACCGAGGCAACGTAAGGCAGTGAGCAGCAATCTGCTTTGTGCTGCTGCAAGAAGAGGGGCTGATGGAGCTGTTGGAAGCTCGGCGAGGTCCTGTTGTACCTCCCACGCTTCTAAGGATCGCTAAGAGAGGGTTATCAGCGTGTTGTCTAAAAGCATAAATGGAGATGGGTGGATAACTCTTTCAGTTAACTTTGTAATAACCAACTCATTCACAGGGCCTGATCTAGAGCCTATTGAAGTTAATGAGAGCTGTTCTGCTTGCTCGTCTTTATTCTGACTGCTGATTATGTGTAAACAGCTTTCGGTCATCACAAGTTTGTTTATTTGAAATTATTTGCAGATTAATGCTGGTAATTCATTTCTCCTTGAGCATGCAGGGTGTTCAGCGTTTGAAATAGACGATTTCAGTCACGTCTGCAGCTCTCGCCTGCGCTCCGTTTCCGTATCCTGACTGAACGGAGCTGTTATGAGCATCCTCATTCACTTGTTCAAAACTTGATTTTCTGTACATTCGTGGTCAAGTTCATGGGAACTTCTGACCTGCTGTGCTGAGTCTGGTCAAAGCTCAGTCCTGCCCAGTGTGTATCTTGATAATGGTCGTATTATGGATGCTTAAATAATGAGTACACAGAGTGATTGTTGGGTTTATATTCTTAATGAACTGTAACATTACCAGCGACTAATAATTATCTTCCTTATAACTTTATGCAACGAGCATTGCGGCATAGAGTGCGAGGTTCCCAGTCTGTGTGTGGAGCCGGCAATCTAGTTCAAGACTTTTAACTTTCTAAAGAATTTAGATATTTATCGATATGCACATATGCATTATTTTAACATTATTCTCATATTAAGCCATGTTTTCTGGCTTTCCGTTCTCACGTTCAAATTGATGCAGAATAAGAAGGTGACAGTGGGATTTCTGGTTTATCCTATTTTAGTAAATATTCTGTGGGCCACGGTCATTTGAAGATGGGCCAGCACTCAAGTACAGATGCCACGTTGAAAGGAGGAAGGGAAGCGTGGGCCGTTGGGTCAAAGTCTGCGGCACAGAGCAGAGCTGGAGGGCGTGCTGCTCATGCCGCGGGGTGTGGGGCCCGGCTGCTGGGCATACATGGTCTCATTTGAGGATTTGTGGGACCCCTGAGGAGCCACACACAGAATTACCCTTTGCACAATTATGCTTTTCAGCTGAGGCACATGCCTTCTGGCTCCGGGCTGTGTGAGTGCTTTGGCTTGCATTGCTGAGAGGACTGGCGATGGGGAAAGGGGAATTCTGCCATGGACTTTGGCTGTAGTCAAAGCTGGTGGAGATCGTAGGTGACAGCCAGATGGCAGTTCTCCCGTGGATGCAGAAAGTTGCTCTCTTGAAAGTTTGCTTAACTCAACCTCAGAGACAGTAATGGTCTAAAGTTATGCAGCTCAAAGGGATTTCGTGCCATTTGGCTTCAACCCTTACCAAAATGTCTGGGCAGAGATCCTTCTAGCCCGATCTTGCCTACATAAAGATGTATATCTTAGGGTGTCATCTTATGAAATATGTATTTGCTGGCACTTTTGCTGTTCAGATTTTTGGAGCTCTGTTTTTAGGGAGGATAAGTTCAGTAGGTTTCCACAGTGGCTGAAAACATTTAGGTGTCTGAGCTGGCGGGGAAGATGGGGCACAAGCAGGTTCTGGATAGACAGAATTGGTTCCTAAACAGCTCTTGTCGTATTAAGGTTGTTGGAAGAGAAACCTTCAACACCTGATGTTCAGTAGCAGTTACGGTGGCTGAAATACTGCTGAGAAGCACAAAAGCGTACGCCTGGATGAATTGTGAAGGTGAGGAGTGGAGGCGTCGGAAAACAGGGTCAGCCAGAGTGCAGGCTCCGCGCAGCAGCCTTGCAGGGCGAGGGATGAGAGGATGTAAAACATCGGTGAGGTGCTGTAGGAAAGAGAATGGGCTCGAATGAATACATGTTTGGTTGTGTTAACAAAAAGAGGAAGTATGGATTTCTGCTGTCAAGAAGTATAAACAGAAACGCTGGATTTGAGCATCTCGGGGGTTTTCTGTATTAACACCTAATATTTATGATTCTAGTCCTGAAGGGGCTCTATGCTTATGTCTTATGCTTATGTCTATGCTTATGTGTCTTATGTCATGTGTTTTAAATTGTTCTTTGGCCTCAATACGCACAGAGGAATAAAAAGAGGAAGGGCAGGAGTGGGAGAACATCACAGAATGAGAACAGGTTGTAGGTTGACACCATGTTCACACATCTGTGCAGTACGGGAGCTCAACTGTGCTGTGAAAATCAGTGTCTTGCTCTGGCTGAAGCCATGAGGCACTTTCCCATAAGAGTAGGATCCAGCCCTGAACACATTGTGGTCCTTGGGAAAAAATAACCTACAAAACCGCTGAGAAACCCCTGTAGATGTGGCTTCTCTCTTCTGCAAAGCTTTGATCTCGTGGCTACTGGAAGGATGGAAACACTCTAGCTCTTCTATTGCTGTTGAGTGTTTTCTCAAGTCCCCACCTTCCCTGTGTGTGGGTAGGCAGAGGGTAGACCACCCTTTTGGGAGGGCCTGTGTCCTCCTGCTGCTCAGGTGCTCCTTGGGATGGGCCTTGTCTTGTATTCCTGCAGTTGGGTGTAGTGAGGTTTAGGTGCACCACCCGTGCTGCAACCAGGGACCCTGTCTTCTCCTTCCTCGGCAGGACCCAGCTGACAGCCAGCACCATGGGAGGGCCCCACATTTTGGAGTAGCCAACAAGCCCCAGCTTGCTCATAAATTGTATCATGGTGAGGCTGGAGCCACCATGTCCTCACCCAGCTTTGCATAGCTCCCTGTCACATGTGGGACATGGCCACAAGTAAATGGAGAGGACCCTGCTGGGTGGTGGGTGAGCATGTACCACCACAGCTGGCAGCTCGTGGGCTCTGCAGTGGCCATTGCAGGGCTCAGAAGGCTTCGTGTTGCTGGTGGTGGGAGCAGGGCGAGATGCTACATATGTTGTGGGTGCGTGGGTATCTGCCCGTGCCAGGCAGCAAGGCTGGCCTGATATGGGCAAGTCTCCTCAGCATCCCTGCCTCCCCTTGCCAGCCCAGGATGCTCGCGGTTTGACATCAATAGTTCAATGGATGATGATCTCTCTTCTGAGAGCTTTTTGAATGAAATCTTGTAAATGTCAGGCAGTTTCCTCCAGGGAAGAAACACAGGCAAAACATGTGTTGGGATCACATTTGTTCATCGTATTAACTTGTTCAGCCTTGCCTAGAAAATCAATGCTGCCTTTTAATACAGGAAGCCACAGAGAAGATGCCCCAGGTACAAGTCCATGGAAGGAGTATTCCTTCAGAGAGATGGCTGCTGGGTGAAACGAGCACTGGTCGTCTTCAGTGCTCGGGCTGGCAGGGAGAAGTTGCTGTCAAAACCAGCTGCAGCTCCATGGCTGCGTTTCCAGCTTCTCTGGCCAGTTCAGAGGCATTGCATCGTGCCCATTCTGCCATCCAGCCAGCATGGAGTGGAACCAGATCAGGCCCAACAGCAGCCCCAGGCTTGGGCTCGTGGAGCCTGTGGAGCCTGCAGAGCCAGCTCCATCAGCCCCTCGGTTCTGGATGGTTTAATCATCTGAGCTTCCTAGGCATTGCTTATCTGAGCTTAGAAACCTCTCTTAGGCAACAGTCTTGTGCAATGTAGAAGCAAGTTTCTGCGTCAGAAAGACATCTTTTTGAATTTGACTTGCTTTTTTAAAACAGCAGATGCCAGTCTGGATAATTTTTTTTTTTGTCAGTTTAAAAATAACTTCATTTGGTTTAGCTTAATTGATTCAGAATTGATTTCAGATAAACTATTTAAGCGTGGTTGTAACTGCACAGATGCTTGATGCAGCTTAAAAGTCACAGCCTCTTCTCTCACCTTCTCCTTCCTTCCACCTGTCTGACGGTCTTGTTAGAATACGGAACGTTTTTCCAGGCTTTTAATGAAGTTTTATAAAAGCTACGAACCAGAAGTCAGAGACTGAAAGCAAGTAACTTTTCCTTTTTGGTTTGGGCAGGTTTTTAGATGGTTTTACACCCTCTCTCCTCTCCCCCTCTCTTAACACATGGCATGTGAGCAGTTCCTCAGGCTGTGACGCTGAGCAAGACCATGCTGTGGCATCGTCATTCGTCCTGCTCGGCCCTTGGTGGCTTCAGTTTCAAGTTGCTGCTGTCTTCTAGTCACTTTTCAGCCACTCTTGCAAGGACCCCTGGGCTGCCGTGGGGTGATGTGAGTGGGAGTGGTGGTACCAGCATCGTCCAAATGCCTAAAGGAGCGTGGGGAGGCAGCGGTTTCTGCAGGAGCACGTGGGGAGAGGAAGGCTTGGGAGGGAGACGTCAGGATCTTTGTGGATCACTCTGGGTCCTCAGTCAGGACCCTGGAACATGCTTTAGCAGAATCCAGGATCTGGGCTATCGAGGCTCAGCTGAATACCAGCAAAAATTATTAGCTTGTGCCTTTTATAATCTAAATCAACCTGTGAGGGCCCAAAGAGGGGGTCACAGGAGGTGGAGAAAGCGGAGTATCCTGATCCTACTGCTCTAAACTGGGAACTTGCTGAAATCTGATGTAAGTGCTCTTGTGCAGGTAAAGGGAGAATTTATCCTGACAGTTATACTACATATACAAGGCTCTATTTTCTTCCTGTTTATGCCAGTTTTACTCCATTGGCATTTATTCCTATTGTAAATCACAAAAGAGCAAGTCCTTTATTACTAAGTAATTTAAAATAGCTTATGCTGTATTGTCTGACCCTTACAGTGATTCTAAACTATTCCTTCATCCCCTGCCGTGTGTGTGCAAATAAAACGGTCAGGAGAACTTTTCCTTAAGAAAAAGAAAATGTAGGTGGCTTGATTTTTGCTGTTAACGTTGGTGGAAATTTTTGCTAAACTAAATATTGATATAGCTGAATATTTTCCAGTGCAAATTTCATTTAAATTAAACTAAAAAGGGCATTTTTTTTTCCTTTTGGTCTCAGCCTCTTTGTCAGCAGAACGCTTTCATCTTCTTTTCTTTATTTCAGCAACTTCCAAATCTGTTTTATGTCGGAAAGGAGCAAAGTTTGCTCATGTCAGCCTGCTCCCCTTAGCCCAGACCAGCCCTGCTGCGCCTCCGTCGGTGCATTGACACGGGGTAGGGTGAAGTCCATTGGGTGGGTGAACAGCACGTGCGGGCGTTGCACCTCAATCATGCAGGCAGGGCAACCTGCTACTTTTCCCTTTCCTGCTGATTCATTTCCATTTTGGGTTCAGTTAATGAAGGACCATCTGCTGAATATTTAGGATTCGGAGCTGCACAGTCAGTACAGAGGCCTGGTTTTGCCAAGTTCTAGCAGAAAAAAATGGGGCAAAATATCTTGTTTTCCTAGGTTTTCTTGTGTGTTGAGTGGAGGCGCCCAGACAATACCGCGCAAGGAGGTCTTGGGTCCCAAAGAAAGAGTTGGGGTATGGAAATCCCCATTTTTATTGAAAAACCTTCCTGCACTCTTCATCCACAGGCTACCCCAGCCCTTTCATCCTCAGAAAGATGCTTGGTGTTGCTCCAGAGGGAAACAAAACCCATCTGCATGGTGCTATTTCTGCTCTGTGTGGCTTCTTCCATGCAAAGAACAGCCCCAGCCCAAGGATGCTGTAAGCCTGTAGCCCAGGGGGTCCTTGTGCAGGCGGTCACCTTGGCCAACCAGGGCAGCCCTGGTGCCGCAGCCCGAGCGCGGGGGTCCTGGGATGTCCCCCACTGTGCCACCACACCGGCAGCTCACGCAGAGGGGAATTAGTGCTGCCTCTGATGTGTTGTTTTCAGTGCAGTTCAATATCGTTTGAGCAAAGCCTTAAATGTTCCTTGAGCAATAGCTTAAACCTTTTTCTGCGCCTACGTCTTCCTCTATGTGGGCTGGGTGCTCACGTGTGCTCATGTGGTGGGATGTTAAGCTTTTTGGATCTTGCTCTTAATATTTAACAGACACTTATGAAATCAGCTATAATTTAAGATATAAAACTATCAAACCCTTTTGTGACTTATGAGGACCTAGATAATGAGGAGGATGTTAGGTATCCTTTTATTCTTATTTTTTGAGGTTGGAAGAAGAATTCATGCAATCGTTATTTTTATTACAAACATTTTAAAGCATATGTGGATATTTTCATTACTGAGTGCTATCTTTAGCTCTTCCAATTAATTTCAAATTCTGGGAGTCCATATAAGCTGGCAGACTTTGCTGTGCTGAGAAACGTATTAAGGACAGCTTATGATACGCTAATTAGGAGTGCATTTAAAGAGCCAATAATCTAATAGTTTTGGAGAAATCTGCTTACGCTTTTTTCCATTTTCATCTCTAGCTTCTTGAGTGTGTTGTTTTCTGAGAAACACAGCAGCAGTATAAGGGCAAGATTGTCAGCTGCTGGAAATTAAAGTACTGCTAGTGAACTTGCTTAGATGCTGCTGAGCTACTCCAGCTGAGGATACGGTCCCCAAAGCTCAGCCCTCAAGAATTCATCTGCTGTGGTTTCCTCCTTCTTGTGTGAAGCTCTTCCATCGCCTGTGCATTGAAGTCTGTTCTGCAGCCAGAAGTTTATTTCTTCACCTGGGGAAAGATGCAAAAAGAACTGTTAAACTCATCAAATCAAGGCCTTGTTCCCATAAAAATATACTTAGTGATAGATATAAGGAGAGAACTCTGCTTGGAAGTACCTTGGCCGTCACCAGAATCTGTTGCCATTGGGAGGTTTCGCATGGAAATAACAGTTGGTTGTTGACCCTGGAAATTTCTTTATAGCGATAATATCTGTGTTGATATAACAATATAAAGGGATGTCTTCTGTATTTTGATGAAAAGACCAGTGACCCAGCACTGAGATCTGAAAAGGTCTTCCGATTTCCCCTGCGCCTGTTGCTGTGCTGGCCTCCTCAGAGGGGCCTTGCTCTGTCCCTGTGCCCCTGCCCCTCAATGGCTGCTCAAGAATCTGGGCAGGCAGACGCTACTTTCTCATTACTCATCTGTTGCAAATGTTCTAAGTTCCAATTAAAAAATGAAAAACACGCTGGAGTTTCTGAAGATGGGGGCGGGGAGGAATCGGACAAAATGTAAGGTTAATCACCATGTTTTGGATTTCAAAGTGAATTCGAAACTTCTTTTTTGATGAAGAAAGAAAAGTCTAGAAAGTTTTTTTTCCCCCTTTGTTTTTATGCCCCCTCTGTCATTTATTTTCTTGTTGTTTTGGGTTTTTGTTTGTTTTGTTTGGTTTTTTGTTTGTTTGTTTGTGGGTTGTTTTTTGTTCGTTGGTTGGGTTTTTTTGTGATGTTGAATGGATTTGCTCCCAGGAGGAGGGGTGAGGGGAGTCTGTGATCTTACAAACCAAGCCCCAGTGACTGGGCCAAGGAAGCAGTGGGGAGGAGCTGAGCTGCTGGTGGGTCCACAGACAAGATTGCAGGAAAACCCACCTTCTTGCCTTCGTCCTCTGCTTTAGCTCCTCATTAGGAACTGAGCACAGGGAACATCTCCTGGCTGTGATTTCTTGAATTGTGAATCCTGTCTCTGGGTTAGCCTGTCCTCAGAAACCTGTTGGAGACCTAGGTCCTGCATCTCTTTGTTTTCCTGCATTCTGCATCTAAACCTGGCAGCAGGGCAAGAAGCAGGACAAAGAGGACAGCACACTGACTGCCTGAACATGCATAACAGGTAGTTTTTCTTAAGAAACCCACACCTGGAAGGCGAGGATAGGTTGTTCTGCATCACCCTTTATAGGATCTGTCACTGCTTGGGCTGCAGCTATTGGACATCCAGCACTATGAGTAGATAACCTCATGATAGGAATTAAAGAATGTCTTCTTTTTTTGTCTGAATTGAAATGATAATAGGGAGCAGACTGCTCGCAGGATTTGCGAATTAATTCCGCAGCAAAGGCTGATGCTGGCTTCCCTCTATTCATAAATAATATGGTTTTGCCTTGTGCTGCTTAGCAGAGCTCAGCTACAAGAGGAGCTTTAGAACTTTGTGGTTTTATTATTTTTAAGTGCAGGAATGGGCAAAGCCAAATTTCAAGACTTCACAATAGTGGAAGTGCTTGAATTTATTGTGGTGTTTTTATTAAATAACAACAAGAGTTCAAAAATACTCTTTCTAGTAATTTTTATGAGACCTTTTTTATTTTCCAAATGCCTTTTGCAATGAATCTAAACCATTCTTGGGCCAAGGCCTTTGGCACCACGGAGTCCTGGATCAGCACCAGGTCAGTGGCTTTTGTGCGCGGAGTACGATGCCGACTGGAGTCGCAGTCACAGCCCTGCTATGTGGGTCGGATCAGCGGGTCGGCATGTCTGACTGGCATACGCTCCGGGCATCTTGCCTTTGCACTGCTGAGCTCTCCAGGAAGGTTTCACAGTAGAATATAAGGTTGAAGAAATTGAGAGGCAGATTGTGGTTTTGTGTTACATACAGGAAAGCCTCATATCCAGCGTGCCAGAAGGTATTATTGACAATAGAGAAGCTGCAAGGAATATACTCGTCTTTTCCCTTAACTTATCTGCCTGTTTTTATTTTTACAGCCTAAGCCCCATGCTGTGCTTATCGTTGCACCGAGCACGTGGTGACTAGAGCAGAGCTTTTCTGCTTGATAACATTTTGCTTGCATTCATCTGCAAATGCCCAAACAGGGTATCGATGGCTGGGGGCTTCTATCTGCTGGTCCCAACCCCTGGGAAGTCACCGCTGGTTGACTGTAACAGGGATCAGATGTGGCACCACTCAAGTGCAAGCTGCTACTGAACTTGAGGGTTGCACAGTGTACCGAGAAGCTTAGCAGTGGTGATTAATTTTGGCTAGGAGAAATGAGATACATTTCCCCCCTCTAAATGCTTTAACAGGCTTACGCAAATTTTGCACGAAAGGAGCGACTCTGTAATGAAACTTAATGGCTAATTGCACTCTGTTAATAAAATTGGAGATGTCATCAGCCACTGAAAAGGGACTGGTAAATCGTATAAACAATAATACGCAACCTAATATTGCTTGAGTACCAAGGTGGGAGTTTAATAATTTTAATCATTAATTTTTACTGATTTGTTGATCAGTCATTGACGCCTCTTCAAATAAATCACGGAAAAGCTGATGGGTACCTTAACTCTGAAGGCAAGTGAAGTATTCAATGACACATCAATACCGAGCTATTAGTTGGGCTTCCCAAGGAAATGAGATCTATGGGGAGGTGATTTCTGTTTCTGCTGGTTTGTCTGCTGATCCAAGACCCAATTAATGTTGAAAGGGTTGGGTCAGTTTGAAGCACGCTTGATAGAGGAGCCTCAAAGACTGCTCAGTTGCTAAGCCTTGTGGAAATAGATGGCTGAACATAAAGGAGTGTCCTAATAGTGCTTTTTTCAGGAGAAAAATAGCAATGTGAGCTTATCTCCCAGTAGACATCAATGAATCGCAAAGGTGAGAGGGCAGGGATTGACTGACAGAGAGGTCTTATAAACTCCCCAGTGTCAGGAGAGCTTCAGTGAGAGCTTGGCCCATACAGAGCCTCTCCCTTGAGGAGCAGCCACTGGAAGCTGGGCAAATGTAAACATCTCCTCCTGAATTCCTAGTAGCTCTTCTAAGCAGGCTGGGTGGCGAGTCTGGTGCTGTCAGTCGTGTGTGGGCAGTTGGCACAGAAAGTCATGAGAACATCAAACATTGCTTGAGGACCTCAGTCCCATTGATTTTAAGTGCTCCTCTGCAGCTCTCTTCTCTACCAGCACAGCCTGTGATCCACTAAAGAAGAAGGAAAACAGGCACTCTCTTGCCTCTGCTTATCTGGCCTCATGGCATGCTTTGGCCAAGATTTGGAAATGCATTGACTTATGCTATGGGCAGACAGGATTTTCCCTGGGCTGCCTGGAGAGGCTCCCAGGCAGTCACAGCTCAGTGCTCCAGATTTCCTTCCCAGGTGGAAAAGGCTTAGGGCTGGCAGAGCCCCCACTTCCGCTCCCCATGCCAATGCCGGAGGGAAGTGGGGGTGTTTAAGGCAAATCAGCTTGTCCATTGCAAAGTGATTGAAGTGAGGGTTACCGACTTTTTAAGTGCTAGATGGGGTTGTCACTGCATGATTGAACTGATTAAACGTAATTACAGCTGAAGTGGTTGGGTCCTTGACAGTCACTGCACTATCCCTTGACCAAGTAGAGCAACCTGGCCAGTTGACTTGGTCTCCCCACACTGGTGTTGACTCTCCATAGAGCCACTGTAGGCTGGACATACTTTCCCCCCAACTCAGAACGTGTCAGGGTCTTATTTTGAGCCTGTTTTCCCTAGGAAGGTCGCAAGACGAAGGCTGTATATAAGCTCTTCCTGAAGAAATCATGCCAATGGCCAGTGCAAGGCAGGCATGAAACAGCACAAAGCATGGGACATCTACAGTTCCTTTCTCAGTCTGTCCCTAATTTCAAATGGTCTTTGGAGATTATTCAGCTGATGAGGACTGTAGCATGTGGCTTGCCTGCTGAATTCCTCATCTCCTCATACATATTCTCCTGCTGTCTCCCACCTGCTCCCATTCTGTATCCTCCATAAGCATTTTAATCCTGGTCCTGCTGTCAGGTTTTTTTTTTTTTTTAATTTTTTCCTGGGGAAACTCAGTCTTGGTATTCCCCCTCTCCCAGGGAACCTGGAAGAATAGGTTGGTCAAGAATGAGACCATACTTTTGGTTTTTTTCCAGGTAAAATCAGTGCTAAATATATCATTGGGTACTCACAGAATCAGAATCCCAGACTGGCGGGGGTTGGAAGGGCCCTCTGGAGCTCACCCCGTCCCACCCCTGCGTGAGCAGGCACCCCCAGAGCAGGGGCACAGGGCCGCGTCCAGGCGGGGGGTGAATGTCCCCAGGGAAGGGACCCCACAGCCTCTCTGGGCAGCCTGTGCCCCTGCTCTGGCACCCGCACAGGGAAGGGGTTTGTCGTCATGTTCAGGGGGAACTTCCCGTGTTCCAGCTTGTGCCCGTGGCCCCTTGGCCTGGCGTTGGGCACCGCTGAAAAGAGCCCGGCCCCATCCCCCTGACACCCACCCTTCAGGTATTTATAAGCACTGATGAGATCCCCCCTCAGCCTTCTCTTCTCCAGGCTGAACAAGCCCAGGTCTCTCAGCCTTTCCTCCCAAGGGAGACGCTCCAGCCCCTGATCCCCTTGGCAGCTCTGCGCTGGCCTTGCTCCAGCAGTTCCACATCCTTCTTAAACTGGGCAGCAGCGCTGGTGCTTATAGTCTCTTGAGATCAGCCTGCTTCTGGATAGACCCAGCTCCTGCAGCTCTGTAGTACAACGAGCATGAATCCGTTCAGAGCAAACAAAGCATACTGTGAAGTGTAGCAGGGGCTGGTAACCTCTGTGTATGCAGCTCCCCCAGAAATTATTGTTGTTATAAAACCACATGTTTCTTCTTAGTATAATCTTATACCAGCAATGGAGACAAAACATCTCTACTTTGTTTATGTTCACTTTTAAAAATGAAAATGAAAACAACCCGATCGTTGTTAGTGATACGGTTCAGGATCTGGGGGAGAATCAGTCATGGATGTGTTGGTTGGAATTGGCTTTGCGGATTTTCACTCCAGCCTCCCACATCAAGTGGGACTTTTGCCAACCCTAGGTCTGGCCAGCCATGGTGGTGTCTGCCAAAGCTTCAGCCTCCAAGGATGACATTTCCACAGCTAGTCTGGGTCCTCTTCCCAGGGGATACGCTTCTGTTGTATGTGCAAAAAGAGTTTGTACAAAATCATTGCTATGACTGTGTTTTTGTTAGTGTTAAAGGACCTTTTAGAAACAAATCAGATAGACATGGGCACTCTCCATCTGATGACAAGTTTTCAACAAGAAACACATTTTTAAGAGACTTGCTAAGAGAAAATACTATTTGTGATATTCCCTCCTAGGTCATTTTTCAAAGCTGGTTGGTTTGATGGGGATTGGTTATCTTCAGGCTGTGCTGTGAGCTCCTGGACCTCTGCGGGTGGTGGTCAGGCTGTGCTGTGAGCTCCTGGACCACTGCGGGTGGTGGTCAGGCTGTGCTGTGAGCTCCTGGACCTCTGCGGGTGGTGGTCAGGCTGTGCTGTGAGCTCCTGGACCTCTGCGGGTGGTGGTCAGGCTGTGCTGTGAGCTCCTGGACCTCTGCGGGTGGTGGTCAGGCTGTGCTGTGAGCTCCTGGACCTCTGCGGGTGGTGGTCAGGCTGTGCTGTGAGCTCCTGGACCTCTGCGGGTGGTGGTCAGGCTGTGCTGTGAGCTCCTGGACCACTGCGGGTGGTGGTCAGGCTGTGCTGTGAGCTCCTGGACCTCTGCGGGTGGTGGTCAGGCTGTGCTGTGAGCTCCTGGACCTCTGCGGGTGGTGGTCAGGCTGTGCTGTGAGCTCCTGGACCTCTGCGGGTGGTGGTCAGGCTGTGCTGTGAGCTCCTGGACCACTGCGGGTGGTGGTCAGGCTGTGCTGTGAGCTCCTGGACCACTGCGGGCGGTGGTCAGGCTGTGCTGTGAGCTCCTGGACCTCTGCGGGCGGTGGTCAGGCTGTGCTGTGAGCTCCTGGACCACTGCGGGTGGTGGTCAGGCTGCGCTTGTGAGCTCCTGGACCTCTGCGGGTGATGGTCAGGCTGTGCTGTGAGCTCCTGGACCTCTGCGGGTGATGGTCAGGCTGTGCTGTGAGCTCCTGGACCTCTGAGGGTGATGGTCAGGCTGTGCTGTGAGCTCCTGGACCTCTGCGGGTGGTGGTCAGGCTGTGCTGTGAGCTCCTGGACCTGCTGCCCTTGGGCACTGGGGAGCTCCTTCCTGGTAACCACTGGTTCTGGTGGATTGTGTGTGGTGCTGCCACCCTCTCCAGGTATTGCTTCTCTCCTGGAAGCCTGGTCCATCTCTCCTCATGGAGCATCAAGAGAGCTCCACTGCTCCAGAATTGGGCTTAATCACAAGAACCTGACAACCTCTTGCACAAATAAACTGAAGGTTTATCATTGAATTCAAGATAGTTGCTTCAAACAAGTCAGTTTCCATAAATAACTATTTTTAAACTTTTTTCCTCTCGGTTTTTTGGGCTGAGCTCACAGAGGCCACAAGCTGTAAGAACATCCTTGGTTAATCCTGCTTAGCCTGTGCAGCCCTGGGCGGGCTGGTGTTTAGCCGTGGCCTGTGGAAGCCGAGCAGAGGAGCTGCTGGGCACAGTTGCAGCTCGGGGTCTGCAGGCTGCCGCCCACCCCAGCACGCCCGGGGCTGGGGGTGCACGCTGGCTGAGCCTGGAAACCTGTGAAAACCCTGGAGTAGAGGAGCTAATAGAAAAATGAGTCATTTTCTTGGTGCTTCTGCCGAGTTGTTTGTTTTTTTAACTGTGTTACTCTTCTCCTACTGAAGCTAAAGGGAATTACACGAGTTTTTATAGTGCCTGGAATATATAAAATCTGGTGTAATAGGTTTCTGGCTTTAAAATGGAACATATTCCAGTTATTCAGCTGTTCCTCCTACATACAGTGTTTCAAAACAAAGAAGTGAAAACTAGGCGTGAGACATTGAAGTACAGGAAACACAATTTTAATTCAAGAAATCATTTTTCTTCCTGAAAGGAGGTTTGTTTTTGTGATGGTTGCTGTTTACTGGGACAGATTTGTGCTATCTCACAAGAAATGCAAATTGCCGTTTAAAAAGCTGTTTATTCTTGCTTAACACTATAAAGCAGCATTTTCTTATTTGCATTCATGTAAGGTTATGTATTTTGAAATTCCTTTTTCATATTAAAATGTCATTTTTTGTTGTTTTTTTTCAGTGAGCAAACTAAACCAAAACCCTTTCTGAAGCCTGTGCTGCATTTAGGGAAACTTTCACCGCAGAGCAAAACAAGAACAGGCTCTTTTCAGGACGATATGATCCCTGGTGCTGGCAGTCGCGTGGGTTTTGTAGCACCTACAGCGCTTCCTCCTGCTTCGGGGACCCCCTCATGAACTGTACTTTCATTGCTTTTGCGTAGGCTGATGAGAAGTTAAACGTTGCACCTGGCTTTCAGAGGAAGCGGGGGGCTACGTGTGTGTTTGAAGTCTGATTATGGCAGTGGTCTGAAGCAAGGCTTGACCACCTTTTCTGCCTCTGCAAGCTGTGTGGAGGCAAGAGTCCTGTCCACCCCATGTGCCTGCGTGAGCAAGGGAAGGAGGAGCTCTGGGAATAGCCCTCAAGCTCTTTGGGGACAGCGCTGGGCTCAGCACTGGAACAGGCTGCCCAGGGAAGTGGTTGAGTCACCATCCCTCAAGGTATTTAGAAGATGTGTAGATGTGGAGCACAGGGTCATGGTTTAGTGGTGGACTTCATAGTGTTAGGTTAATGGTTGGATTTGATGATCTTAAGGGTCTTTTCAGACTTAAGTGATTCTATGAGTCCATCTAGCCAACCCTTCTGGGCTGTCTTGTCTCCCACCGCTGGTGGTTCAGGCACCCAGCAGCTCCCATACAAGCACAGTCCAGTTTCTTTGTGTTTAAGAAGTGCTCTCCACCATTTAAATGTTTCCATCCTTACCCTAATGAGATGCCCAAGGCTCATCTGCAGGTGGTAGAGTGCAGGTACGGTCCTCCTGGTGAGGTGCCCCGGCTGGGCACGTGCTGCTGACCATCGCTCCTCTAAGTGTTGGAGGTGCCAGGTTGTGCTTCGTGATGGCAGGTAGGGCAGGGCTGGGCTCCGACAGCTTAGGTAGCTCGGGGGAAGCTGGAGCTTGGAGCTTGTCCATCTAAACTCAGTTCACACTGTCGTGGATCCTGGAGGTACATACAGGTCTGCGGAGCAGACAGTGATTTTTGGTTCGCTTCATCTTAGTGTTATGTTAAAGCACGGGCCTGGGGAAAGGTATTTGAATGTTCTTATTGAACGCCGGCCCCAACCTTGTTCGGCTTGGTTGCCCTCCGTTGGTTTGTCAGCAAGTCCCCTATTATGGATGTGCCACGACGCGGACCTTGGCATGGCTTTGAGCAAGCTGTAACGTAACAGTGCTACTGTCAAGTTAATAGGTTCAGGCGCCTCTGCACCTCAGGGTGAATCTCAATGCATCTTGCTTCGTTCGCTGCTTTGCTTGGCTGCAGAGGGGATGGGAGGTGGAGGCAGGCTAATTCTCTGCCAGCTTGTACGAGCAGCAAATAGAGCTTTGGTTGTCAGAGTGGGACAGGGGGAACTATACAGACCATGGGAAGAAGGTCCAGAGTTGGCCTATTTTGAACATTTCTGAACAATCTTGGTCCTGGGTAAGGTCTGGTACCTTCCTAGAGCTCATGCCATGGAGCTTGATTCCCTTCTGCCCGCATCTGTGATTCATCACAGTCTCAGCTTAATGAAACTTCAGGTTTCCTAAGGAGGACGTGATCTTTGCCATGTTGTGTTGGGACCTGTGGCTAATTTCTGTAGCATTGTATATACGTGCTCTTTCTTTAGGGCTGAATCTACCTCCTTAGTGCTGTTTGTGATGAACTCTGCTACCAGAGGTATTTTTTTAGATAACAATACATTTCTGAAAGATGTATTGTCAAAGTGTGCGAATGGGAGGAACGGTTAAGAATTTAGGATTCTTTTCGAAGAGGTGATTTTTAATGTGTTTGATTTTCATATGTCTCTCTGCCATTTTAGGTGGGGGAAAGTCAACATATTACTGTATGCTCAAAACAGCCAAATAAGTAAGACATGTTTACTGCTAGACTATAATGCTGTTGGAACAGGTCTGGCAACTTCATCTGTTTTGTGATGCCAGGAACAACAAAGTGTTGTTTCAATTAAGCCCGTCACTTGTAGATCATTTCTTTGCTTATTTTAGAAGCTTCATTGAACCCACCGCCTGCAATCTGTAGGTTGCAAACTGCTCAAGGAGCAGTTCAGGCAGGAAGATGTAGTGTAGGAAGGTTTCCGTCTACACTTCTCATAACAATTCCCCCTCCTCCCCCCCCAAATCAGTGCGGTCTTGGAAAGATGCCATTTTTGTTGTGTGCAAAGGAGGTATCAACCTGGCGTGTTGTGATCTAACCAAGAAATCATGAGTGTCATTCTCTGAGCGTGCCGGAATAAGAGGCTGGGAAATTTAGAAGTACCGGTTGCAGGGGCTGCTATTTTAATACAGAAAGGGCAGAATACGTACTTTCTGTGGCACAGGAAAAACATCACTACTGGGCTAACCTTGAATTGCCGGTTTAAGGGTGTCAGGCAGAAGCGAGAATTACAAGGCAGTGTGTCACAATGACTTTCTTTTTACTTGTAGTGAGGGGACCCAGTTTAAAAACAAAACAAAGAAAATCGTCCTCAGAAATCCTGCCTGGAAGTCCTGCACCAGGGGGACGTTTTCTCAGTGCTGATGCTCCAGGCAATTCAGTTTTTATTTCCAAGGTGAAAAGAGAGAGACTGTTGCCACGAGTACATCCCATGTGCAGCACTGGTGGAAGTGGAGGTACCCATGTTGTCCTCCCATTTCTTTTGGAAGAGTAGCTTGGCAGCCAAAACCTGTAAATCTTAGCAGAGTGTGTGCACACAAGCAGTCCTACAGCGTGGAGAAGAGCAGTCCATCTCCTTGGATTAAATTAGCTGACCTTTTGATAGGTGAAAAAAAAAAAAAAAAAGAGCAAGAGTTAAGTCCTCCTGCAAGAGCATTGAGGAAATTATTCTTAATTCTTTGCCCTGGCAGGGACGCATGATCGTGACCCAGCAGTGGTGGTTGCATTGGTAGCCCTCTCCTCCTGCGGAAAGGGCAGCAGAGAAGGTGTCGCAGTGAGGTCTCTCTGATGGCTCAGCTGAAGTAGAAAGAGGCAGAGTTAGTACAAGAAATGTGAATGCGTCAGGAAAAGGGTGTTCTTTGACATGTGATTTCTGATATTCCAGAGCAATCCACAAAAATCCTTTTTTAAAAAAACAATAACACACTAACATAGGTTAATTCTGTGGAGAGGAGAGGAAGCCTGTCTTACACATGTAGGACAGAGATACATACAGTGGGTGGGATTGTACAGAAGTCTTTCAGAGCTGGGCTCTCCCACCTGGGTAGACGTAGTGGCTGTCCTGGCAAGCTGAGCAGAGACGAGACTGAAATGTCAACAGGGTTGTTTTGGGTCTTCCCTGGCTCGTTTGGGTCTTTTCAATCCATCTATGAAGAGAGCAGCTTTGCTCACCAACTTTGCTTTGTGCTGCTAAACAAAGAAGGATAAATGTTTAAGGGCTAATAAACACTGAGGAAGAATAACTAGCGAGTTGTTGAATGGTTAGACAGGCCTAACTGGGAACCAAGTCCTCATGTTTTTAGGAACTATTTCCTTCCCTGAGTTTCATAGAAAACTCACATTGAAAGAGCTTTTTGCAAAGGATGCTCTATATTTGTGCTCCCGTAATTAACTGAAGGCTGAGACAGCACCAGTTAGACTGGAAACCATCTGCTTTGGGGCTGCTGCCAGGCATGGAGAGTCTCAGTGTTACAGTTCCTCCCAAACGCAATTATCTCTGGCCACAGTTTATTTGCTGGTGAAAAGTTCCATTTACACATTTGGTCGAGACCTTGTTGGAAAACAATGGTGTGAGAGGTAAATGGAAAAGTATCAGAACTCAGGTTCTGTAATTATTTCCTTTAATCTGAGCAATAAGATCTTCATGACATGTGAAACTTGTAGGATCACTTAAAATGTAATTAAAATGAGATATATACGTGAAATAGGAGACCCGTCATGATTCTGCTGGAAAATGTAGAAAGTATTTGTCACAAATAAAATGCTTCTCCTCCAGGAAAATATTTACCTGAATCCTGCAGCAGGATCCATGCGGGAGAAACCCCTGCGTGTGTGCAGAGCTCCCTGGAGAAACGGGTGTTCTCCAGACCGGCCTCTGCTTGGTCACTGAATGCTTGCCATGATGTCCTCCTGCGTTAGCCACGTGGCCCTACGGAAAGACACGGGGACAGTATGAGCAGGTGTAGGTCCGAGAGCAGAAGCCTTTACTCCTGCCTTACTCATCAGCTCCCTCCTGCCCTGCTGCAGCACTAGGAATTCACAGCATCCTCGTGTGGCTTCCTTCATGTGCTGTTTGCAGCTGATTTACCTCCTGCCCCACTGTACCAGAGCTCCGGGGACAGAGAAGTGGGTGCACAAGGGAGGTGGTTGCCTTCCCTGGCTGCAGCTCCGGGCTTTCCCCACCGCCTGTCGTGGGGAGCAGCGTTGGGAGTGGAGCGGGGCACCTCTGCGTGCTCAGTCTCTGCCTCTCCAGGCAGGGCATCAGCCCCGGCTGCACGTGGGCATCCTTTGCTCATCCTTTCGGTGGACTTACGCTCATGATGAGCCTCTCCATGTAAAACCAGTGACCAAGAGTGAAGCCCCCGGTGAGTTTCATGCAATTCTGCAGCACAATAAGAGGAAATAATGTCTTTTTTTGAAAGAGAAGATTTAAAGTAACTGCAAATCTGTTTGCAACTCTCAGAATTAAGTTTTCCCATACTTATATCAGCTCTTAATTGCACTAACTGCAAATGATGTGAACGGCAATGTCAGTGCTATTGCCATGATGAATACGCGGCTCTATGGCAATAACTCTCATCGATGCAGTGTTTGGAGTATTTTGCTGCAGGTAACGTAGGATTTGTGACACCCTTTTCCAGCCGGAGGTTAGGTGATATTCAGTCCACTAATAAATTTATTATTGGGCTGGATTTTTCTTATTTTTTCCAGAAGTGTAGTATTCCTTGGGGGAAGCGCGGCGTGGGAAATGTTATACAACTATATTTTATTACCTAAATATTCAGGGAATTGATTACATTCTTAATTTCGGGTCCCAGGCGAGACAAATGCCAAGTGCTTAATACAGGAAGCATATCCTGTACTCTCCTCCTCTGAGCTGGCCCTGAGCTGACCTTACCCACCAGGCTCGCAAGAGAAGGAGGAAGCCAACTTTTCTTCCTCTTCGATTGGGCTGATTTTTTGCCACATTGCTTGATATTCACCTATATCTCTGTGACTTAAGCTGCGTTTCCGGAACTCAGGAAGCCTCCTTGATTGATAGCACTAGCATAAGGCACTGAGCTAATTAAATCACGCTGCTGCTTCCCTACACTACTGTCACAGGCTGACCTAATTTTGACACTACAAAGCTCATCAGCAGAGTATCTATTGAGTTAAGGGAATCGTAATGCTGTTTCTAGGAACAGATAGATATATGTCTATATTATTTTTTTCCCTTTACAACTCATTTCACTGCTGTTTATTGTTCCTTCTGCTGGGCAAGTATTAAAAACTGATGCTCAACGGCACATGCTCTCTGTCCGTGGGTATCTGTTTCTGGAATGGCTCCAGTTCAGAGAGGGATGGGGAAAAGGCCACGATAGCTCTTCACACATGAATATGGGCCAAGATCCTCGTCCCTTTTTAAGGACTTCTTTCTTATTTAAAGTGATTTGGAATAACGAAGGGGTCCTGAGCAGGCATACTCTGCTCTCCTGCTAATCGCAGTGAGCTGCTGGAGGCTGCCTGAAGCTGGCAGGAACCCCCGTTTCGGGATGGTAGAGCACGAGAGCAAACTCTTGCCAAGGTTTTGTGCAATTTCTGTGGTGTTCTTGGTGAGACGCGTGCAAGCCCAGACGTGTGGATCCAGGGTGAAGCAATACACACCAAAAGGTGGAGGTGGCTGGGGACGTGTGGCGAAGGAGGAGGAGGAAGGCTTCACCTTCTGGCTGTCACTGGAAGACTGAGAAGCTGAGGATGCTTTTTGTGGGGGTTCAACCCTCTTATAAAAAAAAAATCATCCTTAAATCTGTCTTTAACTGGATGATGTCACAAAGTCACATGTAAACAAATACGTCACGCCCTGGAAAATTCTGAGATTAACTGAGAAATCATGAATAAATGCTTTTGAGATTTTGTGCGTCTTCTGTTTTGAGCAGTTAGGAAACAGTGCGCTAGGTTACACAGGCGAAGACTTTTTTGTTTTTTTTTTCTTTTTCCAATAAGAGCTGAAATGGTCAGTTATTGACAGTTGGACTTGATGATCCTAGAGGTCTCTTCCAACCTTAATGATTCTGTGGTTGTTAATAAGATTACAGCAGTTGAGCTTTTTTAGGAAAATGCCGATTATTGTAAACATGATTAATGTCGATGATGTCAACACCAACACGTTAAACAGAAAGGCAGACTGGAGCATTCCAGTTGTCCAAGGTCTCTTACTCGCACCACAGCTAACAAACGTACTGTAGGTCGTGAAGCATCTCCTTTCTCAGTATTACACTAACTCTCGCTTTTTTATTTGCTTTTTCTGGGTGACCAGCTTGGTTTGAAAAAACAACCTCTTTTCTAGTTCTGCACAACTATTCTACGTGTTTCCTTTCATCGCAGGCTCTAGTTTGTCCTTTGCGTTTTCTAAGTGCTCCTAGATACCTGCACACATATTCACCTTTGGACACTTCTAGTTTTGCCTTCACAGAAATTCTTCTGGCTTTTTTTTTTTTTTTCCCTCCAGGTCTGTACGTCTGGGAACTTGTTGCAAGTTGAAACCAAATCGCTTCTGTAGGAGTGTATGTGTGAGCAAGGGACAGAAGAGAAATAAATTGCAATTGCTGGAAAAGAGCAGCCAATAGCCAGCAGGGCGAGGGGGGTTCTCCTCCCCCTCTGCTCTGCCCCAGTGAGGCCACATATGGGGGGCTGCGGCCAGTTCTGGGCCCCCCAGTTTCAGAAGGGCAGGGAACTGCTGGAGCAAGCCCAGCACAGAGCTGCCAAGGGGATCAGGGGCTGGAGCATCTCCCTGGTGAGGAAAGGCTGAGAGACCTGGGCATGTTCAGCCTGGAGAAGAGAAGGCTGAGGGGGGATCTCATCAGTGCCTATAAATACCTGAAGGGTGGGTGTCAGGGGGATGGGGCCGGGCTCTTTTCAGCGGTGCCCAACGCCAGGCCAAGGGGCCACGGGCACAAGCTGGAACACGGGAAGCTCCCCCTGAACATGAGGACAAACCCCTTCCCTGTGCGGGTGCCAGAGCAGGGGCACAGGCTGCCCAGAGAGGCTGTGGGGTCCCTTCCCTGGGGACATTCACCCCGCGCCTGGACGCGGCCCTGTGCCCCTGCTCTGGGGGTGCCTGCTCACGCAGGGGTGGGATGGGGTGAGCTCCAGGGGTCCCTTCCAGCCCCCGCCAGTCGGGGATTCTGTAGCATCAACATGTAACAAGACATGGTGAAAGGTCAGGCTGCGACACCATTTTTCATCTGAAAGAAGAAATCTTATGGCACCACACCACTTCTCTGCAGGAGAAGCTAGGCCAGGTTGCTCTTGGTTTTGTTGTTACGGCTTTTCCTTCCGACCTGACGCTTAGCTTTCCTTGCATCGTGTGTGTGCGTTTCCAGGAACAGCACCGTGATGGATTCTTTCCTGCAGTATTTACTGTGTATAATCGCAAGACAAATACTTCTAAAATGCCACAAACAAAATAAATACCAAATATATATTACTTTAATGTCTAGTCTGGTATTAAATCCTTGGAGGCATATTTCAGAAGTAGCTGTAATGAATATTCCTGCAGTGGAGAGGAAGGTGACATTTCATAATTATGCAGTGTCTTCTGAACCATAAGACTTAAACTTTAAGAATATTTTTTATTTTCCTTTATTTGTTTGATCTCCTCTTAAAGCAGAGTATTCTTTTGCCATAATAATACAAGGGGGGGTATTTTTTCTTTTCTGTATTGCCTTCCGGAACCTAATTGATATGGAGCAGTGGCCGAGACACTAAAATGAAGGACACTTCCAATGTAATTTGAAGTTATATGAATATAATATGAATGAAAATGTAATATTAATGTAATATGGATTTAAAAGACAGCAGGATGGTGGCATAATGTTGCTGACTCTTCTAATTTTATCAGAATTCTCATGGTCTAAGCTGAACCTGTTTTACCCTTCTGCTCCGTGGCTCCGCTTTAGCATTTCATTATTTTATTATTTGTTTTCCTGGAGATGATAAAAGCCCCGCTGTGGCCCAGAGCCCTGTTGTACAGTGGCTGTGCATGGCAAGAGGAAGATGAGGATGCTCCGTGTCCTGCAATGCTGAGCTCTTGAGGCATGTGGAGGGCGAGCAGCTCTCCTTGCACAGGGAAAGCCACAGTACACCAAGCATTAGTACTGCTGTTCTACTTAGAAAAAATAATAAGTGAGAATCAATGGATTCTTTTAAGGGTCAGAGTGTGACACATGGGACTGACTCCTGAACGAGGACATCTCTGTCCTTGCAGGAGGGACGGTTTGCTCCATGGGAAGAGCCTGGACCGATGGTACCAAGGGAAGGATAGGTTTGATTTGTTTCTTCTAAGCAGTAAATAACATCTTCAGCCTTGCAAAACAGGTGCTTTGTATGGTATGGGGAGGGTGCTGGGGCTGTAAAACAGTTCTGAGCACTAGGAAAGCAAAGCTGAGGCAGCCTCTGTGTAGGGGGCAGGTGGATACACTTCACAGAATCCCCCACTGGCGGGGGCTGGAAGGGCCCTCTGGAGCTCACCCCGTCCCACCCCTGCGTGAGCAGGCACCCCCAGAGCAGGGGCACAGGGCCGCGTCCAGGCGGGGGGTGAATGTCCCCAGGGAAGGGACCCCACAGCCTCTCTGGGCAGCCTGTGCCCCTGCTCTGGCACCCGCACAGGGAAGGGGTTTGTCCTCATGTTCAGGGGGAGCTTCCCATGTTCCAGCTTGTGCCCGTGGCCCCTTGGCCTGGCGTTGGGCACCACTGAAAAGAGCCATGCCCCATCCTCCTGACACCCACCTTCAGGTATTTATAAGCACTGATGAGATCCCCCTTCAGCCTTCTCTTCTCCCGGCTGAACATGCCCAGGTCTCTCAGCCTTTCCTCCCAAGGGAGATGCTCCAGCCCCTGATCCCCTTGGCAGCTCTGCGCTGGCCTTGCTCCAGCAGTTCCACATCCTTCTTAAACTGGGGGGCCCAGAACTGGCTGCAGCCCCCCAGATGTGGCCTCACTGGGGCAGAGCAGAGGGGGAGGAGAACCTCCCTCGCCCTGCTGGCCACACTCCTTTCCATGCCCCCCAGGACACCGCTGGCCCCCTTGGCCCCAAGGGCCCGGTGCTGGCTCAGGGTCACCTCGCTGCCCCCCAGCACCCCCAGGGCCTCTCAGCAGAGCCGCTCTCCAGCAGGTCCCCCCCAGCCTGTGCTGGTGCGGGGGGTTGTTCCTCCCCAGGGGCAGGACCTGGCACTTGCACTATACTTGTCTCACTAAACGTGACCATAGTTTGAGCATTGTGTGTATGTTCAGTTGTTGTGCTGTACTAAGAAATAACTGATGCTAGGGAGCAATTTTGCTGGCCTTGCAAAACTGCCAAGAGCAGTGGAGCGTTGGTCCTGTATTCACCTTGGTGAGCCAGAGCTGGCTGCAGAAGAGAGGAGAGGGCGAGCTGATTAGTCTTTGAAACTTGGTGCGCGGTGGCTCGAGGAGCAGAGCTCGCTGGAGGATCTGCTGGAGCTCGCTGCTGTCGCAGCCGGAGCTGCTGGGCCTCCTCTGCCCTACTGGGAGGCAACGAGCGCAGGGCGCTTTGCTTTTGTGCCCGCTGGGTTAGGCTCGAGTGGCCCCACCGAGTTGTCTCTGCTGATCTGATGGTCTTCTGGAGCTGTGCCACCTTGTACTGTTAGACTTGTGAGCGCGCCAGGTATGCGGGAAACGTCCACTCCCCGCACGAGCTGTTCTGCCTGCGCTGGTGCTCTGCAGAGAGGCTCTGCCGAGGACTGATTCCTTAAACACTTGCTGAAGAGGTTAACCTAGGCCAAGCACATTGAAAACTGATCTAAATACAGCAGGCTGAGATGGACAGGGCAACGCAAGGTAGCTGGGAATATCAGGCTTAGTCATTACAGCCTGAAATAATTATTCTTTTCCTGTTCACCTAGTTGACGTGACACTGTCCTGTTCAGGGTTCTTTGCCTGAGTCTCATTTTCTTCAGCCTCTGGAGAGCGAGGGTCAGAAATTTGAATTATTAGCAGGCTTGTATCAATTCTGGGCATCGTGCAGTGGTTGATACTGCGACGGGCTGTCTCAACTGGGAGCCGCGTGTGGGTCGGACCGGTAATGGCGCGGTGCTGGGGGGGTCTGCAGGGGTGCCAGAGCAACGCGACCCAGGAATCCCGCGTGGGTGTTAGCCGAGCAATCGCAGGTTGATCAAGGGAGCCGCAGGGTGGTGTGAGAGGGAGGCAGCATGCGGCCCAGAGCCCTGCAAACGGAGCCGCCGTCTTGGGGGGGCGGTCGCTGCTGTTGCGAGGGACGCGGCGGGAATGCGCCGGTGTTTTCCCACCAGCACAAGGCTCTTACCCATGGGAAACGGGGCCGGGAGCTCAACGGCTTCGTGTCCTGTTGGGCTCAACTCTAATTGCTCTCCTGGCTGGTTGTGATTTAAGACTTCAGTAAGGTCTTTAAGGTGTATCCACTTAGACTGATGAGGAGCAGTGCACTGTTGAGCAGAGAGGGTGAGATACTGGGTCTTTAAAACTCACCAGAATTACATTTTACCTCTTCTGCTCTTTAGTTTACGTTCCTTTATATGTCAGTAGGACTGTAACTCAACTTTCTTATCCTATTGATCCACCCTGAAAATTTTAATAGCTGTGAATTTTGCAGTTCAGAAATAAAAAAGAAAATCGGAGGGCCAGGAACACGCTTTGGAGACTTGCCGAAACAGAGCTGTAATTTGTACGCGTGGTATCAGCAACAACATTGCAGTTTTCCTACATGTACAACATGTAAAATGGTGTAACGTCCTGTAGTTCGGTTTGTATATACAAGAAAATTAAAGTAAGGGTTGTGCCTGAACTTAACCTCCGGTCCAAATCCTGGTCCCTCTGACAGCAACAGGATTTTAGTATCAACTTTGAAAGGAAATAGCATCAGTCCCAGTGCTTCTCCCGCTTAATTTTAATGGTTTAATTAAGGCTTCTCATTTGCATAATGAGTGTGATAATACGTTTAGAAAGACATATAATAAAAAAGAACAATAATGCAAAGTTCATTTGGAAAATGAAACAAAAATAACTGGAATGCAAATGAGTTTGCAAAGGTTTCGTTCGGTGGATTGCTACGTATTAATAAATACCGTGGCAATCTCTTCTGGCACCGAATATGTATGCGTATGCTGAGTAAGCAAAAGAGATTTCTCCACGGTGAAAATACTCGGCCCCAGCCTCGGTCTTCCCGGCTAGGGCTGTTGCAAAGATCCGAGGCTGCTGCAATGGAAATGGGTCTGAGGAAACGCTGGGGGTGCAGGCAACGATGCTCACCTGGTTTCTCTCTCTGGGTCTTGCAGCCCCCCCCACCGTGCGGATCGTGCACTCGGGCCTGGCGTGCAACATCGAGGAGGAGCGCTACTCGGAGAGGGTCTACACCATCCGTGAGGGCGAGACACTGGAGCTGACCTGCCTGGTCACCGGCCATCCTCGGCCACAGGTGAGCCCCCACCGCGCCCCGTGGCAGCCTGCCACTGGTCACCGCACCCTTCCGCTGCCCTCTCTGTCTCTGAGCCTGTGCAGGTTGGTTTCATCTTCTGCTAAGGACTAGACTGGCGCAGGGGGGTAAAGATCAATGCAACAGGATCCGAGGGGGGGGTGTTTGTCCAGGCTGTTGGGTTGGTATTGGGGTGTTGCAGAAAAAACATACAGCAGAAAATTTTATGGTTTTTTGTTTGAATGACTGCCTAGGAATGTGGTATTAAAACCAGCAAGTCTGTGTTGTGCTGTAACAGGGGTCCTGATGGGAGAGTTTGAGATCCACAGGGGTTGGTAGAAGGGAAGGAAAAACAAACGCGAGGTCAGGGACAGTCGTACGTAGACAGTATGCACCAGAGTGAACAGCTGGAGTAGGTGCACCCAAAAACTTGGGGGAGTCTTGCTGTGCTCTGGGTCTTAGATGTTGTTAGAACCACAGCCCTGCAGAAGACAAAAGTTAAACAGAAATAAATTCCTCTTTTCCCAGGCGCTATTTTATAGCATCGCATTCAAAGCCAGAGTGTCTTGGCAGCCTGTGCTATAGCTGCCCTGCTGTGTCCCCCGCTCAGCACCCCCCTATGCCCAGGGTACCTCATTAACAGCTTATTTCAGATCAGGACCATTCCAGACCTTATTACCCCCCTGCTCTGTTCTTCCATTGCCATCTTTTCCTTCGCTCTGTGAACCCAAGCTGCTTGCTGTTCCCTCAAAGTGACCATCGCCACTTTGTCTTCTGCTGTGTCCCCTCGTCCTGCTCTGCTGGTGAACAAGCTGAGAACCAAGAGCTGGAGGTGGGTCTGGAATTGGCTCGGATCACCACGTTTCGCAGGGCACGTATCTGTATGAGATTTGAACAGTGAAATACCTTGCAAGGGTTTTCTTTGCAAGGTGGTGAATTAAGCACCTCCCTTTTGCAATCACATAGGACAGGCAGGAGCTGTGAAGTGTAGTTAGCCGGGGGGGAGAGGGGATTCACTGAAGACCTCAAATCTGCAGAGCAGTCATGTTTCTCCAGGAAGGAGAGATGAGCTGATTTTCTGCCCTTTATTCTGTAGCTGTTCCCAATTTAATGAGAAGATTTCAAAATAAAGAAGTTGAGGTTTAGCCTGTGCTGGTTCCAGGGAAGGCATAGGTCAGGTTGGCTCTTAGAAAACTCTACTTTAACTGCGCACAGTTGCACTCTCTCAGCTCCAGTCACACATTAAAGCCATGTTATAAACCAAGCCATTTTCCTTTTAAATTAAGTGATCTGTGTCTAGTCTTTGCCAGGTGAAGGAGAAAGGAAAAAAGCCCTAAAAACCGAAAAAGACTGGGCCAAGCACCCAGATGTTTTGGTACCACCCCAAATGAGAAAAGTGCTGTTTTAAAATCAATGCTGTTATTAAAGAGATTAATATTCAGTGCCTAGCAAGGTAGGAGAAGTATTTATTGCCTTGCTATGGAATTCTCTCCCATTGCTGGTTGTCCTCTTTGCTCTGACATTGCCCACGCTGTGGTAAACTGGTGGCTCATTGAATGTCGTCGGGGAAGGTGCTGGTAGCTCCGTGCTGGAAGCGAGAGACTCTGGATTGATACAGGCTTCATTCACAAAAGCTGATAACGATGTTTTAATGTAGCGCTGATTGAAGCAGGAAGGGAGCACCTACCACCCCGAGGACACCCTGCTGGTTTTTAGGGGGTCTGTTATGGCATAAGGTGCTGTTCAACACTGGGAAGATGGGAGCTGCCCCAGGCTGGCTGCCTTCTCCAGCCACCTCTCCGAAACAGGTCCATGTCTCTCAGTGCCTGTTAGTAGTGTTGGATTTATTCTGCCTTCCCAAACTTTTCTTATCCAGGCTTTTTGAGAACTTTATAATGTCCAAAGCAGCTGGCTGTGGATGCAGCAGCTTTTGGCAGGCTGTGTTTGAGTGGAGGTAAGTAGCACGTTCCTGTGCAGGCAGGAAAGAGCAGGATAAAGGTAGACTGATACTTCCAGCGAGCTTCCTTGGAGAATATTTCTTTCTCAAACCATCTCTTCCATCTGTTCCAGCAAAGCTTGACCAGCAGCCTGCGAGGTTTGGTGGAGCTGAAATCAAAGATCCCTCTCAAACCTGCCTGCTTGGAGGTTTGAGGAGGCTTCAAAGCGAGCGGGGCTGTTATCCATCAGGAAACGCTTTGGACCAGCCATGAAAGGTGCCATCTCAAGCAGTAACAAAGCTTGTGATGCTGCTGAATTAAAAAAAAAAGAAAAAAAGCCGTTCAACCAAAAAGTCTTATCAAGAAAGCAACCATAAGGCTGCTTTTTCATAGAAATCTCTATTTTCTCATCTGGGATTCAGGATGGAAAATTGATTTCTCTTCATTTTACCTGTTTATAGATTTTTTTTCTTTGTCAGCCGGCACCTCCGTCTGCTCTCACGCCCTTGCTCTCGTGTTACAGCTCTCTGAGGCTCACAGTATTTTGTGCAAATTAGCTCCCTGAGAGCAGGGGGATAGTTTTGGTATTCTCAGATGGGTGATTCCGCAACAAAATACAGGAGGCTTGGCAAGGCTGCGTTTGAACATTAGCCTTTTTATCACTTTAGTGTTAAATTTCCATTCAGTTTTAGCACTCGAGTAAGCTTAAAAAAAAAAAAAAAGCTAAGATAGCTTTTTGCATTGCCCTATTTAAACTTAGGCATGAAATTCTGTGGGAGCTGCAGCCCCTTGGACTCGTTGCCTGTGAAATTTGGCTTCTCTTGAACAAGGCTGCCATGGATCTCACCGACATTTGTGTTGCTTTTGTCGAAGGGGAAAAGCACCAGAGTCAGGCAGGAGGTCAGAGTGGATGTAAAATTGGCAAGCTGGTGCTCGCTGTTTCCAGCTGTCAGAGAACAACTCTTACCTGCCAATAATTACTCCTGGGTATTTTAAATCCAGATAGTCTAAGATTTTTATTTATTTATTTTGCTTGTTGGATACATTCTGCTTTACAGGCCTGGTTCTTTAGCGGGAGGTCTGCAGTGTGCTTCCGTCGTGACCAAGAGGCAGCCCTGGCTGGAAGGGGTGATACGGCATTTATTCCTAAGCCTTCCGTTTTCATACGTGCAGAATTTATATATGAAACTCAACAATATATTGTTGTTGGATTCTGATGTTCAGACAGCCTTCAATATGAGATGGGTTTGAGGGCAAGTATCTGGCAGGATTCTTCCTGTTCTTGCAGATGGAAGTGGTGAAAATACATTTTTAATTTTCTTTTTTTTTTTCTCCTGCAAGACTTCCATCCACACTTTAGGCTAATTGCCAGTATTTTCAGTACTTCAATTTTTTACTGATTTTTGCACAGAAGGTTATCATATTTGGTTTGCAAATTGTATGGAAATTATTGTGGAATGGTATTTTATCAGACCCTGGGAAGTCAGTTTATAAAATACGTAATTATATATCTATTCTAAGAATGCTATTCAACTTGCATGTGTTTCTCAAACTTTTTCAATTATTATTGGTGTACGTAGAAACTCCTTTTGTTTTAAACGCTATAAGAAGTCAGCTGTAGTAGGCACTGACCAACCTGATCTCCTCCTGTGACACGGTGACCCGCCTGGTGGGTGAGGGAAAGGCTGTGGCTGTGTCTGTCTGGGCTCCAGCAAAGCCTTTGGCACTGTCTCCCACAGCATCCTCCTACGGAAGGAGGCGGCTCATGGCTTGGACGGGAGGACTCTTTGCTGGGTAAAACCTGGCTGGATGGCCAAGCCCAGAGAGTTGTGGTGACGGAGCTAAAGCAGGCTGGTGGCCGGTCACAAGCAGGGTCCCCCAGGGCTCAGTGTTGGGGCCAGTCTTGTTTAATATCTTTATGAACCATCTGGATGAGGGGATCGAGGGCACCCTCAGTAAGTTTGCAGGTGACACCAAGTTGGGTGGGAGTGTCGATCTGCTCGAGGGTAGGAAGGCTCTGCAGAGGGACCTGGACAGGCTGGATCCATGGGCCGAGGCCAGTTGTGTGAGGTTTAACAAGGCCCAGTGCCGGGTCCTGCCCTTGGGTCACACCAACCCCAGGCAGCGCCCCAGGCCTGGGGCAGAGGGGCTGGGAAGTGCCCGGCGGAGAAGGCCCTGGGGGTGCTGGCTGACAGCCGGCTGGGCAAGAGCCAGCAGTGCCCGGGTGGCCAAGGAGGCCACGAGCCCCCGGGCTTGTGTCAGCCCTGGTGTGGCCAGCAGGAGCCGGGCAGGGATGGGGCCCCTGTGCTCGGCACTGGGGAGGCCCCACCTCGAATGCTGGGCTCAGGGTTGGGCCCCTCGGGACAAGAAGGGCCTTGAGGGGCTGGAGCGTGTCCAGAGAAGGGCAGCGGGGCTGGGGCAGGGTCTGGAGCACAAGTGTGCTGGGGGGCGGCTGAGGGGGCTGGGGGGGTTTAGCCTGGAGAAGGGGGGGCTGAGGGGAGCCCTTCTCGCTCTCTGCAGCTGCCTGAGAGGGGCTGGAGTGAGGGGGGGGCTGGTCTCTGCTCCCAAGTCACCAGTGACAGGGCGAGAGGGAACGGCCTCAAGCTGCGTCAGGGGAGGGTTAGGTTGGATATTAAGGAACCACTGCATGGTTCTACCAGGTCACTTGGATTAATGAATTGTTGTAACCTGCTTGATTTTAATTTTTTAATTTAATTTTTTCTTTATTAAGCTGTAAGTCTGGGATATACGTACATCCCCTGTTTTTTGAATAAACTCCAGTCTTGGCCAACTGCTGTCTGGTGCTGCTCCTTACACTTCAGCAGCAACCGGATAAGGGCCATCAGGAATTCTTGCCTGAAACAAAGGCCGCTAGATGTATTGCGGAGCAGAAATGCCACACTAGTATGACAGTGGCTCATGGAAGGGGACTAGGATGTCAGCAGGAAAGTGGGGCATCTCTGCGGGGATGGCCTCAAGTTGCACCAGGGGAGGTTTAGGCTGGATATTAGGAACAATGTCTTCCCTGCAAGAGTGGTCAGGCCCTGGCACAGGCTGCCCAGAGAGGTGGGGGATCACCATCCCTGGGGGGGTTCAAACACTGTGTAGACGTGGCACTTCAGGGCATGGTTTAGGAGGCCTGGGGGTGTTGGGTTGAGGGGTTGGACTTGATGATCCTTGAGGTCCTTTCCAACCTTAATGATTCTATGATGCCAAGAGCAAACTGCTTTCTGCACATGATGTTCTCTTGCCTTGTGCTTCTGCAAATTGTTATTGCTTTGGCCATCGCAGGTGATGGCATTAAAGGTAAGCAGAGGCTGCCAGATTCTACCCATAAACACATGTGTGGTCCCCATCGCATGAAGATGAGAGGCGAATTTTGGGCTTCAGTCTTCACAAACATCGCGCTGGTTCATTAACGGAGCGTCTGCTTCCAGTCCTGCTCAGTGAGGTATGGGAGCCAGGCAGCAGTGCTCAAGTAAAGAGATTATTCAGTACATAAGCTAGGTGTTAGTAGCAGGCTTTATTTAGTGTCCTTAAAGTAAAACTGTGGAAGTACACTCTGCAAGCCTTCAATTTTGGGAATAGCATTTAAGAGCGGGTGCAAATGCTCAAGCAGAAAATTCTCTTCCTGATTTGCAAGCTGAGTTTGGTAATTGAGTACCTTAATAGCTAGGGGTTTGGAGCTGCAGTTAATTACACCTACAAAATTAAAGTCTCTTTAAAATCATGCACTCTACTTAACAAAGAATTTTTTTCTTGTTTTGGGGGCTAATTAGCTGCATTCACCTGCTTTCCTGATTCTGAGCTCACAGTAGGTCTCCACAACTATTGAGAGGCAGTTTGAAAGCCAAGTATCTAATGGTTAGTAGGGGAAAATCTCCTGTGAACTTTCCTCCTCTGAGTCCTTTTTGGGTCTCAGGTAGATGGCAGGCAGGCACATGCCAGACCTGGCGATGGGCTGGAACAGATGCCAGCGCTACAGGATGGCTCAGGTTAAGAAGCTGAGCCTAGAGGAGGACCAAGCTGAGTCCTCTGTCTGGCTGTAGAGGACATCAGGTGGTCTTGTCTGATGTTTGTCCAGTCATTGCCTTCCTGTTGACCTAAAATGAGCGTGGTGACTCTGTGGCTTAGGGAGGTGCCTATGAGTGAGCCTCAGACCATTGCTGTAGATCGCTGCAAGTGGAGATGGTCCTCAGGGAGTCTCCAGAGGCTCCTCTATGTGCTCTACCAGCCCAAGCACCTTTGTTCTCAACACGCACCATCCCGTCAACCTTCCCTAAGGAGAAGAGACCTTACTGATGCTCTGTTGCAGCCTCCTGCACTGCAGGACTGCTGTTACCAGCACAGTGTCTATCTGCTTTTCCATTCTACCCCATTAAAAGTTCCCCTGGGATAAAAAATGAGAGAAAAAACAGTCTCTCTCAGAAGCTTGCAAATGTGTCCTTCCTTATTTTGCAAGGTGGCTCCTGAATATCCAAGTTTGTATCCAGGGTACATTTACACTTAAGTATGTCTTTGTGTGCGCATTAATGCCTGCAAGGGAGGGCTTGTGGCTCTGAAAACTCTCCCCAGGGAAGAGGCTGAGACCCCTGGAGCAAGCATGCTTTTCTGCGTGAGGGTGCTCTCAGCTCGCCCTGGGGAAGCCCCTTCTGCTTGTGCCACATATTACACTCTCTCCCCCCAACCTAGGTGGGGGACACATTTTCTCCTCCTTCCTTCACAGATTGGAGAAGACAAAGAGAAAGTGCTGCTTACGGGGTTCCTCTCCTAAGGGTTATGCTCATGGCTTTAAAGAAACAAAGCTGGTGGGGCTGGTGTGCGCCGTGGTGCCTGGCCGCTCTGCTGCCTGCGCAGCCTTCTCACGGCACCCTGCGTGATCTGAAGCTGCCTGTGGTGGACGCCTGCTGCAGGTGGAAGTCTGGGAGGAGAAATGAATGTTTTCTTTTTTTTTTCCTCTTTCATGGCAATGCTCCTGTTTGCTTTACCAAAGTGCACATTTATGCCTTTTTGTCTTTCCAGGCATTGCTTTTAAGTTTTCGATCAATTGATGTAGCTCCGTAACAGGCTGACGACTTCCATGTGCCTCTTTGTGATCTGCTCCAAGTCGTGTTGAAATGACACTGCTCTATAGGGGCCTCTCTTTGAAAACGTGTCTTCAGTTTTCCTCCTACCGGCTTCCAACCACGTGCCGCAAAGTTCTTCCTAAAATTAGTTTCAGGCAGGTGGAGGTAGGGAGGCTCACGTATTCAGAGTGGCGGCTGCGCTTTCAAACTGGAAACTGTTTTGAAATTTGTTGGGGTCTAATAAATATCAATGAGGCCTTCGGGGAGAATAATGGAAGGCTGCAGTAATTATGGCAAGGGGAGAGAATTACAAACGCTTGCACACTGTTGTTCCCCAAAACTTAGCCTCACTCCTAATTATACAGAAAGCTCTGAGCACCCCAACGTATCATTGCGTGTCTACTTATCTGTGCAGTGATTGTGTAGCGTTTGATCTAATACTGCTATCCATAATTTGCAGCATTCTTATACACAGCGCTCATCACTTGATCTATTAAATGCGCCATTAGTTGCCATAGAAACTAATTTTCCCTTGATTAAGTTTTAAAAATGCCACATCCACGCTCAGGTGAGGTTAACGGTGGGTGGGCAAATGCAGCCCTCTTTATTTTTATTTTTTTTTTCCCACAAATTACTGCTTTTAGGATTTTGCCCAGAGGTTGGTTTGGATTTTTGAATAAAATTTTGCAAAGCCCCTTGCTGGTTAGAAATGAGGGCAACGTGACGAGCCCTTCTCTGTTTGTGGCTGCCTGAGCGGAGCCCGCGCTCCGTGTTGGACTCGCTGGGGCTGGCTGTGTGTCCCGCAGGGCGAGGGGCGCGGCGTCACCCTTCGGACCGCTCCGTTTTCCAGACGTTAGCCCAGGAACCACGCGTTGTGCTGTAGCTCCCTGCAGCTCGGCAAGAGACGTGCAAGGATGCACTGAGGCCGCTTATCCCCGTGATGCAAATAAGTTATTTGCTGTTGTGTGTAGCTAATAAGTGACGCTTTATTTATACTGGTGAGGCCCTCCTGCACAGCCTGTGGAGGGACGTAGCTTATCCTACCCCTCCTTAGCAGCTCTAGCCTGTGCTGGGGGCAGGGGTCCAGCCAGTGGCAGCAACGACTGTGACTCTCCCAAGGTGACGAGTGGCATTTGGACCAAGCCGGGGGGGGGGGAGAGGAAGCAGCATCTTCTGAAAGAGCAGGGACTGGCTGGGATTTTGCATTCCTGGTTGTCCACTAAAGGCTGAACGATAAAAACCTTGTTTGCCAGTATAACCTTGCCTACACATTTGGTTTGGGGTTAGGTTTTTTTTCCTCTGGGTGTTTTCTTTTCCCCCTTTTTTTTTTCATCTCTGTATGCCGTCGCACCTTGGGTTACATTATCCTGTCATGAACAATACGGTCTGAGATGTAAAATATGCTGAGTGGAGGGAGAGCGATGCCCGAGCCCTCATCCAGTTGCTTCACTGCGGCTGCAGGGTGGCAATGCGGCGGCTGCGGGAGCGCGCTCCATCCCCACCAGCATGGCCCAACGCTCTCTGGCAAGTGATGAGATCCTCACATCTGTTTCCCTGCCCTGAACAAGCTCCAGGAGTCAGAGGAGGCAGCAGCCGCTGCGGACGCATGTCTTCCAGCCGTCTGAGAGCTGCGTGCCCTCTGCTCCCAGTGAGCTCTGGGATTTTGGCTATTTTGGGGATGCAGCATGCCCTAATGAGCACTGAGGCTTTCTTCTGCAGAACCGTAGCAGATTCCACCCCCTCACATCCTTCTGCCACCCCTTCTCCTGTGCAGCGCTATCGGACTATGTCATTTTATCCCCTTGAAATCGAGGGGCTAAGACACGCACTTATTGCTGGCTGTGCGTGAAGAGAGTGGCAGATAGCTTCGCTCTCCTGGAAAGCAGTGCATGGGAGGATCTGCATTTGAAAGACCCAAAATTTTCTCCCTGTCACTGTTTTGCTGTGTTTTCTTTCCACTTGTAGGAGTGGAGTGCTGTGCTGATGGCCACTCTGTCAACAAGTAGCTTCCCCCCTTGCAGCTGAGAGGCTGCTAGGAGATGCCTTCTGCTTCCCGAGCTCGGTGCTTCCGCACCCTGAGCAGAGCCAGGACTGCTGCTCCTCCGGGGCACGTGTGGCCTGGGGACACGCACCCTGCCTGCTGGGAATGCGGGTGGCCAAAGGGGGTGGTAAGGCGGCACGGATGCTCTCCCTTGGCTGCGGGAGGCCGTCAGGGATGCTGAGCTGAGTCACGCTGTGTGCCAGCGTGGTCACAGCAGCGAGGCGCTGGGCACAAAGCCTGCCCTATAGAAGCGGAGGTGGTGGCTGGCAGGGGCTGTTCTCAGCGTAGGCTCGGTGCTCGAGGCCCCCCGAAGGTGCCTGGGCTGACCTGGGCCAGCCATGTCAGGACTGGCTGGAGTCAGCGGGTCCGACCCGTTTTGCAGCCGCATTGTTGCAGCGATTGCCCACGCTGTGTGGGTGGCGGGGTTTGCATTGCAGGTTTATATTGCAGGAGAAAGGAATTGTTTTATTTTAATTATTAACCAGTGCTTAGTGGTACAATGGGGCTTGAATAAACAACTGAAAGAAGCAATAGGAGAGGCAGGAAAGCAGCGATATCAGATAATCATTAAGGTTGGAAAGACCTCTCGGATCATCAAGGCCAACCACCAACCCAACACCCCCAGGCCTCCTAAACCGTGGCCCCAAATGCCACGTCTGCACGCTGTTTGAACCCCCCCAGGGCTGGTGACTCCCCCACCTCTCTGGGCAGCCTGTGCCAGGGCCTGACCACCCTTGCAGTAAATAAATTTTTCCTAATATCCAAATTTTTTTCTAATATCCAAAAAACCAAACAATGGGATCATGGTGCGTGGAAAGCCTTGTGTTGTCTTGCATTTAGTTTGTTGGGTTTCGGATGTGTTTTTTCCTCTCCAAAGCAAGCGTGCTGAGCCTAAAAGTAAGAACTGGGTGGGATGGATGAGGCCCCTCTTGAGACATTGGGCGGCACCTTCCTATGTGATGGGATGTCTGTGTTCCCAAAACAAATGCAGAGACTCTTTGGAGAAGCAGAATGGAGTGAAGTTTTCAAATTCTAGAGGAGGATCAATAGGGAGAATATACGGGTGGGTAAAGGGCTAGAATATTTGTCCTTTTCAGGGCAAAAACCACGGTGCTGAAAGGTCAGTCTAGCCCAGTGTAACCCGCGTCAGCAGCAGCCTTTGCTCAGCCTTCTAAGTTTGCATGTAGAAGCAACAGCAGGGAAGGAAACAAAGACTGGGTAAGACCATTACTTTCACCTGCTTATTGGGATTCTTTTTTTTCCTGTCTCAAACGAGTAGTAGGAGTAAACTAAAATTCCAGAATTAAATAGGTTTTTGGTGGGTCCCAGCATGTCGGCGGAGTGGTTAACTGTGCTGCTTTCCACAAAGCAGCGCTGAGGTCCTGGGTCAGAGCACGCCGTGCAGGCAGTTTGCGATGTGCTCAGAGGCATGAGTGGCTCAGTCCCGAGGAGCCCGGTGCAACTCCAGGAGTCTCTTGCCCGCTTGTTTTTTGATGCTGCCCCTGTGGATGCTGTGATTTGTGTCCCGGACTTTTTTCCCTAAATGTGAAACACTTATTTCTCTTGTCAGGCAAAGCAGGGGTGGGTTGTAGTGAGCGCTGAATAGATCTGCAGTGCTCTGCAGAGGTGTGAATGCAGGTGCTGTGCTTTAGGAAAGAAAAAACCACATCAAATAAACCGTTCATAGCCTCAACGGCAAAAACGGCATGTAAAGTTTAATCACGTATTTCTTTTAGTGCTGAAGAACGACGGAAACACATGCCCTTTGTAGCTAAATGTGAGCTTTATTGAGTCAAACGTTTATGAAGGGGTTTTTCCAGCGTAAAACGCAGGCTAATTTAGTCATGAGTCAGGCTGGATTTTGTCAGGTGTTCACTGAACATTTGTAAAGTTTTCCTGTGAACTGAGGAGCGTCATGTGAAATCATCATCAATTTTCCTAACAAGAGTACAATTATTGTAATAAGGATACGCAGAATGCAATAGGGAAACAGCTGTTCCCGTGTAAGTAACCGCCCTCCCCAGAAATTGCTTTCTTTGGCCACATCAGCTGTTAATAAGAATTCCTATCAATTAAAATAGAAAATGTAGCATCCACTTTACCTCAAAGGAGCTTTTTATGTTTCACTTGCAGCTGATCAAAGCAAACATCATGTGGGTTTTTTGTTTTGTTTTTCTGAAGTTCCGCTTTTTATATTTTAATGGATGGAGTGCCAGAAAAATGTTAATTCTTTCTTTGCGTGCGCTAATAAGGTGAAGGTAGGATTCTGTTCTGAAACATTAGAGGAGGCTACACTAATCACACTGAGTAATTAAGACGGGACGCATTTTAAATAATGAAGGTGTTTCTATAATGTGCCACAGTTACATGTTGCATCCCCAAAATGCCTCGCTGCTTGGCAAGGAGCTTGTTTTGTTGGAGGTGGAAGGAGAGGCGAGCGAAACACCCTGTGGTGCCCGTCAGCTGCCTGTCAACTCCCAGCGCTCATGGGCTGGGGTTTTGCCATGCTCCGTCATATCCTGATGTACCACAGGTGTTTGAAAAGTTGCCTTTGCTTGCTTCTAAACCTCATTTATTAATACTGCCAGTAAATATATTTTTGTCTCAGTGCTTCTGTATGTTGTCTCGGTGCCAAATCTTACATGGCCTCAGCTGTGGGAGGAAAGGTTTTCCTGGCGATCGCTGTGGGAGCCTTGAAGTAAGAGCAGGCAGAGGTGGTGAAATAAGTGAGGAAGGGAGGGAGCTCCAGAGGTGCTGAGACCCAGCCATTTCTGTTGGTTATGGCATTGATGGCGAAGGCTACAAGAATTCAGGCTCCCCAAAAAACAACCCAGGAAAAAAAACCACAAACCCATAAAAAAGACATTTCCCCAAAATTCTCTTTTGGAGCCGAAGTCCTTCCCTAGTGGCGATCTAATGCGAAGAACTCATGTTGTAGTTAATTGAAGGGCTTGGTGGAGCTGTCTTCATAAGGTGGCAGTTATACAGCCTCTTCTCCACCCTGTTGTGGAGCGCAGAACTTTTTGGGCAGCCGTAATGAGGAAGGTGCCGCGTCCTTGCTGGTCCATCTGCCCCGCTGGCACGGAGGCTTTCACTGCGACCCTGAGCTGGATCTATGGTCGGTGCCTGCAGGGCGGCTGGTGGCCTTCCTTGCTGGGCTCCACCGAGCGCTTTCTTCATGAGGACGACAATCTTGTTCCCTCTGTAACTATTAAAATGCCATCCTGTCTTGAATGCCATCATTTTGATACGGTAACTTAGTGGGGTGCTGCAAACAGCACGTTGTGCCACTGAGTATTTTGTGAATATGCCACTGTAAGAAACGTGAAGCCATGCACCCTATCGTCTGCTGGAAGCTGGATTAAAAGGCGTGTGGTTTGCAAGCTGATAAAGAAATTAAACTCCTCGGTTTTTCTATTCTGAATAATTTGACCAGACGTCTCTAGCTGATTCTTCTGGTTCTAGGTGGCTGCTGTCTCTCGACAAGAAATATGTTTACAGGTTTCTAAAAAGGGCTTGGAAGTGGTAGGGGAAAGAGGTCAGCTTAAATCAAGATAAATGTAACATTAGGGGAAGAGAAATGTGTATTTCAGTTTCATTCTTGCAGTCGAGAATATTGAGCGTAGGCCTGCTAAAGCATCAGCAATCACCAAACGGAGACTGTCGGAGCATGATGTGGAGTTGGAAAAGACATCCAGGTTGGTGATTTTTACTGTATCGGTTTCATATTGATCTTAAAAGCTGCCAGAAATCCCTTATAGAAAGTTTCCAGTGAACGGAGAGCACGGATCTCCCATCATCAGAAGAAAAACAGCAGCATTTTCCAGTTTACTGAAATATGGACGCTCGTCCTCTGAATGGATTGCCCCTGTCTTCTCCCCTTCCCCCTCATCTTCCCCCCAAACTGTGCTCCGCAGTCTTTGGTTTCTGTCTGTCTGTGTCAGCTTTTGCGTTCCTTTTTCTCGCTGGTCCTCGACTGACGGTCTCGGTGGAGGTTGACTTGATGGACAAGTGGCTCTGGGATGCTGCAGAAGTAGCTGTTTTTCCACACTGTCGAACATACTAGTCTCATAATCAAAACTGAGGTGGGTGGTTTTGCAACGAGGTCTGTTGCTGTGAGGTCTTGCTCGCTGAAAAAGAATGTATTTGATGAGTAGAGAGATAATTTTGTAACCCAGGGAAACTAGCAGCATATGCAGATCTGCTGGGGCTGAAGCAGAAGCATGCTCTGGTAGCGGGTCTGTGGAAAGATCTCCTAAAGCAACACTTGAAGATGCTTTTTTATGGAGCAGAATAAGGAATCATTCCCATTGCTGTGGACATAGTGAAAGACGTGTTCTACATCTGCGAGTAAAACCTTACAGCAGTGAGCTCCTCATATTTTTTTTCCCATAGCAGCAGGAAGCGTTCATGGTTGGAGACCATGTTTGTTTTGCTGCCCATTCGAGTTCTTCTCCAGAAATGATATACATTAGATCCAAAAGTCCAAACGTATGTTAGTGCCTCTGAGAAGGCATGGTAGGACTTCAAACTTCTATGCTTGACTCCCCAGTTTGTCTCTAGAGCTGATGCCCATCAAGTGGAGATTTATTTAAGAGCAGTGTGCGCTTCCATGACTGACAGTTGAACCGTTGAACACGAGAGGCTTGATTGTTCGACAGAGCCTTTTTCTTATATCCCACTGAATTCGGGGAGCAGAGGTAATATGATTCTGTAACACACTGTGGTTCTACGTGGAGTGTTTTCCATGTATCTGCATATTGTCTTGAAGACGGTGCTTTCACAGCAATAGCTTGATGGCACCTGAGGTCCAGGAGCAACACCTCACCTACTAAGGCAGGCCTTTGAGGTTGTTGCTTTTTCCCTTTAAAGAAAGAAATGCTGCTCACAAAACCTAGCCCATCTGAGGTGTCTGACGGTGGTAGAGTTTGAACAAATTGGGTTGTTTCTGGCCTGACCATTAAATGACTCCTCTGTGATCCTTCTGTGTGGTTTTATTCTCTGTGCTGCTTCTTGCTTGTTCTCATAGATAAAATTATATCATCAGCTGAGCTCTCCTTCAGCCTCTGGTAGCTGGGAGTGGCCGTTTTGGGAAGTACTAGGTTTATTTTTGCTGCCATCCACCTGAGCACTTCTGTCTGGATGCTCTGCAGAGCGTGAGTGGGCTTATCAGGCTGGAAAAACCATATGCCTTTTGCTGAAGGATGCCCTGTAATTGAGGCTTATTCCCAAGTGGTCCCAAAGAGCTCTTGTTATGTTAGTTGTTGTGTTAGGCTTTCCCCCTTCGCCCCCCCAGCTTTTGGAGTCAGCTTAGGCACATGTGGGGGCTTTTGGTTCGGTTTGGTTTATAGGCTGTTCTGTATGTTAGAAAAGGCAAGAAATCTAAACCTTGAAGAGAAGTTGAACTTTAAATAAGTTTAACTATTTAATCTGCGTGTAAATGTTTGCCTTCGCAGCCAAAAGCAATTAAACTCAACTGTCACTGTCCTAATTCATTTGGTATGCACCAAGGTATCTGTTCTGGTACTGCACCACAGGGCGCACAACACGGCTGCTGAAATAAAGCTAAACCGAACTAAAAAATGTTACTGTTCTGATAAGTACGGTTACATCGGTTGTCTTACAGGGAGCTAAAATGTCTGAGGAGCTTTAAAAGCCCTTTCCAGGATGCACCAGCATCTTCCATCAGAACAAGCAGGAACAACCTCTGTGTGTTTTGAGTGGGCTGTTCTTCATAACTGCAAGTCATAAGTAGACACTAAACAATAGGTATTTCCCAGATTACTCTTAGCAGTGTTGTTTTTTTACAGAAAAATCTTGCTACAGTGCGTGACTCTTTGCTCCTTAGTTTTGAGTGGTTTGACTCATTGTACCTCTGCTTGAAAGGTATAACCTTGGTAGAGACTTGATAGGTCCTTATAAATAATTACAGCAACATTATAGGCTGAATCCTCTTACTCTTGGAGATTTCAGGATCCAGGAGATAAAAATAACAAGTGAGATTATTTTTTTTCCTCCCCTTATGTCTATCAATCAAAATGATAAAGATATTTATGACTTGCACGTTTTAATGGTGTAATTAGATATAATTACATGTTCAAATGATTACACATATGAACACTAATTACATAATTGAAGACAATTATGCTAACTAGGTAAATACATAATTAACTAAAAATCTCTTACAAAGTCAAGAAAACTTGCACAACAGCCAAAGAAAGTAAAATCACAATAAAAAATAAATAACCCTTCTGGTGTGACAACTCCAAGAGCCAGCCAGGCACGTGTACGTGGATGAGACCTGCCTGCTTGACTTCTGGTGGGCTGACGCTTAGTCTCTCAGTCTCTTCTATTTTGGAGTCTCCTTGTAAAAGGAAGGTGAACATTAGAGCAAAAAGCCGGGCTGTCGTTGTGTTTGTCTTGGTCTCGGGCGATGGATTTTCTGACCTCCGTAGGCTGGATTAAGGTGGTTCATTGCAGTGTGGGCTTTGTGGGGTGGGGAAGGAATTGTTTTGTCTCTATAATTGTGGGTTCTTGATACAGAAGGAAGGGAGAGCTCAAAACTAGTTAGTTTGTTCCTATTTTAATAGAAAAGTGGAAGTTCAGTATACCAAGAGGAGGCTCATAGTGGCAGCGCTGCCCTACTGGGGCTGCAGAAGGGAGGCTCATTAAAGCCTCCTCACCAGCCCCTGCAACGCGCTTCCCTCTGACGCACCAGCTCGCCTTGCGCGCCCTTTCCAACCGCACAAGTATGTTAAGGCTTGTGCATCAGAAATGTAGTGAGACGCCCAGAGCCTCCGTAAACTCCCCGGTGCAGAAGTGTGTGTGGGGATGGATCGTTGCTGTGCATCAGGCAATGCTGAATTAGTGGCTGTAGCCCCTTTTCCTTGTGCTATTAACTACTCCAGTTTTAAATATTCCCTGATTTCAAACTATCTTCATTTCCCTTTGGAAATCATCTCAGTTCGTTGTTGCTTAATGTTGTGATGATTTCCTTAGCCTTTGCTCTACAAGGCCTTAATCCCATCCCTTTATTCTGTTCTTTTATTTCTAGTTGCAAGCTGAACCAGGTTCTATTTTTTTTTTTTTTTTTCTCCTTAATGCCTATTTGGAGTTATCTTGGTATGTGGGAACTGTTCCCAGATCCCTTTCCCTGGCACTGATGGGAGTCATTTAAAGGTATGCCAAGAAAGCTCAACAAGCCATGAATGATGCTATTTGTGATTACTGGATTTTTTTTCATAAATTTTCTTCTCCTTGGGTTCTGAATTGGAAAAAAGCTAAAATGTCAAAGTTGGTAGGATTCAAACACATGCTCGATTTCTTTTCGCTCGACGAAGTCTTGCAGAACCCTTTGCAGCTGTGCCAGGTACAGGGCAGAAGAGACTCAGTCCTTTTCCAGTGTTGTTTAATATTGTTTTAGACTTTCTCACTGTCTGAAGGAGACTTTGCCACTTCATCCTCTGAAACACAGGGGAAAAAGGTGTACACAGGAGCAAAAACCTGGCAACAGTGGTATGATTTGGTGTCTGTCACTGGCACTTTCAAGCAGAAGCCTAGGAACTTCCCTCCTGGCTGAGCCCAGATGTCCCTTGCCCTGTCTCCCGCCCAGCACCTGGAGCGTACAGGTAGGATGTGCTTAATCTTCAGCCTCCTGGTGCCTGATGTTTTGGGATTGCCTGGTCAAAAAGTTGCATCTGATGACTCCGGTAATGACGCATGGATAGATTTAATTCCCACAAATGAGTATTCTCTCTTTTGGAATCAGCTTAGAGCCTTGGACTTCATGGCGTTGTGCTGGTCAATAATTTGTGACTACTAGTTACCCAACACAATTATACATTGCCTTTTGAAATAAAAAAAGGTGTTCTTTTCAAAAACAATTGCTGTTTTTATGATTTCAGTCTATGCTGCTGATTTCTTATGTTACAAGAAATCGTGGGCTTGATGCAGTATCTGTGACTTGTGCTCAGCAGCTGCCGATCTTTCCCGGCCTTAAGTTGAAAGCGTTTCATACCCAGCTGCCTTCTCAGCTGAGCTTCCAAGTCTCTCCTGTCAAGATTTCTTCTCTTTTCCCTTCTCTCCCTGCCACCCCCCTTCTCAATTCTCCCACCTTTCAACCAAAATAAAATGTCACCTCCTTTCTTTCTCATCGCCGTTGAAACAAGTCTCAGGATCTCATTCTCATTTTCAGCTCAATGAGATGGTAAGGTATAATTCAGCATGTGTGAGTGTTGGTTCCTGTGGAAGGAAGATAAAGCCCAGCTAATGTTACTGGATCATTGAGATTTGGGTTTAATTCAAAAAGATGTCTGGAAATAAGGCGGGTGTGCATCTTCACTCTCGGAGGGATGCAACGCAGGCTGTGCTGTAGGAAATGCTGATAAGCTCCAACGCGAACGTAAAGGCAGAGCCCGGTGGTCATCAGCTTTCAATATGTAGAAGGGATTTTTCATAGTCTCTTCATGCACCAAGTCTGCTCTCGGTGTTTGAAGTACAGCATAATTTTTCCGGATTACGTTTTATGAAGTTTTTAAAATAGGAAGTGGTTTAAGTAAACAGACTGATATTGCATTGCAGGAAATCAATAACCTCAGTGCTATTTGCAGAAGACAATGTAGTGGAAAAAGAGCCGTTTAAACCTGGCGTTTTATGATGTTCACTTAAGTGGATTTCATTTGTTCAGGCAGAGGTGGGCCAGAAACGTGCCCGGGTTACTGCCGGAGCGCCCCGGATGGTGCAGCAGCCGCGCGGTGCGTGCCGTGGCACCTCCGCCTCTGCAGGCTGGACTTCTGCTGGAGGAGGGAAGGCACTGCTCCTGCGGGAGCAAAGAATTAAGGATCCACAAAAATCTGCACGTCGCCCTTGCAGGTACAATCGTGTTCTGGAACCGAAGTTGCTGGTTTTGTTTTCACGCAGAAGGAAAACAAGCGCGTTTTTCTTTCTAGGAATGGCTCACCCGTACTGAAAGCACGTAGGTCTCAGCCTCGGAGCGTTCGCCATCTGCACAGAAATCACTTTGTGTTGCGATTCCGTCTTCGCCACGCGTGCAGCCGCCCTGACGCCGGTGGCTGCTGCTTTGCTTTGCTCATTTGCAGATCCGTTTATTTGCGACGCTTGTCCGTCAGGCTGCATGTCTGCCCCAAAATATCTCCCCTAATGGTTGTTGCAGGATGTAGTCAAGATTCAGATTACTGAAAGACCAGAAGAGGGAACGTTTTCTTCTGTCTTTATCAGTTTACTTGTCGTAAGTCTCTGGCAGCCTTTTGGGTGTGCTCTGTAAAGCTGTTTCTCTTGAATACTCTCTTTCTCCCGTGGGTCTTGGCAGGGGGGTGAAATGGGTAGAGATGGAGAGAATGAGAAGCAGAAGTAATACCCGAAAGGTTGTTATAAAAGGAAAAAAATGCATCAGTTTTAAACTGCCTGGATTTCAAGATGGCTTTGTCTCTTTGAAATGCGATTCTATTATGAAGAGTGACTTTAAAGAGAAAAATCCTGTTTAGCAGGCACTTTTTCCTTTCTCTGTTTAGACTCTAGTCTTCTGAGTTTAATGACAGCAACACATTTTCATGCCTCTTTGTTCTTGACAGAGACAAGTAGTTCTGGGAATGGGGGAGCTGATGGCTTCTGGTTTCCCGCTGCTGCTTGTGCTGTGGTTGAGCAGCAGCTTCCGAGAGCTCCGTCCTCCCCTAGCACCCTCCCACCTCCCCGTCTCCAAACTGGATGAAGGCATCGCCGCTGGGCGCTGGGAGGTGGGGGAGGCACCGCTCCGGGGCTGGCTGCGTGCCTGTACCAAATTTGGGTGAAAATGGGCTCTGAAAGGTGGTGCAGGGCAGACCAGCAGCCGTGTGAGGCACTTTGCTAGTCAAACTGGGCTAGTAAGAGTTATTTTTCGGGTAAGGCTGGGTTTTTATGTCTTCAGACACCGTGAGGACAGTGCATCGGTTGCAGTCATGCAGAAGTGCTGGGTGATGGAGACCCAGCACCAGGTGATGGTTTGGCCTGTAGAGCTGGTTGCTGGTGGTGAGCACGAGGAGGAGATTTCATACCCCCAGCACTCCTGGTAAAGTCCTTTGGCTCTGCTGACTTTGATTTAAAGAGATGACTTGGATAGAAGATGTTTTGCATAAATATCTTAAGCCGAGCAAATGGAAAGTGATTTCTAATCCATTTTATTACTGCCTTAACTTTGCCTGTTATGTTGAAAATTGATCTGCTATTGAATTTCAGTCCCTCATGTATGTTTTAAAGATGTTGATTGCTTTTCCCTGATTTTTCATTTGATACTGCAAATTTGCTGAGCTTATCGTTGCACTCTTGAGCATGTTCCCATTATGTTAACGAGTACTGTGGCTTTTCTCTATCCGCTTGCCAGTTCTTCAACATCTTCCTGGGGTATAACCCTCAAAGTGGGACTGTCGCCTTAGACTTTATTCCAAGGGCAATTGTAGAAGCTTCAGGTAGAGACAATATAAAACTGATTATTTTCTGCTTTATACAACCAAAACACCTCTCAGCTTTTTGGCTCGCCTGTAGCTCGGAGCAGTGGTGGGACTGGCATGGAGCACAGCTAATGCTGCGCTACCACCTCCCCGTTCCCAGTCCTTTTTAGCAATTGCAGCTTCTGAGAAGCGCACAGATTGGCGATTTCCTAACCTTTGCAGAACATCACTGGAAATACCTTGTCCGTGGACCCAGTTCTCTTCTTTCCAGCTCTTCCAGTGACTGGCCTCCAGGTTATCTGCGCTCTTACCCTAGCACTGCTCTTGTAACTCGCGTGACTTTGATTATACCGGCCTTTCTTTTTGAAAACTGTAAGGATTTTAGTTCATTTACTGTACCTGTGGCAACAATAGCAACTTAATTCTGTCAATGGGGGAAAAAAACTACTGTGATTTAGGTTGGCCCACAGGGGAAATAAAAGTCTAGATGTGAATTTCAGAGTTCTCTGATGGTCTCATCACCAAGCTCAGTTCTGTGCTAGTGGCAGTAGCTAAAAGTTACACAGTATCTTGTATTTATTCGCCTTTAAACCACTTAAGAACTATAGTACGTGAATTTCCATGCATTTAAGTTACGGGGATGTGTTTGATTCTGGTGGTTTAACATGGTATACCGAAGTTGGAAGGCCACCATAATATTAATAACTAGGAATTCAAACGGTGCTACATCTGCCTCAATCTGCCCTTAGATTCTGTTCTTTATTACGAAGGTGAAGTGTTGTATTTCATTTTAAAGCAAATTAATGCTGCTAAATAAAAAAGCTGAGAGAAAAATGCACGCCATTCAGAGATGTTTGGATCATTTCTTGAAACTCATTGAATAATTTAGTTGATGGACAGTAAATGATTTCCCATCAGGAGGGCATAAACATTCGAGACCCTTGTAAGTCCTGCAGCTATTGACAATTTTAAAATGATACTGACCTCAGCAGAAACAAGGCTCTGTGAAATTCATTGAACTCAGTCCTTCCCAGTTAATGCTAGAGAAGGTATTTTCCTGACGTGCGGAATGAAAAAAATCCTCCGTCCTTCAGTGAGATATTTCTAGTAAAATGTATATTGATTATTCAGTATAAAAGTGCTAATTTTTTTTGAAGCAGTGAAACATCTTAAAGTCATAAGGAAAAACATTATAGTCAAACTAGGATAAATTGCGGCAATTAATCATTTAGCAGGTTACTCAAAGATATTTTTAGAAAGTATGTATGGATGCTTCCCCAGACACTACCTTTTCATAAAGAAGCACAGGCTGATTCAGCTACAGGAAGGATCTAAAGCAGGGTTATTTTACCAATTTACCTAATGATTGCAATATTATTTTCTTCAGGATCCACGCATTAATTTCCTCTTAAATTGTTCAGTGATCACTTAAAATTTCTTCACTTAGATCCAGTTAATCTTTAGGTTTTCAGCCTTTGAGCGTAAGAAATCCTTCAAAGCCAAATTCTTAGTTCGCAGCGTTCAGACGACTCAGACCTGTGCGACGCCTAATTTTCATGGATTTTGATGACAGCGCGTACGCATCTGGGTGGGACAGAGACACGAGCCTTTTAAATTTAAGAATCTTTGCTGCCTTGAAATCATAGCACGGGAGAAAATTGTGTTTAAAAATGTAGTTTTCATTGAGGAAGTGAAAGTGAAATGGACAAATAACCTGAAAGACCCAAAAAAGAGAGGTATATTCTTTGTTTGGGGCCTGTCCTTACCTAAAGCACATCCTGTCCTTTCCTAACTCCACCACGCAGGCCTGGACTACCCCATCCCCGTATCTGCTGCCTGGCGCCACATCTGAGCTGGACCCTGCTCCATCAGTTCACGAGCACTGAGCTGCGGGGCGTTAAAGCTCTACAAACGCCTCTGCAGCATTTATGGTACATAAATCAACGCCAGCTCTGAGAGGAAACGTGTGGCAAAGGTAGAACTTGGATTTGATGCCAGATTTGGTGGTTTTTTGGGTGGCTGTTCTGTTCCTTCGCATCTGGGAGATTTCTATTAGTGCTAATAGGAATTAAACCAAATTTGGACTGCTTAAAAATAACACACACATATATATCCCGTTGCTACGTATTAGCCTGTTTTCTGTCTTCAGACTTAAAAGTGGAATCCAAACCTGCTGTTTTCTTTAGCAGCAATAGCTGATCAACGCTGTAGGTGACGATCAAGTTGCTTGGCCTGAGGTGGTGGGGGGATGCGACGACGTTTCACGTGATCGCTATGACAGTTTCCCGGCGCAGCGAGGGGTTGGAGCTGCTGTGCTGTTGGGAGGAGCCGCGTTTTGCCCAGCGTACCCGTGGGGTGGGTCCTTTGTGCGCACGGGGGGTCAGTGCTCGCAGAACCCCTGGCTTTGGGGTGCTAAGTTACACCGGTGGGGTTTGAGTAGCTCTTGGGGAACGTGGATTTTAGGGATAAAATAGGAATCACCTGACTTGCACAAACGCAGGGCGTTGAGAAGTGAAGGAATAGTCAGCTTAGGTATAGTTTTTCTCACACTGGCAGGTGTCGAGGCCCTCAGCTATGCTTCTTGAGCCTTTGACTTACTGCAACTTATCATTCTGGAGCCGCAAGACTGCGGTCTTCATCCAAAGAGTCCAGCGCCAGCGATGCTGACTGGTATGTTTTGGGCTAAAGCGAACTGTGAACAAAGCACTAAAGTTCTTCTGTAGGAGCTGATTGCTCGTAACTTTGTGGCTTTAATGCTGATTTTCTCTGTAATTAATAACCACAATTTTTTCCTCTGTTAGTGAATAAAAGGAAGTCTTTTTTTTCCCCCTCTGTGTTATAGCAATCAAGCTGGAAAATAACAATTTCTGTGTGATCTCTGGCACTGAATCAGAACTGATCATGTCCTGCATGTTAACAGTTACTGTCACAGGCTGCTTTTAGTTAGATGAGTAAAAAATTGTGCTTTTTGCATGTCAGCCTACTGAAGCATTAGCACATAAGCACGCGAGGTTTCCCGTAAAGGCAACAGCATCTGTCGCATGCCTGGCCTGGGGACCGTGCTCATTTTTCTCCCCCATGTTCCTGTGAGGCTTGAGGAGTTCAGGTACGGAGCAATGAAACCCAGTGTTTGTAGGTGACTGTGTCTTGGCTACCACAAACTCGAAGAAATAAATTTGGAAACCAAAGACTCTCCAGTTCATCATTTGTTTTGCGCTGATAACAGCTTTCTAGCCCTGCCCAAGGCAGGGGATCATCACTTCTGACAGTAAGCAGGGCTTGCTTTGCGTTGGCTGCTTTTCCACTCTAATATTCCACGTAAGAATTTTTGGACAATGAACAGTACTTTTACCTGAAGCAATGTTTGAGCCCAGTGTTTCAGGTGGTATCATACGAAATAAATAGGATGAGAATTTTTCATACCACTGTTGCATATTGATAGCCTGCAGCAATATCTGTTCCAATAACGACAGCCGTTTGGTACCCTCTGTCTCATCGGGCGTGCTGCATCATGCTGCCCCTGGTTTGCTAGAAATCAAGATGCAACATCCCCCCCCCCCCCCCCCCCATTTTATTTAACTATATGTAACTAATCCTGTAATTTAGACACGTAAATGCTTTCCTTTCACATATGGTAAGGATGCCCTGTTGAACACGTGGGAGGTTTCCTAGACTAGACGTGTCCTGCAGAGCGGTGGTGTTTGGGATCGGTGCTGTAACTCGTGGGCACGGTACAGGAATAGCTGTCACTTATTTCAGGTGACCAGGGGAAGGATATTTAGAAACCTTTGGAGGGGTACATTTGATATGTCTATCCCCTGAGTCACCAAAAGGCCCTGCAGAAGCGTTTGCCTGGACCCAAGTGAGAGGGCACCCGTTCCAACGAGGAGCTGTTGGAGTCGCCCGTGATGGTCTTTGTGCCGAGGACATTGAGAAGTTCTGAGCAGAAACCCTGGAGTTGAACAACCTTGTCTCTGCTGTGAACCTGTGCTTGTGTACGGCTGGTACAAAACCTGTCCCTGCAGTGGTGGCTGACATCTGCCTTGCAATCACTTGGTTCCGAGACCTTCTTGCGGGAAGGGAAGGGGGAGCTCATTGGAAAAAAAAGGCTATTTTGGGTCAAAGCATGTTCTACTTGTCTAATTGCATATAGGTGTGAATGCTCTCTCCTGGTGTCAGGCAATGAAAACTTGGGTGCAATGTGCTCTCCTGGATTTTTTGTTTGCTTCTCTCTTTTTTGAATGTCTTATAGGGGTTTTTTTAGACTTTTGGTTTTTTTGGGGGTTGTCTTTTTTTCTTTTTGGTTCGCTGTCTGGCAGAGCAGCATATGGAGATGTCCACAGGGCTGTTGCTAGACCCCAGGCTGGCCCATTTAAAACGAGCCGGGGTGTACCCCACAGGGCATCGAGGTCTGCAGTGTGGTTACACCCCCGCTGTAGGGAAGGAAGAGGTCAGGGGAGATGCATACGCTCAAAACCGCTTCAGATAGTTTCCTTAACTAAAGGAGCAGAAGTCACTTTGTCTTTCCTGGCCCAAAAAAGGGTCTTTTGTGTAGCATATCCTTGGTGTTTATCGTGAAAGCAGCGAGTGCTTCTTGCCTTCAGTAGCTGCTGCCCCAGCCATTGCTTCCCTGAGGACAAAAATAACCTCATGGGAAAATAAATTGAAGGGGTTATTTTCCTTTTTTTTTTGGAGGAGGGGCGGTAGCTGTGCTTAAGATGGCTTTTTCCAAAGGCTCTGACGTCTTTAGGAATGACGACATGTTCCAGCACATCCCAATGAAGTTCTGCACAAACCTCTTTTACAGCTGTTTGCAGACAAAGGACGACTTTAATCTGTGGCAGGGATTTGGGGATTATAACAGTGATCGGGAGGTTCTCCTCATCCTTGATTTCTGAGCGATGTCAGAGGGCAGCAACCGCAATCAACGGCAGTGAGATGCAGCACCGAGCCCCAGTGCGGGCACTGGGTGTGCTTTAAGGAACGCATTTGCTTGCAGTTGCTGCGTTAGGCAGATTTTGGTGTTGTGGTATAAGAAAAAGATTGTCAAAACCTCATTTTCCACCAACCGTTTCCATGGAAGGAAGAAAAGGTTCCACTGCAAAATGTTGCGGTATTTTTTTGGTGTGGTTTGGGGTTTTTCTTGGGGCAATGGTGGTTATTGTTTTGAACAAAGCAAAATGTTTTGTATTCAGACTAAAGCTATGTTAATGTTTCTTGTCTTTGACCAAGGCAGTGTTTAAAACAGAAGTGTTTTGGTTTTAAAATGTCAAAATTAAGCATTTTTCTTATTCTGCTTTCTTTTTGGGCATCAGTACTACTTTGAAGCTGAGAAAAGTTACGTAAAACATTCTCGGAGGTTTGGTTTGTTTTTTTAAATCTGTATTTTTAGCCTAAAAATTTAAAGTCTATGAATTTAAGTCCCGAAGTTGCAGGAAAGCTCATTGAGAAAACTGAAGCTCTAGGGTGAAATATGTCTGTGTGTCTCAGGGCATCTGCTTAAATCAATAAAATACTGTCAAAGATATTGATGGCTAGAGAACTCATGGGCTTATACAAATCAGACAAGTACTACATAGGTCATGATATGGCTGGATGGGTCATAACTTACTAATGTTTAAAAGTTGAATAGTTTTTAATTGAATTGTTCATAAATAATTTTTTTACTTCTACGTGTTTTGCAAGAAGAAAAGAAAAGGAAAGAAAAAAAGAAAAGACTTTATAAATAAACAAACACCATAACCATATGGGAGAGCAGGGACAGTACATGGGTGGGATTCCCAAATGTGCATCGGAGTAACAGTGAGTGCTTTGGAACGCCGCGTCCTTAGGCGCCAGCGATCGCGTATCTGCGTGATGGATTAACGTTTATTACTCCGATTTGTGTATGCCGTGACGTGCGGATGTAACTTTAATCGAAACTTTGACTTACAAGCAAGAACGGCTTTGACTCCTCGGTGGGACAGGATGTATTTGATTCCCACCTTATCCACACAATCCGAGTAGACACGCAGAGCACGCAGTGCTGCTTCTGCGCTAGGAACCGGGAGGCTCCAAACAGACGAGCAGATTATGAACAGCAAACACCGATAAAATGCGCCTGGGTGAGCAGTTGTTTTGTGCCGAGTCATGTGAAAATAACGGAGTATCTGAATATACAATCTAATGCCCTTTGTTTGTTTAAAAGCTGCTAATCCAGAGGTTTTCTGAATCCTCTGCCATAAAACAGCGTGGATGCTGCTTTGGGGTTTGGGGCTGATACCTGCCACAATGTCCCACGAGCCCGTGGCCCCCCTTTGCCACCACTTCCCACCTTGAAAATGGGATTATGTCAGTGAGGTGGCAGCAGTTGCTCTGAAGGTCACTGCGTTAAGCAGCGATGAGGGCCTGGACACTAGAGCCGTGAGATGCTCCATCCGAAGGATGGATTTGATGGTCTCAGTCTCCTAAAAGTCATTAGAGGCCACCCCAAAGCATGGATTGGAGCTTGCGGTGGGCGAAATCGCCAAGGACCTCTCTGAAGAGGTTGTCAGCCTCGGTTATCTGGCTTTCTTGTGCCCAGTTTTTTTGATGACTGCATTAGCACAGTGCTCAGGAGTCATCTTTCTTCACAGTGCGTTCAATAAATTACAAAGCAATATTGATCAGCATGTTTTTGTGTGTATGTTGAGTTAAAGCTAAGGTAAATAATGAACTGAAGCTAAATCAGACCAGTGACATTCCTGAAGGGGATATCTTTTGAGAGGGAATCTAGTTGACACTATTCCTCTTATTCTTCAGGGATCTCTATGTACAGTACAAAATTAGTTAATTTGTTAAAATTGCTCCTCTCTCCTCTAAAGCATACGTGCATATGTATAGTTTTTAAAGCTGAAAAGTCTGCTTTTGTTGACATCCAAACAGCGTCCTGTTAAAATTCCTTATAATAAGGAGAAGGTAGATACATCAACGTTAAGATGCAATGGAGGAGGGAGGCTTTTGCATTCATAAAAAAGAGAAAACTTTCAGACAGTACCTAAATAAACGTAGCTATATTTTTTTGTATAAGTTATGTAATGTTACCAGTTACGTAGATGTTGATACTACTTATAGCATATTAAGTTATTCATTCTTTTGACAGGGCAGACTGTCTCCCACTGGAAACTTCTTGTGGGAGAGGGAAGTCGTGCTATTAATATTTTTCCAGTTAAAAATCAGCTGTTTTTACAGTTCTGATTATGTAAAGGGAAATAAAACACGCGAGAGATTCGGTGAGCATCTTAAACACTGTTTTAAAGTACTTCTCAAGCATTTGAAATGTATATGGTGAAATTGTATTCTGCAGCATGCAGAAGCTGAGTGCGCGTTCCAAAATTATCCTGCGGCACATTTATATGGATGATTTAAAAAGCCCCGGAGCCAAGAGTTTAGAATAGAAGTACAGACAGATTGAGTCTGGTAAATATAGCAGTGCTAATAACGTCTCTCTCACATGCAGACCGAATGTTGTAGATGTGGAGTGAGCCGCAGAACCGTGTGAGAGTTATGCGGGTCACCTGGCAAGAGGGCAAAGTCAGTTGGGCTTATGAATTTAACAAGCCAGAAAGAGGTGAAAATGTTTTTGAAGTATTGTTTGCTGTAATTTCAGCCTCTGAAGCCCAAGCCTGCTCTCATTTCAAGGGGAGGAGAATTTACACGGGCTCCAGCTGGTCATGAATTTTTCAGTTTAATGCCTTTTGTAGAAGACACCTCCTGTCCAGGAGGAGTTCCCGATGAGCAGAAGGCTGGCCCCTGCCCACCTTGTGCTCTTGGGATCCGGACCCCAGTTCTGGGTCAGGACTGGGAATGGTGGAACCCATGAAGTAGTGTCTCTGCACCCTGGGAGAATGATCTCCCTCCAGCCAAGGCAACTCCTAGGGACACCTTGGCATCTACCAAGAACCACCCTGCTCAGCCACGGGACCTTCCTTCATGCAGGAGAGGGCTGGAAGCACAGCGTGTCCAGCTCAGGCTTGGCTGGGCGCGGAGGCAGGCACTCGCTGCTGGCGGCAGGAGTGTGCTGCCTGAGCTGCCAAGGCTGCAACACCTTGTCCGAACCAAGCCAATACCGGCTCAAGGATGCTTGTAGACAGCCTGCTTAACAGGTCCCAAGACATCAGGGTCTAAATGTTGTTCTTCAAATCATGGCTTCACTTGACTACCTTTGGACAATCTTTAGGGACCGTAGCCTGGGATCTAAGAGCCAAATATTTGTTGTCTTGTGTTAATCTCAACGACTACAGAACTTTTGGTCTTCATCCTGGCATAGAATTAGTGGATGCAGTTGAGAACAGACAGCTTTGAGAAGCTTCAGAAGAGACGTAAATGCCTCTTTATGCAAATGTCCCTCTTGTGTCCTCTATAGGCAAGAAACACCTCCATTTATAAAAGCAGTTTGGGTCTGGAACTGAACGTTGCTTGTCCTGGTCATTGAATTAGTGTGAACTGAAAGAGGAAGGAGGTACCTGGGGAGTCTCTGGAGGTCTGCTGCATTTTATGAGATAGCTTAGGCCACTGAGTCATGCAGGCGAGGGCGAGGGCCATCGAGCATGCGTGTTAGCAATGTGCGTACCCACCTCTGTGCAGCTGTTGGTTGTAGTGGGCTGCGACTGGCGTTTTTATGGGTTTGGAGTTAAAAAGTTCCCTTGAAAAAGTCTTCATTTGTGGAAAATAATTACCAGAGTGAAGGAATCTGTATCTGCCATAGAAGACACATAAAAAACCAAAGTAGTTGAAAAAATAGATGTTAGTAGTTTGTTGTGGTTTCAAGCATCGATCATTGGACTCCTTAAAATTGGATATTATTGCTGATAAGAGATAATCCATTAGTTGTTTTGAAGGTGCTTTCCAGTCTGCCCTCATCTTTCACGAATATGATTTCAGTGAAAACTTTCCATGGTCAGTCCGGGAGTACAGCTGCCTTTTCTGGCGAGCTTTGCTCGTTGCCATTCACAGGGAATATTTCTGCAGCTGTTCCAGCTGTGTGTTGCTGGTGGTGGCTTGAGTTGTTCTCCGTATCTCTGTAGTGGCATTTATTTTTTGTGGGGTGTTTCCATCAAAAGTAATCTATTTCTAGGAGAGGGTGATAAATGCAAGATTACTATTCAGGGGCTCTTGGATGAAGTGTTTAATTGTAAGCGTGAGCTCTTCAGTTTTCTGGAGAAGTTCCCCGAGTCCTCCAACGCAGAATCCTGGCCGCCGCACACGCGGTCGTCGGTTCAGTGAAGAGCTCTGTACTCTGCTCGCTTTTACACACTTAAAGTAACAATCTTTTTTGGTGCTTGCTCAGATCAGGTGGACCAAAACAGCAGGAAGTGCCTCTGACAGATTTCAAGACTCGAGTGTCTTCAACGAAACCCTGAGGATATCCAACATCCAGCGACACCAGGGAGGACGCTACTACTGCAAGGCTGAGAACGGCTTGGGTTCGCCAGCCATAAAGTCCATAAGAGTGGATGTGTACTGTAAGTAAACCACTTGGGAAGTCCCTACTCTGCTTTTTATTAACTTACAATATCTGGTGTTACAAAGCTCTTTGCGAAGCCCGGTTTTAAACAGGACTTTAGGGCAGATTCTGCTGCTTTTAGGAACATTTACCATCAGAAGACTTGGGGCTGCTCCCAGTGAAGTCAGGCGGGGCTGCTCGCATATGGAAATAGCTTTAAACAAAACCACAATACTTCGGTAAGAAAGCTGAAGCTCCGGTACAACTCAGCCTGCCTAGATATCAGAGGAGGATTTGTCTGCAGCTTGCATAGGGTGAAGCTCTAGTACGTAGCACAGCCCTTAATCTCTTGTACTTTTGGCTGTGCTTGTCCTCAAAACAGATGCAGGGCCAAGTACAGACCTTTTTTTGCTATTTTGTTTTAATTGCTGCTGAAAAATGTTGCTTTTTTTTTTTTTAATGGCAATCTCTCCATATTCCTGTGATACACAGTTTAAAAGCTTCACTTGAAGTGTTGGGCAATGAAAAATAGGAAGTATTGGGATTGCAATGCAACTGGTCACCAGAGCTGATGGAAAAAGAGGGAACAATTGAAAATGTCACACCCGATAAATGCACAAAATGGAGTTAAAAGATATAAAAAAAGTCCAGTCTGACTTGCACAGACTCCAGCGTCAGGGAGCGGGCGAAGCACGGCTCTCGCTTGTGATCAGCTGGTTTATTGCTGTAGGTTTAATGGTAAACTTTGCGTCTGACTCTGTACGTATGTGAGCAGACTCAGCTGTTGGCAAGTGAGAAGACCCGAGTGCCTCAAACTGCTGTGGTTTTGTGCACACTTCAAATTAAGGAAAAAAAAACCACTCAAAATCTGTTTGAAATGCTCCAAAGATAGAAAGTCTTTGCAATATACATTCGGAGACTCTTCTAATGCAAATAGTGTCCTGTAAACAAATATGTTTATATGCCACATATGTAGTTAAGCAAATGGCTGGAGCTCAGAGTTAACCCTTTTGTCTCCTGAGTCCTTCAAAAAGACTGTCTTATGGCTCTACAAACGTTGGGCTTGTGTTTCCCAAAACGTACCCTTTCTCTGTCAGATGAATCTCAAGATGTGCGTAAGTTCAGAGACCCAGGTGGTGACAACTTGTGCGAGTTAGTGAGGGAATTTGGGCAAGGGGGGCAGCTGCCTTTTGGGGGTTTTCTTGCCTAGTGTGTGCACTTGGCTTCGTGATGTGCTTAACGGGCTATAACACGCCAACGCCGAATTTGTAAATCCTTGATGAATAATAACTGAATCAGGAGTTAATTGCTCATTACCATGTTGGAGTCCAACAAGTGAACAGGCAAACCCTAGTGACTGCATATAGGCTCGCCACACAAAGAAGTTACCAGCATCCCGTGTTTGTAACGGGGCTGGCCCGAGGTTGGTGTGGGGGCGAGCAGGACGCCCGGTCCAGGCAGCGTTCGGGGAACGGGGGTGCAGGTCGGGGTCCCAGCACTCCGGTCGTGCAGGGGCTCGGGCTGCCCCGGCGAGCCCGAGTCCTCCACGTACACACGGCTGCTGAAAGCATTTTGTAGGTCAGCCCCGAGGAGCTGATCAATAAAACCCTCAAGAACAACCATTGAAGTGTCCTCTTCTGGATGCCGTTAAAGCACTTATCTCTTACCCCAGCCCCCATGTATTAGATTTTCCTTAATTCTTGATTTTAGGCATGGCTGTGAAATCGATGGTGGCAAGACAAGCCGTTTCAAGACGGGTGCTACGTGCTCTGACCAGGAAGAGTTGAGAAAGATTGTTTTGAAATTTAGATTTTTCTTGAATTTCGTTGAGACTTCCTTCTGGAATGTGTCTTCTTCCTTGTATCATGTTTTGTTTAGCCATAAATATGTGGTTTTGGATTTGCTATCTGGGATTTATTATGGGTTTCATTTTGGTTTGTACATCCTATGCTGTTTCTTAATATACCTCAAATACAGATGATGTCTTTCTGGAACATGACAAACTTCAGGTTCCAGCTGTGATTAAATCCTAGGTGATTTCCCATCGTATACAGAATGATATTTCTCTGAGTATTTTCATCTCTTAATGATCAAATATTTGCAGGCAGACAGTACTGCTGTGGTAAGCTTCAGGTGTCAGCGAAGATTGGATCTCACTCTGAAAAAGATAGGAGGAAAAAACCCTGTATGTGACAGAAAAGCTCAAAGTATTGGAAATGGAAATGTTTCTATCGAAATTTCCAAGTAGCTTAAAATAATTTTGTGGGTTTTTTTAGTTGAATTTTTCTGGTTTGATTTTTTTGTTTGTTGAATACTGACTTTATAGATCTATGCTGTCTGTGCCATGTCAAGAACTATCCCCAGTACTTAAGGGGCAGCTACAAAGAAGGTGGAGACTCCCTTTTTACACGGAGTCCCATGGAGAGGACAAGGGGGATGGACACAAGTTGCTCTTAGGGAGATTCCGATGGGACACCAGAGGGACATTTTTCACAGTGAGGACAGTCACCGTTGGAATAATCTCCCCTGGGGAGGGGTTGGCTCGGCCACGTTGGACACCTTCAAGAGTTGGCTGGACAGGGTGCTGGGCCGTCTTGTCTAGGCTGGGCTCTTCCTAGAAGGGTTGGGCTACATGATCCCTGAGGCCCCTTCTAACCTGGGATTCTGGGATTCTGTGAACTCTGTGCACTACTCAGCAGGAATATTGGGGGTGGGTGTGTTTTCTTGAATAATTGTCCATGAGATGTTTTGTCTCAGAGACCCCAAAACAAACCGTAAGGTTAATGAGTACTTAGCCAACATTTTCTATGAAAACTTGTTGGGGTTTTTTTGTTTTGTTTTTTTTTTTAGTCAACAGATATTTGGTAAAATTACCTAGAGGAATACAGTTTTTTCATACAGATTTAGGTAACTGCCAAAGACAAACCTGTGGAAACCAGATTATATTCCCTTTTGGAAGCAAAACTTTATAATTAGAGCAAGAAACAAATGTTTTTATTTTTTTTAATGAAACCGTCAAACTTGTTTAAGGAAACAAGTAAAAAGTTTATATTTTTTAAAGACTGTATGGGTTAAAAATAATTTTGGAAGTATCTTGGCTTGTAAAGCTGAAGAGAGAAAGCATTGCAGTTGTGTTCCACGTTAGTTTTAGATCAAGAGTTCTTCCTAAGGGCTAATTTAAGTCTTCAGCCTCTAATTTAAAATTTGAAAAGGCACTATATCTGCATAGCTTGAAAATGAATTGTTGAAAAAAATCCATAGAAAATCTTTGTTTCCTCACTCATCTCCATTATTGACCTGCTGGCTGCTTGGGGAATTTTAATATCAACATTTGGGTGGGAAATCTCACTCTTCAATAATTTCCTGTATTAAATTTTCCAGTTAGCTCTGGCATTCAGCAACACTTGGAGCCACATTTGCTTCTACTGCAATAAATAATTATACAGATATAAGTGGCGACAGAGCCTGAGTGAGGTCTGTGTGTGGGAAGAGGAGCGATAACACTATTTTTACAGGCTTTCTGAGGTCTTGAAAATGCTTTTAGGTTTGTTTTTGCAGGGCTACAGAAATGCTCCGAGGGCTGGAGCCCCCCTGCTGCGAGGCCGGGCTGGGAGAGCTGGGGTTGCTCAGCCTGGGGAAGAGAAGGCTGCGGGGAGACCTTATTGCGGCCTCCCAGGGCTTAAAGGGGGACTATAGGAAGGATGGGGGCAACCTCTTTAGCAAGGCCTCCTGTGACAGGACAAGGGGTGATGGCTTTAATCTAAAGGAGGGTAGATTTAGACTGGATATAAGGAAAAAATTTTACAATGAGGGTGGTGAAACCCTGGCCCAGGTTGCCCAGAGAGGTGGTCGATGCCCCATCCCTGGAAACATCCAAGGCCAGGCTGGACGGGGCTCTGAGCGACCTGATCTAGCTGAAGATGTCCCTGCTCATGGCTGGGGGTTCTAAAGGTCCCTTCCAACCCAAACCATTCTATGACAGCTCCACCAGGAGTTGCCAGACGCTTTGCATGGATCTGCACATGCCCATTAAAGAAGTATCAAAATATCATTATCAGTTTCCCATGATCTCAGGTGACTCCAAATCTTCTGACCTGCTTGGTCCTAGGTGTTCTAGAGGTACCTGATGCGTAATGTGTAGAGAAGATCTAAACTAAAACCCTTGGGTTGGCTGGGTTGAACGTGTGCGGTGCGATGCTGGCTGCAGAGCGCTTACAGAAACCTGCCCGTGGTAGGGCACCAGTGGCTGGTGCCTGGCCTGACCGGTGTGCGTTGGGTCGTGCCCATGGTGTGGTCGGGAAATGAAAGAGTGAACTGCACTCCTGTGAAAATGTCCTTCCCTGTCTCTCACACAGTGCTTGTTTCTGCTTGGGACCAACTGCGAAGGGGGGGTGTTGGGTCTCAGTTCACACATTGCATAGCAGGATCCAGATGGAAGCTTCATTCAGTATTTGGAAGTAAATAATATTAGTGTTCATAGATGTATCTTACCCCTTCATCTCTGCAGGTTCCATACGGGTCTAAAGGTTACTTGATATTATTTTCTTGTACCCTGTAATTCTGATGAACCACTTTCTAAAAACTATCTGGCTATTAGCCTGAATTTTATGCTGCTTGAGGGCATAGTATTTTTTTCTGCTCTAAGAAGTTAAACAACACCCCAAACATTTTATAACTATGTTTGTGGTTAAGGAACACAGCTAAGGAGTTAAACTAAACACATGCAATCATTTTGAAAACAGTCAGGGGGGTAAATCCTCTGCTGAAGGGGAAAAGTGCCTTGTGAAGAATGAGTAGTTCACACCGTTCACAGTCGGGCACGTGACCGTTAATCCTGGGGGGCTGGTTTTACTTGGTTGGTGTCAGACATGCTGCTAGACGTCTAAACCTCGGAGAGCTCAAGGAAAGTCCTTCAGGTCCAGCATTCCCATCAAACTGCTTTTAGTTGTGATGCTGTTTTTAATGATGCGTCAAGGAGGAGAGGGAATTTTCTTGACGCTTCTGCAGGTGACCGTGTGGTACCATACCTATTTTATTTAAAGTTGTCAGGGTTAATGCTAAACTAGGCTACGGTGTCTTCTGTTCCTTTAACATATGCAGATCTAAGTCAAACCTTCAAAAAATAGCAGTCCCTTTTGGTCTAGCAGCAAAATATTTGAATGTAGAAAAGGGGAAAGAAAAAAAAAGGTGATTTCAGTGTTGCGAAAGTTCATAGAATCATTAAGGTTGGAAAAGACCTTGAGGATCATCAAGGCCAACCCCCAACCCAACAGCCCCAGGCCTCCTAAACCATGGCCCCAAGTGCCACGTCTACATGGTTTTTGAACCCCCCCAGGGACGGTGACTCCCCCCCCTCTCTGGGCAGCCTGTGCCAGGGCCTGACCCCTCTGGCAGGGAAGACGTTTTCCCTAATCTCCAATCTAAGTTCTCACTTCATCCACAGCCACGCTTGGGAAGAGAGAGGAGCCCGTGCCTGTTCCTGGGCAGGCACAGGGCCTCCTTCCAACACTTTGCAAGTCACCTTCTTGGTTTCCTTTGCTAAGTTTCTTTTAGGTCTCCTTTTTGCTTTCTGTGGGGATAGCACTGCGGTAAGTAGACTGCTAACAGTCCCTCCTTTATAAGACAAATTTCTGTCCTTCCTTCATGTGCCTAAGAAAATAGCTTTTTGCTCTCCCGGCTTTGGCTGAAGATCCTCGTCTCTCACTTCGGATTGAAACAACCGCACTCGGTCCCCTTGGCAACGTCTTCTCAGGACGGAGGTTTCCATTCTTGTTCAGCCACCAGGAGAAGCAACTGCCTCCTGTATCCAGGCTGTATTCATCCTAGACTCGAACTCTTTTTCTTCTTTCTCTGGAAGTATCTCTTTAAAGTACATCGCATCTTTCCTCTTTGAAGAACAAGCTTTTGTACTTGACTCCTAGGAAAATTTCTCCTTGACTTACGGAGGCACTTTCTCCTTTTATAAGGAAGAAAACATATCGTATAGATTAAGTATTTTTATTTAAAGAAGTAGACTTCCTACAAGAATTTTTTTCTGCTTGTTCCCAAAGGACAATTTACCAGATTTTTACCAAAAAAAAAAAGTACCAATTTCTTCACTGAAAATGTATTTTCGTATTCCTCTTGCTTCACAGAGACTTATCACAAAGGCAGGCTACACAGCTTCAGTAAAAGAAGGTGGAATGAAAGGTCAGGTTTATGTGTAAAGATTTCTGAAACTAATTTGGTAGTCAGGGTGAAAAATGTTTATCAAACAAATATAGTGCACAGACACGTTAAAATTTTATTGAGTGGTATATGAGGCATACATTGTGGGGAAAACGCTGCTTTTTGAGAAAATCTGTAATTCCAGGATTAAGAGGTTGATCTGGGGTTTTAGGGGAAACAACCATTCCTGTTGCTCAGAGATCCACTTACATCTTTGCTTGAGGCTCTATTTCCAGAAACGCAAGGTTGGTTAGACCCACCGTAGGGTACCCTGTTCACATGACACACATTGAGTCCATCCACCATCAGCTGCTTCTGTGTGACCGGGTTTAGGCTGCTTTTGCATTGCAATAGCATTACAGCAAGGGGGAGGCCAGGGCAGCCTGACGCAGTTTATTTGCAGTGCACAGTTTATCCTATGGTGGGAATATGCCCTGTACCAGGGCCAGTCCTCTGGTAACACCAATCACAGGCAGGGAAAGGCTCCTGCGGGACCCTGGTTAATCCTCCTCAATACTCGTTGATGTGTGTGTATATTATGTGTAATACCTGTGGGGGTCGTAGTTGACTTGGGTCTCTGCTCACCACCTGTGAGGTTTCCCTAACTCTCTCACTTCCAGGTTCAAATCTCTCATTTCAGTTTTTTTTATGGGTTACTTGTATGGTTTCTGCTTCTCTGAGGGGTCTCGTGGCGTGCGGCTGCAACAACTTTTGCTGCCCATCGTCTCCATTGCCGCAAGGAAGGTTGTGTGGTCGACAGCTGCTGGGCTGGCTGTGAACGTCATCAGGAAGCTTGAGAACCAGTGTTAGCAAGGCCTGAGAGTGCTCAGGATTATATCCTGATTTGGTGATGTCCGTGAGGAAGAGATCACAGCAAGGTCTAGCTTTGGTCTCAGTTCCAAGCCCAGTCTTGATGCCCTTAATATCGGGGATCATTTTATTCTGAAGAATACCCTTTTCATCAGTGTCACGCATTAAAGACTTCATCAATTCCTGTCTCAGGCAGGAGACTTTGTTTAACAGAACACCTCCCGTGGTTTTAAACTCATCCCTGGAATCAGGAGGGATGGGACCTCGCAGCTGCAACATTCACGATGTGGGATTGACTGAAACATGTTCAGTGTTAACAGGTTAGCGTAGCAAACGAGGAGCATCACAGCTTTCCTGGCTTGGGATGACACGAAATGCTGCTGGTAATACATGTCAAATGACAAAAATACCAAACCGCTCATCTTCTTCAGCATTCGAGCGTGTCTCCTAGTAGCATGTGCAATCACGAGCCTGCAAGAGAGGTGTTATTCAGAGGGAACGCGGGGTCTGTAATTCAGGGATCGTGACGCTAATTTCCCTTATCAATCTGGAAAAGGACATTGCAGGGAAATGCTGAGTGCTGTGCAGGGGGACTAAGTTGTGTTGCTCTCCATCCCTGTCGTTAGTGTTAACGGCAGTCATACTGCTCCATCCCCACACCCGGCAGTCCAAATTCACCCCTAATTTTCTGCCCGCTGCACAAATCCTACTGCTAGAATGCAGAATCAAATGCAATGTCGAGAATTATTTAACTGCCAAGAATTGCTCCGCTGGGCCACTGCGGATGGGCTCTCATCGTGCTCCAACTTCTGCTGCGGTGCCGTGCCATAGGGCTTGAATGTGCCTGCCGGGAAGCCACGGCTTTATCTCGTCATAAATGGCACACAGGCATCGATGCGCACAGCTAGCATGATGTGCTTGCTTATACAGAGCAGATAGAAGTGATAAGGAAGGTACAATACTGGGAATGGGGAAGGGAATTGGCTGAAACTGCCAGCTGCTCCTCACATTGCTCCGTGTCCTTCTCAGCCTTCCCCAGTTCATCGCAGTCCTGAGAAGCTGGGTTTAAATTGCTGGGATGAGGAGGAGGTGATGCTTTCTCTCGGAGTGCTATTTCTGTCTGGATGAGATAATTGTGTGCTCTTCTTGAATGATAAGAAGGCTGCCCTCCGATTCCCTCTCCCTGCAACTCTAGTACGTGGCCGAGTCTGCCTGACCCTGGGAAGGAGAGAGATTGGGGAATTTTATATGGAAATATATTTAAAAATGAGCTCTTTATACTAATTCTACTGAAGCAATTAATGCATAAGTTGACAGGGAGGATTTATAGCAAGGAGCTATCTCTTTATGCATACAACATTGGTGATAAAAGCAAGTATTCAAGATGGTGCTTTCTGGTGAGTCTTAAAGTACCTCCTTAGGTCGCCGCCATGTTTCAGTCCTTCAGCATGATTTCCAGTTTCCATTGCACAAGAGCATTAAATCCCTTTCAAAACCCCCACTCACTCAGCTTTGTCCATCCTAAATAACCTCTAGATTTTAAAGTATAGGCATGGCAGCATCCAGTTCTTCAGTGTTGGGTGTTACCATTGCTGCTAGAATGCCTGTGCGGGGGTGAGCGATGCATATGTGTGAGCTGAACCTTTGTCCTGACCACTATAGTATTGCTTTAATTTTTTTCCCCTGAATAACATAGATGTATCTATTAGACTCATAATATTAGTCTGACTATAACACCTGAGTAGCAGCTTAATCCTTTTTTACTCTGGGGCTCACAAGGAGAAAATCTGATGCGAAGCTGGTGCTTTGGCACCTTCTGAGTGCGCTCAGAAAGCTGCTTGGTACTGAGCTACGGGGCTCTGTGCTTTCCAGGACGGGAGCGGGGCTGGTGCAAGGACCTGGTTGCAGACACGCACCTGTTCAGCCCCATCGAGATTTGCAGCTGGGCTGTTTCCTGCCTGGGCTTGGGTGGCACCTTCATCCCGTGCATTTATGGCACATATTTTCTACATGCTTCTCTGCAGATGTTTGTATCTGTCTCCTGGCCACAGCAATTAAGATATAATTCAGGGATTGAAAATATAGTTCAGCCACTTCATTATTTTCTGTGCTGCCTCTTTGGCTCGCGCTTGCCTTGTACTGGCTGCAGTGAATCATGCGTTCTTATTGCAGTGACATTTTTAATTTCCATCTCCTGGTATCTACTAATATCCATTGATATGGTATTTGATCATCTTTTTTGGCCTTTCATTTATTAGAAGCCTAGTGACATGCTTAAATCCTCATTCACATGGTTGGATGAAAGACCAGAAACAATGAATGCGAACTTAAAAAACAAAAGAGGAAAATTAATATAAAGCAATAACATAAGCATTGGCATATAAGGAAAGCAAATATATTCATCTTTCATCACATTTTTTGCATGAGACAATAAAAGACGACACTTTGAAATGAGATATTATGCAGATGGGGAAAGCATTTAAAGGCTTTCCAGTATTGATGACTGTAATCTTTCAACATGAGAGAAATACAAACTTAATTTGTGGCTTTCTGATTATTCCCTCTCCGAGGTCAAATTTGTACATCACAACTTTAAAGTCTCTGAAAAGGGATGCGCCTGGTGTTTACTGGGGGAGGACCATCCCTCCGCAGCATGCAGCCCGGCGGTGGGAGAGGGTAGCCGGGCTGGGGTGGGCGGCTCCGGGGAGCGCCGCGGCTTGGGTCTGCACTGGATCGGCACAAGACTCGCAGCAGCTGGGGTCTCCGACGACGGGAGTGTCTTCATCAGACCCCAGTTCCTTTCCTAATTTATAGAAACACAAGGATTTGGGTTCAGTCCACACCACGCGTAAGGGTTTTGGAGCTGCAAATGTGTCTGGAAAGTAAGTTGCTGTGGGCAGAGGAGTGCCCGCAGCTGCTTTAGAGAGGCCACACTTGCACGCGTGAGGCTTGTCTCTGAGGTTATCGGAGGCGCTGCAGAAAGCTGGATATTAGTGTGGATAGATTGCTGCTAAGCCGTATTATCGTGGCTTCCCGGGTGCCTGGTCGCTGGTAGGTCTGTTGTGGTTGTGTCCCTACGACTCACCTGGAGTAGTATCGCTCCTGTCCTTCAGCAACGAGCAGAGACAGCCTTTGCTCCATCGCTGGGCCGTAGCCACGGCGCGACTTCTGTGTGGTCAGCAGCCCCCGTGAGCTAGAAGCAACTGCTGAAGCTACGGTCAGATGTACCAACGCCCAGACTTGCTACCCACTATTTGCTGATCCATCGGTCTTTGTTTCTGGCACCGCTTTGAAACTCTCTTCTGCTCGGAGAAAAAGGTGGTGTGCGTAGTGTCTGGGGTCACCGAAGCAGCAGCAGCCAGGGATGCGCAGGGGTACTACAGGCACCTCGTGCAGGTTGGCCACCACACAGCTGCAGCTTTACTGGGAGCACAGGGAGAAAGCGTAGGAGGAGGAAAACAACCGACACGCGGTGCTGCCGAAGGAGGTTTAGAGCCGGTGCCGGCTGGTGGCCGCGGACTCAAGCCCTTGTCTGAGAATTTGTGCAACGGCTGGAGCAACAGAGCCTCAGGTAAACATCTCGAGGAAATTGTGTCTGTCCTTAAATGGAATGTAAATGGGGTAAATTTCCTCTCCCTATCATCACGTTGGCCATTACTTGTGCCTGGGAGAATCTGCTTATCCTTCGCTGTCTTTCTGACGCATCCTTTGGCTGGACGGTTGGATCACAGAGAATTATCCTGCCTAATTATTGCCCGAGGAGGTACAAGATTGCAGCGGAGGATGCATTTGGGAAGCTGAAGGGCAGATGGTGGTATCTCATGAATAGATCAGGGGCTGCTTAGCAGTATTTGGCTGAAATTAGCTTCCTGCTATGCATGTGCACATCATCCACGAGGGTACGGAGAAGTGCCCAGACAGAGGCGGAGGTGTTGCAGAATTTCAGGGGGCAATGAAAACTCAGTGAGCTACCCTTTATTATCCAAGAAGAGGTTTGCCTGCCTCAGGTGTACAAGCAGAAATGCCTTTTGTAAAGAGTTTTCTTTGGCTTTATTCTTCTCCCTCCCTCCCTCCCTCCTCTTCCTCCTCCCTCCCTCCCTCCCTCCTCTTCCTCCTCCCTCCCTCCCTCCCTCCTCTTCCTCCTCCCTCCCTCCCTCCCTCCTCTTCCTCCTCCCTCCCTCCCTCCCTCCCTCCCTCCCTCCCTCCCTCCTCTTCCTCCTCCCTCCCTCCCTCCCTCCCTCCCTCCCTCCCTCCCTCCCTCCCTCCCTCCCTCCCTCCTCTTCCTCCTCCCTCCCTCCCTCCCTCCCTCCCTCCCTCCCTCCCTCCCTCCCTCCCTCCCTCCCTCCCTCCCTCCCTCCCTCCCTCCCTCCCTCCCTCCCTCCCTCCCTCCTCTTCCTCCCTCCCTCCTCTTCCCCCTCCCTCCCTCCTCTTCCTCCCTCCCTCCTCTTCCCCCTCCCTCCCTCCCTCCCTCCCTCCCTCCCTCCCTCCCTCCTCTTCCTCCTCCCTCCCTCCCTCCTCTCCCTCCTCCCTCCCTCCCTCCTCCCTCCCTCTTCCTCCTCCCTCCCTCCCTCCCTCCCTCCCTCCCTCCCTCCCTCCCTCCCTCCCTCCCTCCCTCCCTCCCTCCCTCCTTCCCTCCCTCCCTCCCTCCCTCCCTTCCTCCCTCCCTCCCTCCCTCCCTCCCTCCCTCCCTCCCTCCTCTTCCTCCCTCCCCTCCCTCCCTCCCTCCTCTTCCCCCTCCCTCCCTCCCTCCTCTTCCCCCTCCCTCCCTCCCTCCTCTTCCTCCCTCCCTCCTCTTCCCCCCCTCCTCTTCCCCCTCCCTCCTCTTCCCCCTCCCTCCTCTTCCTCCTCCCTCCTCTTCCTCCTCCCTCTTCCTCCTCCCTCCCTCCCTCCTCTTCCCCCTCCCTCCCTCCCTCCCTCCCTCCCTCCCTCCTCTTCCCCCTCCCTCCCTCCCTCCCTCCTCTTCCTCCTCCCTCCCTCCCTCCCTCCCTCCTCTTCCTTCTCCCTCCTCTCTTAAATTTCAGCGCATGTGTGTATTTCAGGAAGTCTTCTGTAACTTCTTGTCCTGTGTTTTTTTTGACGGAAAATAATTTTTTTTCTGAAGATTAGAGACTTCTTTTCGCTGCACTGCACCTGGCTTATGCCTGCTTTTTATACAGTAGTTACACACCAGAGTACCGAGGTTTCTGCTTCCCTTGGACGGGGGAGCGACGTGTTCTGTGGTAACACGCTGGTGGTCTCAGCTGAGGTGTGCGGGAGGGCAGCGCGGGCGCTCTGCCGTGGGGTTCCGCTCCCACGGGGTTGCTGTGAGACAAGGTCTTTGTGTGGAAGCCACCGGAGTTGAACCAAATCGTTCCTAACAAATGCGGAAGCCTAAAGGGTGTGAACGTATTTCGTGAGTCTCTGATATCAGAGCTGTACTGTTTCCCTGCAGGTTTGATGTTCTAATTCTTCTTATCTTGTTTCCTTAATTTGGAAATTGGGTATCGAATGCCTGGGAGTCTTGATCTAATGATTTGACTAAGACGAGAAAGTGTACGGCAGGTGCCTGGCAGTGGATTTCGGACTGGGACAACTTCAAACAGCATTCTTGTTTTGCAGATAACAGCAGAGCTGGGAATTCAGGGGCTGCGGAGGTATTCATGGCTGCGCCTGCACCTTCCCTGAGAGTCTTGTGCGCGGGGTGCTGGTGGCGTCTCTGAGGCCACCCTCGGTGCTGGTGCTTGTTTTTGTCGGTAGTAGTGGTAGAAATCGCGCCCGCACCTCTGCTGCTTATCCTGGCAGTGAAAAATAGATTCCTGACCTCCGTAGCGAGGAGCTGAGAGTTAAGTGTGCTTAGGAAGGTTAAGCGAAGCGTGGCACGGTGCACGTGGACGTTATTCGCCACGGTGGTCCATGTCAACAGTGCGGAAGAGTAAGGAAGGATGTAGCCGGGTGTTGGGGAATGAGTGAGGTAGTTGTTCCATAAAATATTCACGCGAATGTGGAGCGCTTACCGTAATTTCAAGACCTTTTACGCCCCCAGCAGCCACACTATTCAGACTGGATTAAATAGCTTTGCAGTACCCGTTAAATGTTATCGGTTCCTCGCTAGCTTGCATTTTTATTTTCTACAATGAAAATCTTTGTACAAGCAAGAGAAAAAAAAAAAAGAAAAAAAAGCTGATGATGTTCGTACTGATGAAAGATTGTACTTAATACTTTTAAAATGCCAACAAAATACTCGTACGTTCAGAATTGAACCGGAATGATAAAATGCTTTGTGGCCTTCATGAGCTGCAAAATTCCTGGTTTGTGGTACGTTTTTCAATCAGAATGAAGCTTTCTTGGTTTAATTCAGCTCAGAAAGGTCTGCTGGGGCTGGAGAGGAGTTCCATGTGTGCAGGGGGTGATTGGGGTGGAGCGAGGAGCTGGATTCTCCTTCTGGGAGACAAGGTCATTCCAGCCTGCACCCCAGATGCCTCAACAGCACAGCACAGAGCACCTCTGGTAGGCTGCAAGGAAGGGGAACTGCTGGTTGGCTTTCCTTTTTGGCTTTCCTTTTTTTATTATTATTTTTTAATTTTTTTTTTTAAATTTTGGTTTATTTTATTTAACTTCCATAACTGCACATCTGATTTTCAGCTCTCCGTGGAAACCCCTGAACCCTCCAGCCGTACAGAAGACCCTGAAACTGTATGTATCCATCTCCTAAACTGCATTTTAGTCCTTGTCACTACTTTTTATGCCTTGCCAAGCAGCTTTGCTGTGACTTACTGATCATAAAAACTTGTATTTCTAAGACCGGTTGGGAACTTGAACTGGGAATACTGGGAAACGACCCCGAGCCATGGTCTGAGGGCTGGCTGCTGCCCCAGGCACCACATCCTATCCCTGCGGGGTGTGTCTGAGCTGAATCCCAAAGAGAAAAGGAGGGTGTTGTTTTGCCCCGTGTGGTTGCCTTCACCTTCCCTGCGTCTGTGCTGGGTTAGGCTCGTTCTCTGAAAGTGTCCCACTTCAGGGTGCTTGGTGGAAAGTCACGCTAAGCACACTGACATAAGACCTTGTCGTCCAAAATAAGGGCATCATTTAGGCAGCGTGCTCAGGTCTGTACGTCTATTTTTATAACACAAACCATTTGCATTCCTTGTTTCCTGGTAGAAACACACGGTTGAAAATGCAAACCTCAAACAATGTAGGTTGGTATAGAGATTTCATAGAATCATAGAATGGTTTAGGGTGGAAGGGACCTTTAGAGGTCATCTAGTCCAACCCCCCTGAGGGCTGCTAATCCAAACGCTGCCTTGGATGCTTCTGAGCAATGACATTTATTGTGAACACCTAACGCTGACCCCGGGGTTGCGCAAAAAAAGCCTGCGCACATAGCGTGGGGCTGTTTGTATTTGATGTCCTGTTGCCATGTTCAGCTATTTCTGATCCCGTTGGGAGTGGAGTACGGTGTCTGTGCTGCTCCGCAGGGAAGGCAAAGCTTACTAAGAGGGATGGAGATAAAATGGTTATGAAGGGGAAGAGCGTCCTCAAAATTTCTGATGGAAAAGGGGATGATTAATATAGCCTGGGAATAGAGGTGGTACCATCCCTACTTACTGTAAGTCTACACGTGTGATTTTCTGGACTCATAACGTTTCCAGGACGGTTCAGTTTGCAGGAATCGCTCTCGTGCCTTCCGTCTTTGCTAATTTTGTGAGTGCTAGGGAGTTGAATTAAGTAACAAGAGCTGAAAGTCAGACGCGCCAGTGATGTGCCAATCCGTGCCTGTATCGCTTTTTAATAACAAGCCCCAGAATTTCGTGGGTGTTGGTAGCATAGGACAAGAGGAATTCTCACGTCTGCTGCATTTGACTGCAGCTGTGTGATGAAGCCACCCCTGTGAACGACTGCTCTTCTAGATGTGATGGGCAGACAGTGGGATTACTGAGGGTTTATCTGTTTTCCAGTACTTTCATTGCCAGCCGTGCTTGGGGTGAGGCTTGCATTTACCATCACCTACACATACAAGAGCCAGAAGAACGTGAAACCCTGGCAGATGCCGCAGGAGGTCCAGCAGGAGATGAGCGAGGGGGTAGGATTTGGCAGACAAGTGGGACTTCAGGAAGGAAAGACATCCGGAGAGCGGCCGCTCAGCAGGCTCTTGGAGCGCAGCCTCATGATTTCCTTGCTTTCTTACACCAAGATGTGTAACAAGGTGCTAATTGCAGCCTCATCAGCAGGGGACCACCGTGAGGATTTTAGACCTCCCTCTGATGCCAGTGTGCCCGGCAGCTTCGTCCCCACTCACCTTTCACAGGCCAAGTGCTGGGTTTCGTCAGAGCTGAATTTCCCGCTTCTCTTGTTTAAATATAATTTTAAATGTGGCTATTTTAAAACTTGGCAACCTGCTGATGGCCTGATCTGAAATGATGTTGGTTCGCGTAATAGCTTGGGATTTTTATGCAGTAGGTGTTGGGACTGCAGAGTCCCTAATAGCATATTTTAGACTTCTGATGGATTTTTAAATAGCCTTCCAGCATTAAGGCAGGCTTTCCTGTAATCTGCATTTTCCAGTAAAATAGGAGCCTGGGTACCTACTGATTTACAGTTTTCAGGAAATCTGTTCATACTCCTTCCCTTCTTTTCCCTCTCCCCTGTTTTTTGCCTTCATCACCCCACGGAGCTCCGCGCACGAGGGAGGCAGCGTGACCTGCGGCACTTCATTGATGCGCTACAGGGAGCATCCCCGGGGCAGGGCAGGGAGGAGGAGGAGCAGGAGCGATGTTAGGGGCACTACATCTGCAAACCTCAGTCTGTGCAGTTCCTTATAGAAAACTGAAACTGCAAGCTGATGCATATATCCTCTTTCCCCGTGGACAGCCCGCACCCGACAGTGACCCCAGCAAAGTACGCTTTGTTTGGGGAAAAAAAAATCTTTATATAATCCTCTCCTTGAAATGAAGGAGAATCAGGCCAGAGAGCAGCTGTGGGTATGCAAATGTCCCCATGTATTTTATGCTTTGCTACTTGCTGACAGGATTTTGGGGGGATTTTTCTTCTCCCCAGATATTTTTCAGTTCGCATATACGAGCATCTGGTAGGTCGCTGGGGTAGAACATATAGGAATTTCTAATGCACGCGGATTCTCAGGAAGGAATAAGCCTAAAAAACTTCCTTCCTTGTAGAAGTATCTGCACTGCCTACACTTAGTAAAACTACAGTTAAAGCAAGCTGTAACATACCCTCCTGCGACTCCCTAATACTGTGAGTTGGGAATTTGGAGCAACCAATAACTTCTACTGGGATGTAAGAGCATGTGTAGTGTCAAAATTTAATGCGTCCTGTTTTATCTTGCCCCGGTGTGCTGGAGGCACTGCTCATAAATTAAACAGGCAGTGATTAGTGAAAAACCGAAGCATTGCATAACCGGGGTTTGAAACAGCTGATGCCTCCGATGGCTTTTTGTAGCTTCTTGTTAAACGGCACCAGGTGACAGCAAGCTGAGGAGGACTGCAAGGAGGCAGCTTTGACCTCAGAAGCAGGTTGGATAGATTTGAGAAGTGATCTGTGAAATGTGTTTTGGTGAGAAAGTGGCAGGGTCTACGTCCTTAGCTTCTGCAAAGGGAAATAGCCAGCGGGAGGGTCTGTGAGTTGCAACGAGTCTGAACGTGCCGTCGCCATGCCGTGCAGTTCTGGAAAGCAGAAGTAGCGTGCTTGGAAGGAGGTGAGGGGATATTGTTGTAAGGAATTGAAGTAGCCCTTCTGCTCTAGTGCTTTCTGGTCTGTCGAGTGCTGCATCATACCTCGGGGAAGATGTAAATCGATGGAAAAGGTCAGAGGAGTGATGGATGAACAGGAAAGGTTTCTGATGCAGGAGTGAAATGATTCATGAGGATTGTTCGTGGTGAAGAGGAGAAGGCCAAGGAAGGCTGTAGTTAATAGGAGCCTTCAGATGGGCAAAAGAAAAGGAGGATAATTTTTTCTGAAGATTCCCAAAGGGTAAGACAGACAGTGATTAGCTTAAATTGCAGCGAGAGGTCTAGGTTAGACAGCAAGAAAAGCTGTTTGATGGCAGTGGCGGGCAGGTACCAAAACAGGGGCTCCAAGGGACAGCGAGCATCTATTGCAGGGAGCTCTTTGGGCACAGGCTGGAGGAGCAGCCCGCGGCGCTGGCAGTGGCAGAGCCGGTCCTGCCTCCGGGCACAGGAAGGGATGAGCTAGAGCTTACGAGGGCTTTTCTGGCCCTTCTTTAATCATGATCCTGGTCCCAGCGTCGGTCCCGACCAGGGCTGTGATGTGGTTTCCTCATAAGACTCTCGCAGGCTGAGGTGGAATTTCTGCAAGAAGATAAAATACAGAATGTGCATTGGAACATATGGAGATTAGGAAATTAAATAACTGAATGAGGGGGAGGGAAAACCCCAAAATAACCCCACCCCAAATCCCCAAACCTCCCCAAAACATAAGTGTGCATCATATTGGGTTATAGCAAGTATTATGCTTTTTAAAAATGCAGCTCAAGAGAGTTGCAGATAGACTGCTGGTGTTATTGTGTGTGTGTGAAATAATAATTAGTCTCTTTTCAAAGCAGAAAATGCAAACCAGCTCAGAGGCCATTATTTACTTTATCTTTGCATAAACTCGTCAATGCTGAGAGGAATCTGTACATGTTATTTAAGCTTTGAGCTTGAATTCCCATGTACTTACATTGCTCATTTGCTGATTATATTCCTGCCGGATCCAGGAGATCTCCTGAAATAAATTAAGAGGGTCGGGCCCACCGGGTTTATGAAATGGCACAGCCGACCACCGGTGCAGTCTGCAGGACTGTGAATGGCATGGGCTGATTTTAAATTAAACAGATGAACACGGAATGTGTTAAAATATCCCAACAGAGGGCTTGGTTGGCAGCTGTTTGATTGTTTTCCTCTGGCATTATCTGCGAAGCAATTACACATGAATAAAAACTTCTCGAGATGCTTTCAAGGAAATATTGACCGCTAACATTTTAATTAAGGCACATTGAAGTAAAACATTTGAATCAACAATACGGACAATGGCAAAGCAGGTTGGGTTTCAAAAAAGGAGGCTTGTTTACCCTCCTCCTAATAACACATCCAGTCTGTACCCTTGACTGAAGTGTCGGTTTAAACTAGCTATATGCATTCATTTCCCCCCCTTTTGTCTTAAATAGAATGATAAAAAATGGAAGGACGGGCGATTTAAAAATAAGCTTAGCCCATCATTTTACATCCATAAACAAAACAGGTCTGCGCACTGAACTGCGGCGCCCGTGGAGCGGTATGGGGTGGCCCTCCTGAGTGTGCCCACCTCTTCCCAGTGACAGGGTAGTTCTGCGGGGCTGGAGCATCACTGCCGTTACTTCACGCCACGGCACTCCTCCATCGGTGCTGCTGAGATGAGAAGAGGTACACGTGGTCCGACGCTGCCGGAGAGGGAAGAGTTAGGCTGAGCAGTTCTCTTTGGAGCTCGGCCTGGCTGCTGCTTCACGCAGGGTTGTGCCCTTGCTTCAGTTCAGCCACAGTAAAGCCGCAGGGTGATGTTTGGGTCTGGAAACTGTGCTGAAGAGTTAATGGGAAAATTTGTCCTCTCCTGCGCAAGGAGAGGGATGGTTTGACCGATCAGGATTAGCCCTATTTTCCACCAGCCCCCCGAGAACCAAATGCTGGCTGCGCTCCCGTGGTGCTGACCTTGCACCTGGGGAAGTTCAGTGCTGCTAAATTTTACCTGGGTTCCCCGCACAGTGCTTTACCCCCAAAAAAGAAAGATACAGTTTCCAGGAAGTCCTTAGGAAATTTTCTGCCTGAATGTTTGTTTTTTTTTTCTTAAGGTTTATTCAGATACTGTGATGAGGGGAAAGATAAATAGCCTGCGTGCCTTCAGTCCTCCATCTGACTTGAGCCGAGCGTTGTGCTCCACAGGGGCTGTTCGTATTGCACACCGGCGCTTATCTGCAGATGCTTGTCTGCAGATGTCAGCCACGTCGGGGGGCCCCGGTTTCTAGCAAATCCTTGCCCTCCCCTCCTGCAGGGACCTCCTCCCTTCCAGAAGGGAGACTCCCTCTCTGCAGCTTTTTATCCAGTGATTGATTAACATAAACTGTGTGAACAGACTCGGGCACAGGAACGGGGACGCAGGTCTTCCCCTTCCAAAAGAGGTGCCTAAACTCTGAGCTACAGACTCACGCCCTTACTTGCCATCTCTCTGTGGATAAATTGATATTGTATTACTTTCTGGCAGACGCAGTCATTTCGGGAGAGTGCTGCTTCCCAGAACCACCTTTGGGCAGGCTTCTGGGAAGGGGAGGTGTTGATCTGAGACAGGAGTGCTGTGGATTGCTACCCCACTTTCTGAGTAATTAGTTTAAGCCATGGGTGTTAAATAACTGGTTTATTGCTTTTGGTAGTGTCTCCTGCTGGGGTTTCCAGGAGATGGGCACTGGCAGCACTGGTATTAGGAGATCCAGCCTCAAAGGGCTCCCCAAAATCCATCTGCCCCCGCTGAGCCCTCTGTTGAGATTTCTCATGGGCTTTAGACAATTAGCACAGAGGCCAGATATCTGAGTCTGGGTTTTGCACTCCACAAGCCAGGAGGATATAAGTGAAGCAAGTCTTGAATCAAGAATTTAGTCCTCCTTAATTAAATGAAACTAAGGCACGGTAGCATTTAACTTCTCAGGTCACAGAAGAACTTTTGGAGTTTACTAACGATAAACATGGATATTTATAAAAGACATCTTAAAGAGAGTTTGGGACTGCTGGTCACACACACTCATGTTTCTCTCTCATCAATAGGATCGTGATGGTAAGCAGTTTTCTTGGGAGTGCTTCCACACCTGGTCTGTTTGTACGTGGTGGGATACGCGTGCCCACATGCAAATGTCCTTGCCTGAACCAGCTATTTAAATTCTTTCTTTTTTTTAGGCACTAGGTAGAAAGGAGTAATTCATCCTGATGCAGACAGGTATCGTGTTTAGATGAGTCTCACTCACCTGCCTTTCCCTGCTCTTCTGCCCTAACCTGTACGTCCCTGCAAGCCATGTCAGCATCGCCTAGAAAATTCTCAGTGCAAGCTCTCTTACAGCGTCAGAGGCAGTTTAGCACATAGTGGGTAGCGCTTTCCTGCTTTTTTAATAAGTCTACAATAGCTATTAAACTGAACAATTAGACATCTGGGTGCAAGAGAAGGAGTAATTCATGGTGCTTATACTTTTGTGAAGTATTTAGAAGCAAAACAGCTGTTTATAGGCAATCTGCACAACCGCTGCTGCTTTGCATGGCTCGTGCACTCCAGCGGCTCGAGTCAAGCATCGCTTCGGTTTTACGCTGCTGCTGTGACGTTGGAGAGGTGACAGCGCAGGGTTGTTTCTGGGGAAGTGGCCTCAGCAAGGCCAAGTGCAAGGTCCTGCACCTGTAGTGGGGCAACCCCTGGTACCCACACAGGCTGGGGATGGAGGGATGGGGAGCAGCCCTGCGGAGAAGGGCTCAGGGGTGCTGGGGGTGAAAAGCTGGACATGACCTGGTAATGTGCGCTCACAGCCCAGACCCCAAGCCGTGCCCTGGGCGGCATCCCCAGCAGCGCGGGCAGCCGGGCGAGGGAGGGGGTGCTGCCCCCCTGCCCCGCTCTGTGAGACCCCCCTGCAGCACCGCCTCCAGCTCGGGGCTCCTCGGCACGGGACAGACACGGGGCTGTGGGAGCGGGGCCAGAGGGGGCACAGAAAGGCTCCGAGGGCTGGAGCCCCTCTGCTGCGAGGCCGGGCTGGGAGAGCTGGGGTTGCTCAGCCTGGGGAAGAGAAGGATGCGGGGAGACCTTCTTGTGGCCTTTCAGTACTTAAAGGGGGCTGATAAGAAAGATGGGGGCAACCTCTTTAGCAAGGCCTGTTGTGACAGGACAAGGAGTAAAGGTTTTAAACTGAAAAAACGTAGATTCAGGCTAGATACAAAGAATAAATTTTTTTATGACGAGGGTGGTGGAACCCTGGCCCAGGTTGCCCAGAGGGGTGGTCGATGCCCCATCCCTGGAAACACCCCAGGCCAGGCTGGACGGGGCTCTGAGCGACCTGATCTAGCTGAAGTTGTCCCTGCTCATGGCAGGGGGTTGGACTGGATGGCCTCTAAAGGCCCCTTCCCACCCCAACTGTTCTATTGTTCGAAGTTACTGGCCATTAAGGAAAGGTTTATTAACAGCATGTGGAGCCCAACTTCATGTTGTGTAACTTAGTCTGTTAAGAAAATAGAGTTGCTGCTTCTCTGAGGGCATTTGGCACTGGCACAGCACGGACTCGCACCAGCTGTCCTGGGCAGGAGTTCTGCTGGATGGACGAGCCCCAGGGACATATGATTTATTGAAGGGTTTGTTTTCTAATTCTGGAAGTTTGGGGTTAGCTTTTTGGCAAGCAGCTTATCAGAATTGAAAAGATGTAAACCAGAGTGGGAGAATCTTGCAGCTCTGATCTCTCATTGAAATTTATGCTGAAAATGTGAATGCACTTTGGGAGACATTGAGTAAGAAGAGACAAGTAACCACCCTAACATGTAAAGATCCAAAGGAAATCAATTATTAGAAAAAGGATGGGGGTCTTTGTTCCTTTTTTGAAAGAAAAAGAAAAAACAAAAGGACAGCTCTGGGCCTGTGAGACAGCCCTGCTCCTTCAAATAAGGAAATCACAACTGTATCCTAAAGATGCTTCAGTGGGTACCATCTGAAATTAAGCCTCCATTCTCCCCATCCCTCTCCCGCAGTGTATGTCGTTATTCACAGTATCTTCCTCCTTACCTGAGGAAATTCTTTAGCATGTCAGTCGTCGTGGGCTGGCAAATGGTGAGCTTTAATAACCTGCTTGAGGCTGTCCTTGGTGCGGAGATCAGCAAGGGGCTTGGAGTCCGATCGAAAGCCTTCAGCCACGCCTGATTCTCCTGTTTGTGACACGGGTGATTTGGTGATGACCTGATTTTTATGAGTATGGTCATTGTTTTCTGGACTAGGTCAGTGTTGGATTTAGCTTTTTAAATGAGCCATTTTGCATTGGGTACAGGCAGTGTAGGTGGTAACAGAAGCTGAAAGTGATGCTGTGCTTAATCAGTTAACTAGGATCGTCTGGAACCAAGCTATGACCTTCTTTATTGCTTTTTTATGGGTTTTGTGGATGGGGAATGGAGGCAAAACACACATGCTGTCTTAAAAAATACCTTTACTTCTTCAAAAGACTGGTCTAGAATACTAAGGATACCCTACTGTCGATATTTTAAAGGAAAGTGTACACTGGCTTTGCTTGCGTGGCCGTTTGATCTGTGACTTTGCTAAAAAAAAAATCCCAACAAAACCAAGCAAAAAAAAAAGACACACAGTATTTTATTAACATTTCTAATTTTGTTGAATGGTATATATGAAAAATAGTGGCCACATGCTTGGACTATGATTTGATTTATTTCCGTAACTTAATTATGGAGGAACTCAGTGAAATCAAAGTCACCTTGAGGAAAGTCAATACTAGTCAAAAATACTCTGTTTTCACAGGGTTGCTTTTTTAATCCCTATAACTCAATGAAATCACTATCTTGAAAGGAAGATTGGAACAATTCAGCTGGCTTTGCATTTGTATTAACCTCTTATTTAAATGAATCAAGGAGCATATGGCTCTCAGCGCTGCTTCTTCAGTCTTTCTGCAAACTACTCTGTCCTCTCCCTCACCTCCCATTCTTGAAGTTTTCTTAGTGGCTGCACTTATTCACGCGACCGCTTTCTCTCTCTCCTTTTACTTATGTAGAAAATACTGAACAAAAAAAAATGAAATTCCATTAAAATAATGCAATAAATTAATGAAGGTTCCACTGCGGCCCATTAGTGTTTGCTGGCCGTTTTTAAGAGTATTCATTATTCTCAAAGGATTTGTTAAGCATTACTTAACCAATTTTTTAAAATAAAAGAGGAAAAAATATTAACCTATTGCATGACTAATTCCAAAAGGGGATCCATTACTCAAAATTGTATGTGGACCCAAACGTATTTTTCTTTGTCGAGGACCTCTTGGAGCTGGTTTCTTAAAACTTGGACACGGTACTGAACAACATGCTTCCAGGTTACCCGGCGTTGAGCAGGGGAGGCGGGTAGGGTGGTCACCGGAGATCTTTTCCACCTCAACTATTTGGTGATTCTGTGAAGTCTTGTAATTACTGAGCTACTCAAAACGTATATTCAAGTTTCAGATTATAAACTAGGCTAAACTGTAGACTTGGAGGGGGGAATGAACTGTCTTTGGAGATTTAAAACGATACGATGTGATGTGAAGATCATCTTGTTGCTGTTTTTGTATATATACTGGATTGAAAAACACTTCCCACATCTTTATCTTCACTGATTACTCAAATCCCTCCAATTTCCTTGAACGGGAGGAAAGTGAAACGGTTGAGATATAGGGCAGATTAGAGGAACAATGAAATCCAAACTCACAACCTGTGAGTTCTCAAACAAAAATTGCTATTCACAGTAGACCGAAGAGGTTTGTGTGTAACCGCCTCTGTTACATGCTTTGCATATGGTAGCATCAGCTGGTCGTGTATGAAGTAGCTCATGGACTAGATTCCCTGATTTTTTGCACGGCATCAAAGAGAATCAATCTTGCAACTTGAAAGGCTTGCTCGTGCACGACGCGCGCTGCTCAGCGCGAGAGACCGTCTCTCGGAGTCAGCCGTGGAAGTAAGAGGAACTGACGTCGTGACTTTCCATCTTCCCAGAGGTGTAATCGCGCAGTGTGTCCGTCGTCTGTGTCCGCTTTTGGTCCCCGTAAGTGGAATGGGTGGAAAAAATTACTTTAAAGTATACGTGTCCTTCCTATTTTGAGCAGACAGATATTGAGCATTCTGATGAAAATTTTTGTGGACTTTGATTCGGAAGTAAATGAATAGAAGTTGACAAACTCTACATATAAACCTCTTCCATTTACCACATCTTTCTGGGAGGCGCATTTACAAGCCAGCCTGTAAAGCAGGGGTTCCTTCCTGGCATGCACACTGCCAGGGATTGTGTAAGCCTGGCTAAAGTCATCTGAAAAACCCCTAATAAATATGCAGTTTGCTATTTTCTATACCGTGCTAGGATGGTGGCACACAGGACAGTGAATTTGGGCACCACACGTTTTCCAAGTTAACCGGACTAACTCTGCAGGTCTCAACGCTAACGGGAGCTCATCCCAGGCGATAATCACTGGTTTGCGTGTTCAGAGGCAGGAGTCAAACTCTGTACATCCTGCTCATGACTTGGACCCTTTGGTTGTGTTAATCTGGCACAGCTTGGCTCTCTGGGTGCACAGGCCAGGAGCTCTGTGACCAGTTTGACCCTGCTGCTTGAGCCATTGCTGCAAACTGGGGAGCCTCCAGCAATGTTGGGAGAGTCCCGGAGTCAGTCGGAGGAGTGCGAGTCAAGCTTTGATGCTGAAGGACCTCCATGTAGGTCTTTGGGGGCTCCCAGCTGCTGCCCTGGCTGTCGGAGGGGCTGCTGTAGCTGTTTTGCTAACATTTCCCCCATGTACAGAGGTACAGCTGTAACGGTCCCAGTGATCTGGGGAGCCATTAGGGTAAGGGTTGGTAACTGAAACGAGAACAAAGTGGGCAACTTCTCATGTCTTGGGACAGTGGTCAGGCATAAGGAGAGACTTTCCCTGTCATGGACGCTAATGAAGAGACTGCCAGAGCACTTGTGGGGAAATAAGTCATTCAGTTCTGTGTATATAAACTGATATCCACTGGTGGTGTTAGTAATAACTGTATCTATGAGGAGAGCGTGAATAAAAAACTTGCTTTTCTTCAACTTTAGTGGAACCATTTGTCAACTTCAGTGTCACTCACATTGGTTTCAAAACTCTTGCATGGAAAAATCACAGTTTCATTTTTCTGAACGATCTTTGGCTAATTCGCTTTGGTTTGGTAACTACATGTTCACACGTCAGTGTACACAGTGTTGCTGATGCCTGAGTTTGGACTTACGGCACTTTTTTTCCTCTCTCTTTGACCTGAGGAGCTATAAATGCACTTCCAAAGGTTTATCATTCTTAAGAAGCTATTTAGCAAATATTGCTAGTTGTTACAAACTGAGAAAGAATGGGTCAACCTCAAATTTACCGATCTCCTTCCATTAAAGCAAATATCTCAGAATAAGGTCCTAGATGTAAACTGACTGGAATATGTTTTTCTTTAATTCTTTATCCTCTGGTCTGATTTGCTTTACCCGTGTCCATTTTCATGGGACATTAAGTGTTTTGTGGCAGTTTCATAACAAGGGACCAGCTAATACTGTGTCCAGTTCTGGGCCCCCCAGTTTCAGAAGGACAGGGAACTGCTGGAGCAAGGCCAGCGCAGAGCTGCCAAGGGGATCAGGGGCTGGAGCATCTCCCTGGTGAGGAAAGGCTGAGAGACCTGGGCTTGTTCAGCCTGGAGAAGGGAAGGCTGAGGGGGGATCTCATCAGTGCCTATAAATATCTGAAGGGTGGGTGTCAGGGGGATGGGGCCGGGCTCTTTTCAGCGGTGCCCAACGCCAGGCCAAGGGGCCACGGGCACAAGCTGGAACACGGGAGGTTCCCCCTGAACATGAGGACAAACCCCTTCCCTGTGCGGGTGCCAGAGCAGGGGCACAGGCTGCCCAGAGAGGCTGTGGGGTCCCTTCCCTGGAGACATTCACCCCCCGCCTGGACGCGGCCCTGTGCCCCTGCTCTGGGGGTGCCTGCTCACGCAGGGGTGGGACGGGGTGAGCTCCAGAGGGCCCTTCCAGCCCCCGCCAGTCGGGGATTCTGGGATTTAGTCTGCCTTTGAAATCTTAGATTAGGAGAAAATACCAGAAGGTCCGTAGAGAGTAACTGACGACCTCAAAGGAGAGTTTCTCTTTGACCAGCATTAGTCTGGTAGGGCGTGCCCAAAAATTCCTTCCAAAAACTCATCAGGAAGTGATAGTGCTGCGCTTCGCTGAGCCTCAGCTGCTGCCGTGGATTCACGTTGCACGGCCAGAACCTTCCTGCTCGTTTCCCTTTTTTCCTGCAACTTTAGATTTATGTTCTGGCATGTCCGGGCAAACGAAACTGACTGCAAGGGAGGGATTCTTTAGGCTGTTGATTTTTCTTTTTTCTGACAAATCATAATTAGAGCACTGAGTAGTGTAGCAAATATCTTGATTTTTTTTCTTTTTTCTTTTTTTTCAAATAAATATTTACCCTGGTTTTATAAAAGTGGGTTTTTTTGTTATTCTTCAGGTGAGTCTTAGTCTGTGCTGTAAATTCTGTAAGATCTGCGCTTCACCTTTTGCTACCTGTTTAACTCTGGCTCGGCTGAAATTCAAAGCCTTTTCTCCCTCCCCTTCTCTATAGTTTTTTATAACACTGCCATCGCCCAGGGATGAAGCAGGGAAGTTACTATTTTCTTTCATTAGCTGAAACACTTGTGGAGTAACTGCAAGACTGCTGACATGGCATCACTTCGGGATACTTATGCACATATTTCCTGGAAAAGAGGAGATTCTTTCCATCTTCTACAACTGCTGTGGTATTTCGTCCTTTCCAGGACTGCTCGAAGCAATGTGACTTGCATCTGTCAAGCGCATTTTGTCTGTTGATTGCTTACACCAAATAACTTGTCTATAATCCAGGGCTTGCTCTGCCATGCTTTCATTTGCAATCACTCCACTTACAAGAAGTCTCTGATTTGACTTGACCATTGATCTTGACAATAAATATGCTGCATTTTTTGAATCTGCGGTTTGCTCTCCTGAAGTATCACCAAAACACAGTGCTGCTCGTTATCCGGGATTATAAAAGGTTTCTTTTGTGCGTGCTTGTTTCTTACAGAGTGATGGATATCAGGAAGACACAGAAGGCACAAACCAGCAGTAAGAACAGACATTCAAAACCATTAGAAAATTTTATTAAAATTACAGCAATTTTAATAAAAGCAAGCCAAGAATAAAGCAAATGCAAGGTCGAGCCTCTGGCTCCACAACAGGGCTCTCCAACGCTCTTATTACCATTTTTCATCAGTCTGATTGCATCCCAGTGTGTTCCTGACGCTTGTTATCTTCTGGAGAGAGGAGGAAAAAAAAATAAAGCGTTTATCACGGGCTATTTATTTGTATGTAAGTGTAGGACTGGTGCTCGTTGTTTACAGAAACTCAGAGAATCCCCATCAGAAAAAGTCACAGTGGTAGCACAAAGTTGTTTGTCCCTGGCAGCTGCCTGGGCAGCCTGCAGAAGCATCCCCGAGCGCGGCAGGGCAGAGCGAGGCGGTGTCTGGGGCAAAGCTTCTGTGCGTCCTTTGTCAAGGACACGAGCTGATGTGGGGGGATTTAGCAGAGACCCAAGTGCTGTTGTGGGTTTGCGGCCTGTTGAGCTTTTTCTCAGAGAGAAAACAATATGCTATGATGCCTTCCTGGTCAAAAAAAGCCTTCTTAATGTGTTATCAGAAGGTGATGGCAGAGGCAGTGAAGTCACTCGGCATGTGTTGCTGGTTCTGTCCTTAGCTTGTAGTATCTGGAGCATCCAACTGATGCAGGGAGCTGTGATTTCGCCGCTGAAGCAGGAGTGAGAATGCCAGGTTCAAACCCCTCAAGGTTTTTGGGGATGAGGGGATTCTGTGTGCCACAGGAGATGGAAACGTGAGCTTGAGAGCCAGGCACCATGACTGGATTCCCCAGGAGCCCTCGGCGTTCATCTCGAGAGCGACAGTTGAAGCAGGGTGGTAAAAGTCATATTAAACTTGTTTGTTGATTTAAAAACAACGTGTGGCATCATTAGTATTCATTCAGCCCGAATCAGTTTGTGCCCCAGCACCCACCAGCGCCCCTGCATGGCTCCCCGTGACGGCCCGTCACGCAACGCGAGGCTTGTGTGAGCCTTGTCGAACTCCGGGTCACCAGCACCGATGAGAACCGGCCCCAGCTGATCCCGACCGTGTTAGTCCCTGTTTGCCACTGGGTAATTTAACTAAAATAAACTCTGTTTAGAATAAATTACTGGAGGCTGAAAATACAGCAGCATAGCTTAAGTTGATGAGTGCTTTCTCAGGCTGTTGCCTGCGTGTTGCCATTGCTCGCTCTTGCCTCTTTGTTTTGATGCTATTTCATGGAGTCTGGGGCTTCCAGAGGTTTGGATTGCGCTGCCACTGCTCGCCAGGCGGTGCTGATGTTCTGTTTCGGCAGCAGGGCAGGCGGGAAGACCTGTGCTTTGCTCGGAGTGGGGGCCCAAAGCACCGGCTTACCCGCAGGCAGGGGAGCCCTGGTGGGAGCACCCAACCTGATGTGCCAGGGATGAGCATGCAAAACCACCCTGGGAGAGGTTTTCAAAGGCACAAGCGTGCCTCTGGTAACCCATTCCCGCTGGGGTGCAGAGATGTTTCCCCTCTGACTCCTCTAGACACCCCGCGTCAAACGCGCAGTTCTTGCACGCTCTGATTTCTTATTCTTCAGGCAAGATAAAGACTGAGTGCTGTGGCTGTCTCGCGTTTGCCGCGTGCTCTCATTCGCAGTGTCACTCGGAGGCTGAGCGCCGCGGAGAGACCCTGGCCCGGGCTGTTGCCTGGTGTCCCCCAGTCTGGGAGGATGCTCCGCGGCTGGCTGGTGGGAGCAGGGGTTTGGCCGTGGCTGCCACCCCCACTCTGCTGCTGTCGAGTTATGCCTTTCTGTCTGCAGCTCTGCTCAAGGTTTTACTGGATTAGGGATGCTCTGAAAGGGGCAGTTTTTAAAAAGATTCAGAAGTAGGATTATTTTTCCATTAGTTTAAAATATGTACGCGCATATCGTTACGTCAGTTATGGGTGAATATTGTCATGAGAATAATACATTTCAGTTATGGCACTACAACGATGACACTAGGGGCTGTATTGACACAGAACACTGGTGGACACAGTTTGCGTTAAAAAAAAAAAAAAGATAATAAAAGTAGGGAGACAAAAAAAAATGATGAATCGTGGCAATGGTGCCGGTCAGCAGGAGCGAGAGCGGCCACAGCGCACCGGCCCGCCTTGCTGTCCCTGCGTGTCCAAAGACACGGGCCTTTGATGGTAAACACTAAAATAACTAATACATACTGACAACCTTGCTTGTGAAAATTAAGAAGCAAAGATTAAATATGCGTGCGTGCAGGAATGGAAATGCAAAATTTCTATTAGGATCAGCCAAGGAAGATTTGTATTTTCATGTTGAGCTCATTTCAGTGATGTTTAATTAGCCCTGAATAGCTGCTGAGGAAGTCCCTTGCAAAATTCGTGCAATATAATACTCCAGACATCCAGTATTTTTAACTAAAGAAAAAAAAAATTAATTAGAGTGTTAATTCCATAGTATTACCTGGCTGCATGTGCAGATTTTATTTTCCTCCTTGAAAAAAAAAAAACCTTGTAAGAGTGCTATGAGGTTATTGGAATGCCTTTTATGCTATTCCTTTTCTAAATTAAAACTGTCTCTAACACATGATAATAGCTGTGGTTAGATCAGTCTTAGACGAGTACATGTCAGATGAGGTTCAAGATAATTGATGCTGTAAATATCCCTCGGGTGGAAAGACCGTATTAATGGCTTGAAAATTCAGGCTGTTTGTAAGAATCTGATTTGAGCTGTAATAGAAATAGGCCTAGATTATATAAAGCACTGAGTTTTGTGGCTTTTGATGTCTTTCAAATTCGCTCTTGCGAACTGGAATTCTCCCCTTCTGCCAACTGTACATATCTGAAAGCTTCCCTGGCATATGGTTTGTTTTGTAGGCAGCTTCTCTGGAAGGTGAGGTTTTGCTGCTGTTCTGAGGAGATTTAGCGTGGGTTGTCTCGTTATAACCAGAAATGCGCTCCTTCACTTGATACTCCTTATCTGAGGGGCAAAAGGTGCAGGGGAAGGCTCAGCCCTGGGAGTCAGCGCATGCGGGACTACCAGGAGCGCTGCAGGAGGCACCTAACCAAATAGCTCAAGGTCTTCCCCCTGCATAATTACACATTATTTTGTGTTATTAGAGTAACGGAATTAGTAAAACTTAGTTTCTTACAGATTTGTGTCCTTTCTCCCCACGCCTCAAGCTCACTCCCCACTCCCAAAGCCGTGCTCTTCCCCGTCGTGCCCCTGATAGCTCCATGACGATGGGCTCCGCGGACGGTACCCGCGGGTGCCCGAGGCCGGGGTGCTCGCTGCACGCCTGCCGGCCGTCGTGGAGGTTAATGAGCTTTGGGATCTCAAATCCCCATCTGAAATTTTGCTGAAAGAAGCTAAAAAAGCTCAGAAGGTTTTGGGGAGGGGGGGTTTGGCAGATGGGCGGTCAAATGCAATTATCCAAGGAAGCAAATCTTAGCTGCTCTTTGGGATTCGGCTGCGTTTGTTTGCTATAATGATGCTTTGGTATTAATTTTTGTTGTTGAGGCAAAATTGATGGGCATCATCAGTACGGAGAGAAGCAAGATGTGGACTAGATGACCTCCTAGAGGGGCCCTTCCAAGGCGGATGGGATTTTTTAGCCTATGGTCCTATAATGGACTGGCTGGGGAATTTCTTTCCAGTCGGCAAAAAGACTTCACTTGTCTGAGATCAGGTGTAGGCACTAAATATTCCGGGCAGATTCATTTTCCTCTTCCTCTTTGCTATAGTTTTGTTTGATTTGTCATCTTCTTTTGCCTCCAAGGAGATTCTTATGTGCCCTCCTTTTTTTGTCACCCCCTCACCATTATTTATTTCCTCAAGTCCTGGCTTTCTTTTTATTTCTCTTCCCCTAAAATCCGTATTTTGTATTCTGTTCAAGTAAAACTGGGGAAAAATATGGTCGTCTTTAAGATTAGGGATTGTGAGAAAGTATGCAGAGCACAGTTGAGATGTCTATACTGTCATATTTAATGGTAAAGAGTTTAAGGCTGGAAAATAAATATGAAACTTAGAAGAGCAGAACATATATGGGGTGGGGGGGAAGGAAACCTGGCACTTTCTGTTATATATCTGGACTGTCAGATACATCTTTTTTTTTTTGCTGAAGTAAAATGTTTTTGTGCTCATTTTAGAACATATAAAGTCCAGAAGACGGCAGTAAGAGAGCAGTGGAGTGTTATTGGGAGCCGCTGCTCTCCAAGGCACCACTATTTGCACTCGATATGTTCAGAATGGGGTTTTTTAACAGGGATTTAAACATTGCGAGCAGTCTCTGGAAGAATTTTACTGAAGCCATTAACTGGAGATTGATGTGGTCTAGAACTAGACCTTCTTAACCCAGGTTGATGTTCGTTATTTCAACGAAATTAAGTTTCTTTTCTTTAAAAAATTAAGAAGCAAACATTAATTAGTTTGGGGATTATGCAACCAATAATTACTTACTTATCATGTTAAAAAGTCCCATTTGTAACAATTATTCCTAGTAATGAGTCGTGGATGTCAGGTGGCCTTTAGTATTAGTGCCTGTTTCTCCTGGCTTGGTTGGTAAATCCTTTTTTCTTTTATAATATTCCTTTCTGTTTCTTTACAGGTATAGAGAAAGTTAAAAAGCCAGGTTGCCTGTTCAAAAAACAAGGGTAATAATAAGGCAGTTATTGCAGAATTCCTCCTTGAGCAATATTATATATTAGGATAAGAATCTGTCTTTCATGAAGACTGCCTAGCTCCTGTATGCGTATGTCGGAATCTTAGTTCATAAAAGGAAGATAAATCACTGGAAAGTGAAAATCCGGTAGCAGAGTCATACGTTACGAGTGCTGTCCCGTTATCTGGCTGTCCTTTCAAACCTTGCAGTTTAAGGGTAGCTTTAACTCTTCTTTACTACATGTTTTGTTTATGGGTGGTCGTGGTTCATCAGCATTTTTCACGGCCGTGTCCGGCAGCGTGGGGAACCAAAGCGTGGTGACGCTCCGGTACAGACTAACGCAAGCGGAATGAAAAGATAGTTTGAATAATTCAATTTCTTGATTCAAGTGTACTTGATTTTAATGATAATGATCTGGAATTTTTTCATCAACTCTCTCTGTGGTTATATTTTTTCCCATAAAATTTAATGCTAGAATTGACTGTGACATCAGTCTAGTTTGACCTCTTTTACCTTACAGCCCTATCTGTTGGGGTTTTTTTGGTTGGGATTGCTTTTTTCCCAGTTGCTTTTATATTAAATGTACTAATTTATTTCACTAAAAAGCACCTGATCTTAGTTTGAACAGGTGAGGAATCCTCTATATGCCCAGGTAGTCTGTTCCTCTGTTCAGCTGCTTTATCTTAAAAAATAATAAGTCTGATTCTTTCCCATACTGAATTGGGCTTCCTTCAGTTTCCAGCTATTGTTGCTTGTTGTATATATTACCGGTAGCCAAAAGAGCTCTTTTGTACCTGCTGTTTTCCCACCATGAGGTGCTCACATCCTATAATAAAGTTACCGTTCAGTCTTTTTTCCTGAGAAATTAAATGCGTCCTGCTCTTTACATCTTTTACCGCAAGCTGAAGTCATAAGTACTTTCTCCAGTGCATAAGTACTTTTCTGTTGCTCTTTTCTTTGCCCTTTAATTTCTTAATGTTGCTTAACAATGGCTGACACCGGATTAGGATCCTGTACTCAGGTCACCAATTCTATATATGAAAGAAAACTATATCCTCACTCTTACTGCGCGCAGTGATCCCAGCAGTGCCATCCGTTTCAGGACCGTGCTGAGCGCTCTTTGCCGGTGTCTCTCTCAGACCGTGCCAGGGTACAGTCTTGCGCTGTTAACCTCTATGATGAGTTCTTAGATGTATTTTGTTCTGTGTGAGTGTCCGACTCTTCATTGTTTGGAAAATCCACTCATCTCTATTCGTGTGTGCACACGCATATAGAAATTCAGTGCTGTAGTAGGTGCTTCTGGTTTCTGCTGTTAGTGCTGCAAAACCCTCAGCGCCCGTGCGTCTGCTGTCCAAGGACTCCAACGCTAATTCAGTCTCATCAAGAACGAGCATTGGCTCAGTTCGGTGTCCTTGGATAAACAAAACTGCTGCTGCTCTCTCGCAGGGCTGGATGCCCTGCGCCATCCTCCTGATGCCAGTAGGACGCGCTCGTATGAAGAGTCCATGCAAGTTTCAGGTATATTTATAACCTCATTAAAAGAATAAAGCAAATGTTTTCTCTGTGAAAGTACATCACCAAGTGTTCGTTACGTTTCTCCTCTTGGGTTCGTTGTTGATCGACTCCCCAGCCCTTGGTAGAGCGTGGCAGGCAGAAATGGTCTCAAGCTGTACGGGGTATTGTTGACTACTAAGGTCGCTCTGTTTGTCCTTTTGTGTTTAAGCATGCTAACAGCCTTCTAACATGTGTTTGAACTTCCCCAAATGGTATTGGAGATCAATATAAGCTCATCAGGGGTCTCCCAGGGTCACGCACTTAGTCTTGTGGGAGCATGAAAGCAAGCCTTGCTTTCTCACAGGATCTGGCCATGTAAACGATGCTTGCTCCCTACAGTTGTATCTGTACTGCACATGCAATACGGCACTGCAGATGCGTAATAAATATCTTCTAAAGGGCTGTAGAGGGAAAAATATCTTACGCGAAGCTGTAGGTAGCTCGGCTCCCCCATTTCCAGCTTGTTCAGAGCTCTTCTGTCTCCACACCGCATGTACTAATAGATGGCACGCAAGACAGCTCATTATCCTTTCCATAGGTATGCAAGCAATATAAATTTGTTGAGTTTTAATGCATTTTCTGAATCACGTGTAACTGCTTTATAGCACAAAGCACTTCAAACCCACATAATTGATAGCTTCTGTTAGGTCAAGGAGGCTCTAGTAAAGAAAATAGCATGAAAACCACTACTTTTATATTTAAGAATAACTTACGAGTTAGGCAGGCTAAATATATGTCACTGCTGTCTCCTCTTTGGGTGTCTTGATGAAGCAGTTTCAATCAGTTTACCAGATGCATGTTTTATTATTATCCAGACTTCCAAGCAGCGCTTGCTTTGAACATCTGAAGACAAAGGCAGCTAATTAACAAATGCTGTGTAGTCCCAGCAGCTGAAAAAAGATGACATAGCAAATATCGTCTGTGATCCTGCTCTCCTGTTTGTATGTGTGAAGCTCCCCTGGAGCTCAGGCGAGGGTTGCAGGAGATATGGTCTGCACTTCCTACCCCCAGACAGCGCGATGCCTCCAGTGCTTTGCAGTTCAGCGTAGGGAGGACACTAATAGCATCTGCCACACTTCTGTGCACCTTCCACACCAACATCTCTGACCGTCATGGTGCAACTCACAGTGCGTTTAGAATTAGAGCCATTTTGAACAGCTTATACCGGGTTTTCTGTTTGTTTGAGAGCTTGGGGACGTGTGAAGGGAATTCTTCCAATCCAGTGTTTAGCATGCTTGTGCCATCTGGGCTTTGGAAACTGTTTGGTTCAATTCAAAGATTAAAGACTGAAAAATTGAACCTAATGGTGGCATAAATCTCTGTGGAAAACATACTTCTGTAATTATTTCCATTTTGATTAATAGACTTTAACTACATGGCAACACCCATGACTTCAGTTTAATTTAAGGAATGATTAGTCAGTTAACTCTTCGTAATTTGATCAGCCCAAAATGAAAATTTTTGGGTTTTCTTCCACTTGTGAAGCACTTCAAAAATTCATCTTGTTGAGCTTCCCAGTGCTAAATCTTTCTCCGTTTGCGGTAAGATCTCCCTGTCTCTCAGTGATTTCCCCTCTTTCCTCTTCCCAGGTTAACTGCTGTGCAATACCCCAAGTCCATAGCTTCCCTCCCAGACTGTTCCAGTGCTTTCAGGGAGCAAACACCCACAGATACTCACACATTTGCACAGAGCCGTAAATAGGTTTTTGGTGGTGGTTGTTTGTTTTTTTTTTTTTAAAGCCTATTTGGAGATTTGAATATCAATTAGTAACAACCATTAGACATTGAAACCAGAGTTCTGGGGAGCTTTAACAAGTGGGCATTAATGCCACCGAGATCAGGTGACTTTAAAGTAGCCTGTCTACAGGCAATGAATTTGGCAGTTGCACGCCTCCGTTGTAATAACTCTGTAGAACACCTCGGCAATATTATTTTTTTTAAAAAAAGCATATTTTATGTTATGTTTGCAGCTCTCTCACTGCCTGAGCAAAATACAGTCTTATATAACAATCCAGTAAAACATTTGTCTAACCCTCCCCAGCAGCGGGGCAGGCAGTTGAGCGTTCAGTGAAATCTCACCACAATCGCAAGCATTATTTTGTCTCCTATTAGTGCTGCTGCTTTTGCTTTGATGCAGCTGTCGAGATCTTTCCAGCACTGCCGATGGAAAAATCAGTCAAGTTCTGCAGTGCAAATTTTCTATTAATTGACCGTTATGAAATGCTTTGGCAGAGGGCTTGCTGCATTTGCATTCCCAACTTAAATTTCTCTGAGGTTTCCTTATATTCTTATCAAAATCATTCCCTTGTCATAGCGCAGCACCGTGCAGAAAGAGGGTGCCTGCCTCTGTCTGTCGCAGAGGAGCATGAGGGGGTAGGAACGCGCTGCAACAGAGCAGATAGCACGAGCCCGTTGATGGCATCGTAGCTCACGGTATCATGGAGTAATTTGGGTTGGAAAGGGCCTCTTGTGCAACCCCCTGCTCAGACTAGGGCCAGCTTCACAGCTAGGCCAGGTTGCTCAGGCCTGTGTCCAGTCAAGCTTTGAATGTCTCTGAGGACGCTATCCCGCAGCCTCTGTGGACGCTTGTCTGGTTACATGGGGAGTTTGTGTTCACTTATAACTGGGAGGAATTTCTCTTGGTGCAACTTATATCTATTGGCGCGTGGCTTTTTATTCAGTACCCCTAAGAAGAGTTTGCCTTCATCTTCTCTGTAACTTCCCCGTAGTCAGTCGAAGATAGAAACTAGATCCCCCCCTTCACCTTGTCTTCTCCAGGCTAGCCAAACCCAGCTCCCCCAGCCTCTTTTATGGCACCTCCTCCAGCCCTCCAGTCACCCTGGTGACCTCCGCACTTGCTTCAGTATGTCCATGTCTTGACCTGGTCAGGGTGCTGAGGATGTTGTCTCACAGGTACGGGGTAGAGGGGAAGGATCGTTCCCCTAGACCTGCCGGCTGCACGCTCGGTTGCAGCCTGGGATGTGGTCGCCCACCTCTTGTTCAGCTTCTCCACCAGGACCTCCAAGGCCTCTTCTGCAAAGCTGCTTTCTGGCCAGCCAGCCTCAGCCTGCCTTCTGCCGGGGCGTTGACTGCCACCTTACGCTGGAAGGTTCGCAATTGCCTTACGTTGTGTTTTTAGGCTTTAAGCAATTTAGTGTATCTACTCTTGAGTAGCTTCATCAAAACAAAGCTGAGTCAAGACTTGGCCTTATGTATTTTGTCTAAGGGAGAGAGATGCGAGGAGCGGTCCCCTGACTCGGTGTTGGAGGCTCTTGGCTGCCAGTCATCCTTGCTTGTGGTCTAAGGGTGTGCTTTGATAAGCCGACCCTGGAAAGCATTCATGTGTGAAATGTTCTGTCATTCATCAAAATATAGGGAACAGGTGTTTTGGCCTAGAAATTGAAGCAAGCTAATTTCCTCCTATTTATTTTCCATTGCATGAGTAGAAGACAACGTTTCAGCAATCTCATCCCTTTTCAAATGCTACCGTGATTTAAAATAACCTTTGAAACAAAAATGAAATCTCGTTAGAAAATGCCATCCTAATTTGGAGTAACAGTTTCATAATTTGTTTCTATGATATTAAATTAAATGTTTTGTCGAGTAGCATGAAGGTAACATTTACTTAAAATCCATCCACTGTTACATGATATTATTGTTTGAATTATTTCAAATTTTGGAACAGGTTTTGTTTCTAATTAATCAAGAGACTCTCAAGCTTTATTCTTGTTATGCAAATCAAAATGTAAGCATCCAAAGAATAATTTTTAAGTGCAAACTTCTTTTCAGTGTGGACATTTGAAACAGGCTAATCTATTCAGATTGTTAATGGTGGGCTTGCTTTAATAATCCCATGGGCCTCTGCCACACCTCTAGTTTTCAAAAAATACCAAACCCCCACATTTTTTAAGACCTGCTCTGCTGGTGGTCCACCTCACGCAACACACCGTGGTGGTTACGGTGGTGTTTGCACAGCACATGGGGAAAGGACGTGGAAAAAATGCATGCGATGCTTCCCCCCAAAAAACTGTCCTTGTTTTCATCTCCTTTGAACAGGGGCTCAAAAGGGGAGCATGATCACATTCCCTTTGGCATCGGTGGCCATAATAAGATTTGAGCACCTCATTCTGCATTTCGCTGAATCATGGCCTCAGATAAACCTGATGAATTGACGTTTGGATAGCTATTCATACAAGACATTGCAAAAATGGGGTTAAATCTGTGGATGAGTAATTTATTAAGCACTACTTAATGCGTTATTTATCTTTTGTTTTAAGGAAGAAGCGCTGCTGGTAAGGTTCTGATATTATTTTAGTCGAGGCACATGGGAACGTGTTGTTGCTGTGTGCATGGGCTGTGTGAGTGTTTCTGGGGGGCATGGAAAGGAGTGTGGCCAGCAGGGCGAGGGAGGCTCTCCTCTCCCTCTGCTCTGCCCCAGTGAGGCCACATCTGGGGGGCTGCGGCCAGTTCTGGGCCCCCCAGTTTCAGAAGGATGTGGAACTGCTGGAGCAAGGCCAGCGCAGAGCTGCCAAGGGGATCAGGGGCTGGAGCATCTCCCTTGGGAGGAAAGGCTGAGAGACCTGGGTCTGTTCAGCCTGGAGAAGAGAAGGCTGAGGGGGGATCTCATCAGTGCTTATCAATATCTGAAGGGCGGGTGTCAGGGGGATGGGGCTGGGCTCTTTCCAGCGGTGCCCAACGCCAGGCCAAGGGGCCACGGGCACAAGCTGGAACACGGGAAGCTCCCCCTGAACATGAGGACAAACCCCTTCCCTGTGCGGGTGCCAGAGCAGGGGCACAGGCTGCCCAGGGAGGCTGTGGGGTCCCTTCCCTGGAGACATTCACCCCCCGCCTGGACGCGGCCCTGTGCCCCTGCTCTGGGGGTGCCTGCTCACGCAGGGGTGGGACGGGGTGAGCTCCAGAGGGCCCTGCCAGCCCCCACCAGTCCGGGATTCTGTGCAGGTCGGATCGGTACAGGTATAATTAGGCGAGTTGTTCCTACTCTGTAGGTAACAACATCAGCGCCTGTATTGCAGTTGTTGGAGCCAAACCTGGACATAGCTTTGAAATGTAGGGGCTGCACTTAGAGAAGCAACTTCCTCTTGGCTCCAGCCCTCCAGGGGTGTAACTTCGCCCTAGAGCTCCCCAAGAAACTGCTTGCCCTGTCATCCGGAGGTTGAATGTTTTAACTAGGACTTAGTAAAAATAGCTATGGCTTTTCTTGTTTTGTTTCATGATTCTTCCCTCCTTTGATGTAATTGTACCTTCAGAGAAAGCTCATAATAAACAATAGTAAAACCTTGCAAAGAGGAACCTACTTGTTCCTGACGGTATAAAGCCCAAATTAAATAATTAGGTGTACTCACATTCCAAGGACTATTGTTATTTTTTCCCTATTTAAGATGAGTGTATTCTGTTGTGGGGATCTAATTTTCTTTGAGTTGATGCGGTGGGAGCAATTATATGATATCTGTATTTTAATCAAGAGAAGTGTGTTCTAAAGCCTGTGATGAATTTACCTGCTTGACGTTAAATGCATGTAACTGAAGGAGGGGAATATGCATTAAATTACTGTATTATATTGTCGCTTTAAAGGAAAACAGATGCATGAACTTGATCTATGTTCTAGTGAATCCTACCATTAGGATGCAGATTAGTCTATTTATTTCTAAAGCTTTATAAACTATTTTGTGTAAGCAGCATTTAAATTAAAATCGTACATAAGAAACAAGTACCGAAGCAGTACAGATGAAATCTGTTAGTGGAAACAATAGAAATAATATTGACATTGTCACGTACGATGATGTATATATTGTTTTATCCAAAAGCCTGAGCCATAAATGAAGATCCAGTTGTGCCACATGCTGGGCAGGGGAAACCGGACTCTAAAATTGAATTCTGCTGCAAAAGTCCTAAAATGTGGCTTCTAGAGCTGGTGTCGCCTCTGTTTTGCTCCTGACTCGTGCACAAGGCGACGCACGCGCTTCCCGCCGTAGGACCATCGTAGGTCAGCTGAAGCCTCGCTTTATCTTGGGGTTTTTGTTTTTTATTTCTTTTCAGATTTGGACGATCCGATAGTAACAGTCCACCAGAGCATCGGGGAAGCAAAAGAGCAGTTCTACTATGAGAGAACAGTGTTCCTCAGGTGCGTCGCCAACTCCAACCCGCCTGTTCGGTACAGCTGGCGACGCGGCCAGGAGGTATTGCTGCAAGGGTCTGATAAAGGAGTGGAGATCTATGAGCCCTTCTTTACCCAGGTAGGAATGAAAGTATAGTGTGTTTTTCCTTCCTTAGGCTACTTGCACCAAATTCTTTGTAACTGGATCTGCCTGCGTATCCCTGCTGGGTTTACGGAGTGTGTAAGTGGGCGTTCGCTCCAGATAACTACGCCCTGGCACAAATGCACCCGTATGTTATGATAAGGCTTCCTAATTTAAAATATGTCTTTTAATTATTTTTGGTGAAATAACATGACGATGCACGGTGAGTGCTGTCTGCAGGAGGCCCTTGGAAGCCGTTTCGCTTGGGCGCTGCGAGCCCAAACCTCTGATTTTGACTGCTATTTCCTAATCTTTTCCGACACAATGCGAAGTGATTCTGCACAGACGTTACAGCCTAAAAAGCTTTGCAAGAAGGCTAAACTCTATGGCAACTTCCCGTATTGTTTTTTTTTCATTCTTCTTATTATTTTACCCTGCCTTTCACTTCTTGGAACACAAGTGGTTGTTCCAGAATTACACACTTAAAAGATGAGGTGGCGAAAATGGAAAGAAGTGCTTTTTAAAGTCTTCCCGCTCTTGCTCACAGCCACGAAGGCAGCCTGGGCCATCAAGAGTCTGTCAGATCAGATCAGATTAATTTATTGTTAGCACATTTGCACGGTCTCGGGATAAAAAGGTGGCATATCCTATTGTCTCTGGACAAAAGCGTGTGATGGTGCTTGCAAAAAGGAAAGAAAAAAAGAAAGAAAGAGCAGGAAAAATTGTTTTGGGAAGTCTCAAGCAGTAACGAGTAAAGACAGAGGTGAAAACTGCCTGGTAATTTGGTCTTTGTAGCAGAAAGCAACCTGCAACTTTCATAAATAATTTTCAGCTAATGATTTGAGAGCACCTTCATTTTTTTCTTTTTATTGTACTTGACAGCTTTATATTGCTACAGTGGCTTGGTATTTGGCTGAGAAACGTGTAGCCTGGCACCTTGCGGAGATGAGAATTAGATTACATAGTCAAGTTATTGGTTTCTTAAATGTGATGAGATTATTTTTAATTTAACATGTACGGACCCAGTTTAGCAAATCCGTGGCTTGTTTCCTTGGACTCAAGTGTGTAAACCGGAGGGTTTTTTATGTTTTAATTAAAAAGTAAGAGACTTCCTTGACATGGGATTTTTTTTTGATTTATATTCCAATATGGAAATGCTGGCGATTACCTGCCCTATCACCTAATAAGGACATATCCAGTAAAATGCATCATATGAAATTAGATTCAATATTTTTTAAAAAATATGTATTTTTAGGTTACTAGGAGCATTCTTCCTAGAACCTCCGTCTGGGCTGAATTAATGAATAGATCAGATTATCATGTTGATAGTCAAAAGCTTATCCATAACTTTTTAACGTTTATTGGAGATCGGGTTGAATTAGTGTATCTTGGTGTGTTTACAAGATCTGATATAAGTTTATGAGAGGAAAAGATGTAATTAAAGGTTCAAGAGACACAAACGTCTACTGCACGTCGCTGGTAACTGGTTCAGCTTATGATACAGTAACAAACACCGGTGTGAAGAGGGATAGAGGGTATTTCACTTCAGAGCATCAAGAATTTGAGGTGGCCTTTTTTGGTGATTGCTCAGAAGGTGGATTATCAATCTGACAATCCAATGAAATGTAAAGGAAAACAAGTATTAAGACAATTAAAATTTCTAAGGTATTGTAGCCAAAAAAGGCCAGTTTTCTTCCCGGTGGTTTTATTATTTCCTTGATTTATTAAATCATTGAAGGCACCTGGAAAACTGGGCATATACAAATGAATTCGTGACTTATGAGCAGATATATTTTTTTTTAATGAGTCCAGTAATGTCAGCTGCTTATTTTAGCTGCTATAGGGAAAAAAAAAAATTCAACAAACATGCACATTCTCGTCCGTGGAAGTATTTGAAATACTGAACTTTTCGAAACCAAAATCTTGATGCAGAATTTTTTCCCTAAGAGTTTTTGCATCGTCCTCGTCGCACATTGTAATTGCACAGCCTGAGTATGAGATTAAATTTGCGGTATTTACAATAATTATGCAATTAGACATAATTAGACTAATTATCCAAACCAATGAAGAAAATATATACGTTTTTATAAATCTCTGCAATCTGGGGACATGATCCAGATACAATTGTGAGTCCAGCCCACAAGTTTAACTTGGAGTCCAGAGCTAAGGGCTGAACTGATGGGATGTAGCTTCTCGGTGTTTCCAGAACTGAACGACTCTGATAACTGTGTTCCTACGAACCTGGATCGGGCCCTTCTCTAGCCCGGATAAACTTCTTCCTGAAGTAGGATCTTTACCTTTAGGGGAGAGCCTTTCAAAGGCTTGGTCTTGCAGACACTGAATCATCATGTGCTTAATTTTAATCACATAATTTCGGTGGGACTGATTACACATACGAGGCACTTCAGTGCCGATATCACGAACATCTACCAAGCCTGACTTCAACGACTGTTTCTTTTCTTTTTCTAGCCAGCTGCACCCTCTCTTTTCTTTTTTGTCTTTTATTTTTCTTTCTTGCTAGTTCTGTACACACATTTTCACGAACAACCATATTTTTGCTTGTGTAGGGCCTGGGCAGTTGATGCACACGGTACTGTTAAAAAGAGATTAAATATGTTACTCAAGCTGTGGTAATACTAAAAGTCGCTCGGCTTTAACAGGGCACGTGATAACGAACCTTTGCCAAAGTTTGCCCTTTCGAGGCGTTGTGAGCCCGCCCAGTGTATGCCTCCTTGGGCTGGGTTCCGCCGCAGCCTTGGCTAAGCGTAATACATTTTTGGCTTATCACTAGAAACGCAGGTAAAGACTTAAAGGTGGGCAGCTGGAGGAGGAGGTTGCAACCCGAGGGAGTTTGTTATTTTAATGCTAGCGTAAATAGTGTGCAGGTCTTGGTACATATAGATTTCTCTGATGTTTACAAGCCCTCCACGCTGTCGCATCCTCATGCCTGACACTGACGTGCTTTGTCGTGGTCCCTGTGCTTTCTTCCTCCCTGCTCTGTCCCCTGACGTCTTTTGTGCTCAGGATTTTTGTATCTAACACTCCTTTCAGCTTTTTGTTACTCTTGTTGCTAACGAATACTGTAAGATTTTATGTAAATACTTTGGCAACTTGCTTTTTCTCCTGAGTTTCTGGTTCTGCGGTGCCCATATCACATAGCACTGCACTGGAAAGGTCGTATTTTCCAGTTTTCTCTTGACTGTGTCTGGAGGAACTCCTTCGTTACATATCGCGTTCAGGTCCCTGCTCCCTCGTTTCCACTGCTGGCTAAAAATAAAATCCATCAGCAGCTCATTTTCAAAGGAAAACAGCAGGATTTCTGTAGCTTGTGATTTTTTTTCATCACGTAGATTGTACCTTAAGATATATTACCCCGAATAATGCTGCAGCTTGAAAGACTCTATCAAAGCAACTTCCCCCTTGCTGCTCTCCTTTTTTTTTTTGCCTTTAATATATAAATGGGGCTACAGCTTTAGGTTATGCCAGCTGCCATTCTTCCAGGTAATTAAATAAAATATGTTTTCTGGACCACTTCAATATCTGCTTCTAATTAGCCACCTCTGCATCTTCCTCTTGCCCCTCCTGAAAGCCAGTCTCGGTCCTTCCTGCATCCCTCCTTGTTCCTCCGCCCCAGTCCCTTCGTAACGCTCTCTCTTGCACGTGCAGGGGGAAACAAAGATCCTGAAGCTGAAGAACCTCCGACCGCAGGATTACGCGAATTACAGCTGCATCGCCTCGGTGAGGAATGTCTGCAGCATCCCTGACAAGATGGTCTCCTTCCGACTCTCTAACAAAACAGGTGGGTCTCCAGCAGCGACCTTCCCTCGTCATTAGATGGACCCACAGGTGGTTGTGTTGCAGCGTGGTTCCCTTGCTTAGAACGTACGTGACCGTATGCAGTGGGAGGAGATATTCCGGAGCGTGTTCTAGAAGCCGTTTTTCAGGTGTTTTCTTTTTTTCTCACCAAAGTTAGGGTTTGGTGAAGAGTTTTGATTGATTGCGCTCTGGATTTCGTGTCAGGATTTGCATTTCTCCCCAGCGTCAGGGGTTTCGCTGTTATGGGTTAGACTTCAAAGAAGATACTGCAACAAGGTAAGAGGAAGGGGCGTCTCGGTCCAGGCTGGGCAGAGAGTAAACAATCCTTTACAAGTCCACCAAACACTCTCAAACACTTCTCTAGATGCTTTCTTGAAAGCTGATTATTTTTGATCAACGAAATATTTTAGGGAAAAAAGCAACCTTCTTGTATTCTTTTATTGATTTAAACGATTGGTTTTATGTGACTGATTTTTTTTATATTCTTACATCGATTTAAACATTGATTTCTTACACTGATTTAAACACAAGTGTTTTCTTTCAGATTCAATTGGTTCAAATAAAAATACTCAAGCAGCCGTGTTGAAGTGCCTTGCAGGAGGATAACTAGGCGTTTATCTGTAGTCTCTGACCAAGCTGCCTCCATGTTGTGGCATTTCTTGTGCTTTTGCTCTTTTTGGACTTGTTCCTGGCTGAGCAAACGGGCGATTGTATATCTCCCCCTCTTCGCGGCGCTATCGCTGCTCTGTCTCTTGAGAGCCTCGTGCCAGTGGTTGATCGCAAGGAGTGCAATTGGGAATGCCAGTTTTCCAGGAGGATGGAAATTATATTTTTAACTCTCCTAAAGGCTCTGTGTCCAGGATCTGCAGAGGATGTGTCTGAAATGGTTTATAAACCTGATGCCAAAGAGCAAAGTCCTTAGCTTAGATTTCTAAGTAATTAGAAATTTCAGAGAAGGTTGGTTTTTTTTTTCCTGGAGAACCGTTCTTCAGCAAATGTTGTACCATTTGAAGACTTCAGGTTAGATTACGCTGGGTCACGCCTTAATAGCGTACGCCTCAGGGCACTGAAAACAGGTAGCAAAAGAATAAAACAGTTGAGGCATTAACATGCTGAGCGCATCTAAAACGAGCTATAAATTTTATTTGCACTTGCACATTTCACATCATTGCCGTCCTCACGGTTTTATTCCAAGGAGTTGCCTTCAACTTTTTCTGAATTTCTGATTTGACAGCAGGGACTTCAAGACTGGTACGTACCATTACCGAACACAACCCACTGCAGGGCAAATTCACAGCTCAGCTTTAAAGCTGCCACTGGCAGTAGGGGAATTAGAGTCAGCTCTGAAGGTGCCTGGCAAAATGGCTTCGAAGCCCTTAATTTACTCTTTCATTAATTTTGCAAGGGGAAAAAGAATACCTTAAAGTGAGGTTCTTCCCTCATTAGTTGCTCTGATTTCATACCAGAAGAGGCACGAAAACCCGTGTGCCAAGGAGAGGCGTACCTCAGAGTTGGGAGCAACTTTCCTCTCCGCACCAGTAATAAATCATCCACCTTCACCCATGAGAAGAGAGGGTGGGAGTTGTTACTGCTCCCATTTTGCTGTTGGGAGCCAGAACAGTCTTTGTCCATGCTGGACCGCATCCGCAACAGAAGTTTATGTTACAGTAATGGGGGAACGTCAAATAGCATAACCATTCTGAACGGTGGACAGGGGATCATGATCTAATTTTGCAGAAAGAATTGTTTATTGCCACCGTACAAACATCATGTTTATTTTGGGAGAAGGGTCTCCTGCTACATTAACAGGAATTGGTCTTCTGGAGTGATTTCCAAAGTAAACACGCCTGAAAAATTATAAAGACTCACACTTCCTTCTCGTTAAGAACTCGGTGGTAACCATCATCAAGGGCAACATTAAATACATATAGTAATTACCGCAACATCTCATTAAAGATGATGACTGATGTGTCGATGACTGGGACAAAACTTTTCTCATTTGGTATGACTTCATCTGACAGAGCTCTTCGGTAGAACTTTGCCTGCCGTAACTTCATAGAAGTGTTATAAATTGTAAATCCAGAGTAATCCAGGATAAATCCAAAGTAATGAAAATCAGAACCTGAACCTGATGCTCTGTTTTAGTATAGAGCAGTCCTAGCCTGTCCCATCTGTTTTTAATTTAAAGCTGGAGGCGTGTAATGGAGATGCCTAATGTCAACAAAGGAGAGGCAAACAGAAGCGTCCGCAAGGTGGCAAACACGCGTGCTATTTGTTGTAAATAACGTGGCTACGAGTGAATTTAAGTTCAGCTGCAAGTTGTGTGATCTCAGTGTAACGTTGCTGGCATTTTGGCTATTCTGCATTTATCGGGTCTGTAAGCATAACTGGTGCGAGAAGCTTTTGTTGAACTTGGCTGTTACTGGTGAGAGGGATGACTAAGGAGAATAGCTGAGGCTTACAGCAGCTGTGAGTTTTCATCTCGTGATTTGGCTCACTGGGCTCAGGCTTTTATTGCACGCCGCGCAGTCTGTTGCACGATTTGTCAGCCTCCCCTTGGTTGATGGACGTGGGAGCAAAGTCGGGAAGGTTTTTCCCTGCCATGGATGTGCGCGCCAGCTTGGGCTGCTCAGGGACATCAGCTGTCCCAGCGGGCAGATGGGGTTTGTGAGGCTTCGTGGCCCATCTGCGTGCGGTGGCTTGCCGTTCACCTCGATTGATTGACGCGGTGCGCACGAGGCGGCTGGGAAGCCGCTGCGCTGCAGGGAGCACCTCGGCTCCCCACTGGCCCTGATTGATTGCCACCACACGCTGGTGCGCAGCAGGGCTTCTGCATGCTGTAACGAGCGTTTGTCACATCAGGGTCGTTGGCAGATTGTGCTTGAGGAAGTGTGCTTGGCAGAGGTGAAAAAAAACCCCCGTGTAATTATTACTGTATGCCTGGAAAACCCTTCCTGCTCTTACAATACCCTGCTGGTCCCCTGCCTACTTTCCGCACACAGGGCCACCAAGGTTCTCACAGGTGACGGTCAAGTCACCTCTTGAACCTTCTGCTTGATAATCTTCCCATATTGTTAGAGAATATGGTGACAGAAGCACAGAAACGCTTGGGTTTTCCTCTTTCTTTCTCTGAAACACTCTCAAGTCTCCACACCGTCCCTCACCTAGAGCTACAGGTGACTCGGGCATGAAGTTGTTTCAAGGAAAGCATTGCAGATCCAGGTGCTCTGCTGCTGCTATTTACGCCGCAGGGTCTTCAATGCATCTCTACTCCCGCGCACACACCTGAGCTGAGAGGGGGTTTGAGGAGCGCCAGGCGTGTCTCCGGGTGAGCAGCTGAGGTTTGTGGTCCGTGCCGCCCGCCAGCTTCTCTCTGTGACCTTTCTGTTTTCTGTGCTCACTCCGTCTTGCCGATTATTTGATGGCGTGTCGTGGCATCACCGGAGTAACAGTCAACTACTGTGATATAACCAATCCAAAGGAAATTTTCTGGGTACTGCTCCTTGAATAGTTAGAGAGGGAACTAAGCTGATGCCATCAGATGAAGGGGGTATTCATCGGTATACTTCGGACATGATGCAGGTTTAAAGTGTTACACATAGGTATGATTAGGTACATTCACACCCCCTTCACTCAACAGCGGCGTGTTAATTACATCAGTGTGAGCCTGAAGCCTTAGACACACCATCCTATGGCTGTAGGTACTGCAGGAGTTAGAGTCCACTGGCATCATCTTTCAGGCACACGGATTTCTTCATTCACAGATTCACAGGTTGGAAGGGACCTCAGGGATCATCTAGTCCAACCTTTCTAGGAAAAGCAGAGTCTAAACTCTTTCCAATGGAGACTCATTTAAAATACAAAAAACAAAGTGGAAGATGTGATGAGAGAAGCCGAGATCATCTTGGGAGCATGTGACTGTACATATGCTGAAACCCAAGATGACAATTAGCAGTAATATTGTACAGCAGCAGGTAGAGGCACTTGTTGAGCACAGACCTACTTTGTATCTAAAGACAGCTATTACTCTGCAAATTTATTATCTAAATAGATGAGAAATTTGAAGGGAAGCAGAAACACTGTGAAGTGACTCACCTGCTGGCAGATTGCTGGTGAGTGGCAGGAACAGAAATAGAAGTCAAGATGTGAGGAAGAACAGCAAAGGGACTAATTTTGCAACTCTCATTTGCTTTTAGTAGACTGAGTCCCTTTAAAATCAGCACGTAGAAGTTAATTTGGGTAAGTTAATGCAAGCAGGAGTTGTAAAACCAAATGCAGCTGCTTTGCAACAAAATCAAGGGGTATTCTGACAAGGAGGAGGAGCCCTGACAATTTTCTCAGTGTATGTGCCTGAATCCACGCTGCCAGAAGACGAGCAGCTGCAAGGGTGGGTGTCACACTGAGTCATGACCCCCATATTTTGTCTTCGGGACCTGTTTTTGTTGCCTCACTATGTCCATGCTGTACCCCAGAAGAAATCCGAGCGATTCAATTCTGGCTCCTGCTCTACCTGTTGGGCTTTTCTTGAGGTTGCTACTGTCCCATCTCTTCCCCAAGGACTCAGAGAGTTCTTGCATGGCGCTCACATGTGTCATGAGTGCACATTTGACACGTTCTCAGATACCAAGTTGGGAGTAGTGGTCAATACAGGGGTCTTGACAGGCTGGGGAAGAGGGTAGACAGGAGCCTCATGAAATTAGCTGAGGGAAATGCCATGTCTTGTCCCCAGAGAGGAACAACCACCCCATGTACCGGTACATGTTGGAGCCAACTGGCTAGAAAGCAGCTTTGCAGAAAGGGAGCTGGGTTGCCCTGCAGACAACCCGAAGATGAGGCAGCAATGTGCCCGTGCCAAAAAGACCAACATGGCCAGGGCAGTGATCCTTCCCCTCTGTTCAGTGCTTGTGAGACCGCATCGGTCTGCTTTGTCCAGTCTGGGGCTCCTTAGACTAAGCAAGACATGGATGGACTGGAGCAAGGCTGGTGGAGGCCCCAAAGATGGTCTGGAGCTAGAGCGGATGGCACGTGAGAGGAGGCTTGAAGGAGCTGGGTGTGCTCACCCTGGGGAAGATGCTCAAACGTTGGCTGGATGAGTCCTGAGCAACCTGATCTGATCGGCATTGCTTCACGCAGGGCTCTGACCAGAGGCCTCCAGAGATCCCTTCTGGTGGGGATCATTCCTCAGTTCTGTGATTAAAGCAAGCACATTGAAAGGCAAAACACTGTTGTGTAAGCTGTTGTTTGAATTCATTATGATCTCCTCTCCCCAGCATATCACTGTCTACGTAAGAACTGGTGGAAGTCCTGAGGACCTGTCTCCCGGCCTAAGCCTGGACCATACATTGGTCAGGGAGTGCTTCTTTTTGAAGATGCTTAGCAGAAGGAAGCGTCATGTCCTTTAGAAATACAGGGATTATGTTATTCCAAGCATAGTTCTGCTCTGCATCAAACATAATTATTGACAGATGATATTAAAGTCTGTCACCAGTTTGCATGTGACTCACTATTTAATCTTTAGAGCTGGGAAAGGCAACTTAGATACAGCTAGCTCTGAATGCATGATCTAGTAATGACATGAATGGATCCTTTTAAGAGTGTTCATTGTTTCAAAATCTCAGAGAAAAGGCTTGAGATTTACCCATAAAACCACTGAAATTCTGGGCTTCCCATAATAGTTCTTCTAATATGATTGAGTAAAAGCAAATAAAATTTTATCTTGGTCTACAGAGCATTTTTAGTGGCACAGATGAATTTAAAAATATATATTAGTTTGTATATTACCAACCACCTCAAGCTGCTTAGGGCAGGTGATCATTAATACATAATATCGAGGCTGATTTTTGGCAACTTCCAACATAGAAATGATCCACAGCAGTAACATTTACCCAGAAAAGATAAGTATTTCAATACGTGTTTTTTCAGTTGCATGACATAGTTCATTCAAATCGCAGCTGAAGCTGGCATTCCGTCTGGGGCATGTGATGGGAAACAAATTGAAAAAGGCTTAATTCACTTCTAATCCCTCCATTAAGCAGTAGTCTGTCGCAATGAACTCGCTTTGTTTTCCTTCATTCAGACAATACAGTGTTAAGAGACTTATCTCATTTTGAAAAAAAAATATTTCTTTTAGCATCCCCTGGCATCCTCAGCGAGTGCGACAGTGAGATGTGATCCTGCACTAAAGAGGCTTGAAATCCTCCTATAAGAAATACGGCCAGCTCGGAGCTGAATACTGAAAGTAGATGGGTTTAATTCTTTAGCAAAAGGGAATAATAGAAAATAAAGCTGGGAAGGACCCCAAGAGGTTGTAGAATCACAGAATCATTAAGGTTGGAAAAGACTTCTAGGATCATCGAGTCCAACCGTCAACCCAACACCCCCAGGCCTCCTAAGCCATGCCCTGAAGTGCCACGTCTGCACGTCATTTAAGTACGCACAGGGATGGCGACTCCCCCACCTCTCTGGGCAGCCTGTGCCAAGGCCTGACAACCCTTTCAATAAAGTAGTTTTCCCTCATCTCCAACCTAACCCTCCCCTGACGCAGCCTGAGGCCGTTCCCTCTCGCCCTGTCACTGGTGACTTGGGAGCAGAGACCGACCCCCCCCTCACTCCAGCCCCTCTCAGGCAGCTGCAGAGAGCGAGAAGGGCCCCCCTCAGCCTCCCCTTCTCCAGGCATCTAGTCCCATTCTTCATGGCAGAATGCACTAGATCTAAATCTTGCCCTACCGATGTCCATTTAACCTGGCTGCCAGCAGCAGAGGTGCCGCGTTACTCGCAGCCTGGCTCGTCACTCGGGTCCTGACCACCATGGCATGAAGAAGCGATTATCCTCTCCCTCTGCACAGCAACATTTCGTACACTTGAAGATGGTTATCTTGTCCCATCTCTTCTGTTGGATAATTAATCTAGCTCATTCATTTTTCCCCGTGAGTCACATCTCTACCTCACAGTGTTCCTCTTGATCTCCTCTGTCCGTGTCCTTGGTGAAGTTCAGTGCTTCAGGGCACGTAGAGCACTCCCCTGCACCCAGCCCCACAGCCATGGCGTGCAATGCAGGGCTTTTTCCATACGTTTCCCAACAAAGTTCTTGGTTTTGCATCCCTGTATGGTAACTCACGTATTGCTAATGTTCGCTTTGTGGCCGGATCACCTTCCACCATAAACCTGAGGGTCCTTTCTCTGTAGCTCCTCATCAGCCGGTCATTCCTAACCCGCTAATTCTGTGGGCATTGTTGCTGTTGCAGGACAGGATTTGTCTCGCCTAAACAGCCAGTCTGCAAGCGTAGGTGTCCGTAGCACACGGTTGTTCAGGGAGCACCGTACTGGGTGGAGAGAGGGAGAGAGATGGCTCCAAAGAGCAATTCATCCCATCTATTTTTGGAGAGCAGGAATTGTGCTTTAGGGGTGCTTATATCTCACCGCGATACATGACCTCGGATTGCAGGCCTGACTTTCGGGTGGTCGAAATTAGCCGAGATGGATTTAAGCCTACATGTACAACAGCGCATCTAAATATACTGATGAAGGGGAGAGTTTTGTGATTGGGTTAAGCTGATTTAGCACTGCCCTGCTGCTAAAGGGAGGATCCTGCCTTCCCTTCATACCCTCTTGATAAAATGTCCACAGAATGAATAGTTCATACAGTGTGGGAGCTGTGAGCTATTGTAGTCGTCTCCAGAGCGTAACCACCGAGGAAGTGCTCTGAATAGCAAACATATCCGCCTCCCTTCCTCCCTGTTGGAGCTATCAATGCCACATCTGTGCGTGAACGGCAGCACGAGCAAAGTGCGAGTCATCAAAGCGCTGCTGCTGCTGGATGAAAAGCAGCCAGGCAAATCGGGAATAAAGAGATGAGTCATCAAAGCTGCATCCCCATTGGTTAAAAAACAGAGGATTTGAGAAAAAGTTGGAGGAGGAATAGAAAAAAAGCTATTGAGAATAGAGGGAGAGCGCAGGGAGCGGGCTACGGTTATCTGGGCTGGCACTCCGGGCCAGCTTGTTCACATATACGTGAACATATAAAGACTGAGTCCAGCTGAAAGGAGACCTTGTTAAATATAATCTCATTCTTTGCTCTATTTCTTTCCTGTAACTCCCACTCTGCTTCCCCTGCAACCTCGTAATTTCCCATTCTTCATAGTATGCCCGGACAAAATGATCGTGCACTTCACTCAACTTTTAAGCCTCTTTTTTTTTTTTTTTTTTTTTTTGTGGCAGGCTCAGGGGAAACTGAAAAATATGAGTTTTTTTAAATCTGTGACCAGGTAGCATATTCCAATTGGGTGGTGACTGCTGGTACAAGGTGGGCACGTGCACCCCAGGCACTGCAGACTAATGGGTGTCTTCAGCAATCGTGGGGGGCGGCTGCCCTGGGAGGGGGGAGCCACCTCTTTGTGCCTGGGCAGGTCCAGGTGCTTTTGCGAAGATGAGAACCCTAAAACACTTGCAACACTGAAATCTGGTCTGGGAATGTATTACTTCAGTAATTCCATGTGTTAAGTCAATCAAAGGACACGTGGCTGAAAGAACTGGGATTTGAGCCCTTTGCCTTTGTTTTCTCCACCCCTGCAAGTGCTGGAATTTCAAAGGCAATGATGAAAAGGGAAAAAGAGCAAGTAACGCTTAAATCAGGTTGATGTGTATGGTAAGCACATTTTTCTAATGTGTCGAAACACGAAGGTGTTTAGAACTGGAAGCTGCCCCAGCTGGAGCATTTTGCTGCTCTTCCGCACTTAGATTGCATGCAGCACCCGAGCGAGACGCCACTGAAGTTCACAGCTCTACATGACTGGTCACGACTTGACAGTGACCATAAAACCACATTTTTTACAGTGAGGGTGATTGAGCACTGGCACAGGTTGCCCAGAGAGGTTGTGGAGTCTCCATCCTCAGATTAAGACATCTGGATGCGGCCCTGGGCAACCTGCAGTAGGGGGGACCCTGCTTGAGTGGGGGGGTTTGGACCAGATGACCTCCAGAGGTGCCTCTAACCTCAACCATCCTGTGATTCTGTGATGAATTCTGATCCTAAGCCTGCAAAGAGCTCAAGTTTAAGTGTCTCTGAATATTTTTTCTCCCTTGGCTTTGTTGGAAAACTCATTGCTGAGACAAAGGCGAACCTGCCCCGGGAATCCTTGCCCCTTCCCAGCAGAAGCCGCAGCTCAGTTTACGAGTCCTGAGGGAGCAGATGAACACGTAGGTGCACGTTTGCCTGACAGTTTGGCCCACTGGCGTAACTCATCCGCGCTGGTTCAACACACGCCGGTACTTTCATCCTAGAAGGGTTGTCTCTTTTGTGAGAGCAGTCAGAGATTACAGCTCTGTCAGTAGCAGCAGGGAGGATAAAGGAGAGAGGTGCATAAAAGTGATTTTCATTGGGGTTTGGTTTGGGGGTTCTGTTTTGATTTGATTTTTGGGTGGGTGTTTGTTTTAAATTTTGTTTTCCTTGCTTTTTTAAGGACTGTTGATGAGAAGGAAGGGTCTACCATATTGCAGCATGCTGTGGCAAGGCAGTCAATAAGAAGTGTATTTTTACCCTGTAATTTAAAATCTGGACTTCAGCTGGGAATTATAAGCTATTCTTTTTTGAACATTACTGAGTAAATAAGTACAGAAATGATGCTCCCAGCCCAGCAAGAACCTCAAATGTTCTCTTTTCCTCTGACTTGAAAGGGACTATTCATAACGTGTATAGTTAGGAGCACATGCATTGTATTCCTGCAAGAAATCATGGCTGTAAATTAAATGGATGCATACCCACACATACGTATATATGAAAGCATAATTCGGTTATGTTCTATTACTTCAGTTCTGCATATGAAATAATTCACAAACGTGGAGGAAATAATGTCTTTTCATTTTTATTCATCATAGATGAGTGAGTTGTCAAGGACATGACTTTCTGCCACTACTTTGATATTGCTATTAAAGTATTAGTTTTCCTTCGCATTTCCAGTAATCCCTAAAGCCAATTGTAACATTTTCTCAATTCCATATACGTAGTTTAAGTACGTATATTTGTCTCACTGTAATTATAACACGTGTTGGCATTGGATTCGTCCTGTATGCTGCAGCAGCGACTGCTATCTTTTCCGTCCCGGTGTAGTACCTGTCTCCGATACCCATCCCAGGCAGCAGTAGAGACTCTGCTTCTTTCAAGGTCAGTGAACATCAGTATCGGATCATTGGTTAGAAGATGTTTCCAGTCTCCCTGCCGATGATCCCATGGCAGCTCTGTTTAAACTGGAAGCATTTTGTTGTAGAGCTGGGTCGTTTTGCTGAAGGTGCTTAGTAAGCTGATATTGCTAAGGGCATAATTTAGGGTGTTAATGGTGACTTAAGGGCCGCTAGCCCTGTGCTGGATCTGAGAAACTTTTGCCCCAGCCATTAATCAAACCCAGTGAGCGTGGCATGCTGTATTATTACTCTGTGAGGACTGGTGTATGTTATAGCCACATTTTACAATTAATCTCCATCTGTATGTCGTCGGTGCCTAACTTGTCTTGTGTGCACATTAAAAAAATGTATGCAGTTCTGATTTAAGTCTCATAGCGACTTGACTAGCGGGGCCGTGTATCGTGACCCAGCATGCTTCCAGTAGCACTTTCTCATATGCACTGTTGACTTCACAGCCAGGCTCTGCAATCCTATGAAATACATTGGATGCAGAAGCAACACTTGTAGGCGAAAGCCTCTGAATTGAAGTCCCTTTAAAAAGGATGCAGCTGCAATATGAATGGGGACCTGAACAGTTTCCCTCGTCGTGAGTAGTGCCTTGTTCTTTGCGGGGAAGAGCTCGCAGTGGCACTGCGGCTTTCTTTGTGTCCTGGCAAACCAACCATGACTTTGAAATGTGGGACTGGCACTCAGAAACCCCTACTTCTAAAGAGCAGTAAAGACGCAGAGCTCTTTTGAACACTGAACCGTTCTCATTGCGATGTCCAGAAACGATGTTTGGAAAGCTTGTTCCATGCACTCACCCATGGAAATATTTACCAAAGCTTGCTATTGTTTTATAATTAATTTTAGTGTTCCTATCCGAGAGTTGAAAGAAAGTTTCCGCTGGGCAGGTTGCCTGGCTGAGCCTCTGCCGGTGCCAGGGTGAAGGTTCTGGCTGGGAGACGCTCTGCTTGCCAAACCTGGATGGGCCGGCGTTCACCTCGTTAATCTGGACAGCTGGTCGTCATCTAAGAGGGGCCTCGGCCAGGGTGAAGCTCTGGAAGAGCTTTTGGGGGGTGCTAATACACTCTGTTTACTACTGACTCCTTTTGGCAAGGACGTTTCTGTTGCATTAGGAATTCTGTATAAATTTATAAGATTTCACACATGAGCACCTCCTGTGTCTCCTTCAGTTGTGGTATTGTACAGTTGTGGTGGCTCTGACCTTCAACTTTCCAAACCGGTCCTGAACATTACTTAAAATCTACAAAACCCATCACTCTTCAGGGCTACGTGAAATTGAGGGCATCAGTCCTGTATGTGCGCGTCTGCGTGTGCATCAGTGGGTCTCCACGACCCGAACTGTGACCCAGGGTTTTGTGATATCGACAGATGGAGTTCTGGGGCTATGAGGGAGGAAGTGAAAAAATTCAGACTATTTAGTTCAGAGGGGAGATGAACAGGAAGGGAGGCAGCAGAAACAAATAAATTACGTAATGCAAGATTAAGCCAAATCCAGAAGAATATAGCAGTGAGAAATAATAAAATATATCCCTAAGTTAAGCCTTTCAATGGAATTTTGTCGGATCTCTGCAAGAGCTAAGCAGAAACTGAGGAACTCATCCTTATGCCAGGAGACAGCTGTTTAGCAGAGGAAACTTCTGGGCTGGCGCAGTTGTATCACCTGTGGTTTGATCTACCTGCTGAGGTCTTGGGGCTTTGAAGCACTTTGGTTGTAAAGTGCCTCTCATGTAAAAAAAGCCCTGTGTAAACGTGGTGACCAGCCAACTACCTTGCTTGATGAAACTAAATTTTGTAAAACCTTAAATACTAAAATCAAGATTGGAGACATAAATTGCTGCCTTACTGTCACTGTGATACTACATCTTTTCAAATTATCTCGGCTGGGACCACATGACAGCTTGTTGGTAAGGATGTGAGGGTCTTCTTGAGCTGCAAGAAGCTCAGGTTGCCTTTCTGTGCCTTTCAAAAACTGAGCAGGCAGAATGTCAGTACTGGCGCCAGCGGTGTTTCGGGAAGGTAGGCTGGGCTGTAGGTCGCTTGGCTCGTGCTTGACCTTCTGCTCCCACAGCTGATGTGGATGCTGTTGGGTAAAACCACTTCTGTGTTGGGGGCTGAAGCCTGACTCCCCAGAGCAATAGATGTAGTAAAGGCAAACCCAGCACATTTCAGACTTGTACCAGGAATGTGCAACTGCATGTACTAGTTTTTATCACAGTGTCATTTTAATGAGAGTCAGATCTTCTGGAGGAGTCTTTTTCTCCTCTTCCTTCTGACTTAATTACATTATTTCCTGCTATCTAAACAAATATCACAGCTTGAGCTGCTGGGACTGCGTCGCGGCTCTCCTGGATGGGGTTCGATCATGCCAGATGCTTTACGAATGCAAAGGATGTATGAACGCATGCGTTGTCCTTTTGCATCGGATCTCGCGTCTCTCCTTAAGACGAGCCGGCAGGAGACATTTCACAAGAGTGCATAAAAAGCGTGCAGTAGGCAGATGTGTGGTAGTCTGCCCTCCCATTCCAGGAAACGCTACCATTTTATGCCCTGAAGCGTGGGTTTTAATAGTCTTTCAACAATATTTTGGTATAATCATCAACTATTATAATTGCTTTAGATCATCTTGTCATCTTTATAAATCCCTACTCCATTTTTTAATCACGCTGGACCAAAAAAGAAATGTGTGGCGGTGAATTACACGGTTCAGATTTAGGCTGTGTGGGGTGTTTAGCCTCAAAAGTTTACAAATAAATAAAAGAGAGAAGAAATGCACTTTAGAGAGGGGATTAGGCCAAAATTTCCATTTTCTGAAAGTGCAAGGACCTAAGAGGATTTGCGGAACGCTGGGATCGATGTGAGTTTGGCACATGTATATTGTTAAAAACGGTGCTTTCTGCCCATTCCCGTCTATAGGCTCCTGATGCATTTGTAAATCCTCATCCTAAAGGTAGGATTGATGTCACCATCTTCTGCCATCTAAATCCTACCTGTCTAGATTAAACTAATCTTTGGGCTCTGTCTGCAGTCAGCAGAGACAGATACCGCAGGGGAAGATTCTTGCAAGAAATAGCTCAAGGTAGATAAGAGGAATTGCCTTTTGGCAGAACCTCTTGCCGTCATTGAAGCTAGAACAGGGAGCGATGTGACGTGCTAGTGAGCTCCATTTCCCTAGCGCAGCAGGAGCTAGTCCTAAACATTTTGTCTAACAGACGTTTGCTCAGAAAACCTGGGAAAGAGAGATTCTGCAGCAACCCTGAGCGGCCCGCTCCGGGGCTTACTGTCCCTACCGTGACGTGGAGTGTTGCTGTTGTGCCTTCGTTACTCCTTTCCCTGCTACAGCTTTGCGTCCCCAGTCTGCGGGGAGAAGCAGCTGTTTGCAGCTGCGCCGCTGCAGCATCCTGTGGGGAGCAGGTAGAGGTGTTCCTCTGGTTCTGGATGGAGTCAGAGGAGCTATTCAGTAAAGCAGACCCGCAGAAGCCCCACATGCTGTTAATTAACCCAAGTCAATTAATACAGGTCTTTCAGCAGGTGACTAAACTTGTGGTTTAGCCCCATTTTTTTCCACATCTAGGTCCAGGCGGAAGTAGAGAAGTGAACACAAACACTCTAAATTTGAGCTAAAGTCATTTTTCTGCCACCCCACTGTGTCTGAGCACATCGCTGGAGCTCTTGAGCATTCGGGATTTTTGCCATTTGCCTCCTTCGTTCCCTGGCTAACTCTTCCTGCTTGCCTCTCTTCCCCTCTCCCCTCTCCTTGCTCAAACAGCCGGTCAGAGCTGTGACGAGAAACCACGGGACTCGAGCTTGCGTTGGGCACATGAGCAGAGGGGTGCTGACTTTCACCTTTCCCCATCCCTGGTTGGAAGGAGGAGAGGCCGGCGTTGATGGCACCGAAAGCGGAGGTTGCGCTCTCGGAGGTGGGTGGGCGCGGGGCTGGCGGCGGGGCTGAACGTGCTTCGGCGGTGCAACGACAAAGCCCAGGTGACCACCAGGAAACTTCCAATCTCTCCATTCCTAGGCCAGAATTTGGCAACGTGCACGCGCCAACGAATCAGGCAAGCGGTGCGGTAGACCCGATTCTCTCCTTAGTTGCACCACAAAGCTGAAAATAAGTGGTTCCGTGTCATCGGTGCAACGGTGTAAGTTGTATATAGGGTTTCAAGCAGAGTAATATCAAAATAATTGCTGTGGATTCATATTCTATTCATAATAAGTATTTGACCCTTTATATGCTACACTGAGTTTCATTTTCTGGAAACCTGAACATCCCTTCCAAATTTCTTAATATTCTTGGTTTGAATCAGACCTTTCACGGTAATAGTTCAGCGTGTTGCTGAATTTTTGTTTGTGTTTGTCTCGTCGGATAGGTTGTAGTTAAGCGAAATGTGTGGTGTAAGCAAAGAGAAATTGATGTATGCAAACCATAATTTCCGTGTACTTACTGTTTTGAGTGCTGTGATGAAAGGGATGTAACACGGCATTTTTATCACATCAGCTGCTATCTTTGTCTCTCCACCTGAAGGATGGCAAAGGGCCCCCTTTTATCTGGAGGATTATGAGGCCATTATGGTAAACAGCCCCACCAGGCTGGGTTGACATTGTTGGAGCTTTCATCTTTTGTTCTAAGTTTTGAAGTGTTATTTGTGGTTCTCTTGTTCCCCATCTCATGGCTTGATGTTTAGTGAGCAGAGAGCAGCTCCTTGCCAGGGTTGTTCAGGAAAAAAATCATTAAACTCAGGAGGGGGCGAAGGAGAGAGAAACAGGGGCCAGCTGAGTGCTACCCCCTGGTCGGTGATGACCCCACAGGTCTGGAGCTCAGCTCTAGTTGCACAGCGGGTACCTGGATCGCTGCAAAATCTCCTTAAGCATGAAACATGACATACTGCCCGGTTTCATACCTCGAATCCCAAAAGAGAGGTCCATTAGCTGATGGATGCATCAACTGATGAAAGAATATGAGGTCAGAGGACTGGGTGAAGAGGCCCTGATACAGTTAGTGGGTAGTGCTGACTTGTTTTCTGTCTGTATTTTTAGCCACGCAGCTTTAAGTTTCTTCACCTTTAAGCTGGTTACATGGACCCAGTAATTTATGCTGGGAAGTATCTGCAGGGCCACAAGCCGTGGGGAGTTGGAAGAGGGGACTTTGCTTGTAAATCTCTGCTCTCCTCTCTCTTACAGGGTTTCCCCAGCGGGGGTTGCCTGTTCTATCTGTGCTAGGACAGGTATAAAGGAACTCCTCCCCATTTGTGTGCTCCAGCCTCTGAACACAGAGAAAGCTAACTCCTCTTGGGTGAACTCCAAATAAAGGAAACTCCTATTTTATAGTTGACACTTTGCCTTTAGTGATTAGTGTGTATTCCTTTAATATTGAATACGATTCATATGTAAAGCAGAAGACAAGAATATATATCTGTAATAACGAGGACAGTGATATCATTTTTGGGTGTAACGTTTTTGTTTCCTTTCATTTTTAATTGTCAGGTTTTCTGGTATTCTTTGCCCAGAATTTCAATCCTTCACCTTTGTGCCTGTGTTTATTTAGCATTACTGCTTTTTTTTCTAAACTAGTAATACACATTTCTATATTGGCTGATCGCTTCTGCGGTTTAGGGTTATGCCTTCAAGCAGAGCCTGAATCCAGCAAGGGTGGACCCCTCAACGCACCTGACAGGTGATGTCACAGCTCAGATTGTGATTTTAAATTCCAGCTTCTAAAATGAATTGCCCTGTCACTTCATCCTGAACATTTCTGTTGCTCCTCTTACATCATATGCAAATATTTCGTGGAAAAGAAGCAGCAAGAAGAGAGAATGAAATTTAATCGCTTGCTTCTCCTTTCTGAGAGCAGCGTCATCTTTCCTTTAGCTTGTGCTGCAATGTAGTTTGGCTGGTTTTGTGGTCCTGCTCAGATGAAGCCCCTGCAGCTGGGGCTTTGTAATATCATAGGATATTATATGGAGATTAGTAGGGACCCAAGTCTGCACCTCTCCTGCGTGCCTGTGCGGAGACGGAGCCGCGGCCACGCTGCGTGCTGGTGCTGTGAGCTGCGGGTTGCGCAGCCCGGACGGGGGGAAAAAAGCACCTGCGCTGGATTCTTCAGTTTCTCTGTGTGCAAGAAGGTGATGTCCCAAGGGAGAGGATCCTTCTTGGTTCAACAGACCCAACTCAGACTCTACAAATTCATCTCAGTTGGCAGCCAGATCCCAGGGAGTTCATCGGGGAGGTGGGGGGATTAAGGGGGCTGGTTTTCAATGGGTAGGATCTGACTCAAAGAGAACACGCTTTCCATGCCAAATAAGATTGTTACTAATTCCTTTCTTCCAGGGTTTAAAATCCAGTGTGCTGGCACCTGTCCCGCACATTATACATTACTTCCCAAGCACAGCCGCAGGGATGTCCGTACATAAATCCTCATCTGCAGTTTGACAGCAAGGTGAAAGATGATGACTGAGCAGGGTGAGAAATGTGGTGTCAGGGGGAGCCTCAGGATGGGGAGCACCCCTCTCGGAGGGCACGCAGTCGTGCGAAGAGCGCCGTAGCTGAAGTGCCTTCCCTCATCTCGGTTGGCTTGAGCGTGCTTGTCAGGAGCGAGCAATACCACAGCCATAGCCCCGCTAGACCTCTCTCTTCCTCTTGTGTTTTGCAGCATCCCCTTCAATTAAGCTTCTTGTGGATGACCCGATAGTGGTGAACCCTGGAGAAGCGGTCACCTTAGTCTGTGTGACAACGGGAGGGGAGCCAGCCCCTAGCCTGACGTGGGTGAGGTCTGCCAGCATCCTGCCCGAGAAGACGGTCCTGAACGGTGGCACTCTAACGATACCTGCCATCACGTCAGAAGACGCTGGCACGTACAGTTGCATCGCCAATAACAACGTTGGAAATCCTGCGAAAAAGTCCACCAACATCATCGTAAGAGGTAAGCTGAGCTGGCAAACTCTTGACCTTTGTCTTGGAAGATTAACTGAATCCTAATCTGGCAGGATGGCAACGGTCGCATGGTGGTGTCCTGTGTTTCCAGATGTGTTTCTGGTCATTTCTGATAGTGTCTGAGATGAAGTGTTGCCTTCAAATAGCCAGTGGCTCTTGTGCTGGGCTCAAACCCCTTAGCCAGAGCAACGGTGGCATGGTGCCCCTTTGTATTGTGAAGATGCAGCAGGTTCCCCATCCAAACTGGAGATAAACGATCGTCAAAGGACACCACGTCTTCTGGGCATTGCCTGTGCTGATGCCCTGCGCACGCTGTCTTGGCAGTGAATGCATCCTGAGCTCCTGCAGATGCCATTACCTACTTCACCCTTTTCTTCCTCCTCATCAGCTGAACATGTTATTGAAATTAAGGTGGTTGTGCATGCTGTGAATCTGCTGCCATCAGACGACTGCTCCCTGGGTAGGAGCTTTAGATTAACACCTATGCTTTAATTATACTAAATAGCAGGATAAATGTTGGTCTTAGATAAAAGAAAGAGAAGAGTGCTTGCAGAACAATTACTGCCAGGTGGAGAGAAACTCTCCTCGGTTGTTTATCGCTTTCTGGACGACCCCAGGGACATGGCCAGTTGGTTTGCAGAAGGATTTCGATTGGCTGATAGGCATCATTGGAGTGGATTAATCTACCTGAACCGAACAGTTAATCTGAAACTAATTTTCTATAATCTAATCTGTGAATGGTAGTGAAACATAAACTCCCACGCTATAGGAACTTTAAATAATAGCATGTGATTAATCATACTCAGGAGAAAGTGCTGTATAAAGAGCCAGTGGTGTGAATATTTTATGAGAGCCATAACCTCTGTTCACTTCTTGTTGCCCAACATATCATGCTCTTTAGCAGGACGAGGGATTAGAAGCTATTTCTGTTCTGGGGGTCAGGGAGAGGGCATTGCATCAGCCTAGGTCTGCAGGAGTTTATCAGGAGATGTCCACAGATTTATTTTTAATACTATATTTCCGTTTGAATTTTTGACATTTGGCTTAGGGGTTTTGTTGTCAAGAGGCAAAAGCAGTCTCGTTTCAGGAACATAGCATCGACATTAATTTGCTGTGATTTACAATGGCGATGAGGTGGTGAAGGGGAGACGCGAGTGAAACACGCTTGGAATAAGCAGAGGGAGAGGAAAGGCTTTGTGCGAAAGGGAATCTCGATGTTTTAATTGACCCAGCAGACAGCACTGGAGAGCCCAGAGGAAAAGCCAACATCCCTAGCTCCTTGCAGATACGAATTTCATGAGTCATAGCGTAATAATAATATGCCCTCACATTTTTATTTATAGAAGACGGTGCTGATGAGATGCCTAGGAGCTGCAAGACGTTGAACAAAATATCATTAAAGCATTTGAGGTGACTTTTTTTCTTTTCCTTTCTGCTGTGTGGCCCTCGTAATTCTGAGAAGAGGCCACAACAAGGAACGACCCATTAAATAAATGAGGCACAGCTCCCTTCTAGCCCCAGTGCATTGTTCCCTGCTATGATTTTCCCCTTATTATTTCTGTTAAAGGTAAAGAACTGCCTATTAAGAAAAAAAAAATCTTTATTCTGGTCTCTGTTGATTTCTCTTTACTCAAAGTGATGCTGAGTTTAGGAGTGAAATATGAGAGAAATGCATATCAGAGTTTTGATTGGACTTTGTGTATATATTTCTTAGCATTTTGCCTGTAGCTCATTGCTTCTCGCTATTTCATCTCGTTGTTGTTGTTGTTGTGTATCAGGTTTTTCACACAGCAGCTGAGAGTATTTACTTGAAATAGCATCTAAGCCTTGCGGGAGAAGTATTTGGTGAATGGGGTTCACATCTTCTGTCAGGTGGACTACCAGTCCCAGGATTAGACAATAATCCCCTAACCTTACCCAGAAAGAAATGTAAAGTTGTCTCGAAGCATCATCAGGGCTCAGATGAATTATTTTTTTTCCCCTTTAAAATTCGCTAAATTTCACTGTGCATTCATCTGAACGTGCCTTTATCGTATGTGCCTCACTCCATGGGTACTACCTCACCCTCAGCAGCTCCTGTCTTTTTTTCTGGGTGCTTTCCTGTCTTTGTGGCTGACTGCCCGTGTCCGTGACTGCCCACCACACCTGACTTCAAACCCATTGTGAATGATGTCGTATGACCGTCACGCATTTAATAATAATAATAATAATAATAATAATAATAATAATAATAATAATAATAATAATAATAATAATAAAAAATCTAAAATCAGAGAGAATCCTTTAAAAAGAAACAAATAAAAGGAAATAAATGAGCAACAAAAGTAATCTGTCCTTTTGGAAAGTCAGAAATTATGTGGTTCGATAAGCAATAGAGGCAACAGGTGAGGCTGTGTTTAAAGAGCAGCTTCAGGCGTTGAGGCACCGAGGTGTATTCAGGTCAGCCCCGTGCTCCTCCATCAATCTTTTCTAAGACTCTTAAAAAGGGGGGATAATTGTAGTGAAATGCCAAGATGACCAGATATGACGGCTTGGGGGAAAGTATATATCACCTGAGAGACGGTACAAAATGTGGAAGTGCTGTGTAATGAGTGTTCTCTGCTTCTCCAGGGCGTAAATAGCTAGTGATGCGTGCTCTCCGCTTCTGCACGTTGTAAATAACTAGTTTCTGCAATTGCCGTGTGCTGCTGAAGGAGCGCTGGGATAGCAGGTGCCACTGATGGTCTCAGCACATTGTTTTCCCTTTGCTAGCTTCCAGGGTTTACCTGGGAGCCCCCTCATATGCATAAGGATTTAATAACGCTCTCCATTTTCCCACCGTTACTTGATTTCCTCCCCTTCCAGTGAGCATTATTGGCACGGAAGATGTTTGTTCTTGAAACAACCAGACTACAGCTGCCGTTGCAGCGAGGAGCCCATTTAGTCGTAACAGTCTTTGGATTTTTTTTTTTTCCTTTTTATTTTTTCCTCTTTTGGCCTGTATAACGTAAAAGTAATTGTAAATCCTTCCAACGAAAATAAGCTGGGGGCTTGCTCGTGGGTTCGGATGAACACGGATCCCTTGCGAAACAGCAGGCGTTGCACACGGCTGCCGAGGGAAGAGGCTCCCTCCTTAAGCGGTTAAATGAACTTTTTTAGATAAAGCAGCGTCCTTTAAAGATACCCCTTTCTTAAGCAAGTTAGCTGCAAACCGTCCTCCCTTTGTCCCTGTCCTGCTGAGCTGTTGCGTTAGAGCCTTTCCCTTTTGGCTCTCAGATAAGTTAGTGAACGTTAACAGTCAGCTTTGAGCACCGCCATGCCGTTCCTTAAGAGGTACGGACTTAGAATCACAGAATCCTTAAGGTTGGAAAAGACCCTTAAGATCACCAAGTCCAACCACCAACCTGTCACTGCCAAGCCCACCACTAAACCATGTCCTCAAGCACCGCGTCTGCCCTTCTTTTAAGTACCTCCAGGGATCTTTCATTTCCTCCATTTGCTATGAAGAGGAGCTCGCCGGAGGCAAACCAGTGACCACGTGCTGATTACCTGTTGAAATCTTAGTGAGAAAGTCTGTGGAGCACAGCTGTTTTAAGGAGTGCCATTATCAGCTTAACTGCACGCACGGTCATTCATTCCGTCAAAGACGTTGCTGTCCATCAAGGTGTCTTGGGTCAAACCAGAGAAAGAAGAAATGCGTTCATCTCAGCAAAGCTGGCTGCTCACCAATTCTCATTATGAAAGTTTCTTTCTGAGTATTCACTTTACATTAATGAGTTCTTTAAATGATTACAAGGCTGCTAGCATTTAAGTATTGGTGGGTGTTCTCATCAGTGGCATCTTCACATCCTGCTCTCAGACTGATGATTAGAATAGCTTCCCGTAACACGTTTCTAGACAAAACCATTAGAAAGCAGGGGAAGCTTTAAGGGAATCTTGACTCCTCCCATTCTAGTAAAACTTGATGGTTTTATCCTTCTCTTAGGGGGGGAGAAAAAATTCAAGTAGAAAATCCAGCACACCCCCTCTCGATAAACAAAGTTCGTGACAGCCTCCGTGCCCGGCGTGTGTGTATTTTGCTGCGCTTGCTTGGAGGATGTTCTGCTTTTCTGACTTTTCCGTGGTAGAGCAATAAAATGTTGTTCTAAAGCAATCAGAATCATTTCTCATAAAGGCCAAGACGGGGGAAATCTGTTGCACTTCTTCGAGTTCCCCCCCACTCCCAAAATACTTTTGTTTTCATCGTGAATTTGTCACTATAGATCTCTGTTGGTCTCAACTAGAGGTAAATGATAATCATTCTCCCTGTGGATATTTTGTTAATTAAAATAAGAAGAAAACACACACACACACACGCTTGCGTGTTAAAATCAAATGGGAAAACCTCGCTTACTCACAGCCCTTGGGCGAAGACGCGCGGTGATACGGGTACTTCTCCTGTCCCGTGCACCCACAGCTATGCAGAGAGGACTTCGCCTTCTTGCCGGGAGCTCGGTAGTTAGAGACCTCACCTGTGATGTGGCCTCAGGCTCCGTTCCTTGCCTTGATCTGGCATGGGATGTTGATCATCCAGCTTATCCCGTGTCCCAGGAAACTCTTGTTGCCTGAGGATCTTTTAGACTTGGCTGTTGGAGGTTATTTTGCTCCTTTAAAATTCTCTCTTCGAGGCGTATTTGGAGAGGGAAGCAAAAGGCATTAAAGAAATGGTAATATTGGCCTTGTAATCCTTAAGATACTGCGTAAAAGCATGATCCTCGCAATGCCATACAGATTATGGGTGACAATTGGAAATGTCAAAAGAGGCAGGAATCAAGATAATCATACGTCTACGACTTCTGGAAAAATTACACATTTTCAACATGACTCAAACCGGGTACTCAGAATTACGAGAGCACAGAAGAACAAATACTCCAAAGACACCGTAAAGGGGAAAATGAAAAGAAAATCTCTCTGTAGCTACCAGTATGTCAACGAAGGATTAAAGGCTTTTGATGATGAAGGATGTAAGGTGGCTCCTCCATCCAATAAGAGCGCAAAAATGCTGGGTAGCATCTTTGAAGGACACCCGTGCATCAGGCTGGGAAACAGGGAGAGCCAGAGAAATGTTTTGCAGGTCTTAAAGCCCGGAGCACTGCAATGATTTCACAGAATTTGGATGGGTGTCAGCATGCACCAACTCGGCTTTGTTCCCTCATCTTCTCCCATTACCTTCTTTAAACAGATCAGTTCGTCGCTTCCATCGTAGCTGCGATATTTTTTTAGTGCCAGGTGACTCTGTGAGACTTTTCCCTTCTGAGAAGTGGAAACATAGGGTTTGGAGTTATTCAAAGGGGTGGGATTTCCTCTCAGTTTAAATAGAAAATAATAATTTTAAATGACCTGTGCTCAGCATTAGCACAAAAGCTTTTGCTGAACAAAAAGCACTCTGGGGAAATGCATTTTAAGACCCAGATTGCTGGAAGTACCGATTCCATTATGTCTTTTAAAAAGTGTATGTGAACTGCATAGTAGTGACTGCTAAAAAGAAGGTGGGGAAAAAAAAAAGACGCGGATTGTGAAATAAATGAAATTTTTGTTGCTTTTGTATTTGATTTAAAAAAAAAAAGAATAAAAATCCTGTAATCTGGTACTACCGTTACCCACTCTCACACACGTGCTTACACTTCTGCTTCCCTGCAATGGCTGTGTTTACCCCCGAGCTTTTTCTTAGGAATCCCCCTTGTTGGTTTAGAGCCGTTACGTGAAGTAAAGGGTAAAAATAAGCCTGTCTGGTTACACATCAGCACCTCTGCTGTCACCCCTGGAAGATCCTCCACTGCTGCTAATTGCAATGTGAGCGGGGCCCCCACGGGCTGATGCTGCGTGCCAGAGCAGAGGCAAGGCTCACGCGTTTTATCCAAAAGGTGGAAATTGGGTTTTGGCGGCGCCCGTGACGGTCGTCACCCGGCGGGTCACCCGGCGGTTTTGCAGCTGCTGGGTGCTGGCCCGCGGCCAAGCGAGGCGTCTCTCTGACGCGCGTGATCCTTAGCTGGCATCATCTGTGATGGTGGGAGCGCTGGTTGGGGATGCGGCTCCAGCGTGCCAAGTCTAAAATATTGGGCTTTCTGTGCAACTACCAGAAGAACTGGGTTGGTTTTTTTTTTCCCCCTCCTTCTTTTCCCTCTCTCTGTATTCTGGGAAGGTCTCACAGCAGACTGATTATAGTAGTGCTTATTTCACGGCTGGAGAAAGCCGAAGGCCTTGGCAAATGTCCATACACATAAAACGGGCATTGCTACACCGCGCAGAAGTGACGACCGCCGTTGACTTCCTAATGAGGGACCGTGCAGGCGCGCGGAGCTTCGTCGCGCGTGGTGCTGCGGGAGGCTGGCAGACGCGAGCTCCTCGGGATGCCTCAGGAAGGTGGAAATGCAGCAGCCCCTGTGCTGGCTTTCAGTATCTGTTGATGGTTGTGCTTTCCTTGGGGCAGGCTAGAATGCAAGAGTGAATTCATGAAAGCGCCAAAGTTTTGAAATTCATATTCTGGAGTAGGACTGGAAGGGCCCTCCTGGCTCATTGAATCCAGCCTGATCCCAAGCATCCATTTCATCTCATCTCATCTTATCTTTTGTATAATCCTTATTTTATTTTATTTTTTTCCTAAAATGACCAACTCCACCTGCAATTTCAACAGTTTTCTTCCAGTACCCTCCAGCTCTTCCCAGGAATCTCTTCCCATATCTCACTGCTCTGGCATTGAGGTCCTCTCTCGTTGCCACCGTAACATGCCCATGGTGGGTTTGCCATCCCTTGAGAGCAGCATCAGGCAAGCTCCGCAAACGCCGTGCCGGGGTGGAGGGCTGGCCTTTGCCTTTGCTGGGCCACCACGGCATCTGGGCACCCTCCCTGTCCTCCCTCTTGCGTTATGCCAACATACGCTCTTTTTATCATAACCTTAAGCAATTTACTTAACTCTTTGTTTTAACAGCACTCACCACCTTGCTGAGTTTCTGCTGTGTCTTGTTGGACAAGACAAACTACCTTCTTCCAGTGGGGGATGTAAAATGGACCTTTCAAAAGTGTTTGCAAATGAGCTTTGGGAGAGACCCCGCGGCTGGGTGAGGATGAAGAATAGCTCTGTGAATTGGAGGCTGAGCACCAGCCTGGTCTCCCACCCCACGCCAGCCCTTGCAGCTCACCTGTGGGAGCAGGCGTCTCCCTGGGGCCTCTTCTAGCCTTTAAAGCAGGAGTATACTTTAGTGTCCCCCCCCCAAAAAAAGGCCAGCCAGTTCTGATTCTTCCACCAAGACGCGCAGCCTGCAAATGGGATTTCAATGAGAAAAGACTTCAGCCTAGAAAACCCGCTCTTACAGCACATCCAGTGTGTTGCTACAGTCATAAGTTACCAGTGCGTTATCCTAAAAGTTTACAGCTCTGAGAATGAATGTGTAAAAAAGTTGAGCCTCAGAGTTTAATAAGTCCATTTATTTTTATTATCTGCAATAGCAGGCTCAGGCATGAGCGCGCTCTCGCAGGCTGGAGTGTATCACGGGCGAGTTCATAAAACGGTTCCATGTAAAAATGTAGACGGTTTGTTGATTCTTCTGCCCTTTCATTAGGACTTCCCAGCATTTCTGTGTACAGGAATTTTATTTTTTAAATAAGTTTGCTGCTCTGCAAAACATGGCGTGGTGCCTGTTGGGCACCACATATCTCTAAAGAGATATCAGGAGGGATTTCAAGAGGCGGGGTATTCATCTGATGTCTCTCCTTCTGATCCTTGCGTGGTGGCTGCTTCAGGTAAACACGTTCTTCACCAGAGGCAAGGAAAAAAAGTGATCCTTACCGCTGGTTGGCTCACAATTATTAAATACTAAGGCATGATAACTTTTTTTCTGCAGGAGAATAGTGTCGTAGTTTAATATTGTATTAGATCTTGGCTGATTAATACCAAATGAGGTCTGTGGAGTAGAACAACATTGTAATTTTGACAGAAGAACTTGTTTTGTCTCATCCTGAGGGAGAGGAAGAGAAGAGAGGAGGAAGAACAGCGCACGATGTTTTGTTCTGATGTTACCGAGATACTTTGATGACTTTGAAATGTGTTTTAAGCTACTTACTTGTATTGCATCAGGCAACTGTGAATGGGTTTGGTAGGTCTCTGCCCGGTCTGACAAATCATTTTGGAAACTTTTATAGGATCCTGATTAATTTTTGAGGCAGTGAACTGTGGAATAAAACTGAAGTGTTGAAGGGAAATACATCCCATGTTGGAACAAATCCAGGCTCTAACAAAATCCTGCAGCTGAATAAAGCTCTCGAGCCACTCAGGAAGCAGGAGATGGGGACAATCTGGTGTGAAAGCCTTGGAAACTGGGAGTTTGCTCTAGGTTTTGGAAGAAAGGCAAGTACTGTGTGCTGAGTTTCATTTGCAGTTTGTGGGCAAAAAGAAGAGTGAAGATTTGCAATATATTACTTTTGGGCATCCAAGAAAACTCAGTAAGGATATTTTTTTAATTTTTTTTTACAGCTTTGGCACAAGAATTAAACTTTATAAAGGCCTTGGCCCTGGAAAACACCCAGCTGTAGCGTGCAGCGGATTTATAATTCGTTTGGCAAGTGCACAGCCCGCTGGGGATTGTGTCAGCTTCTCTGAATTGTTTAATTTATATCCCAATTCTTGTCTGGCTTGTGAGAGGGCTTGCGACGTTCCCGTTTGCCCGTAAGATGGGCAGTCTGTGGGATGGGGCGGCCCTGAGCCCGCAGGTCTGGCCGGGATCACAGGCAGCGCATCGGCTTGGCGCGCTGCAGCAGCGTGAGATGTTGGAACACAGGGAATTTGTTGGGTTCTTTCCCCCCCCCCCTTTTTTTCTGCTTGGGGTTTCAAAAAGCACTGAGTGCCAGCTGCCGGTTTGCCTCCACTGCTGCTCCGTCAGCCTTCATTCATTTGTTGCTGTTTCACCCTCATGTACCCACCTTGAGGCATCCGAATTATTATCTGTATCTGCTTAAAATCAGAGATGAAAGCAGCCTTCCACCAAGCAGATGGGGCTGTGTTGTGTGCTGGTCCCTGGCAGGACACACCAGTTTCTGGCCCAAAAATCAGCTTTATACTGGTGTGACACCGCTGGGGCGGCTCCTGATTGTCACAAGCAGGGAACCAGGGCCAGGAGGTCGTGCTGTCTCCATCCCCGGAGGTTTTCAAGTCTCGAACCACCTGGTCCGAGCTCACATCTGGCCCTGCTTTAGCAGCTCATCTGGCTAGAAACCTCCTGAGCTCCCTTCCCACCTGAACATTTCGATGAACCTATGTGTCTTTGCTCTTCTGACGATGCTTATTTCTCTTGAATATTTACTTGGAAAAGCAGTTAAAAGAGAAACCATGCTGTGTTTCCCGTACTTTGATCTCGGCTTCATCTATTTAATGGATCATATACCGAGTAACTTGTAAACTGAAATCTTCTTCATTACAGACTAGTATACACCTCCCCTTCCTTCAAAAGAAAAGCGGGGAAAGAAATAGGAGCTAATTAACGAGAGCGCACGTGAAAACAGACACCTGCCACATGGCATCTCCAGAATAATAAATCCCTTTCTTTTAAAAATTAGAAGCTTTTATAAAAATAGAGAGAAACCCTGAAATCTCTCCACAGTATTTGCATTTAAATTGAAAATGTGAATGCATCTAGTCTTGTAAGTGCCAAATAATTACTTGATATAAAAAGTTTGGAGATGCTCTAGTAGACGGTGCTTGACAACTTAATTGTTCTGATAGGTACTGAGAGTTAAGGTTTAAAAAACTTTAAGCTAAAACTATGTTGACAGAAGCAAAATGAACTGTTGGTGAAATGCTGAGAATATGTGTCTTTTTTTATCAAGTCTGTACTTGAAGTCTGTCTTTGGATAGGAAGGTGACTAAGGGGAACATGCAGGCAGCATAATATTTTTCAAAATTATCTTGCAGCGTCCTAAATACCGTATTTAAGAAATTTGAATTTTGAGACTGGTCAATGCTGGTGCACTCTCCCGAAAGGCTCTGTGAACATTTATGTAGTTATGCTATTTGTTTAATGTTCTCCTTACGACCCAAAAAATGTGCGCCCTGCCTGCTTGCTCGGCAGGCTCGTCTTCTGCTGGAGAGCGTTCTCTTATGTGGAAACATCAAATAGCACTATTTGCTGCTAACGCAGGCGAAGCTAGCTCTGGGCAGAGCTCGTGGGTGATCCTTGACGCTAGATGGACGTTTTAATTCTGAGCAAAACATGCAGACCTCCTTTCAGAATAAGAAACTTTCTGTAGCTCAACACTGGACCGGTTTTGCAGGGTAATAGAGACGAACCATAAGGTAAGAGAGCTTTCCCTGCTAGAGGAGAAATAAAACAACAGTATGATGCTGACTTTGGCAGACCTGGTGGTCTCCCGCCAGCCAAGAATGAATCTGAATAACAGAGTACAAAATAGAGGCAACTGCTGTGCAGGCAAGCTGGCAGGGCTTTGGATATTTGATTCCAATCATTCTGTGGGCCGGTGCTATGCAGAAGATGTTGAGGGATCTGCCCCATCCACTTTCTTTTCACCCAGCTGAGTATTTCTATAGGAGAAAAAGGTGAAGCCCATGGCTGGATACAATGTGGTCACTCTAGGAGTTTCTAGGTCCTGTGAACTGGCTGGAAGACAAAGCACGTGTTGGCAGATTTCCACAATTTTGTGGTTTTGAGGGGGTTTATTGCTTTGTTTGGTTTCAGGAAAGACCAGGACGGGTGACAGCTCTTACTGAAAGACATTGAAAAGTGCACTGGTTTGGTCTGTATGGTGAATTTTCAGACCCTGCCAGGCCACATCTGCCACGAGATTATTTGAGACCCAGTTTAAACACCCCAGAGAGAGATCGATCTGTGGTGCAGCCTGGTTTTCAAGGTAGCTCAGAGACATAAAGCAAAATCTGGGTGGAAAGAGGTGTCAGTTGCTTCGCAATCACCCTTTGATTAAAAAAAAAAACCACCCACAAAACAGTGGGATTATAGTAGCTGAGTGTTCGAATAGCACAAGAAATCAACGGTGAACAGTGGAAGGAGGAAACAGGGGCTCGCAGAAACCTTGGCGTAACGGGAGGGAAGAGCTCAGGCACCCAAGGCGGCTGCTTGAGCAGCTCCATTTGCTGCTGGCCTGCTGTCTAATTAGAAGCGCTCAGTGCACGATGACAACGAGGAACTGCAGATGGAACCATGAACTGCAGCTCGTCTTACCTTGATCTGTTATTTTAATTAGTGACCAGCAGATGTATGAGCCTTTAACCATATATTTTTACCCTTTCTTAAATGTATCTTCTTTAAGTGACTCTGAATTTGGATGTTGGTTTTTTTTTCCCTTTTTTCCTTCTGTTTATATTATTCCTTCAAATCCATTAATCTTATTTCTCTTGCTGTTTGGAAAATTTACTTCTTAAAGCACCAGCTGGACACAGAGGTTTTTCTCCAACTGTTTCAGCATCTGCACCCCATTAGTAACATTTCGTATTCTTTATTATCCAAGATTCACACCCTGCTCCAAACTCAAACCCACCAACACATCATGAGGTCCGGTTTCACTGGAGCAAAGTTTTCTATCCCTGACCTGGCTACAGGTTGCTTCATTTTAGCATGGCATGAAGCACGTGTCCAGGTTGGACCTTAGGTATGTTTGGACGTAAAGCTAAGCTGAGGCATTGCTTTTCATCGGGTGTTGAGGTGGCCGCGATGTTCACAGAAAAGCGTGGCCTGAGAAAGGATTCGGTTTGTAAATGGCGTCTCCTGTTCGGTTCTGAAGTTTTCCATACATGGTTGCGTGGCCGTAACGGTGCTGGGTGCGATGGACAGTAGTCATTCATCGGAAAGGAACAGAAGTGATTATGTGCAAGACACTTCAGAGCAGGCTCATCGGTGTCCAGAATTGATGGGCAGGCTGTACAGGTGTTACAAACCCTATAATCGATCATTATGGAGAGCTGGAATTGGCAAACTTTGTTACGTGGAGTGTGATTTTGCTCTTCTGTTTTAGAATTACGCCAAAAGGCTGTAATACTGAACGATTTTCCTTTTATTATTTTGCTTTCGAATATTTTGCTGGTTGACAAAAGCAAATCTGAGTTTTCAGTGTTCCATATATACAAAATAACATCAAAAATGTATTTTAATGTAACAGAACGATGTCTAATGGACTACACTGTGATATTCGCCAGGGAGAATGATATTTTGGACAGTAGTTAAATTGTTTCTGCTCAGCTTAGCTGTTTGATAATGTAGTTTAAGGCAGTCTTGTAGAACAGTGAAGAAAATGCAGCTTTGCTGCCCATGGCTAAAATAAACAAAGACTTTGTGTTTCTTTGGAGCTTACGAGAGGAACTTTTATTTTGCTTCTATTGATTTGATAGAGGTAGACTTGGTAATGAAGAATGAAACAATAGAGAACGATTTCAATGAGTCTTTCGTAGTGGGAATGACTTTTTTTTTGGTACAGAGATCCATTTATGCCGGGCTTTCACGTAAAAGTACATAACCCACACAATGTGGGCTGCACTGCAGCGGCCAAGGCGTGGCGCCGGAGCGGATTCCTTCCTTTCATACCTTCGTTCATTTAATCATTCAGGCAAACAAACCTGAAAGCCAGCCCAGTCGCGTAGGTGTTGGATGGTGGCTTTGACAAGCAGGTGGCTGAGAAAGCGTCACGAGGTATTAATATTTGTTTTGCTGTTTGCGAGCGTGGCGGGGCGGTCCCTGTCTCACGGGCGGCCAGCGTTGCAGGCTCCTGGTCAGCTGGTGGCCCGTGATCCCCCAACTCAAACACAGACCTTCTTTTCACTTAACAGAAGATCTGCATATTTGTTCAAGTCTGTGGTTGCTTTGCAGTTGTGTGTGCCGTTGCAATACGGCAAAGCTCAGGTCACGGAAACGGTGCATCAGAGTAATGGCGTAAGCTGAAACGTGCCTTGTTCTCTGCTGTTTGAGGTTAGAAACGGGCTGTTTCATGGGAGCGTGAATAATTCAGAATTCCTGCAGTAAAACATCTCTTGATGTACCACCATACATTTTTGTGTGCCTTTAATGACAGCGAGCCGAGTGACTTTATTTTTTCCGTATTTCTCAGTGATGGGATACTTCTGATTTTGTAAAGATCATGTCTCAGTCATGGAATCCACCAAACCAGATCCAGGTGCTTGCACCACAAAAATTAAACGCATCCATTCTGTATGTTGAGCTCATGTGTTTAACCAACTGCTGTATTTATTTATTCCTGAAATTCTATATTACAAAGCTGGTTCCTTAAACCTGGCCAGGCACAGGTGAGCTGTGTCTGGCACCTCCACAGCCGCCAGAAAAATCAGCGAATGGCTCCTTGAGGGGAAGGAAGTTGAGTTTTTATTTTCCTCTACAAAATCTGGGAACCAGCAAAGACTACAAGTATGAGCAACAGGATGCAATGAGAAAAGTTGGCTTCTCAAGATGTCTTGACAGATTACGAAAAAGGTTTAGGTTTATGAATACGCTTTACAAGTCTTTTAGGGACTATCTAAAATCTTTGTTGTAAGGCTGTGAATCTTTTGAATTGCAGTTTGTGAAAGCAGGATTGCTTTTCCCATCTGTAAGGCTCTAAGGAGATGAGGGACCTGGTATGATTGAAGCAAGAGCTGGTGATAAGAGCTGAATTTCTTTACCCGCCGCCTGCCTTATATCTTTCTCTCAAGAACCAGTGAATCATCCCAGTAATCATCTTTTGGTACAAAGATCACAGCAGTAACGTGGAGAGTTGCTTCTCAGTCTTTTAAAGCAAGCAGCCTATGTCTGGATTAACAGACTGGAGTTTCTAGAGAATGAAGCTGGGTTTTGCGGCTCATTTTCCAAGCAAGCTGTTCCCACGGTGCTTTTTCTGCTTATTTCTTTTGATGTGAAACAGAAGTCAAGGCAAAGCACTTAATCCAAAGCACATAGAAGATGTGGAAAGACCATCATTCACTGTGGTGAACTTTGGATCAGATCTTTGGTCTTTCCCTTGCTCCTTCTCTGCGGGCCATTTGCCTTAAGAATAAAGTCAAGAATCTTTCCAATTAGCACAAACTCTTTTTCATGCATGTGAAAAGGAAGCGTTAGAGGTCACTAACATCCGAGCAGTAGGAAGGGAGCGCTGTCTTGCCTGACCCAGGGGATGCAGCTGAAACACAGGACGCCAGCATTATTGGAAGATCCTGGCAATGAGCTGGATCTGGAGATGAATGTATTGGCACACGTTTGATAAAACGCCAGCGCTGGAGGCTCGGAAACAAGTGGCAAGCTGAGTTCACCAAACCTCCAGACTGCACTTGTGGTGCTCCAAGACACATGCAAATCTTTACATCTGCTTGGCAGGTTCTCAGGTGACGTTCTCATCTTGTTCGCCGGGAACAGGTTAAAACAAAACTGCTCACGAGCCTTAGCAAAATGTGAAAGGGGAAAATCAGAATTAGTTGAAGCCACTTCTGGTGAGTGCACAGAGGTTGGACCTCACGTGGCATTCAGCGGCTCAGTCAAGGTTAAAATCAGTAATTTGCACAGTTCTGCTACTTCATGTTGCTGTTGCTGCAGACACAAACATCGGCAAACACAAAGCCGAGCATTCCCCAATGGCCTGCGTCAGCTTAGGAAGCAGCCAGTGGACAATAGTTATTATGTCCAAGCCTGCAAATAGTGCAGCGGCTAATATATTCAGTTATGGTGTTTGATGCCATTCGTATATTCTGAAATGTGCGTTCACGAGATATGAACATTTTGATGCATTAAAGGAGCATTTTGGGTTGATCAGTGTGGGGGTGGGAAGATACGACTTAACCTGATGAATGCAAATAGACCTGAGTTAGGATACTGAAATGCATTTCATTACTTTGAAATGTAATTAATGAGGGAGGGCAAAGACGGTTTTGTGAGGAGTTGGAGGACAAAAATTGTTTCATCTTTGATTATTTGATCACATCACAATTCTCTGGGGCCTCTTTGGAGAAAGACTGGCACTTTCCTGAGTCTCAAAGTGCAGTTACAGACTTATTTGCACATTTGCTGCTATTTTGTAGCCCTGTGTGTTGATTAGGTTCTGAAATCTCTGCTGGGACGCTGCTGTGGTTAGCGTGCCTGCAGCACCATATTCCCCATTCTGCTGGTTAACCCTGGGTCTCTTTAATTTGCTATATCTAACCCCGTGGAAACCTTGCAATGACGCCTCAAATGTAACTGATAATGCAAGGAATAAATAACATACTTGACGGTTTAGGAGGATGCCTGGGAATTACGGTCCAAGAACCTACACATGAGGATGACCCGAACCACTGTTTTATGGGGCTTGGCCACGCATGCAAAACCCGTGGGCAGAATATATACAGGAACCAGTTTTCCATTACTCGGTGGCTTTGTACCAGCCTCAGCTCAGGTGTTCCCAAGAGGTTGATACATGACACACAGTGTAAACCAGGCAGGTCTGAAGTCTTTTTGGAGACCACATCCAGCCTATGCAAAGCTAAGACTACGCACTCTTGCCTGCAAGAAGCAGCTTTGTATACCCAAGGCTGCTGAAGGCGGGGTCACTCTGGAGAGGTCTACCGGCCCCGTGTCGCTTTGCCAAGGGTAACCCTGTTAGTGCTGGGTCTGAGACTAGCTTAATGGGGCCCTTCATTGTTGTAATAATTTTTCTTTCAAAGACCTGAGCAGGGTCATCCCAGCCCCTCCTGTCTCTGCCAGCCAAGGCTGTCCTAAACTCTGGCTTACACAGTCCTCTTCTCCACTGCAGTGTACCTGAGAGTCATTCATCTGCTCAGAAGGGTTCTGACCTTGTAGGTGAGGAATTTTCTAGTACGTGAAGAGATTCGGAGACTCATCAGTCTGAAGTGGGAGATGGAGGTTCAATTTCCGCTTCCTACAGAAGATCTCTAGTTCCTAAGATGCACCACAGTGCTTTTCATCCTTGAAAATGAACGGTGCAGCAAACCCACCAGGAATTCCAGTGAGAGGCACTGTAGTTTTTGGACTGCTTCTGGGTCAAATATTGAGCAGTTCAGCACTATCGCATCTGGGGCAATTCTGGCCATCGCTCCAGGTCAGAGAGAAGCACGTCTGCCCATCATGGCCCCATGCTGCTCCCTGCTCCCGTTGTCCTCCGGCTCCAGGTGCCTGCAGCTGTCGGACATCTTTGGGCACCTGTGGTTGGTTTCTTGGGGACTTCTTCCAGGCATGGATGGTGATTTTAATGTGCTTTGGTGTCACACTAGAAATTCCAAGATACACAGGTTAATTGTAGAGATCACTGTGTTTATTCTGGTGCCAAGCGAGATTAGGGATTTACAGATACGGGTTGTTTAAACATCTTACTTAACTCTGAAAAGACACTGTATATTAAAGTAAAATTTTTTGCTGATTTTGTTGGTAACAGAAGAAAATGCCAATAGCTGTGCAGTTTGTGGAGTCTTGGAGAATGGGGTTATAAAAACAGTACGTTGACTTTCAACCATAGGCTGTAGTTACACAGTTGTTGGATTGTTTGATGTGGGGGTTTCATGGCTGTTATTGATGAATATACTGTGTACGTTCATATGGCTTAAGAGACACTAAGAGGTTTTGTTTGGGGAATAGAGCAAAGAGACTTTTTCCTTCACTTCAGAACTTCTAGAGACTCCCTTACCTTTTCCATGTAGTACCCGGAGTCACAGCCCTCCTCTGATGTCGTGGTTTAGCCCCAGTCAGCAACAGCCGCTCGCTCGCTCCCCCGGTGGGACGGGGGAGAGAATTGGAAGGGTAAAAGTGAGAAAACTCATGGGTTGAAATAAAGACAGTTTAACAGGGAGAAGCAAAAGCCATGCATGAAGCAAAGCAAACCAAGGAATTCATTCCCTCCTTCCCCTGGGCAGGGGGTGCTCAGCCATCCCCAGGACAGCAGGGCTCCATCACACCTAACGGTGACTGGGGGAGGCCAACGCCATCGCTCCCAACCTCACCCCTTTCCTCCTCCTTCCCCCAGCTCTATACGCTGAGCATGATGCCGTGTGGTGTGGGACATCCCTGGGGTCAGCTGGGGTCACTGTCCCGGCCGTGTCCCCTCCCAACCCCTTGTGCACCCGGCGGAGCCCGGGAAGCTGAAAAAGTCCCTGACTGGTGTAAGCACTGCTGAGCAACAACTGAAACATCTCCACATTGTCAGCACTGTTTTTAGCACAAATCCAAAGCTCAGCCCCATACTAGCTATTATGAAGAAAATTAACTCTATCGCAGCTGAAACAGGACTCCTCGTATTTGGCCGCACAGAAGAATACTTAGGTCAGGTGTATGTTCAGCACAGTCCTTTGGTGGTTAGAGTTTGCTGTAGCAGATCAGGACACTGGATGATCCAGCCCAGTTACTTCTTGTACCTCACACTCAGTCGGTGTAAAACCAAACCAAGAAGCAACAGAGCAACAGCCACAGAACTTAGTTGTTTTTGTAATTCAGTCTATGAGCCAGAGCGGTGCCCTTCCTGGCCCATGAAGTGGTTTATGGCCCAAAGTTTGAGGTTCTGTACCCCTTATCTTAGCTTGCAGACAGTATTGTGGCACTAGCCGTAACATGGGACAGATGAAAGTTAATGTGACTTTTCTATTAGATCTTGCCGTTCCTTTATAGGAATGAGAAACTGCTGAAATGGTCTGTATGAGCACTTGAAAGAAAGGAGAAGAATTAAGAAATAAAAATAGTTTATTGAGTTTATTAGCAACTAATTCTGTTTGAAATACGCTGCTCATCATGCTTATCATGAGTTATTTTTTCCTTTTCCCTCTCTGAAAACTATTTGCATAATATATTTACTGGTTTTGTGTACGTAAGCGTTGTTTGTTCTTCCATTCTTCAAACAAAAAAAGTTCAGCTTGTGTTTCAAAGTTACTTGTTTTGGCACTTTCCAGCTGTCACACGACGTGCGGCTCATCCTCTTGAACCAAAGCGTGTGTTCATTGGGCTTCCTGAGGAACTGGCTGCAGCTTTTAAAAGGGAACGAGAAGGGATGCTCAGTAAAGGCCAGTGCATTTTGGTGCAAAAGTAATCTTGATAAAACTCACAAAGCTTTCCTAAATGAATGAAAGAATAATGAATTCTTAAAAAACCCATCAACCGCTTGGGTTCTTGAAGACACGTTTGCAACTAAACAGCGGCACCCAGACAAAGGCCTCTCACGCCACACCTGATCTGTGCACAGCAAATGTAACAGTTATTCTCTGATAAGAAGGGCTGGCTTCCTCAGTGGAAGAAATTTCTCACACCATGTGCGAGGGGGGTCTCCACAAGTAGCCAGATTTTGTGCTGCTTTTCCCACGTTGAGAAAAACCCTTAATTATTAATTAAATGTTGATTCTTTTCAAAGTCGCGAAAGTGCTAATTCAGCACGGCATTTGCAAGCTCCAAAGAGTTGTTTTGTTCAAGGAGCTACCGGGCTAAGAAAATTGAGTCTAAATTAGCATTTTCACTGCTTGTAGAGATGTAAGGAGCTGACACACTGTGCTTTCTTAGCATACTTGGTGCCTCATACATCTATTTCCATTTGAAGTTGTTACACTTGCTGTGTGCAGCAAAAGAAAAGTACGTCTTACCCAAAGTGTGGGATCCAGGAGGGTTTTCAGCTCGTAACCCTTGCCGTTGGTGACTTCATCGGCCGTAAGCGTGTACATGTGTGAGGCCAGACACGAGAGTGCTGCAAATGGGTCCTTTACTCAACTGCTCCACGTGGATGGGGGGGCAGAGGGAGCAGGAGGGGACAACAGGGCTGCTTTTCCTCAGTAGAAGTCAGCACAATGACAAGAAATAGTGGATTTAAATGTTTGTCTTTCAGTGCTCCCATTCAGCCTGGGCGTTTGCTTGTAACGTTTCTAACCGGCATCTTCCTTGTGGGACTTTCCATTTGGAGACAGCATATATAAACATACATACATACTTATGCCCGCATATATAGAGGGAGAGGGATCTTGGGATTGTATAAGTAGCATTTTATATTCAGTACATCAAAATATATGTGTATTTGAAGGACTTAATGGCTGATTCTGAGGCACTCTTCCAAAACTAAGTACCACACCAACACTCCTTTGGAGCAATCACTTTATTGATGTAAATGATGATAGTTTCTGGATAGTTTTATGCTCATTTAAAGTGCGACAAGGAAAAAAAAAATCACATTAGTGGATTGCAGTATTATTTTGCTCTTGTGCAGCAGATTGATGAGGGAATGCTAGTAAAAGGTGCTGGTCTTGCCGGGAAGATGATGGGGAATGGTGTTTTCCAGAATGGCTGTGCCCCCGCGTCGGGGTAGGACACTGCTGAGCGCTGAGCCTGCCTTTGAAATGGCCTCAAAAAACTCTTCTGCCTTGGGGTTCCAGTCTGAAACACTGAGACTACCTTACCTCTGCTTTGCTGTGGTTTAGAGAATTAATTGACTTTGTATTGCAGGCTTGAACAGTTTTGGATGCAGGTAGAGAGATCCTTGGGACACACAGCCTCTCTGAGTGATAAGGTTCTTCTCTCGGTTGTGTGAGCAACCTTCAGCCTCAGGTTGCTCCTGCAAGTACGGGACGGGTTTTCCTCCTCCGACAAGACCCAGCCCAGGGAAGCGCAACCAAGGTGCTCATGACAGGCTCTGCCGCGTGGTTATATAGGTACATATATGTATATCAGAAGAGCGTTTTTTTGCCATTGACCATTGCTAAGGCCTAAAGACGCACTTTCAGCCCCCTTCCCTTTCAGGGCTGGCAGCAGTTTCCCCACCTGAACAAGGCAGTGCAGCCGGCCGCTGCCGCTCTGCTGTTCGGTGGGGCAGGGCAGGCTGCCCCCGGGCAGCTGCGGGCATGGAGGGAGCCCTCCAGGCTGCCACAGGGAAGGAGCAGGGGGTGTAAACCAGGGCAGGCTGTAGCCTCGGGCGTGTGCTTACCATTTCTCAATTAACCAGCTGGCACAAAGCTATTTTGCATGGCCGTGTTTGTTTTCAGGGAGATTGGAGAAGACACTACTGGTTTTATTAGTGGTGTTAGGTTGATATCTCTATTTTCTCTTTTCTCGCTGCTCTGGTAGCACAGGGTTAGGAAGGGCTTGTAAATACGTCCAGAGACATGTAACAAGCACTGAAGACTCATGAATTATTGCGGTTACTCTTCAGTTGTCAGCAGCTCAGCCTAATTTAGGTGCTGTGACTTCCTATTTTTCATTTTGGAAATGACAAGTACTTTAGCAATGCATAATCTGTGATGATGTTTCATTAAGACCTGATCCTTCAGAAAATTAACCATGTGCTAAATTGGAACCTTCGGTGACATCCTGAGCATCATAGAACGGTTTAAGTGGGAAGGGGCCTTTAGAGGCCATCTAGTCCAACCCCCTGCCATGAGCAGGGACATCTTCAACTAGATCAGGTCGCTCAGAGCCCTGTCCAGCCTGGCCTTGGATGTTTCCAGGGATGGGGCCTCCACCACTTCTCTGGGCAACCCTGGCCACTGTCTCACCACCCTCATTGTAAAAAATTTCTTCCTTAGATCTAGTCTGAATCTACGTTTTTTTCAGTTTAAAACCTTTACTCCTTGTCCTATCGCTACAGGACCTGTTAAAATCATACGCAGGCATAAGTGAAGCCTGAGCATAATATATCTATGCAAAGTCCGAATATGCAAAATTGGTATTTTATTATAGTAAACTTTTTTTTTTGTTTTGCATATTTCAGCCTTAAAAAAAGGACGTTTTTGGATCACCCCTGACCCGTATCACAAAGACGACAACATCCAGATTGGGCGAGAGGTGAAGATCTCCTGCCAGGTAGAAGCCATCCCTTCTGAAGAGCTTACGTTCAGCTGGTTTAAAAACGGACGTCCCTTGCGAAGCTCTGAAAGGATGGTCATCACACAGACTGACCCGGATGTTTCACCTGGCACCACAAACCTGGACATCATTGACTTGAAATTCACTGACTTTGGGACATACACGTGCGTTGCGTCTCTGAAGGGAGGTGGCATATCGGATATCAGCATTGACGTCAACATCTCCAGCAGTACAGGTAAGGGGGCTTTCTTTGATGCCAGTTTTAATTCGATATAGCCAAACGATGGATTTCCTTGACTCATAGGAAAAAGAGGGGTATATGCAGAGCACTTCTCACCATGGAGGTATCCAGGCAGACCCCAGATCAGGGGCTGAGTTGCTTTGATTAATGAATAGAAACCTGAACAAGTGGCATGTGGTGCACTCTCCCGAGAACACAGTAATGTCTGATTTACCCAGGCAAGCTCTCTTCTACTGTCAGAAAAGTTATTGCTTCTATAAAAGGACTTTGGCCTTTATTTAGGACTTCAAGGCATCCAGAGGCATGAAAAAATAGCTGGTGGGAAATTACAAGGAGAAACAGGAGGGTGTTACGTTAACCAAACTGAATCCATCCAGCCACTCTAATCGAACAGCGCGTGCCAAGTACACAAGGAGGAGCTTTTTTTCCCCCTGAAGATTACGCATTGCATGTTAGCGAATCACGCGATTCCCAATAAGAAAAAATTTAAGGTATCTAGTGTATGTATTTCCAGATCAGTGATGGAAATGCCTCTCTCTTTGATGAGCTAGAGCCTTGGCTATTACTTTGACTGATGATAAATATCTTGTTGGTCTGACTATGGAGTAGGGATATGTAACACAATAGTAATTGCCTGCTTTTCTTTATCTCATTGCTAAAAGCTGGTTTGTAACCAATAGATTTCATAGACCTTTCCCCCTATTAGCTGAATTTAATAAGTGAGATAATCCATGTTAATAAAACAATCTAGAAAACATTCTGAATGCAGGATTTTTTTCCTGCCAAAAATCAGTTACAACAACAACAAAAAGTTGTTGCTGGTTGATTTCTGCAGAGAAGGGGGGGGGGGAAAAGGCATTTCTGTTTTCAGAACACTACTTTATGTTAAAATGCAGAGGCAAATAGTGCCAGGATTATATCTACTATCCATCCTGCCTTTCATACGGAGCGTTGCTGTGCTTTTCCTGAGACTGTGCTTGTTATTCACTGCGGTAAGGCACGCGATACATGCCGTTTAGAAGTAAGATGACAAAGAACACACTGGAAAACATTTTAATAGCGTGGAAAGAAAATGTTTAATACACATCGTCTGACCCCTTTTTACCAAATACGTTCAAGTATATGCTTTCTACTTTTTCAAAAAGATTAAAAGCACGCTTTTTCCTCAAAGCGTATATCCACATTCCTATTCTCCAAATTTTACATCAGTAATGCTTTGCAAGTACATGTCACGTCTAAATAATCTCTTTTAAAAGAAGTTATTGTTTAGATTTCAATACATGAACGTGCCCTCCATCTTCAGTACGATACTGGTACCATGGATCCCATCGGAGCGCTGCACTGCTTCTGACATGAGCCTGCAAGGTTTGCCCCCTGAAAGGGTTTCATGAAGAATATTACGTACAACAGGGAGACGAGACAGGATTGACCTGCGGTTTGGGTAGGAGGCTGGGAAGTAAAGCCATGTGAGTGAGTTGGGGCCACTTAGGCAAAATGGACATATGTAAGCCCATGGGACTGGATAGGAGGTATTTAAGGGACGTGGACAGTGTCCCTTCAAGGCCACTTTGTTATCTTTGAAAAATCGTCGTAACCTAAGGAGAATCTGAAATTTTAGCCCATCTTCCAAGAAGGCAAGAAGGAGACGCAGGGGAGTTACTCTGCCCTGGTAAGGCCACATCTGGGGTGCTGTGTCTGGTTCTGGGGCCCCCAGTTTCAGAAGGGCAGGGAACTGCTGGAGCAAGGCCAGCACAGAGCTGCCAAGGGGATCAGGGGCTGGAGCATCTCCCTTGGGAGGAAAGGCTGAGAGACCTGGGTCTGTTCAGCCTGGAGAAGAGAAGGCTGAGGGGGGATCTCATCAATGCCTATAAATACCTGAAGGGTGGGTGTCAGGGGGATGGGGCCGGGCTCTTTTCAGCGGTGCCCAACGCCAGGCCAAGGGGCCACGGGCACAAGCTGGAACACGGGAGGTTCCCCCTGAACATGAGGACAAACCCCTTCCCTGTGCAGGTGCCAGAGCAGGGGCACAGGCTGCCCAGAGAGGCTGTGGGGTCCCTTCCCTGGGGACATTCACCCCCCGCCTGGACGCGGCCCTGTGCCCCTGCTCTGGGGGTGCCTGCTCACGCAGGGGGTGGGACGGGGTGAGCTCCAGGGGTCCCTTCCAGCCCCCACCAGTCGGGGATTCTGAGATCTTACTAACGGGTAAAGAACTGGGAGAATTATTACAGGGAAAGAGCTGAGTTTGGTGTGATGGATGGCAGTTGCATGCAAACTTTGTTACCCGCTTGCCAGGGTGAAGTGGACAGTGAGGTTTGTGCAGTCATGCATCGCCCATCTGGCAGCCAGTAACCACTATATTATCTGTACTTGCTAGGGAATAATTTGCGAAATTGATGGGATTTATTGGAAACATCCATTAGATGGCTGTACCTATAAGCTCGTCACAATTTCTGCAGGCAGTGATGAATTATGTCAGCTCTTAAATTTACTGTCCCGTAACACTCAAGAAAAGCAGAAACGGGGAAGAAAAACTAGCGTTTGGGATCAGCCTTATTTAGCATCGTAAAAGAAATTCTGCCGTTTTGTATGACTTCATTACCCGATTAAGGGGAAGCTGAAATAGTTTCAGTGTGCTTTTGAAGGTCATTACTGATTCATCAAGATTCATTACTGCTGTGGTAATTATGAACATAAGGCCTAGGCACAAACAGGCTTCCCAAATGCCAGGGCTTGCATGGATGTATTAATATTGCGCCGTGGGTCTGTTTGCTGGTTTGGGGGAGAATTCTCTCTTCCTGACGTGCACGGGGTTCCTCCTGGAGCCACCAAGTATGGCAGGAGGGGCTGTGTCACCGCGTAAGGGAGCAGGGAGACTCTTAGGTCTCCTCTGTCCCTCCAGCAAATTAGAAAGGGGTATGTGACAGTGGGGGGGACATGGCAGCCTCTTGGCGTGCTTGGCATTGCTCTTGTTCAGCAGGAATATTTTTCCCTTGACATTTTGTACTTTCAACAGGAAAGGCATAGATTTATGTCCTAGGTATCTTATATAAATGGACCTGAAGTAATTCCCTAGCAGCCTCCCCCCACCACATCTCCATAATGTAGGTCACTGAATAGTGGAAACGAAGACTCAAGTGCTGAATATTTGTCCTATAAAAGTCCTGTCATCCATAAAACCAACCCTGGGCAAATGTCACTGAAAGACAGGATGGCTCTTCTGTGTGCGTGCGCGCACGTCATGGGGAATCTGAAGGCAGAAGGTGTTAAAACAACAATAAAAAAATCCACAGTAAAATAGGCTCATGTTAAGCAAAAAAGAGAGGTGGATCAGGAGGGTGTGTTAGTCTTTGTAAGGCATCTTTTTCTCTGCCTCAGATATTGTATTCAAAACAGGAAGAATAAGGCTTTAGGTGATGCATGTCTGCTCTGCTCAGTATGGGTTCTTATGCTATCTTTATCCCCCTAAAATCAGTATCAGTACAGTAAGAGATGTAACATCTGTCACTTCTGGCTTATTCTCTTTTCATCTTTCCCCTGGAGGTACTATTGTGCAGTGAAATGAGTTGTTATTTCAGGGGGGTCATTTTACTTTATTCTCTGGCTGCACTGCTCTGGGTTATTAAAGGGCTTGTTGGAGGAGGCGGCTGATACTTTGGGGCTGGAGGTGGTGGTGACCCTTCTTACCCTAAGACAGTCCTTTCTGCCGTTTCACATCTACCCAGTGTGGGCACAACCAGATGTCCTACACGGCAAATATGTCAACCAGATTCTTCATCTCTGGGTGAACCTGAAAATGTGCTGAGCAGGTACCGCACTGGGTACCCTGGGGTAGGCACATCTCGGAGAGGTACGTGGACTTTGGGCATGAGTGTAGGGCAGGCTGGCGGCCTCCAGATCCCCTCTTCCACCTCTGAGGCTAGTCATGGCAACATTTAGTGTGGGTTTCACGTGCTGCCAGAGGCAGGCAGGGAAATTCCTGAAGAGCTAGAATATATTAAGCTGTGTCTCCTCCCTGCAGTACAATAAGAGGGCTTCCCTGTTAAGCTAATCAGCTGTCTATTAAATAATGAATTAATTAAATGTCCAGGCTGATGTGTTTGGACATGTGGCCTTGATCTGTTTGTGAAATATGTGTCCTCCGGTCATCTTGGTCGTCCTTTGATGATACGTAAGAGACCTTCGTTTTAATTCTAAATGTTTATTAAAATCACAGTACTGCCTTTTTGCATAATGAAAAAATGCTTTTTGTGAGATAATTAGTGGCCCAATTAAGATATTTGTAAACCTTAAGCACTGTCCAGAGTGATCGTTCGTGGGCAACGCTGAGACATACCCGAAAATAGGCAGACGTTTCATTACTGCAGTAAATTGATTATTTTTGTGAGCCGTTATCTTTGGAGTTTATCTTTGAAAGGAGTAGGTGAACAGAAGGGACAGATAAATGCCAGATTTTGTTTAAAAGCTTTTTTCTTTTATAGTTCTATTTTAGTACTTAATGTGCAGAGATTTTTCTTTTTAATTCTATCCGTGGGAGCCGCCGTCCCTTCCCGTCACGCAGCTTGCAGCACAGCTGGCCGAGCGGCTCGGCTGCCTGCTCGGGCAGGGAGGGGGCGAGGACGGGCGATCTCCTGCTCTGCAGCCCCTTCCCTCCCCAGCACTTGGTCCCCCCCGGGGAAATCTGATTTCTCCGCGATGTGTTCGTCCACCGCAGACTGACTTCAGCTGGGTTTCTGGGAGCAGACACCCTCTTTAGCGGCCATGTATTGTGGAGGCTCTTTATTCTTCTCTGGAGGGCCGTGGAGTCGGCTCATCATCTCGCATTGCATATGGCTCATGGAGCTCCTCCTCAGCATGACTCCGGCGAGATCACTGAAAGCTAATTTGGCTAATTTGCCACTGGCTGTGTATGTTCTGGGTTGAAAATGTGCCTCTTCAGAGTCTGACTGCAGAGTAAGGTGGTGTTTTAAGGTACTAAAAGTATGTTGAGGTGTAAGGACTGATTCTGGAATTATTTTGCTGTCTAAGCAGATCTATTACGCAAGCGCCCACCATAAAATCTGTGGTGGTTGTTCCTGTCTTGCAATCAGAAGTGGCTTGCGCCCAAGAGAGTACGGGCTGCGGTGCTTTCTCTCCTCTGTGTATGTGCAGGACAGCACACAGGCAAGCGGAGCAATGAGAGCAGAAAGCGACTGTGAAATCCAGACATGATTTCCTTAGAGGTCGCTCCATTTACCTTCCACACGAGTAACTAGATAGATCCTCTTTCATGGTGATGAAAGGTCATGGAAAGGTGAAAGTAAATGCTCTTGACTTCAGCTGCTTTTCCAATCCTTTGGCTGGACCAGCAGTCTCCCCCAGGACTCTCTTCTCACCTCTGGAGACCTTTTCAGCACATGCTCCCCAGTATTCCCCAACTCTTCTTCTAATAGAATCGCACATTGAGGGTACACCGAGCAGTTTTAGTCTCTGTTTACAGAAACGTCTAGAGAACCTGAATAATTGTCGCTCGCTGCCCTTCAAAGGCTAAGTCATCTTGCTCAAATAGATTTTGTGTATCGGCTCAGCTTCCTATACCAAAGCTTAGTCCGCCCTGTCTTAAGAAAACCCTCCATCACCTAAGGAGTATGAATCATGAACAAGGACCGAAATACATGTCTGGCAGAGGATGATTAATACTAGAGATTCAGCCCTTCAGACTCATAAATATTAGAGGAGGAGGATACGCAAGTAATTCCACCTCTATCTCCTAGCCAGTGTGGTGCAGATTCTTCAGTATTCCTTATCCAGGGTGGTTTTAAATTACGTGAACAATGTGGCTTCCAACGCTTCTTTTGGGAGATTATCTCTGAGTAATCTCCAGCATGGATTATTTCTTGATATGCAGCTCAAACGCTCCTTTGCTCCGCTTTATCCTATAATTACTAGTTATTACCATTAGTCCATTTTAAGCAGCCCGATCCCACTAGCCCACAACTCCTCCCCACCACTGCTAAGATTGGCAGGCATTGCTTAAGGGCTGCGGCTTTGCTTTCTGCCTGTTTAAGGCACCTGAGGAAATACGGTGGTGACGGTAGCCCCTACTTCACCTGTGCCATCCGCCATCCCCCGTCAAGAGCTCAGGAGTCCTGCTGTCCCCTCCCAACCCTACCATGGGGTCACCACTTCTGCGCCTCTCTCCTCCTCATGCTGGTTGCTTTCTGCCCTTTTGGGTGATTTCTGTGCATGCAGATTCTTGCCTCTGCCGTTGCCTTTTTGGCAATTATTTAAGCTACCTGGAGGTTCAAAATCAGGACAGTAACTTGACCCATGAAGATTTCAAAGATCTAGAGTAGACTAGAACTACATTGTGTCTACCCAGAACATGCAGTGAATAAACATATTAGGCTCATGTATTTTGGCTTTTTCTTTGAAATAGCTGCTCTGGTCCCGTCCCCATTCTCCTCTAGGCACAGTGACTGCGCTGGATGAAGGATCCTGTAGAATTACAGTAGAACTACAGCAGGAGATCAGATGGAAGGGTCTGCCTAGGGAGCAGCTTAACAAAAAATAGAGGACAAGAACACAGTGATACCTTCTGCCATCTGACCTTCTGGTGAGCCAGCGACCTTCAGAGGCAAAGGTTGTCTCAGGCCATTTTGTTTAAGAGCCAGGAGCGGACATATATCAACAGTAGCCCTCTTCTGCATGTGCCTCTGCAATTTCAGAGGATAAGAGTACGTGTTTTTAAAGTAGGTGCTAATTTAGTGTTACTAACACTTTTGTTTTTCCAGTAATAGCCCTTTACTTTAGGAAACAGATTTAACTGCTAAGAGTGTTAACTTATTTTTTAAGCCGCTGGCTGAATTAATAAAGTAACGTCTGTTGTTTCAAATACAGGGTTTAGCTAACTTATTATTCTGCACAAGCAGGGAAAAAAAAATTGACCCTTATTTGCAACAGGTTCTGTAGCTGGTGCTGCAGGAGAGATGCTGATGCCTCAGCGAGAAGGGCTGAGCCCCTCCGAGACTCTGCTTGTGCCCCAGCAGCACCTGCCAGGAGAGGGAGGCTGGCACAGCTGGCAGCACCTTGCTCACCTGCTTGGCATTTCTGCTTGCTTGGCTGACACTCTCTGCTTGCCCCACTGGCAGCATCTTCGCCTGCACACCTTTGTGCACGTTTGCTCACGCACCCTTGCACCTTTGCTCGTGCACTTTTCCTTGTGCACCCTTGCCCGGGCATCCTTGCTTCTAGTAACAAGTGATAGGATGAGAGAAAATGGCCTCAGGTTGTGCCAGGGGAGGTTTAGACTGGGTTTTAGGACAAGTTTCATCACCAAAAGGGTTGTCAAGCCCTGGAACTGGCTGCCCAGGGAAGGGGTTGAGGTCCCTGGAGGTATTTAAAAGATGTAGAGACGTGGTGCTTGGGGACATGGTTTAGTGGTGGATTTGGCAGTGTTAAGTTTACGGTTGGACTTGATGGTCTTAAGGGTCTTTCCAACCTAAATGGTTCTATGTTTCTATATTTCTACGCCTCTGCTCGCACAGACTTGCCAGGCCCTCCTGCACAGCGGGCTCAGATGCCTGGTCCTGGGTCCTCCTTACATCTTGGGTCGTAGGAAGGGAAGAAAAACTTGGAATGATAGTTTTCTCCTCAGTTCTCTAGCTCTCCCCCTTTTCCCCCACATCTTCCTGATTTCTCTCTGGGCATTGCATTGATCTGAGTTTCTTTTGTGGCTTTTTTTAGCTTTATTGCTTATGAAAACGAGCCGTACACGATCAGGCTGCCAGTGCCTGTCATCTAGTGTGTCGCAAACCCCCACACCCCCTGACATTTTTTGACCGTGTAGCTAATTTAAGCCAAATTTGACAACAGAACAGACACCTCAGAGATAATGAAGCACCTGCGAGGTTGTGAAAATAAATAGATGGGTATAAAAAGGGAAACCCTCCCAAAACCCCTCCCTGAGCAAAGATTCAGTGCTGTCCTCCTTCCTAATGAGACAGTAGAGAATCAGCATCCGAGTTAAGGGAGACCCACAGCCATAACTGCTGTGGTGGGGGCAAAGAAATACTTCAAGGGAGCTCACTGTGTTGGGCGCTGTCAGTCAGATGTGATACATGAAAGCTGTAGCCAGGCTTTTTATTTACGGTATTGCCCATGAAATGATTTGTTTTAATAGATGGCCTTGTCCCGCCTCTCTCCTTCTCTTTTTCCAGTAACAAGAGCATTAATAAATACAGTAAACCATAATAATATATTGGCTGGCTTACAATGTGACAGACACCGGTTGTGTTGCAAAATGGCACAGGAGAAGATGAGTCAGGATATTTTAAGATATCTTTCCATCTGGGGTACTGAAATCAGCCTGCCTGCAGACCTCGTAGGCTACTGTCCTTACCTTGGCAGCGTGCAGTTTTTGCAGTACCGTTAACTCTATTTTTCAGAAAGAAAACCTAGTTAAAGAGAGGGTAAATTACTTGCTCATAGTTGCAGAGGACCTTTTTGGCATGCATCTATTTTTCTCCCCCCACCCCCAGCCCCAAGATGCATGTCCTGTGCCATTCACTCTCCTTCCTCTCAAATATCTCCAGAAGCTACATGTGACCATGACAAGCAGGGTTTGTTTTTTCCTGGTTTCTTCCTTATAGGGTTCACAGTTTGCTCTGAGTGTACAAATTTCTGAATTTCCCCTGTCTCTTGGTCTGAGGTGCGGTTTCTTGCAGCTGGCAGGCTCCCACAGCCGGAGCTCAGGGCTGGTGCCTTCCTGCAGCACCGCGGTGTGGCTGCAGGGGAGGCAAATCCTCGTGAGCCCCCCAGTTGCACTCACACATCTCTGCCCCCCTTGCTCTCTTCATCCACCTCATGGACACGCTAAATTTGTCTGTTTACTCCTCCTGTGACGAGCTTAGTGAAGGAGCTTCTTAAACCAGAAGAATGTTGTGGATTCCTGGGGAACAACTCTTGCTGCCCGGAGAGGTGGGGGAGTCACCATCCCTGGGGGGGGTTCAAACACCGTGCAGACGTGGCACTTGGGGCCATGGTTTAGGAGGCCTGGGGGTGTTGGGTTGGGGGTTGGACTTGATGATCCTCGAGGTCTTTTCCAGCCTTAATGATTCTATGATTCCTCAGTTTATTTGTATCCCATCCCTGTTCCAAGTACAGGGTTGGGTCAGCCTCCACACTAGAAGCTGGCTTTGTTGTGTCCTCTCTTAATTTTTGTCTCTCTTCCATCATGCGTTGCCTTCACAGGCAGCATTTGCACAGGACTGTTCACCGTGCCGAAGGCAGGTCTGGCTCCTGGCTGAGTACCTGAGAGCTTACAGCCCTTGCTCCAGCCCGAAAGTGAGTGATTTCTGAGACTAAGACAGGGTGTGATTTTATAGTCCAGACCTGTTGCTCCCATGGCAGTCTGGGAAGGATGGAGTCTGGAACAAGCTGCCAGCACATGTCCAGAAATAGGTCTACATGGGGAACCACCAAAGGGAAAACTCATGTCCTGGACCCATCCAGACCATGGGGTTGCAAGCTGTAGATAGCGCTCTAGGCTATAAAGAGCAGATATCAGATCTTTTCTGTCTTGATAGCAGGAATTCTGTTTGAGGGCAGTGACCCCGTGGTCGTGGTCTCACAGTTTGCACAGTCAGTGACTCCCTGAGACGGGAGAAGGTTGTGCTTCCCCGGGGCAGCTGGAGGTGCCGGAGGGGCAGGGAGTGAGGGGAGAGCTACGAGGGAGCCTGCAGCGTCCGTACCAGCTGGGACATGCTTTGATCAAAGCACATTGACAGCAGGGAGCAGACCCAGTGCCCACAGCGGGAAGGGACAAAGGAAATGTGGGTTTTTTACTGATCCAGAACCGTGTATTATCTGAACTAAGTGGAGAAGCCACAAGCTAGGTAAGCTGCTAAAAAATGTTCAGAAGGGGGCTCCTTCCTGCAGGCAGGGAGTGAACAGTGTGCTTTCAAACCTTTCTCTTTAAACTGTACTTTCCTTCTTGGAACAACACTTTTTTTGCCAGTTTAGACTATGTTTTCAGAGAGCATTGCTTTAGGAAGTGGCCATTTGGTACCTATTTGATGTGCTCACTTTCAGGGGAGGAGGTGGAGGAGTCCCACCACAAGCGCCTGGCCGATGCATGTCCAGCACAAGTACCAAGTACTTGACAGCAAAAGCATGGGACGTAGAAATGAGGCCGAGGGAAGGGCCCATGCTGGCGGAGAAAGGCAGCCAGAATAGCTGGGAGGACCACAGAGCAGCGCTCGTCTACTCCTGTCTCATCCCTCGCTGCCTTCAGCACCATTTTCCCTCTGTATTTTTCCTCTGAGCTCTGGCAGAGCTCTGACAAGGCTGCTGTCACGGCTTTGTACCTCCCTCCCTTCGCTGGGGTGGGACATCTCACATCCTGCAGCCCTTACCCACCAGGGGCTTTTGGGCATCTTCATGGGGTGGTTCTCCTCTGGGCTCCCTCCAAGCATCCAGGTCTCCTAGGCACGGGCCTGTGCTCAGGACCTGCTATGGCACGCATGGGCATAAGTGAAAAACAAGAATATTTTATTAATGCTGGGAATGTTTTATTAAGCAGTCTTCCTATTTTTCCCTTGTCTTTTTTTTCCTTTTTTTTCTTTTTTTTTCTTTTTTTTGAAGTATAAAATAATTTTTCCTTTACTCTCCCATGGAAAAAGTTGTTTCTGCTATTGCATGCCCCACCAGATTCAGAAACAGCTATTAAAGGCTTCAAAACAGCTGAAACCAGCATTCTGGTACCTATGAAAGTCCCTGATTTAAACTCTGATTCCTAGCAAGCTCGTCAGGTCCATCGACACAGGGGAGATCCCGGGGGAAAACTGGAACTGTTTCTCACTGGAACAAGCCTGTTGTTTCTGTCTCTGGGGGCCTGAAAAGAGCCTTTGATTGTTTTTTCCTGTGGACAGGAGTTAAGGTGCAGGCTGTATTTTCTCACTCCTGGCATTCAAGCAAAGTAATTGAAGGCAGGACAGCACGCGGAGAGGTAATGCTCCTAGGAGGGACTGGTTTAAAACAGAAAGCATCTCTCTTCGTGATTCAGAACAGAAGACCCATAAGGGAAGCCAAGTTTTCCGATGGCACAAAAGGAAAGAGAGGGTGGGCAGTGTTTAAATCAGGCTTTTCCATATCTTCACCCATCACACCGCAGCCCACGCTCCCCCCCTAAGCAAGGTACCATGTGTGATCTGGAGATCACGGGCAGATCCAGAGGCGAAGTTTTCATTTGTGTTGCACTAAAAGAGGACTAAGAGATTGGTTATAAACCCAACAGGGGTATGATGGGTTGGGAACAATAACTGGGCACGGCAAAACCGTTCTCGTTAGGCCAGCGGAGCTTTCTAATTATCAAACTGTGTCACCTAAATGGCTGAGGGAGAGGGGCCGCCTCTGATGGGACCGATGGTGGAAGCTCACCCCCACCGACGCTGTGGGAGTTTGCCCGTTGTGCAAACACCGATGCCTTTGCCGGGGTGCCACGGCATTTCTGTCCTGATCCGTCACCTTGCACAGCAGCGCCTCTTCCATGGCGAGCTCGCTCTTCTCGCTGCCAAGGACGGGTGGTTCAGAGCTGTGGCTGGTGGTTCGGAGAGGTGCTCGGGGCAATTACAGAGTCTCGCTCTTGCAAGACTGCGCAAGGAGGAAGGATGGGTCCTTGGATATTGCCAGAGCGCTGCACGGTGGTGCCAGGTATTCCTGCTCCGAGGGGCTGACTCCTGCTGGAAACAGCCGTTCACATATTCCTTCTTTGTCTGTTAATGCAAATCTCTATGAAGAAAATACCACGTTGATAAAGCTCCCGTGATTGAAAGATGCCAATAGAAAGATGCCAACTGCATTTTGGTCTCAGGTCTTGAATTCTGAGCTGATTTCTGAATTGGCACGATTCTTCCTCGTTGCATGGCCATTACGAGCTGGATAAAACCAGCAGCCAGTCTGTTATAGAAAAGGGGGTTTAGTGCCAAATACTCATAAAAAGGAAAGCCGTAACCTGCAGTAATAACGTGCTAGCTGCGACCAGCGGTCCGAGTGCGCTGACGTACGCTGGTATGGCATATTGGCATGTCAGAGGTGCACAGGGAGGCAAATAAGTGTCATAGCTGGGGCTGTTAAATCTTATTTTAACCACTTGAAGCAGCTGAGCACCTTGTCTCATAAATATAGTACCATTGCACTGTCTTCCAATATATGTAGTCACTATGCATTGTCGTCTGTATATAAATTAATTCTTCATATATAATTACGACTGTGCAAGCAAAAAGGCCACCTGATGTCTCTGTAGCGCTAACTGTTGAACTGTCTCTTTTTCTCCTTTGAAGTCCCACCCAATTTGACTGTTCCTCAAGAAAAGTCACCCCTGGTCACCCGGGAAGGGGACACAATCGAGTTGCAGTGCCAGGTGACAGGGAAGCCCAAGCCCATCATTCTCTGGTCCCGAGCAGACAAGGAAGTGGTGATGCCAGACGGGGCGATGCAGACGGAGAGCTACGATGGGATCCTGAGGATAGTGAACGTGTCCAGGGAGATGACGGGAACCTACAAGTGCCAGACCAGCCAATACAACGGGTTTAACGTGAAACCCAGAGAAGCTTTGGTGCAGCTCATTGTACAGTGTAAGTAGACCCTTCTTTTCTTTCCATGTGGTTTTGCTGAGAAAAAGAAGTTGATTTATTTCTCCCCTAAATACACAGCAGCGAGATGATGCTTGTTACATTTCTGATGCTGTGTTTTTAGGCTCTATAGTTCCATGAACCCATGTTGTTAATGTAAATACAGGAATAAAAATGAAATAGGAGTCCCATTTATATTAAAAAAAAAAAAGTGAGGCAATCATTATTTTCCCAATGCCTGGCTTTACATTACTTGACACAGGAACAAGCACATGAGATAGGAGGACATATTTCCCTGAATGCGGATCTGATACTGATCTCATTTGTTGATACTGTGTATAACAAGAAGAAAAAAATGACAGAAAGAGCTATTCCATCTTAGGTGATCTGCATGGTCTGCTCTGACTCTGAATGCGAACCATCAGCGTCAGAAATGGGAAGGGAAACATAAGGAGAAATCAATTATTTTGGAAATGCTCAGCGTTTAATATTGGAAAATGAAAAGTCTGGTTTGATATAGTTCATGGGAAATAATTAGCCATTCTTTGTTTCTGTGTATCCGATATAGACATTCACTAAATAACTTTCATGTGTCTGTTGTATTGTTGGTACTTATTTACACTTTTTTACTAAGTGACTTGCGCATCACTTATTTATTCTGCTTTCAGATGCCAAAAAATTTTGGCAGATTTGCTTTTAACAGCGTTCTGTGCTCAGCACAACTGACCTCTTTTGGGGCCTCCATGGATAAGATGTTGCAATGTATTGGGGTTGAGAAGGCCAGCGGTGCCCTGCGGGGCATGAAAAGGAGCGTGGGCAGCAGGGCGAGGGAGGCTCTCCTCCCCCTCTGCTCTGCCCCAGTGAGGCCACATCTGGGGGGCTGCGTCCAGTTCTGGGCCCCCAGTTTCAGAAGGGCAGGGAACTGCTGGAGCAAGGCCAGCGCAGAGCTGCCAAGGGGATCAGGGGCTGGAGCATCTCCCTTGGGAGGAAAGGCTGAGAGACCTGGGTCTGTTCAGCCTGGAGAAGAGAAGGCTGAGGGGGGGTCTCATCAGTGCCTATAAATACCTGAAGGGTGGGTGTCAGGGGGATGGGGCCGGGCTCTTTTCAGCGGTGCCCAACGCCAGGCCAAGGGGCCACGGGCACAAGCTGGAACACGGGAAGTTCCCCCTGAACATGAGGACAAACCCCTTCCCTGTGCGGGTGCCAGAGCAGGGGCACAGGCTGCCCAGAGAGGCTGTGGGGTCCCTTCCCTGGAGACATTCACCCCCCGCCTGGACGCGGCCCTGTGCCCCTGCTCTGGGGGTGCCTGCTCCAGCAGGGGTGGGACGGGGTGAGCTCCAGGGGTCCCTTCCAGCCCCCACTATCCTGGGATTCTGGGATTACTAATAATCAACTGATTTGTTTTTCCCAAGGTCTGTTGTATAACAAATTATTTATGCTCTTGATTACGTGTTGTGGTATCTGCAGCGCTTTCATCAGAGCTATTTACTGGTGTGCCGACAAAGCTCTTTATGAAAGCATGCTTCTGTCCCAGCCAGCAGCCACGTGGGTTAATGACACCACGAGCCTCCTGAGAGTCAAGGCTGCAGTAAAGCTGGAGCCCTCTCACTTGGGCTTCTCCTGGTTGTGGGTTCATCTGCATTAGGACTGGCTTCATCCCACCTGCGCTGATGTACCTAAATTGGGAGCACAGCTGTCTTGGGCTCCGTCTCTAGAGATTGCAGAAAATGGTTTGGATCTTAGCTCATCCTCCAGAGAGGTCTGTCTTTCCCTATAGAGCATAAAAGGATCATGAGTGGATTAGTGTCCTACTGATGGTGGTTCAAAAGCACATGGATTGTCGCAGGGAGGACTGGCTCCTGTGCAAATGGATTGGACCAGCCTGCACGAGCTGCCTTAATTCAGCGCTGTGGTAGCACTGGGGAGTGCTGACGCAAGAGTTTTTACTCATGTCATTATTACTAGGGTCATGGTTACTCTGATGATGGCTTTTGTGGTTATCATGACTAGGACTACTGATGACACACAGCTGCTCTTTCAGATCCATAACAAGCCATCGTCACTAACAGAGTTTAAGTATAGCTGCACAGAAAAGGTAATTTACAGAAGGTAAACATCATGAAAAGGTAGAAGATGAAAGACATGGAAGGGCAGAATGTAGGATATGTGGACGGGGCCCCAAATCTGTCCTGTAAATGGGCACAGGTCATTGTCAGGGCTGATGGAGCTGGTGGTACCGTGTCCTGGGCCCTCGCAGCATGAGCGGAGCAAGAGAGGAGGGGTCGATGCTGGGGAAAATACTGAGGGCAGGAGCACGAAAGCATTGCAGGGATTTTCAGTTGCTGCAGTTCATCAGGTGTTTGCGCAGAGGCTGGATCTAGTGTATTTTGGCTACCACAACTTTGCTGGGCAGTGTCTTTGCTATCCATAGCAAACATTAAGAAGAGAAGAAAAGATTGGTCAGTGCAGTTGTAAATTGACGTAAACCAGGGTTGTGAAAGCGTGCTGTGATACTCCCCAACCTGTTGCTCTTAGGACAGTGGGTTGGGACAGCTCGGGAAGACGGCAGCAGCATGGCTTATAGAAATGGATGGCTAAGACTAGTTCCTCAGAGAGCAACAGCGATGGGTGAGAAAGGTGATAATGCGCGAGGTTTTCAGATAGCTTGGACTAAAGATTGGCATGTGTGGTGTTTGGGGCCTTGATGATCTTGAGCAGCAGAGAGGAAACGTGGTAATAAACTCGGTAAGAGCTGATTCACAGAGTCATCTGTGAATCTGTGAGCAAGAACCACTATACAAGGAGTGGAGCAATGGTCCTCCCAAATAAGGAGGGGAAGTGGCTTCTTCCCCCTTTTCTGTCATTTATTTGCTTTGAGAACTAGAAAAGATTTTGTTTTCTGGCCGCTTGGATCCTCCAGCTTAACCATTTAGTTCATATTCTCTTCTTGACAGTGTACATCATCTTTTCCACACGTCTTTGCAGAGTCCAGGGTGGTGGTTATCCTGGTTTGGGTTGGTTGCTATGATGTGTGGATGATGGATTACTTCAAGTAATTCAGTTCACTTGCAAATACACGTGTGGAGGGTGTTCCCGATAAAGCAAAAGCTTCAGGGGGAAAGGTTTGGAGGTAAACCCACTCCAGCAGCCACAAACAGCAAACCCACAAAGTAATGGCCAGGGCAAGCTGGCTGTCGCATCCCCAGTGCCAAGACTTTCTTGTCTCGATTCTTGGGAGCATCGTGAGCCCAGAAGGAGCATCATGAGCCCAGAAGGAGCTCTGTTTCATGTATTTGCAGGTAATAAAAGTAATTTTCAGCTTTGCTGCTTTTTTTTGTTTGTTTGTTTTAAACCCTCTGAAGCTCGGTTCACTGGGAGATACTGGAAGAACAAGTGCAAGAAGCACTCTTGCCACGGGTCTGCGAAACAGCTGTGGTGCGTCCCACATTTTGCCCTGGAAGACTCTTTCAAGTCTTTCAGAGTCATTGAAACTCTTCTACTTACCCAGCGAGCTCTGTATTGTTCATCCTGGTCTCCACTTCCAAGCTTTTAAGCAGATGCTGTTAATATCTTCAGCAGGGAGGTAATCGTGAGTTTCGTGTTAGAGGAAGGGACGGTTGAATCTGGGTCGCGGGGGATGTTTGCTGGGAGACGGATGTGGACTTCCCACCAACTGCACTTCTTCAGGTCCTGAGCCAGTCCCTGATGGACGCAGCGGGATGACTCCCGCTGGCTTCCGAAGGCTGGTGGCTGCAGTGCTTAGATTGCTATTACCTTACAATATTTTACTGGTGGAAAAAAAAAAAAAGCTCTGTTTTTATGTGTTTTTAGTGCTGCCTTAGACGCAGCAGTTCACATATCCTGAAAGAGATGAGAGACATAACTTGGAAATGGTTATAATAAGCAGGAGGATAACAGTTACTAACAGGAGATATTTCTTTAATCTGTTCTTGTTTAGATTTCTACTCACTTTATTCAGATCCCAGCAAGTGACAATTTGGAGATGAATGGAGAAAGCAGACATCATGTAATGCTTTCATTATTTTTCTTGCGGGAGGAAAGTACACGCATTCACATCGACTTCAGCATCGTTTTCCATAACTGGCGTAGCATTTATTCAATTGTCATAAAAATCCATTCTTTTTGGTAATTTTGTAATATTTATTTTAGATGCTCCTATCAGTTATAAGCAGGGAAAGGTATTTGATGAAACACTTTTATTTCTGTAATGACTCATTGATTTCACGTTGTATACGGCGCGTGGGTGTGTGAGCAAATACGTTCGTGGACATTGGTAGCTGGGTACGTCCCCGTTCTCTAGAGTGTCAGAAGAGTTGCTGCTTGTGGGAGTAGGACTTTGTCTTGCTGAAGTGGTGTATTACTCTATTTTGCTCCACGGGATAAATCTTTCAGTGGAACTACTGGTCTAGGTCATATCTCTTGGTTCAAAATAAAGAAAAATTAAGGATAAATTTAAAGATAAATTTAAAGATAAAAGCACTTTTATGTTGGGTGTTGTTTTTTTTTAATTTGATCCACTCTCATTTCATCTGACCAGTTTTAACAGATTTTTCCTTTCCTCTCTTTCCCTCTGCCACCCCTTTATCCCCATGCTCAGTTATTTCGGGATCCCAGACTATGAGCTCTCTAGGAAAACGACTGGTTTCTGTGCTTTGTCATAATTTGGCCTCAAGTCGTGGTTTAAGACTTCTGTTTTTTCGTGTTTGCCATCAACTTCTAACACTTCTAATAGGAAATTAAAAAGACATCATGGGAAACCAAAAGTAAAGGAAGACTCATCCGTCTTAGCCCATGCCTGTTGCATGAGATGTGGTTGGTGTGGTTTTTGGTACACTTCAGGTCATGCAATCCTTGTCACGTCCTGAAGTGACTGCTCAACAGTAAAACACAGCAAAGAAGGTTGCTTTGAGGTCTAACTGAGTGGACCTCGAGGAGGAATTTAACTGAAAATTTTAACCATCTGAAAGTCCAGTACCTGTGCTCCCCGTGGGCTGTGGAGAGCGAAGCATCCACAGAAAGCAGCAGAGCCTGTCCCAAGGGAAGTGTCTGGGAAGGTTTTTTCCTTTGTCCCGGCTCCCGATCTGTAAAATAGAGATAACAGTTCCTTCCCTAGGTGTTTTGGAGATGAGATTCTGAGAATGGCCTAGTAATGAAAGACAAGCAATATCTGATTTGATCAATAAACCTCATATCCTTTGCTTATTGCTGTTTTTACCCTGTCTGTGCTGTTTTCTCTTAGGTGTGTTGGCACTCGTCACAAGCGATGGGCTTTACTGGTTTTGATCTTTATTGTTTAGTACATTTTGTGAGCCCTGCTAACTTTTCTGTGGGAGGTTAGTTAGGATCATGGAAGTACAGCACCAGCAGCAGGGAGAGCTCAACACCTTCCATGGGATTTGGTCGCTGTTGTTACTCTACTGCCCACCTGCCACGGGAGATTGGAGACCTCTGGGGGAAGACCAAGACCAAAAGACGATCCTATAAAGTCCTTGCGTTCATTTCTCGCTCTTCTTTGCCTTCCCTACAGAATAAAAGAAGGATGAAGCTAGTCGTGATGCTAGGGACAGAGCTGAGGGAGGTCTGTCATCATAGCTAAGCCATCAGCAGAGCCTGCTCTGTGAAGTCCTGCCAGCGTGGCTTCGCCAGGAGCCGTGCAAGCAGAGGCAGCGTTTTAAAGCAGAGATTTTCCCGGGAGCCCTGGATGTTGTCTTGGCATCTCTGCCCTGGAGAGGGGCAGGCAGCCCCAAATAGCCTGGTTTGCTGTGCAGCTGGCTCCTCTGCGGCCGCCTTTGCAGGGACTTTCTGCCCGTTTCTTACCCACGACTAGGCTTTTTTGAATGTGCTGTCACCAATAGTACGGCCAATGTACGAGCCCTTCAGAAAATGGCATTTATCGTTCTGTATCTTTCTTCCACATTTTTGAGAGCTTTTTGCATGGGGAAGGAATTTGCTGGGTCCAGGAGGATCCCTTCAGCCAGGTTTAAATGACGTGAGCGGTTTACTGGCGAGGCTGGGCTAACTGTGCAAAATCAGCCCCGCAAAGCAGCAGTGCCAGGGTTTAACTAGTTCATCGCCCACGTGTGGTTTGCTGCGTGCCTGCGAGTGCGAAAGGGATGCTGAGTGGGGCAGAGGAGGCACGGAGGTGGCTGTTTAGAGACTGGCTCGTGGTGACTTAAAGTGTCTGTGCAATAGCATTGTTGACATTGTTGTTTTGGTGCTGCAAGACACGCCGCTCGGTTCCCCCAAAGCTGGTGCTCAAGGATGAAAGATGCTGGTCCAGATGGAGCCCCAGCTCCCGCTGAAGCTTGTGCCTGCCCTTGGGGACCCATCAGAAGCCCCGCTGGCCATGAACCTTGCTGCCATGAGCCCAGGAAGGTCTCTAGGACGTGGCTTCCTTGCTCTGAGTTGAGAGGGTGGCATCCCAAAAGGGAGCGTTGTTCTAGACAGGTGCTCCCAAGGCTGTCTTGTCCCAGCTTAGTTTCAGAAAGGCACCAAGACGAACAAGTGGGAAGTGGGAATTAAGTGCAGCGGCAATACTCGGAGCCCTGCACCTTCCCGCAGCGCTGACCGTTTTCTTGTGTGCAAATTTTGATAAATAAAAGTTAAAATAATAAATAAATGCCTGCTGTTGGCAGGCGGGAGGCAATCCAGTAATAATTCAAATGCACCACTTTTACTGCTGGAAGAGAATGCTTGTGAAATAAAAATGCTATCAGGTACAATATAATCAAATGTTTACATCGTGTACCTTATCAAGCGATGATAGCGGGAAGGACAGAATCATTTTTCACAGTGGACATCGCTGCATGTTGGGCTTGTGTTTTATATGCTCTGGTTTTACTTTGGTGCTACATAAAATATTGTTTATAATAGAAACTGTTTGCCAAATGCATTGGCCTCCAAGTACTTGTAAAGCCTCTTAAAACATCAAAGATATTTCATGGTAACCTGGTTGGCAGAAGTGTCGGCCACATTGTGATACTCTGAATTTTCCGTTCAGTTTGAGTTCCAGTTTATGTGTGTCGTTCCTACTCAGTAATAAATTCTAACCAACTAATGAAATCACGCTGAAAGGGAAAGTTCTTCGGGGATTATATTTGAAATGGAACAGCGCTAATTAGTAGGAAATATGAGGCTGAATTATGATCTCAGGTGCATCATTGCAAATCTGGAGTGTATCATTGGGGCATAAATTAGTTGCTCAGGTTTTACGTTGGCAAGAGAGTTCAGAATTGGGTCCGCTTTGCTTGTAGATGTTATTTGCAGCTGAGGATGGGAACAAATAATCCTTTATGCTTTAGACAGGCAATTTGGCAGCTCAGAAAAATTGCCATATCTATTCTGTGACTGTCTAAATATGTGCCTGATGAAATATTTATATGAAATATTTATATGTAAATATTATATCTTACATTAATAATGAAATAAAAGGTTGTTGCAAAAGAAAGGAATCAAGTGTCCTCCATCCAAAATAGCAGAATTAATGAGCTTAAAACTCATGGAGATTTAGGAAAGTAATTATGAGAAATTTTTAGCAGGTAGGGTGGCTAATCCCTGCAGTGATTTGCCGGGAGACATACAGGCTCTGAGTCCATGGACGGGTTTTTTTTGAAGCTGGGTGGACAAAGCCCTGCAGGGAGTGGGGATAGGCAGGAACGCGGACGGGGGCCAGGGACGCTGCTCCAGCCCGGAGATGTTCACGGTGAGTCTCGGCTCCGGAGAAAAGCGCCGTGTGGCTCCCGGGGCCGCGACAGCAGCTCATTACTTACGAAGATTTTTGCACTCCAAGTTCTTCATTCGTATTGCTGGGCAGAGCCAGGCGAGTTAATGGTCTTGTTCCGTGAGTGGGGATCAGGAGTGCAAGTAAAACTCCCAGAGAGTGAAACCTGCTAGATTTTCAAATCTGCTTATAATATTTTAACTATGAAAATGTATTAAAAAGGGGATAGTCAGGGAAAATCTCTGTAGGTGAGAAGAGTAATTGAATGGGGAAGGTGTCTTTATTTCTAAACAGGCACTGAAATCTGGTTTTAAGCAGGTTGAAATGATAAAGGAAATCAGTATTTACATTTTACATTCATGTTATTTACATCACATTTATACCTTCTTTAATTTTTTTTTTCCACTTATGATTGAAGATTTAAGTGGAAGAACCTGATTAGGATTCAGGACAAGTGTTACAATAATCCAATGCATTCCCAGACTGGTTTATTACTTCCTAAACGATTTCCTTCTCAGTGGACAGGATTTGGGTTTGATTTGGGCAGTTTGTGGTGAGAGAGAGGGCAGGCTAAAAGAGGGCTAGGACTGGCCTTGCTATTTTCATATTTCTGGGCCATTTTTCACCTATTTTTGGAGTATGGGAATTAATCAATGACCTAAACAACTTTAAAACTTCAAAAGGTATGTTGCTCCCAGTTGCCTTTAGCATTTTCGTTTGCTCTCTGAGGTTGCTTTCTCCACCCTGCTGCGTTGTGCTGGAGGAACTCCGCATCCCGGGCTTGCAGCTTTGCCCAGGGTTGCTCTCATATGGCATACGCTGCCTACCCGCGTCCAGAGGTTCAGCCTGCCCTATGGCGATATAGATTTAAGCAGCCCAGATACCGTTACCACTGTCCTTGTGTTTAACCTACGGGTAGATATCCCAGCTCCTTAGTTCTTCGACTAGAAGTTTCCCAGAAAACTCTCTTAGGGCGTTTACGTAAAGCAAGGGTCAAAATCTCTTCTATAAAATCTTCAGCGAAAGACGATAGAGAACGATTTCAGCATAGTGCGCAGGCAATTATGGCTTTGTATGTAATTTATCTGAATGGAGCAAGGGAGGAAAACTGTGTGGAGGTAATTGATGGCTTGATCAGCAAAGCAAAATGCTAGGAGCTTTTTGACATTTAGCAAGGTCAAAGGCAATGTATGTCTAGTGACCTGGAGAGGTAATGAATATGCAAATGCTGGCAACATGGAAAACTGTAAATGAGAATGAGATCATTTGAATTTTTTCTTATTTAATATTAAAACAATAGTCACTGAGAGAACCTCCTGAGAGGTATCTTCTTCTTATTAGAAATTCCAGAAGACAGCATAACAGCCAGTACCCCAGAACCTGAAGCATAAACACGGATGTTTTTGGAAAAAGATTGAATAATTCATAGAGGTTTCTTTTTGACAATTGGCCATGTAGAAGATGGTCTCACACCACAGAGCGGTTCACAGCAGGGTCTGAGGGCAAGACCAAAGACAGTCTGCTAGACAAAAAGTTTTTTGTTTTGTTAAGAAGTGAGAATGAGAGGAGGAATGGGGGCAGATGTAAATGTTGCATATCTATATTTAAAATATGAAGAATCGAATTAGGGTGTCTTTGAATGCTCGGCTTCTCCTGGATATGGCATCCAGGATCTGAGCAGTCAAATGAATAATCGTGAGAGAATGGCATTTTTTAGTCCATCAGTATTTCTTTCAGGTTTGTTCACAGAAAGTTGCACCTTCCAAACCAGAGTAGCTTTTTGCTGACGCTGGCGTATTGGTACTTCCAGCGGTTCAAGTTAGCTCCGTGGAGCCAGGCTGTCCCCTTGAAACTTGAGAGAGGGAGGATCAGCATGGAGCAGACGGCATCTGTGCTCCATTATAACCCTTCAGTGCACATAAAGGGTAGGATGAAATGTGGTGGAGTTAGGGTTTGTTTCATGCTAACGCAAGGACAAGGTTGTGCCCCCCCAGAGCACATGGATGCTCTGATCCTAAATGCCACCAAGTTGGGCAGGACGCCTCCAGTGTAAATGTAACCCTCTGAAAGTCGGGAAGGTCTTGCATATAGAAACCATACATGGAGCAGCTGAAGTCCCTGGGTTTGTTCAGCTGGAGCAGAGGAGGCCGAGGGCAGCCTCATGGTGCTCTGCAGCTCCCTCCCGAGGGCAGGAGGAGGGGCAGGGCTGGTCTCTGCTCTCTGGTGCCCAACGCCAGGCCCCGAGGGAACGGCAGGGAGATGTGCCAGGGGAGGGTTAGGCTGGACATTAGGGAAAGGTCCTTCCCCCAGAGGGTGGTGGAGCCCTGGAAGAGGCTCCCCAGGGAGGCATCACAGCACCAGCCTGGCGATATTCCAGAAGCACTTGGCCAAGGCCTCAGAGACACGGTGTGAATTTGGGGTGTCCTGTGCAGGGACAGGAGCTGGGCTCGATGGTCCTTGTGGGTCCCTTCCAGCTCAGGGCATCCTGTGATTCTATGTGTGTGTCTCCCCTCCTGTACATCGAGTGAACCAGCCCCTTTCTGTCATGTTTCACCCTGCTTCTTCCCAGCAAGGGTTTTAGGATTGGATAAAGAGCTGATGGATGGTGCCTTTTCAATAGTTTTATGACTAATGCAGGTGGGTGGAAAGGCTGTGGAAATTCATGGGAACTAGGATGGAGCCAGCACCAGAGAAGCCATGGAGAGTGTCTGCACACACTGTTAAATAAACTCCCTGACCTTTATGCAGATGTGGTATCTCTGAAGGTCTGGGACACCCAGGGACATCCTGCTGCTCTCTGACTCACGCTCAGGGCTTTTTCAGGGTGAGAGTGAGGAGTTTCCAGGGTCGCAGTGATGCTCCTTCCCTCTTCATGGCAGTGCTGAAGCGCTACAGAGCTGCAACAGCTCTCGCTGCTCTCGTCGTAGGATACGTGTTTCATGATTTCTAGGAGGATACACTGACATTGGAGCTTTCTTCCTAATTCCGTAGCAGTGAGGGGAGGTACTGGGAAGATATGGCATGGTTAGATCCTGCCTAATCAGGCAGCGCTCTGCTCCCACCTCGGCAAGGCAAGCTTTAGCCCCTCCTGATGGTGGTGTTCTTGAAGAGGGACCCTGTTGGCATTAACACAAAGGGAGGAAAAGCTGGTAGCACCCACGTTCGTTAGCATCTCAGCTTGCACAGCTGCCAGATATGGGGTACCTCCTGTGTTTTTCCTTGGAAAGGCCTTCATAGGCTTTTGAGAGTGAATGGGAACGCCTGCATGGACAGTGGGCTGTCCGTGGGGCTTTATTCCCTACAGATGGTATTTTCAAGAGCAAAGGTTTTCTTCTGGCTTTGTTTTGTGCGTTAGGCTATGTCCTATTTTAAAGAAACTGTGCTGTGATATGATAAAAGATAGAACAGCTTCGCAATTAATAACTAGTTAAGAGATAGGAATCAAAGGGCAAATGTACACAGTGAGTTACAACCAAAAAGGATTGAGGGAAATCCATGAGACTTTACTAGGGATTGTGGTGTTCAGTGAAATCCTCACAAATTTACCTTTCTGAAGGTAAACAGCAGAACGAGGAGGAGCGTCGCAGTTAGAAAAAAAATGAGTTAGGAAAAAAAAACATAGCGCAGAGGCCAGCCAACATCACAAAAGGACTGCAGCAGGTCGGCGAGGGCTCCGGAGCTCAGAAAGCAGTGGCGGGTGCCAGGGTGCCGTGGCCATGGCTGGCCTGAGCAGGGAAATGCCCCAAGAACTGGGTGTAACAAAGTCAGGCTCATGGAATGGTGAATTGGAATAATTAAGTTCGCCATTCAGCTATGTTTTTTCCCCATTCGCCATTTTAAGTGAAGAAGATGCTACATAAATATATTTCCTTTTTGTTGCCCCACGTTACTTAGGAGGCTTATTCCCATGATTAAAAAAAAATATGCATTTCAACTAAGGTGATGATTGTGAAGTGAAGCATCGAGAGTTTAAGGTTATTTGGGTTGACATAGGTGCGTAACCAATTCTGTCCACGAACGACGCTCTGTTACATCACGTACTTGGCACGGTTATTTATTTTGCTCTATAAATCACTGTCTTCCTGTCCAACTTTCAAATGTTTGACTTTGTGACTATAAGCGTCTCATAAAATAGTCTTTCAAGGCAATATACATATTTAGTGAAAGGCTGCCACTTTCTCTGCACTCCTTCATGGCAGATTTTCCTTTTATTTTCATTATTCGGATGTGTTGTACGCTGTTGTTAATAAGAAGTTTTGCAAATCATTTTACCTGTGGAGAAAGAAATGGTGCCAGCAGGCACATTCTTTTCACTCAGCAGCAGGAATGAAATTAGACCTGGGTTGTGCTGGTACATAATCAGGTTTTTCTAAAGGAGCTAGTCCAGAGGACACTGGACTCATTACAGCAGTCGCTGAGATGCTGCGTGGATCTTTGTTGCTGTGAGGAAGCAATGCTTTTTTGGATAGCCTCCTCCTTTGGGTCGCTCCCGTCAAGCTTTGGAAAAAATCTGTGTTGGCCAAGTTGCCTGTACTCTTGTACTCTTCTCCTCCCAGCAAAGGAACCATGTTATGAGTTAAATCGCCAAAACCAATAGTCTCGCCAGCGGCATCGGGGGATGAAAGGTTTCAAAGAGCACGGGGACACGTAGGTGGTTCATCTGTGTCACTGGCTTAGCAGGGCATGGGCTTAGCCTTGTGCCCCCCGTGCACGTGGCCGTGCTGCGCATCTCCACCACCTCTCTGGGGAGCGTCATGCTGTTTGGTGCAAGGAGATTTAAATCATACCTGGTGTTATCAAGCGGCAGTGCCGCGCACCGCTCTGACCTCAGCTTCTTGCTGTGGGGACCACGGTCATCTGCCGTGGAGGGTCTTCGCAGGCCGGTGGCGGCATTAGTTAGCTGCACAAGCGGCTTTCTTGAGGAAGGCTTATGATAGAAAATTCCTAGGAACAGGATTGCTCATGCTCTCCTTCTTACATTCAGAAGCTTTCCACATAATAAAAGCGAAATTTCACACCTTTCATTCATTATTGGGTCAGTAAATAAAAATTCTGAAGAGTAAACAAAGAGGAGGCGTATCCTACTTTTTTTTTTTTTTAGAGGAATTGTTATTTCTAGGTAGTCTGGGCCCTAGAAAATATATCCAAACCATTCACAACTAATAGATATTTCTCACTTTTCCGGGCTCCTTTGTACTTACTATGCCTTTTAATACATTTTCTTATCAATAAAGCCATTTTTATCCCTCTTTTAATTGACTGTTCCCCTCAAGCTTATTCAGATTTATGTTATCATTCATATTTATTATTGGCACAGTTTCTCCTTTTTACTCTGTCTGTAACAAGTAATTGACTCTCTCTATCCTCATTTTCCTGTTCGTGGCAGCACCGGCTTGCGCACAGAGGGGGCACGGGCACGAGCAACGCCTGCTCTTGGTTGAAACGAAACAACAAGGGACTGAGCTCTGCAATGAGGGATGGTTATTTTTCCTCTTGGAGGTCCTGGTTTGAGCCCGGAAGGCCAAACAGATGCAGTTTCTTCTGTAACTTGTTTTGTAAGGGTAATTACGACGTGCTTAGGCGTACAGTGTAAAACCATTCAAGCACTTTCACCAGGGAAGAAGCTGGTTATTTATTAATGATCACATTAGGTGTGTTTTCCCTGTATTGTCTTTGGCACCCTCAACACGCGGTCTTGTGCTTTGAGACCTACAGAGGGAAAACCTGCGCCTCTACATATCTCCTCCGTTTAGTCTTTGATGGTATGTAAAGAGAGACTGTTGGGTTTTATTATCCTGTCCGAGCTAAGCTCTGTAACTCTGAATCGGGAAAACCGAACATCCTCTTGGAAAACCAAACTTCCTCTGTTGGAGGAAGATAAAATTGTAAAGCCCTATTAGAAAAAAAAAAATATTCTTCTCAATGCGTGAATACATCTTGCTTTCTGGAATTGGCAGGGTCACGGCTGTGGTGCACTGGGGGAAGATGGTTTGGCTGCTGCTGGGCAGGGCTGGTGCTGGTCAGGGGCTGTCCCAGCTCCCCAGGCTCTGCCGGGGCCGCGAGGAGCCGGGAGGGGAGGGGGCACAGCCGAGAGAGCAGGTCCGAACTGGCCACAGGGATATTCCATACCATGTAACGTCGTGCCCAGTGTGTTACTGGGAGGGGCTGGCCGGGGGAGGGGGGCAGCGATCGTGGCTCGGGGACGGGCAGCGTCGGTCGGCGGGTGGGGAGCGGCTGTGTCGCTTGTGCTTCTGGTCTTTCCCTTTTTTCCTTTGCCATTTTATTATATTATCATTATTACTATAATAATCATTATTATTATAATTATTACTTTTATTGTAATTATTAATCTGTGCTTATATCAACCCACAAGTTCTTTTGCTCTTCCGATTCTCTCCCCCGTCCCACAGGGGTGGGGGGAGCGAGCGGCTGCGAGGGGTTTAGTTGCTGGCTGGGGCTGAACCACCACAGGCCGTGTGATGAGTTTTACGCCACCCTGCGCTCATGTTTCCCCACCATACTGGGTCACACTTCTATGGCTGGCTTATGGCAATGTCGCGGCGAACAGCATCAGACGCCTGGCTCAGGCCGAGATGCGGGATATCGGCGATGTCTCCCAACCACTTGCCTCCTTTACACTCTCAAAGAAGGAAATTAGATTTTTTTTTTTTTGACATGATTTGCTGTTGACAAATCCCTAGTGACAGTGACTCATCTCAGTGTTATCTTCCAAGCGCTCACAAATTATTGGATTGTTTGTTGTAAAATGTTTCTGGGAACCGAAATTAATGTGTCTGGGCTGTAGCTCTCCAGATCCTCCACCCACCCACCCACCCACCCCCCGGCTTTCAAGGTAGGCATTGAGTTTGTCATTGGATAGTTTTCTTGTAACTTTCCTGGTTCACCGCAAGTTTTCTGTAGAGGTTTCAGTGGTTGGTTTAGGCTGATGATTGTCCAGGTTCCTCCAGCATAAATATACGTGTACGCTTCCCATTCATCTAAGCTAGGCTCTTCCTACAGGTGAAAGAGTCAGCTCTTTTAGAAAATCCTGCTGCACCAAAGGAACGAAAGACCTTGGCTCTTCTGTACCAAATATTATTTGTGTGGCATGTCTCTAAAACGGAATGAAAATATATCATCTTTCTACTTCACTGCAAAGAAATTGGTATTGCATATTGCCACCAGGAAAATCAGAGTAATCACAAGCCAAGTTCACATGTCCCACATGTGCTTCTGTTCATATCCTTTGTGCAGACCTATGTTGGCTTTTTGCACGCCAGAGAGAGGTCAGAGCCTCTGAGTTACACTCTGCTGCTGTTTTTCTTCTCAGAAAAGATAGTTGACTGCAATGTCAAGGTCAATTTACCTGCAAGTCCCCTCTGTCCTCTTCATGACCTCTGCCTCAGCCTGATTCAAGGCAGCCATAGCCTTTTCTCTTTAATCACATAGAGATTAAAATTAATTCCAGTCTTTCACGGAGCCTGGAAGGCCCCAAATTTGTGACTTCTCAGGCACTGACTGTTAAACAACCAAGTCGTCAGGACTTGACCTTTCTGCTCCTGGAGGAGCCAGTCATGGAAGTTCCCACCATCTCCCTCCTTGCTTCTGTCTCTCCTCTTTCATTAGGCTTTTCGCAAGGTTGTATTGCCCGAGCGTGAAGTTCAGCCTGGGCATGTGCCCAGTTAATTGTGGTTTTTGCCAGTTTAGTCCTTCGTGTCTGACTGCCTGGGAGGAAATTCTCAACCAAAGTGACGTGTTGGAGCCTAAAGCCCACACAACGGGTAGCCAACGGATTTCTTTTCCTAATTACTCAGTTACAAGCCTTTCTGAAGAAAACCACTGATTTTATACACAAATATCTTGTATGCTTTTCCTGGATTTTGTATATCAAATCTAAACATGAGAGAGGCTATAGTGGTGTGAGTCTTATTTATTGTATAATTATTGTTTTCAGCTTCATTAAGAGAGCAAACTCTCTCCTGTCTGTAATGGATTAGATGAAAAAGAAGAAAAAAGAACTTTACAATGAGCTCAGACATCCACAGAGACCGCCTATATTTTGGACATAACTAATTCTAATTTTGTCCCTGAATTTCTTTAGTGTGGCCATTATTTAGTGCGTCCACAATCGTACTTATATTTTCTTTGGACCAGGAGATTTACATCTCAAAAGAACAAAGCAAAATAAATCCTGGCTGTAAAAACCATCCTATTTAAATTAATATCATCAACCTAGAATGAGTTTATTTTAAGCCATTTTCTGCTGTACTGGGGTATATCTTTAAGATACCGAAGCCATATTTTCTAGTGGTGAACATGGAGATAGCTCCAGTGATTTCGGTGTTTTGTTCATATAAGCCAGAAGGGAATTTGGTCCCACAAGTCAACACAGTATTTGCCTTGAAGAAATTAATTTGAATCCTTGCTGGACTTCTGACTTGGGTGCTAATTAGGCCAGGTGTAATCAAATCTGTGATTCTCTTTAAAGCATTACCGGGCTTGCTGAGTTTTGAGCTCATGATCTTGCATGTGGCAGCCAATCTCCTGCTGGACTTACATGTGACCAGATTGAATGTGTTGGTCAAAAAAATGAAGATATAGAACCAGTAACAAAAGCAGCTTGATCTTCTCTTGGCTGTGCTCCCTCTCACCAGGTCACGTCAGTTATGAGATGAGAAGTTTTTAGAAGGATGGTTGACCCTCCCCTTGGAAGTGGTTCTCCTGCATACCCCTAGTAAGTACTGAAACACACGGAGATATGAGCCTACGACCCTTTAATTGTGATTCTCACCTTAGCATGTCTTTGAGGTACTAGGTCTGACCCATGAGAATTTGATCCTGGATCAAAACGTTAACGTGCTGCAGCGTGTAGGCGTCATGTAGACATGCTGACTGTGAAAAGGCGAACTAGAACAGGAACGCCGATGTTAAATGATCTACAGAAATGAACAAGAAACATCTTCCCTGGGTTGTGCCATTCATGCCGTATTGGACGCTCACACAGAACAAATCTGTACATATCCGGCCGTATCTCACTAATCCTCTAATCACAGTCCTTCACTCATACAGCTTTGTTTCTGAAAATTGGTAATTAGCAGCTTATTCCTCTTATATGTATTATGCAGGATGATTGCCTCGACCCATCTCAAAACTTTCTGCCCCTTGGGATATTGCTTAGTCTAGGACTAGTCCTTCATAAAGTCTTCTTGAAAAGAAATTTTGAAAGGAGGAAATTAGCAGTTTATGGCTACTCTTAAGGGCCGCTTTGATTTTCTTTTCAAATCAAGAAGGGTTTCTGAGAAAAAAAAAAAATCATCCATGTCTGATATATAATCAGCGCCCATCAGACTGAAATTCAACAACATATACTTGATGATCGCTTCTAGCTAAAGAATGCGCCCGGTTCCCAGTTACCTCAGATAGCAATGTGTGCTGATGTGTGTATGTTGTTGTTGCACATATCTGTATGGGAATATCATCTTTATCACTCGACGGACCTGACGCTGTAAGTACCTGCACTCCTGTGGGTGCTGGTGCCTGTGGCACGGTCCAGGATGAGCATGATGGGTCTGCTGAGCGTGCATGGAGAGGCTGAGGTTACAGCTTGGAGGTTACAGCTTAATCTTGCTGGAAGAGGGTGTTTCGTGGGGGAGGAGAGCACTCTCGCTGCTCTTTGCTGCATTTGCTGTGAGGGGGTGTGTGATATTTCGGGGCCAGCACCCACTTTCTGTACATACCCATATCTCCGTCCAGCTTCTGATTGATCTGTAGAAGTATTCTGTACTTCAGGTGTCCAAAGGCAGTATTTCCCTGTTAGTTGCAGCTACAGTAGGGTTTTCCCAAGTCTGATGTCATTGGCGTTACTGGAGGGAACAAAACTCTAGCCATTGTATTTTAAAGAGGAGCTTCCTGTAAATCACTTATAATTAGACTGAAGCAGTCTAATTTCTTCTTCATATATATATATGCGTGTGTGTGTATGTGTGAAACTGTGCTCTGTGTCTGGCTGCTGTGTATCTGGATGGTATTGTTTTTGTCTCCTCAGAAAACCTTTCTAAGCCTGGTATGCAATTTTAACTGACTTCTTCCTAGTAATGGAGGATTAAAAAGCTCGAGCATGCACACTAAATTAAAACAGGTGGCAGTACAGAATACAGAGACTTCATCTATTTCCCCATTTCAAAATCATTGCAGAAGCTACACTGACCACCAGAGAACCCATACAGAGAAGAGAAGAAAATGCAAGAGAAACAGGGTTCCTTACTTCTGCTGTTCATGTGGTGACTTGCTTCATCAGGGGACTATTTTTAGGCTGATGTTGAATTCTCATGGGGTGCGGAGGAGCTTAGCCCTTCTGCTGTAATGCAGATGTGCTGAGTTCATGGTGGTGGTGCTGTGCCTCCCTGTTTCTGTCAGGTAGTCTTGGGTTATTTCTGTTTGAACTGAAATTCCTCTGAATTTTAGTTATCAGGTTTGTTCAGTGGGCTGGCTGCCAATCCAGTAACGGGGCCTTAAGTATCGTCAGAAAGGTTTCCCACCACAAGTGGGTCTGTGGCTGCTCTAGGACAGCTTTGGCTCGTGGAAGCAGTTTATAGGGGAGGTTCAGCAAAGTTATGTCAGAGGTTCAAAAGTGCGCTTTGGTTGAGGCGAGGGAGTCCAGGACCTGCTTTGGAGCTGGGACTTGTACAGGCTAAGAAAACCTGGGACCGAAAGGGTCCTCATCTCTGCACGTACCAGATTGGTGAAGAAGCAACCAGATGGCAAGGGTGAGGTAGGGGTCAAAGTCATCTAGGCGTACCCAAAAATAAGTCAGTACTTGGAAACGGTCTTCACTTTTGGATGACGCTGTCTCGGCAAGGAAAAATAGGATGAATAATGTCAGTAAGAATGTGAAAGGAGAAATTACCAGAATAAGACTCACGAAGCTTTCCCTTTGGAGTTGAATTTTGCTTGGATGAGGCATTTGAGGTGTACAGAATGCTGCACGAACTGATTCATGAGGTCTCGGGTCCTGCAGCAAAATTTCCAAACTAGCATTTGAGACAGATGCAGGGAATGGCAAAGGTAGCCCCTGCATTAAAGTAAAATAAATATGATCCAAGCAAGAACAGGCCTGTCCTCAAGTTTCTGCAAAACTTCAACGGAGCTATATAACTTAAGTGAAGAAGTTAAAGGAAAGGTAGCGTAAACCATAACGTTGGTCTGACAAAGATGGATAGAAGAAGAGTTCGTAATTTTTGGTAAATTAAATGAATTTTGAGGCAAGGGTCACGTGGAATATGCGTTTGTGCTGACTCTACAAAACCGTGTTTTATATATATCTTTGTAGAAACAGTGAGTTCAGGTGTGTCTAACAAGCGATTAAAGCGTCTGGCTCAGAGCTGAGCAGCAACAGACAGGTTTTGAAAGAGAAATATTACTCTGAAGGGAGGATTTCCTCAAAAAGCAGTCCCGGGGACAGTTATATTTAATGTCTCAGTGATGGCCATGGCACAAAAGATGGGCATGTTTTGGTGGAAGCTGCTGATGCTCTGCGGCGAGGTCCACGTGCCCCGGGGCAGTTGGGTTACTCACTGAAGCTGTCCTGGGGTAGCCAGAAGCAATTTACGTGCACTACTCTCGTGCTTTGTCCAGACTTTTGCTTCTGAGTCTCTAAAGTTAGTCAAAGCCCAGCAGCAGATAAATGCTGAACCTACATCATTCTGCTTTAACAAGAAATCTGCCGTGGTTTAACCCTGGCCAGCAGCTCAGCCCCACGCAGCCGCTCGCTCGCTCCCCGCAGTGGGATGGGGGAGAGAATTGGAAAAGTACAAGTGGGAAAACTCATGGGTTGGGGTAAAGACAGTTTAACAGGGAAAGCAAAAGCCACACGCAGAGCAACCCAAGGAATTCATTCCCTCCTCCCCACGGGCAGGCGGGGCTCAGCCATCCCCAGGACAGCAGGGCTCCATCGCACCTAACGGTGACTGGGGAAGACAAACACCATCACCCCAACATCCCCCCCTTCCCTCTTCCTCCCCCAGCTCTATACGCTGAGCATGACGCCGTGTGGTGTGGGACATCCCTGGGGTCAGCTGGGGTCACTGTCCCGGCTGTGTCACCCCCAGCCCCCTCGCGGGTGGGGTGAGGGGCAGAAAAGGCCTTGGCTCTGTGCAAGCCCTGCTCAGCAGTAACTAAAACATCCCTGTGTTATCAACACTGCTTCCAGCACAAATCCAAAGCACAGCCCCACACTAGCTACTATGCAGAAAATTAACCCTATCCCAGCCAAAACCGGTACAGAGTTGTCGCTCATGTAGAGGAAAATAGAGTTACCATATAGGAAGGACCTTGGTGAGTTCAGAAATGCAGTGGTTAAAATGAAAGCTGTTGTTCTTAGAGATGAAGGCAAACGTATTGCTAACTTGGGTTGTTCATTAGTGTTTGGAACAGATGTAGAGGAGGGTCTGCCGGGCTGCAGCGGTTAAGGCATCACTGAGGTATTGCTGGCACGAACACCCAGTGTATGCCCAACGTAAAGACAAACATCCCCCTAAGCCTTTCTGTAAGGCAGCACTGAGACCTCATCTGTGCATTTAAGTTCACGTTCTTGATGGCTGGACTCAAAACAGCATGTGCAGAGCAGGGTTTGGTGTTACAGGAGGAGACTGGAATAATAGGCCATGTTTCTTTTTTCTGAGGAAATTGAGCTCTGAATGTACACCGTGGGGTCGACAGAGAGGGAAAATAACTCTTTAAAGCTCTAAAAGCCAACACTGATGCAAGAAAACACAGGCACAAACTGGCCATAAATACTTGCAGATTTTTAATCATGACAGCAGTGAGATTTATCAGACGGTTTATAGCCTAGGTGGCTACGACAGCTGGGCAGCGGCTCGGCCTTACGTTCTCGCCTTCCTGTGCGCAGCACCCGTTTTAGAGGAGAAGCTTGTGAAACCTTATAAATAAGATGTTATGGTTGGAAAAGCTGCAAGAAACAAGGGACTTTCTCCAGAAATTATCAGAAATATCAAAGACGTGGTTCCGCCCCGCTCCTGCAGGTGTGCAGCACATCTGCAAAGTGCGTATAAAATGCTGGTCCCTTTCTGGGAACCTGTTATATTTGGAGTTCCAGTGGGGGAGAATCAACCGCTGTGGGCTAACCTAAGAGGTCTCAGTTTGTCGGTAAGGTTTGTTTGTATCATTTAAGCAAACGTTTGATAAAAGTCTGTTCTCACCTTACGATTGAGAAAGGTTACCCTTGCCCAGAGGTTTTGAGAAAAGTATCCTAAGGCACGTGTTGGGAGTCAGTTAACTGATAACTGCTGCACTTTCAAATTCACTGATATTATGCAGTACCTGATCTTTTAAAACAACGTAATGCATATCAGCCGGGGGTAAGGGTATGAACTGAAATGAAATGTTTTCCCCTCCAGTTACAAATCATGGAAGATAGTTGGTGTCTGTGTAATGGGCCCGTGGTTTGGCTGATGCAGCTCTAGTGGAAAAAAAGAAGCAAGATCTGTGGAGTAGAATGGTGGGAAAAGCAGAGAAAACACAAGGCATTCCGGAAGGATATGCAGGCACATTTTTTCATAGCAACGAGGTAGAATAAACCCAGCAACACCACTAACTATGCAGAGCTCCAAAATACATCGAACACAAGCCCTGGTGGAGTTCAGAGAGGAAATGAAAATAGAGAAAAACATATTTCTTCAATAACTTTGAAAATTCAATTTTGGAGATAAAACAGAGCTTGATAAAATTGGTTGAGAGGGTAGATGAACTAGAACAGTAGAGGAAACAGCTGGAAGAAAGAGAATAGCAATATACAGATTTACTGAAAACAAAAAGGCAATTACGTGTAAAACATTGGGAAAAAAAACCAGACTTAGAAGAAATAATATAAAATTTTATGGAATCCTGTGGGAGGAGGAAAAACAATTAAATCTTGGACTTTATTCCCTTCTGCATTAAATTGCTGGACACAGAAGACAAATCTGGCTGCCCAAACCACAGCCCCAGAAACAGAGGCTATATTCTTTATTTATGCATTTATTTATTTATTTGTGCATTTATTTATTTATATGAAATTGAATCTGAATATAAATCCAGGCCCAAGTTTCGCAAGCGGAGCCCCTTTCATTCAAAAAGCAACGGCTTATTAGCAGTCTTCCCAATGAGGATTAAATTATTCACAGAGATCAGCAGTAGGAAAATACAAAAGAACTCGAAAATAGATCCTCTGCTGCTGTGTTATGGCAGCTCTACCCCCAGTGCTTTCATTTCAGAGCAAGACTCTGGTTTAATGCTGGCCATTAAAGTGCAGAGTCATTTGGCCTCGGCCACATTTAAGACGTGGGATACTGTGCGCTTATTTTTTTTTTAGGGGCTCGTAACTCTTTCTGTCCCCGCGGCTGCTCGCGTTGCTGCCCCGCGGCTGCTCGCGTTGCTGCCCCGCGGCTGAGGTTTGGGGCTCGCTGCTCGCGCGAGGCTGGCTCTGGGGTCGCTGGCAGGTAGAGAGGGGGCTCGGCCCTTCTGCTGCTTGGGTTTGGGGTGATATCGCTCTGCCTAGGCAGCGTCACAGCGACTGTGTCCCTTTCAGGGTCCCCACGGAGCGCGTGAAGCACCACGGTGTGAGCCCAGGCTGTTCTGGGGAGACGCCAGCGTAGGAAAGTGGGTGACTCGTACCTGCCCAGCTGCACCATTGGAATATTTGGGTTCAAATGCTGTTATTGTTGTTTCTACATGGCATCTGATTTTTCACCGTGTCCCTGAGAGCCAGAGGTGGGTGGGAAGGTGGAATCCCCTTTGTGTTCCCACGTTGGGCTTGGACATTTGCTGGCCAGGCTGGAGGCAACTCAGAGAAGGGGGTGTCCGAAAAAGACAGCGTCCAGCAAACACCGTGACCTTAATTTTGTACAAAAGCATTTTTCATCATAGGGAAAAACTGAATAAACCAACTCAAAGAGCTCACCCCACCATCCCTGAAAAAACGCTCCAGTGGCAAATCCCTCCTGGCATTTGCACGTGAGCAGAAGTAGGATGGAAGGAAAAGGCAGCCATGGGCAAAGGAGACAAGGGAGTCGCTCGTCTCTCACGGGAGGGAAAGCTGAGCTGTGGAGAGACCGATTGCTGCCAACCCTGCCTCCTTCACGGAGCAGACTAAGCAAAGGGTTTTAAAAATAAACGTGCAGAATTGTTCAAAGTCCATTTTTCAACCTCAGTCTTTGAGTCAGGAATGCAGTAGGCACCGACGTACAGAAATCTTAGCTTACAAGATACTCAGCTCGGTTTCTGTTCCCGCACCTTGTTTTCTCAGACCTGGTGGACCCAGGTTTGTGTGTGAGAGGCTGGAGATGGTCGTACCAAGCCCATTCAGAGAGCTGGGGGCAGCTGGTTAGCTGCTTCACGCACCAGCACTGGTGGCCGTTTGCCGTGTCCCCACTCCGGGATCTCCTGCTTTCCTCTGTGGGGGCTGTTTTATCCCATTCCTATCACAGAATCACAGAATTGGTTGTCTCCAGTGCCATTTGCTGCCTCCATTGCTGGGGCTCCGTCAGTGTTTCTTCCTTTGAAATAGTTTGTTGCCTTTTGAATCCCAAGCGGAAGCAGTTTGGGGAGGTTTTGTTGCTTTCCCTAGTGTCCGTGCTTTCCAAAACATGCGTGCAGGTCAGCAAAACCGACCCAAAACCAGCAACTGGTGGTTCGTTGGGCGACCTGTTGTACACGCCGGTCAGGATGGACTTCTTTTCCTCTTGGTAGTAGTGACTGATAATGGACACTGCAGCTCTCAGGGCTACGCAGTGTATGTATTGTGATTACATTTGCTTTGTTTTGTTTTTAGGGAGCCTCACATTTCGTTAGAGAGGGCAGCAGATACATTTTCTGCGGCCCGCGTTTTGTTTTGCTTTTCAATTGAATTATGGTACGTTCAAAATCACAAGCGGAGCTGTCATAGCCCCCAGCTCATTAGATGATCTAATATGATGTTTTCACTGAGCTATCTTGTCAAAGCGAAGGCTGGCGGTGGATTATAGCGTCACAAAAGCTTTAGAAACTGATTTCTCGGCTGGCTTTGCTTGCATTTGTTTTGGGGTTTTTTTCAATACCGTTCCAGAAAGGCTCACGCCGCACCACAGGGTAATGGTTAGGACATTTGCATGCAGTGTCAAAGACTAGTATTTTCAAGTCTATGCTTTACTTGGTTTAGAGAGAGGGTTTGATCTCTCACAGAAATCCTTACCACCGAGCACCTTTTCTGAATGGTGCAATTAATAAGGATTTTTACGGGCTAGAACAGCTGCTTGTAATTCAACGTCTAGACCCAGCAGCTTGGTGAACCTGGGCTTATGTGATCTTGATGCGTACACTTCAAGGCAGTGCCAGAGCCAGAATGGTTGATTTTGGTAAGATCCTTTCAAAAATAAAAAGATCTATTCAAACCTGAAAGGCTGGAGGTGAAAACAAGTGGCTGAAATGTTTTAAAGCCAAATTTTCAGAAAGAGATGCCCTGAATCAACGTAGAGATATTGAAACATCCTCATAGGTTTGGGGGTCAAGGTGGTTTTGTTTGTTTGTTTCCTATGAGTGTTATAACCTTTAATGTGTTAAAAGGCTACCATTTTCCATCATTTTTCATTCTGACATAAAGCAAACACCAACCTCGAAACACAGCATTTATTTTCCTGGAAGGGAGGTGTTGCCTTCCGGGCAGGCCCATTAATTAGGTGCTATCTCAGAGTTACAGCAGCCTTTCGCACAACCTCTCCGAAAGCCGGCTAAGTGGCATCACAAAGTTTTCTTTGTCCTTAAGAAAATGCAATTACATTAAGAAATTGCTTTGAGGAGTTAAACAGCAGTGAAATCTCGAGGTGATGATTTCCTCCCTTTCAGTAGATGCCACAGTGGTAAAAATTAATTAGCGGGGACATTCCAGGAGTATGGAGATAATTGAACTAGTCCATGCATCCAAATCGAACCTCGGGGGAGAGGAACAGGGAATAAGGTTGACTCTGGTTTTGTGTCACCATAGTTGTCGTTAGGAATTGGAGGACCAGGGTGGCAGAAGAAGTAAAAGCTGGGGGGGTGAGTGATGTATAGTCAAATTAAAAGTATAAGACAGTTCCTGAGGAGGGAACCAAGCAGCACAGCTTGCTTCTCCAGCTTGTGTTTTATTTAATAAAGATGCTTTCCAGCGGTAGCTGCGCTTACGGTACGGTGTCAAGCCCACCGCTATGGCATCCACATCCTCCCGTGGCTAATAAAGCCACGTTCATGCTTCGATCTTCCCCTCAGCGAGGACGTTAGTAGGATCTTGATTATTTCTCTAGCAATTTTTTTTTTTTTTCATTAAAACTGTATGAAATTAATATCTTGGAGGCAGCTTCCTTTCTGCCCTGCTTGCTGATGCCGGCCAGTGAATTGAGCGCTGGTGGCTGGCCTCATCCCTCTCACACACTCCCACAACCACCGTTGCCTATTTTATGCCGTTATTGATCGCAGCCCATGCTGGAGCAGTAATCTGGTTTACCAGAGCATTTATCCACGTGCTTTGAAAGAAACTTATAGATTAGTATCGTTTGCAGTGCTTGCTATAAGACCTGAACAAGTCTAAAAGTTGATTTAAAAGAAGTTTTTTTCTTCCACGCTGCCTGAGAAGGTATTTCTCCTTCAGCTAGGTGTCTTTACTCCCTGGCAGGCCACTTCACGCTCACTGAGCCATGCTCAACTGTTATGTATCTTCCAGATCAAGTGTAAGGGGGGAATACAATGGGTTTAATTCTAATAGTGGTGTAGCCTCTACCAATCTGATAGTCAATTCAGGTATGATGATAAATAATAAAATGATGATATTCGTTTCTTAGAGCCCTTAGAAAGAGGAGAGCATTGGCAGGAAGCTACAAGATATGGTGAACAGCATCTGTTCCCCTTTCAGGCCAGGGAACTACTTCAGCCTGTCTTGTCCCTGGTGCTACTTCTTTCCTCAGCACATCAATGTTATGGGCTGATAGCGAGTCATGCGCGAGCCCCTTTGAAATTCAGCTGCCAGGGCTGTAGAGCAGGAGAGGAAACCAGCACGTGAGCTGATCCTTTTGCTGGATGAAGGAGGGACCCTGCAGTTCAGGTAGGTTTTTAGGATAGGTTTTTGCACCGATGCATGAGACTACAATTAGAAACATCTGCCGTGCAGTGCTTGCGCTTGCTGCAGGGGGTGCCCCTGGTTGCTCCAGTCCAGGGATCCCCATTGTGCCCCCATGCACTGCCGTTTCCCTCAGCCTCCTTTGTACTGAGGTCGCTCCAGGACCCACCGTAAGACCTTGATCTCCAGTTCACGCCCTGCAAATCCCTGTTGCGGACGCAGCGCTGCCCTTTGCCTTCTCAGACCTGTTTGTTTTTCAGTTGCTTGTCTGGAAAATTCAACTCATGACGCTGGAGCAGCCTAGGCAGCAATTATCCACAGATACTGAGTGAAAGTTTTGAGTGGGGTAGGCAGATATTTAGCTACATGTGGAAAAACAGTTGTACGTGTCGGTAGTCCCGTGAAGCTGGTAGAAGAAATGAATCCCAAATTTCCAGTGAAGATGCCAAACAGTTTTGCCCACGTGTAAAAAAAAAAAAAATCAGACAAAATCCACATGCCTGTGGGAGGAAGCGATTTTCCTTTTCATCCTATAAAACCATTTTTGAAGCCTTGATTTGCAACAACTTTCCCTTTTCTGCCCAAGAGATTCCATTCATTGTACACCTCCAATAAAAAGTACAATCAGCAAAGCCGATGGGAACTGGGGTGTTTTGGCAAGAGTAAAAGGGTTTTTCTCTCTCTTCTTTTGAAGTGTTCGACTATATTAATATTTCCTGCATGAACTACTGAGACTCAAGTATTGTACTTCTTGGGAGCCACCCTAAATATCTGGCTAGCTTGCAGCCACTAGTTTATTGTTTAAAGCAAAGTGAAGTGGTGTGAAGGGAAGAGGCTGAGAACATCATCAGAGGCCAGATGCTCATAGCATGGCAAGAGGTGTAGGGGCCACCAAAGTGACTGGGAACCGTCAAAATACCTTTACGTACTTGCAGAGCATATTTAGCGGTGCGAATGATACACCCCTGTCTCTGCCCCTGCCTTACGTGGTGCTTGTTGATCTGCCTTTCGTAGCACATTGACATAATCAAGCATGGGTGGGCCCTAAGAGGTTGGAGTTTTCATCCATTTTAAATATCCCAGGTATAAACTCCTATTTCTAACCGTGAAAGTCAGAAATATAGGGAAGGTGGGAAGAAGGAACAGGAACTGTGCTATTATGAAAGAGAAACAAGGGGTGTTCAGGGTGTCCCGTGGCCAGTTCTCAAGGAATTTTGTTAATCAGAGTGAGAAAGTGATTATTTCCCCTTGTCCCTAAGACGTGCTGCTGCACTTAAATATATTTAGTGGTCAGCAGTGTAATTCCTGCAGTAGGATAGCAGAGAGCAGATTTAAGCTCCTCTCCCGTGAGCTATAGGCACCAAACACATTCTCTCTCCACCTCTTCCCGTATGTGTGCCTCCCTTTAAGATTTGCTAAACACAGGGCAACTAATTCAACCAGGGTAAACACACCCAAAACTGGTAATTCTACCTCAGCTGAGGTCATTGTCCTGCTCTTGCGGCTGCAAAGGCACTGAAAATGGTCCAGGGGCAAACTGGCTGTCTGGGGATGAAATAGGCTTGGTCTAAAAAATTCCCATTTTGCCCCTGGCCTGCTGGTGTGTCTCTGAGCTGTTCTCTTCTGGCACTAATTTCTCACCTACTTATTTTCTTACATTTTCCTTTAAACTTGCCAAAAGTTGTCTTTGTAACTTGTGAGACAGTTTGCCCTCCAGCACCGAGCCTATTCCCTCTCTTTTTTCATGGCTGTAACAGAGTCCCAGGCTAAGCTATCTCCAGGGTTTAAATCCCTGACAAAAACATTGACCTTGGCTGCTTAAGAAATAGGGCCAGGTCAGTCGGCTTCAGTGTGGCTGTAGTCTCTGATGTTTGTTATATGTCCCAGCCTCTAAAGGAGATAAAAGCCTAACCTGGCCCAAAGGTATGAGCATAATGTAACTTAATGCTATGAGTTTTGCACATGAAATGGCCCGTTGTCTCCCAAGGACAGAGTCAACCTTGACACAGAAATGAATAAATTTGCTTTCTTATTGGTTATTCTTTGCTACAGGTCAACAAAAGAAAAACCTATTTAGTTATAAAGTGATCTTGTCCACAGGAGAAATAAAGTATGTAGGTGAAGAAACTGATATCTGTTTCAAGCCAAATAAAGGATGCTGCAAACACTGTCCAGAGCAGCAGTAAAAAAAAAAATTCTGGGTTGTTTTAAGTCCATACACCTGTTTTATGTTCACATTTCTATATTTTCTGCTCTCTCTAAACATCTATTTGCCTCCCCTGTCCAGGTAGAAAATGCTTTTTATTGCAAAACATTGCGCAGCAATCTCCCCCAGGTGTTTCCAGATGTACTCTGCTCCTTTCTCGGCATGTCTTTGCTCTGCCTCCTCCCCTTGACCAGTTTTTCACATTTATCCCTGTTACATTTTGTACCTGAGGTGGTAGCATCCTTCTGCATCGCTTCCCGTGGAGCCCTGCAGAGCCCGGGCGATGCACTGGCATGGCTGCAACGCCGCGACCCCGGCGAGGCCCGTGCTCCCACGCTCCTTGGGGGATGAAGGTCACCGTGGGATGGCTGAGCTGCGCTAGCCTTGGATGTGGCTGGTGGCATGTCTGTCGTCATGGGATGGCCGAGGCTGCTCGGGGCTGCTCTGCCGGGCTGCGGCTCCTCTGCCTTCCGCTGGAAAACTGCAAAGAGCTCCGGGAGCGGTTGCAGGAATGGGACGCGGTGTCTAAAATGCACAGTTAAATGATTTAGTCAGGGTTCCTGTATGCTGCTGACCTCGATGTCACTGATTGTCTGTATCAATTACTTATGTCAATAGCTCAGCCTGATGATAACAAGAAACAGTGAATCCATCGCTTCCTTTGTGGGTTTAATAGCCTTACTGTTAAAATCTCTTACGCCTACCTTGAATTTGCCCGTGCACATCTCTCACCTGTTCTTTCCTGTTTCGCTTTCCTGTGTATTGGAGTGCCCTTGCAGGACGCAGCATTACCACAGTGTGAATGTGTTTATAGAGTGCCATCCAGTCACTTCTTTATCCCTGCTTTGAGAAGTTAAGCAGATCAAACTCTCTGTTTTTCTGCTTCTGGTAAGCCATTTGGCGTCTCCATCAGATCAGTTTCCTCGGCTCTTTCTTAGACTCTGCCCTAACAACTTTCTGAACACATCTACAGTAGGAGTGTTCGCAAGCTGGTGTTTCTGGCGTTGCATCCTTTCTCCCTCTATCTGCTCCCCCAGCTGCTCATTGCTGCGCCAGGAGCCCATGGTGAACTTCTGGAGCATGGCGATGTCTCCATTGCTTTTGCAGTTTCTGTTCTGTAGATATGGCCAGCACTTTTCAGAGACACTGGAGCAGCTCTATCACCAATGCTAGACAAGACCAACCATGACTTTTCCATCCAAGCTTCAAAACCTCCAAGGATGGGGACTGCACAACCTCCATGGGTGCCTGCCCCAGTGGTGCTGCACTGCCTTCTTGATGAAAACGTCTTTCCCAATGCCTCTGCCACCCCAGATCAGGCCTGTGGTTGGCAGCAGTACGAAGCCTGGGCTGCTTGCGCCGCTCCGTGTTGCTCTGCAGCAGGTGCTGGCGTAGAACTTTGCCGTTCTGCTTTTGTCCTTGCAATTTGGTTGCACTAGCCCAGCTTGCCAGTTAACCTAGCTCCAGGTATGACTGCATCGTCTCCTTTGTTATTTAAAATTCATTTAATCCTTGTGCTGTATGTCCTCGTTACCAGTGCAAGGTTCATGTGTCCTTCCTGGTCATTGATTAAACCATTCAGGCTGTAGTACCAATTCCCATGGAAGTTAATTGAAATGACCCTGTGTTTGGCTTCCTCAGTGGCATCCCTCCTCAGGCCACGTGTGTCCATCCGCTCCGAGGTACAATGTTAGGGACTGCAGGATTAGGGCGAACATCTGGCAAGGGATCTGGGCTTTCTCTTCAAGAGCTGGAAAAACTGCCTTGCCGTGCAAGTCTTGAAAAGCTAATTCCATTTAATTTATTCAAGAAAACAAAATACATGAATAAGTTGTACTGTATATGTAACGTTTTGTGTATACAGTTTCCAAAAGCAAGTAGAGCAAGATCCAGAAATAAGATGTGTTTTTCTTTTTAATCATTTGGACAACTTGAGTATGGTTGTGTAGTCACGTTCATTGTCAGAAATCTTTAAATTGAGCTGGGATGTATTCTGCAATAGTCTGTATCCTCCAGGTCAGAGTTGAGTTAGGGCTCTGATATGAAAATCCTGGAGTTAAATTCCGGAGCCACAGCGGCTACTTGCAATTGTCCCCGCTGTTGTTGAATCTCTTGGATCTCAGAATGTGTCCAGATAGTTTGTAGACTCAAGGGTGCCAACATATTCTGTGCATCTAAATATTTTGGCTACACATTAAAAAAAAAAAAACAGCGACAAATTAAAGATTGATTCCTGGAGGGTTTATTAGCCACCAGTTGACTAAGAAATTGCCAGGACCATGGTTGGTGACGCGAGTTCCACAGGACGCCCGTTAAGCAGTCATGCAGACGAGTTGGGTCCAACGCTACGAATGACGTATCACCTTTGCCGATGCTAAGCCTCCCAAAGTAGTTAATACGCACTCTGTTCTAGCGATTCTGGGTGTAGATGCCTCTGCATCATTCATTTCCTCTTTGTCAATATTAACTGATGTGTTAGTGATTAAGTTCAGCCAAGGCATTATTGCGTCGTCATTAATCATGCCTACATCTGTCATAGAAGTCATTAGAAAGAACCTGTCGCAGCTATTTTTATACCCCATTTAATTTTCATGCAGGCATTGCATTTTAATTCTTGTAATGTATCTTCACAATGATAAAAATTTGCATATCTTCATTCACTGAGGAGGATCTATTAGCCAAAGCACAAATAAAATGCTATTGCTGCCATGGAATCGGATTCCAATGACCGTGTATTTATGCCTACATATGTGTACTACATTAAAAGGAATCGCTTCGCAGGTAGAATTACTACCCTGGACAATTCTAATTTGTTGGAAATTAAACATAAGTGGTTGATTCTGGCTGCTACATGACATAAATTACTAGCAAATTGCTCTGTAAGATTTCATTATAAAGTACATGCTGTTGTGAATGATTTGCTGCTTTAGTCCTGAACTTTTATTTGTGTGCCAGCGCTTGAAGGACAATAGCAGAACTTAACTTTTGTGTAAAGTCACACAAATCTAGAACTGATGCTGTTTACTTGCCTTATTTGGTCTTTCAAATCTTCTTTCATTTACTGTTATCTAAAAGCCAAGCTCAGGGCACTTTTCAAAAGGCACTTGCTACGTTACGATCTTGTATTAATGCTGCAGAGTGTTTTCAGTAAATGCAAAGCAACATTAGCTTCGCGAAGGTTTTCCTGGGCTGGCGTAAAGCACCGTAGCGCTACTGGCTTTAGCTGAGCAATAACAGTGCTTAAATGTAGCTCCTGTGAGAATAATAATTCTGAAATGTGATGATAGTTCCAACAGGAAGAGTTTATATTCCTGGATTGTTAAGGCTGGAAACAAACTTCATCACCATCTGCGTAAAAGTTCTCTTGGCAAATCTGGTTTTAAACACTATTCCACTATGCACCATCAAATCATTCTGTGGCCAGTGAGTTGCACTAAAATTTGAAGGCTTTGGCCATCATCCTAGCTTCAGTGAGCAGCAACCATCCTTCCAGTATCTGAGTGCAGAATAACTCAGGTACATCTCACAGGCAGCTTTATGGTTTTGGGATTTATCCAAAATATAGGAATCATTTTTCCTACTCCATAGCCTGTTCCTTTGCTGTTTCTTTTTTTGGCCCAGGGTGGTAAGGAGGGACTCAAGGGAGAAAGAAAGCCACAATCATCTGTCTGCTCAGATGGCCAGAGATATAAATGTAATAGATCTGGCATCTCTTCTCTGCTCTGAGCTGTGGGAGGTATTTAATCAGAGGCCAAGTAGAAATAACCCAGTGCTGCACTGTCCCTTGCCTGGGAGGATGGCCTTGCATTGCACATTTCTGCTGTATCGGCCTCAAACCCAACCCTGTTGGTGTTACAGCAGCTTCCCTAGTTCTTTCCCCACTGTAGGCATCCTGAAGAGTCTTCTGCTGTTGGTAAGAGCTTGAGTTGGCCTGCTGCTTCTTGCTCTGAGCAACCCCCATGATCTCAAGCCTTCAGTAGACACAGTCAACAAGGCCAAGGGATCACTCAGCAAGCAGCAGGCTGGCAAGCCTGCGAAGAAAATGCACCTATTCAGGGATCTGAGCAAGAGAAAAAAAGAAATAAGGGAGCCCGTGTTGGGAATGGTGACGGAGCAGCCCACGCCACCAGCCATTTGTGCTACAGCAGCGTCGGGGAGCTCCGCGCACCAACCGGTGGCCACACTGTGAAATGCCATGATATCATGGTAATGCTGTGAAAAAAAGTGTTTCGAAAGACTGTGGGATCTGGGGAAAGAGAACCATAGAATGGTTTGGGTTGGAAGGGGCTTCTAGAGGCCGTCTAGTCCAGCCCTCTGCCATGAGCAGGGACATCTTCAACTAGATCAGGTCGCTCAGAGCCCCGTCCAGCCTCGCCTGGGATGTTTCCAGGGATGGGGAATCGACCACCTCTCGGGGCAACCTGGGCCAGGGTTTCACCACCCTCGTCATAAAAAATTTTTCCTTATATCCAGTCTAAATCTACCATAATTTAGTTTAAAACCATCACCCCTTGTCCTAACAGGCCTTGATAAAGAGGCTGCCCCCATCCTTCCTATAGTCCCCCTTTAAGCACTGGGTGGCCGCGATAAGGTCTCCCCGCAGCCTTCTCTTCCCCAGGCTGAGCAACCCCAGCTCTCCCAGCCCGGCCTCGCAGCAGAGGGGCTCCAGCCCTCGGAGCATTTCTGTGCCCCCTCTGGCCCCGCTCCAACAGCCCCGTGTCCTCCCCGTGCTGAGGAGCCCCGAGCTGGAGGCGGCGCTGCAGGGGGGTCTCACAGAGCGGGGCAGGGGGGCAGGACCCCCTCCCTCGCCCGGCTGCCCGCGCTGCTGGGGATGCCGCCCAGGGCACGGTTGGGGGTCTGGGCTGTGAGCGCACATTACCAGGTCATGTCCAGCTTTTCACCCCCAGCACCCCCGAGCCCTTCTCCGCAGGGCTGCTCCCCATCCCTCCATCCCCAGCCTGTGTGGGTACCAGGGGTTGCCCCACTACAGGTGCAGGACCTTGCACTTGGCCTTGTTGAATCTCATGAGGTTCTCGCAGGCCCTCCTCTCCAGCTTGTCTAGAGGAGGATGGTTTTGTTACAAGAACTAGATCTTTATTCTTTCATGAAAGACTTTATCCTCATATGGCCTTTCTGCAAAATTTTATTTAAAAGAGGGTGGCTTCCTCCTTATTGTTTTGTACCGAGATTTCTGCTGAAGCATTTAATATTTCCAAAGAATTTTAACAAAAAAAAATACAAAAGCATAGAGCAGGAAGACCTTTAATAACCTAAATATACTTGTGCTTCTCTGACCAAAATAAAGGAAATCACGTATATTGACAGAGCTTCCTTTTATGAGGGACCAGATGGTGACCAGAAAAATAATTTAGTAAAAAAAAATTGATTCAATGTAAGTGTTGGTGATGGTGGTTCCAAAGCCTGCCTTTGTCCTAAATGGATTTGTGTCTGTGCTGAACTTGGGATGCAGGCATGGGGCTCAGCCAAAGATTTATTGGCTGTGCAGCACTGCGCATAGCAGAACGGCTCCCTGTTGGCACGTTGCTGCTTTGCACCGTGCGTATTTGTGATGGAAGCCGTAACTTCCCCGACCGTGCCATTTCTTAGCGCCATTTCTTAGCGCTTGCTTTTCAGAAGGGTGGTTTGTGGCGAGGGCTGTTGAGCAGGGCGTCCTCCTCGCTGCGCGGTTGTTCGACGTCGCAGGGCCTGATCCTGCGAATGGTGAAGTGCTTTGTGTCAGATTGGGTGGCCTAAAAAACTGATTTTGCTGCTAAATATTTCAAGGGAACTGGTATGAGTCACCTCAGGAAAGAATTATACAATCATTGAGGTCGGAAAAGACCTCTCGGATCATCAAGGCCAACCCCCAACCCAACACCCCCAGGCCTCCTAAACCATCGCCCCAAGGGCCACGTTTGCACGGTGTTTGAACCCCCCAGGGACGGTGACTCCCCCACCTCTCTGGGCAGCCTGTGCCAGGGCCTGACCACTCTGGCAGGGAAGAAATTGTTCCTAATAGCCAATTTAAACCTCCCCTGACACAGCTTGAAGCTGTTTCCTCTCGTTCTATCGCCACTGACTTGGGAGAAGAGCAAGGGTGTAGCGAACCTCTCTGGGTCGCTAAGGGAGGAGAGCTGAATGCCCTGGTTCAAAAGCACCAGGCAGAGGAAGGTCCTTCTCAATACTTAGGCTTTTAAGCAAGTTGCTTGATACAGCAGATAGCAAATACTAAGTGACTATTAGATGTTGCTTGAGTATATAAGTGCTGAAGTGTGTTGAAGTTTTCTTTAACCTTTCATGTGGTAGTTTTCTTTAACCACTGTGAAAATTCATCCTTGCAATTAAATGCTAGGGATTTTTGATTGAAGCAGTGTAATGATTACAGCAAAATACTTAAATAATGTAGTTATTTTCCAGATGACTTTTAAGGAGACAAATAATATGTGTGAATTAGGGGTCTCTTCATTCTAAAATTAACATTTTTACATAGACTACCTGAATGTTTATTGAATTATCGCTTAGAAAAGCATATAGGAATTAATAGGAGTTAAACCAATATGTTTTAATAAATATTACCTGCTATTTCCTTTAGTTCTTTTATGTTTATGTGAGTTTGGTTGGTTGGTTGGTTTCCAGTATTTATCTTAAGCTACCTTAAAAAAATCAGGAAGAGAGATACTAAATAGTCTTCAGAAGTCAAAACATCATTTTTTTAAAAAAAGTTATACTTTTGCAACACTTGGTAGGACTTTTCCTGCAAGGATTTCTGAAAATATATGTTCTGAAATATTATGATGAATCGGCCTGAGAAGTAGAAGCAGAGACCTTTCTGGTCTTTGCAAGGCAGCAGGGTTTGGGTTGGGGTTTTCTGGGGTCTTAGGACGATGTTCCTCCTGATAACTGGAAGGGCACATCTCGTAGAGCAGGGAAAATAAGCAAATAGAGCACAGGAGATTGAGAGAGACAGTAAGTCTGGTACTACAATAATAACATCAGTTCCCATGTCTGATCAGGTAGTTAAGTTGCCAGTTTCTCTAAAGTCACATTGAATCCTGAGTCTCTCCCCAACAGAGGAGCTTGTGTTCACTGATTAAATATCCAGGAGGCCTGTGAAGAGACTTGAATAAGGGAAACAATGTAGTTTTAGCAGCAGGGAAGGGGGTGATTTGATCAACAGCGGTTTGGGTAGGGCTGGTCTGGAGGAATGAGATGTGATGAGACCACACCGAGATACAATAGAAAGCTGGTTCTGGTAGGACTCCTTTTCGCGGTTGCTTTGAGTTGAGCTCCGCGTAGGTCAGCCCTTTGTAACCGCGGGAAGTCTGCTCCAGTGAGAGGAGAGACAGATATGGAAATCTTTCCCCAATATCTGAATTTAAAACAGGCTTCCTGGGGTTTGACAGATCTTCAGCGCAATTTTTTTTTTTCACACCTTGTTCATCCACTTCTTAAAAAAAAGGTCCTGATTTATGACTGTCAGCTGCCGGTGGGGAGCGGCTCCGAGCAGAAGCAACTCCCATGGCTTGCAGCCCTGCACAGCACGATGGCTAAGGGGAACGGGGACAGACAGCTTTTGTTTTGCACCACGGCGTTGTTGTGGGATTGCAGTCTCTTTTATGGGTCCATAAAACACTTTGAGACCAAGTGCATGGCTAGCAAAACTAAATACAACTCAGGCCTACCTGTAAAGTCAGCAGATGATGTTTGTGTGCAATATCTCTTCGGATGCAAAATGCTTTTAAATAAGCTGCAAAATGCTTTTAAATAAGTGCAGAGTTTTTCCCAGCTAGCTCTCTGCAGAGCATGCAGGCTGGAAGGGGGCCACCGGCGGGTCCCTGCTCCTCCGGGGACGTTCCTCGGTCCTGGGGAGGGGAGGGAAAAATTTGGGTGCCACGACTTGCCTGTGCAGAGGGAGGGAGCGCTGCGAAGGGTTAAGACACTGCTTCCTTCGTGAGGTCTTGTAAGATAAAAAGTGTTGCCACGGTATTGTTCACAATTTATATTTTCAGACATTACAATTTTCATTTCCCAAAATATAAGGAATAGCTGCACAGCCCATAAAAGATCATCAGCAGAGTAGGCTCTGTTGAAAGATTGTGGATTATATCCGTTTCATGGCTTTTTAAAGAAGCTCATCATTATTCAACAATCATATTCTTGCTAGAGCTAGTCAAATAAAGCAAATAATGATTTGCAGATATGTGGGAAAATTAATGTTGCAGCTTTGCTCCGAAGTTATTTCTTGTTTGTTTACTCATCTGAATATTTTTCACTTACAAAAGTTTCACGTATTTTAGCACAAATATTTAATCTTAGAAAACTGAGAGCTGCTCTGTGATGCTTGCTGCTTGTTCAGTATTTTCACAAAACTTATTGTCCTGTCAAGAAGCCAAACCAGCACAGGGGCATCAGCCAGGAAAAATCCCAGCAAATATCTGCAGCCAGTGGATGCAATCTGAACCGCAAAATCAAAGTTATCAAATTCTTGAGAGTGGTAACCGGGCTTCTGCAATTGTAAATCCTTCTGCAAACCACGCGCTAACATGCGCTGTTGCAGCCAATGAAAAAATAAAAAAAAGAGGAGGCTGAAATCTACCTAACTCAAAATCCATCTGACTTAAAATTTAGACCTTATTAGGTCTGAAATGTAAATTAGCTGGAAAACTTTAGATTCTATTGAAATCTAAGTCACACCAACCCCAGGCAGCGCCCCAGGCCTGGGGCAGAGGGGCTGGGAAGTGCCCGGCGGAGAAGGCCCTGGGGGTGCTGGCTGACAGCCGGCTGGGCATGAGCCAGCAGTGCCCGGGTGGCCAAGGAGGCCACCAGCCCCCGGGCTTGTGTCAGCCCTGGTGTGGCCAGCAGGAGCCGGGCAGGGATGGGGCCCCTGTGCTGGGCCCTGGGGAGGCCCCACCTCGAATGCTGGGCTCAGGTTTGGGCCCCTCAGGACAAGAAGGGCCTGGAGGGGCTGGAGCGTGTCCAGGGAAGGGCAGCGGGGCTGGGGCAGGGTCTGGAGCACAAGTGTGCTGGGGGGCGGCTGAGGGGGCTGGGGGGGTTTAGCCTGGAGAAGGGGGGGCTGAGGGGAGCCCTTCTCGCTCTCTGCAGCTGCCTGAGAGGGGCTGGAGTGAGGGGGGGGCTGGTCTCTGCTCCCAGGTCACCAGTGACAGGGCGAGAGGGAACGGCCTCAGGCTGCGTCAGGGGAGGTTTAGGTTGGATATTAGGAAAAACATCTTCACCCAAAGGATTGTCAAATATTGGCACAGGCTGCCCAGAGAGGTGGTGGAGTCTCCATCCCTGGGGGTATTTAAAAGAAGGGCAGACGCGGTGCTTGAGGATGTGATTTAGTGGTGGGCTTGGCAGTGACAGGTTAGCGGTTGGACTCGATGATCTTAAGGGTCTTTTCCAACCTTAACGAATCTACGATTCTAAGTCTGGTGCCTGCTGTGCCCTGCCTGGATGAAGTGTGAGAGTTGATCTCAGTCCTATGGGTAAGGCCATGGAATGCCAGAAATAGAAACCAAACTGTGTCAGGTCTTCTGACTTCGTGCAGGTGTTGTCTGCGCCCAGGAGGAGAGGTCGCCTTCTCCCTGCACTGGATGGAGCTGGCGAAAATTATCCACTAGCACATCTCTCTGATAATGGCCCTGAATGGTAATACGTGGTTTTGGCTTGCAGCTCGACTGGGAGCATTCCCTGGTGCTTTGGGGGGGTCATGGCTCACTCCTGTCTGAAACTCAGCTCTGCCAGACATCCCCCGTGGGATACCTCCTCCTGGAAGTTGGCTGGAAGTCAGGACAAGAATGATAAATTTAAGAGATGTCCTTTTTCTTGCTGATTTTACCCTGGTACATTCTCTAGGATGTCAGGCAGGTTTCGCGTGACATCGTGGTGTCGGTGCAGCTTCCCCACCAGGCTGTTATTTCAGTTTCAGTATGTTAAACCGAGTATGAAAAGCAGCTAAAAAGGCACCTGCCAGTGACTTGTGCCTCGTGTGGCCTTTCGCTGCTGCGAGCTCAGGCCGCCTCTTTCACCTCTCCAGCTCTTGCTGAATGCTGTCCCCACGCGCCTTGTCTAATTTATACTGGTACAAGTCCCGGAGCAGAAAAGGGAGAGGTTTTTACAGCAAGAATCGGGTGTTAGACCTGCTCCACAGAAGTGTTCAGGCATTCAGTAACGAAGAAAACCACTATTAGTTTAACTAAAATAATCTGAAAATGAATTACAGAATTAGAAGCTGATGAGCTTCAGCTGACCCTGGCTTTCTGAGAGGAAAGAGCAGTTTGATGGAGAAGAAAATTATTTAGGGAAAGTCAGTTTTCCCTGTTTTTAAGACACTTCTTGTTGACCACTCCTGATGTAAACTGCTGGTTAACATTAATTTTACAATGGGGAAAAAAAGAAAAAAATGTTAGTTGATATGTGCACCATCATGTTTCTGTGGAAGGAGTTAGACTCAGGAGCTTCCCTGTTTTCACATATGATTTCCCCATACAAGTCTCCGTACCTGGCTCCCCGTGGGGGCCTGGGAGGTACTCGCTGCATCGCCCTTAAATTGCACCTCGAGCAGCGCGTTGCCCATCCCTGACCGTGTTCGCAGCGAGGAAAGGTGTGAGTGTGCTCCCTATGCTTTTGGGGTGAGAGCCAAACAGTCCCCTCTGCCTCCAGAATTGCTGGAAGGGCATTTGCTCAAAGGCTTAACTTATTTGTTAATTAAAGGATTCTCTGGGAGTGACAATAAGTATTCTCTGCAGAAGTTCAGCTTCATTAGGAGAAAAAGCTTCTATTTCTTTTTTTTTTTAAATAAAGCTAGAAAATAAAAGTAGATTTTTATTTGTCAGGCCCTTTGTACATGGGTAGGGCTGATAAATTTACCACTATAACCTAAAATAAAGAGACCCAATTACCCAAGTGGCTGCAATGTAACCCTCAGCTTCCTCCTCCTGGCTTGCAGAGATCTGTGCGTGCTAAGGCAATGCACCTCTCTTGTTCACCTTTTTCCAGAGTAATTACTGCTTATGAACTGAATCTGGCAACACAGGGTATTGCTAGGCTCAGAGGAAAATATCTTTGTGTTGGTCATATTTCACTTATTAGCATGCAGTCAGATGGCTGCAGTCACTGATGCGGGGGTGCCACGCAGCAAACCAGAAGTGCTGGCACAGCTGATGCAGGACTCGGCATGCTCGCTGCCAAGTTTGCAGGATTTAAGTTATCTATTTAGTTTTCTAGGTTTGTTTGGGGTGGGTTTTTAAAGTTTAAATATTGGTGATTTATTTATTTTAAAATATACTTTTTTAATCTATTAGTCAGATTTTATTGCAATGAAAATATACCTGAAATAGTTCTACCCCATGCAAAGACCTTCCCTTTCCCTTTTTGTTTCCAAATAAAGATTTAAAAAATATTTTTCTATAGTCTCGCAACACAAAAAGGATCTCTGAAAATTACTTCACGAGGATTTCTGGGAAAGACATAAATTGAACAAGAGCCTGGGGTAAACGCTCCGCTGGCATCCGCAGCTGTATCTCTGGTGAAACCCACGGCAGCCTGGCTAGTCGTGCCAGCCGGGCGCCTGCCCCGAGTACTGAGATGTTTCCTGCGTAAGAAATGTTTTCTAAAGCCTGATGGGAATACAATAATTTGGTAGATGTGGATTTTTAAAAATTGCCTATTAGGGTATATTTCAAGTGCCAGTGGTATATTGTAACAGCAATGATTTATAAGCACTGTAAACATGGTGGATGTGTTGTTCCCCCCCCCCCCCCATTTGTTGCTCTAGGTGCTGCCTATCCTCATTAGCTCTAATTACAAAGGGGTGCTTCAGAAAGACTCGTTTACCACTATTCTGCACGACAGTAACGGGCCCGCGGGGAGCACCGGAGGTCCCCAGCAGGATGTCCCCTCCCTGCCCCCGCGCTGCTCCTGCCTGAGCGCGCCCCGGAGACTCGCCGAGGCTCGCCGGTTGGCCCTCGGTCCAAAAAGCTCCGAAAACTCCAGTGGTGTCACACCTGGAAAGCCAATTTCCATGTAAATAGGGATTCTCCATGGCGTGCCGTGGGTCGTTTTCTGTGCACAGGGCTGCTTTGTGAACGCACCCGTTCCAGGCTGGGTTTGCAATTTTATTTTTAATTTACGGGTAGATGTGCAAATGATTTTTTTCTATTTCCAGACATAACGTTTTCATTTCACTGCAATAAATCCATTATCCAAGGTTGTAATATCTGTATCTGAGCTTTGGCTGGAAAATTACTGTTGTCATTTGCACGGGGATTACAGTCATTATGTACTTGAGTTTCCTAAAACTCTCTGGCCGTCTAGTCTGGTCCTCTCGGCGTCCGGGCCACCAGGTTTCACTCAGTCACCTCCACATCCAGCTCAGTAGCTAAGTAAAACCGCAAATTTGACTACAGTTTAGATTCCAGAAATATATGAATTCTGAAGTGTACTGTTACAGTCTGGTCAAATTCCTTTGAGTTTCTGTCTCATTAAAAGCCGCAGCAAGGTCTGGAAGACCAGCACGGTAAGAAGTTTCCCATCGCCTCAAAAGAGTATTTTCATGATTGGTTTTTTCCTAATTCTTCAGCATCATTAGGATCTCTCAACTTCTTCACAAAACAGAGCCAATGCTTTATTTTTTTCATTTATTTAATTATAGATGCACCTGGTTTCTGCAGGACTGTGTGGGAACCAAGGAAATATTATGTCCCGTACTCTCAGTTCTGCCACCAAACCTCACACTAGTTAGCTTTAAAGCTTTTTATAGTTTATGGGGCTTAGTGTTATTTTTTCAAATGTGTGCATATTTGATTTTTATTTACCTAGAAGAAGACAGTGTTTGTTTAGCTTTAAAAATGATACAGACAGCCTGGCGTTGAGATGCTCCGTTATCCACCGACTTCTGGAAGTTGGAGGCGTTTTCATGGAGATCATGACCTGCCTATATAAAGGGATAACAGGAGCAGTAAATCACTTAAGAGTTGTAAAGACTAAATAATTCACCTGCCTAGGCTTGCATAGTGCTTCCACCAGTCTCATGTCTGAGAGAGTTCTTACACGGCGTCGAGAGAGGACTGACTCGTGCGGTCTTTGCAGTGCCCGAAGCAAAGGCAGCTCTCCAGCAGCTCCTAACAGAGCAGGTGGGCAGGCGAGGGTGCTTCTCCTTCCCCTGCCTCCTGGGGAAAGGGTGCTGGGGTTTGGGCGGGGGGGTGTTGGTGGTTTCATCATCGGAGGAGGGCTGGGGTCGGGTCCTGCAGGCAGAGCTGCCGCCTGCTCCCAGCCCCGCTGCTTGGCGCGTCCTTTGCCATCAGAGGGGTTTTAGTGGGTAGTTTGTTTTAGCAGAGCTGGGTGGAGAGCAGTTGAATGGTCCCAGTTGAGTATTTGTACAAATCCCTTGGAAGGGAGCACTCCTGGAGCGGGTATGCTCTCCAGCCCTTGCCGTCAGCCTGGCTGCTTCTCCACAGTAGCCAGGAAGCTAATTTGAATTTATTTTTTGGTGTTGTTTTGTTTTCTACTGCGTTAAATAAAACGAAGTCAGGACCTGGAAAGCTTAAAGTGCCATTTCATTTTAGTTTTCAATTGCATATGAAAATAATGCTCAGAATAGCTGGAGGCGCCCGGAAAGAACAGCTGGAGGATGGAGAGACGTGGGAATAATGACTGCGGAGGGGTGGAAATCGTGTAAGGCTTTGCCAGCATCGTAATGAGTCCTGCAGTGCAGATGAATAGAGTGATCTTTCCCCAGCATGTTTCAGCATCCAGTGATCTGCTGGAGGCTGTATTCCTGCCACCGGTTTTAACAGCCGCTCGTAGGCATATCGTGCCTGGCCAGGTCTGACTCTGTTCTGACTTTAACCTCCAGAACAAAAAAAAAATGGCAATGAGTTGTCCAAATGGCTGCAGTACTTTGTCTAAAGGAATAGTTCCTGACGTTTGCTTTAAACCTGCTGCACGATAGCTTCGCTGGGTCTCTTCCTTTCAGTCAGCCCCAGACATCGCCAGCTGTTTGCACCGCTAATGAACACTGAGCTCTTTTCAGAGAAGCATCCACAGCAGCTCCAAGAACTCCTTCCCGAAAGGCACCACTTGATTAGGCTCCATTAGACTGGACTTCATTAGGAACTGGGTTTTCCTTTGCACCTGATTAATTAATGACGTGTGTGGTTTTTATTACCGATTTACTCAATACCGCAGCATTTTTCTGCAGCTGCTCTTAGCCGAATTCAGATTTAAATCCCCAAAGATGCCCCCAGCTTTGCAGCCCGCCGTACTGCCGGTGATGGTGAGCAGCATGTCCCTTTGGGAGTCTTTGGGAGCCCGCGCCGCCATCTGATGGAACCCCAGGTACTGTGAACGCGGCAGCTCTTCTCTCCCCGCATCTCCTGTCCTCAAAACTTTTACTAATACACAAGAAGACACCCCCCCCCATCCACACCTGTGCACCCTAATCCATGGGAGGCTGGGGGAGGAGGGGGTTAAGAGGTTTTGCTGAGGTACCTTGTTACGATTAAGGAAAATAATAGGAAAAACAGAGCTTTACTGTCAAGTCTACTGCCTGCCTGCTACGGGGCTCCAGCAGTGCGGCTCCTCGGAGCAGCTTTGCCGAGGAACCCTGCAGAGCTGTATATCAACCGCGAGCGCACAGACCTCCTTTATTTTTAGGTTCGGAACAAATGGTATTGGAGGAAGGTAAAACCTATTAAAATATTTGAATAGACGTTATATATGTTACATTGGCTCTATTGATCTCTACAAGCACATTTCAGGCAGCAGGCTTCCATGCATCTAATTCTGGTATATTTACACAGATATATTAATGAATCAGTTTTTGCTATAAAAGCACACAAACCCCATTTCCAACAACATAATATGTAATATCTACTTTGTAACCTGTAAAATACTCGGCGATATGGCCTGGGAGATGAAGTGCTACCTCTGCTGGAAGTTGAAGAAACGCCACACAATTTTCCTGAGAGTAATCTTCGGAGCCTGGGCATGATATATCAGAGGCACAAAATAGAAAAAAAAAATAAAATAAAATTGACTGCCTAGCCCAAGCCTTCAGTACTACGCAGGATACAAATCCTAGCAAGTAACTTTCCCTCACAGGCGAACATGCTCTCAATAACTTATTAAAAAAAAGAAAAGGAAAGAAGAAAGGCTGCCTTTTTAAGCTAGAATGACTCTGACTTTCCACTGCACATCCCTCAGGCAATAAAATAATTTACAGTATGTTTCAATCAGATATTGGAAACAGCGCTTGCTTAAATTGTCTCGGCTTTGCTGGCATTTGGAGTACACGGTGGCTTAGCAGCGCTCCCCGGCTGGGAAGGTGTCGCTCCCACCTCCCGCATCGCCCGGTCCATCACGGCTGCTCTGCCAGGCAGCACTGTGGTCCCCTGCCCGCCAGGACCCGCAGCCCCCGGATAAGATGGTGTCACCTGACCTGATTTATCATTTGCTGGTCTTGTTTTCTGTGGTGTAAATCCTACCCCAAGAGTATTTATAGGTTACTCCTTCTCTCTAGCTGATATAGATTGTTGTTAGAATACCTTTGGGTGAAGCAAATAAAAAATAGCCACAAATATAATAGAAACTGAAGCAGATGCATCAGTTTTTCATATTTATTTTTGTTGCTAGAGCTTAGAGAGAGAAACTAATTAATTTGCTTAGGCTAGAATGCAAATTGAAGAAACCAAATCAGCAGGTAAAGTCAGGGCCACACAGCCAAAATAAATTCAGTAAATGGTGTGTTTTCTCCTTAACAAATCTTACAATAAAGAGCATGATAGGATCCACACCATGAAGAGCAGCTGTCTGGTTTAAAACAAACAAACATCCTTGCTGTCGTTTCTCTTGATAGCTAGCGAGCCCTCATTTTCCGTTCTATAATCCTTAAGACATGAATGTACTTAGGCTAAAAAATTCATTAAACATTAATACAAAGCCTGTTTTAACTTCTGACTGTTTGCTTCCCAAAGATAATTGTTTAAGAGAATGAACTGTACTCCCTTTGCGGCTTTTCCATATATTTTTCAAAAACTAATACTAGAATTATGAAAGATAGGAATAAGTACAGCAAAGTAAATTAAATCAAATTGCTGAAGCCTTGGGGAGGAACTAATGCAAATGAATTAAACACACAGAAGTTCCAAACAGCTACGGAGTAAGTTTCCTTCCGAGCATCATTACTCTGAAGATGCCTGAGACGCCGGCACCTTCGCTAGCTGTGAAGTCGCTATCTTGTAAAAACAAAACCCAGGGAAAAAAAACCTCTTAGCTCCGGCTACTATCATATATTGTACTTTTTATTGTCCCTTTCCTTTTCCGTTCAAGTTATTACCTGCAAAAGCGTAACTCTGAAATGAGCAACCAAAGTTAATTTTCTTTTTCCGTCACTGGGTCTCATCTGTTCACGGATAGATGGAAATTCTGTATTTTAAAGACTGTTTTGACCTTAAAGGCAGGGGAAACTTTCATTTAAAAGCTATTTATTATGCTAAAGTATCTTGTAAGTAAATAAACCAGGGGAAGAAGAAAGAGGGGACTGAATACCAATATATGCTAAAAGTCATTAAAGCAGAGCTGCCATGGAGAGGTGAACGGAGAGTTATTGTTCACTGAATATAGTGCATCAAATGGAAGCAGCAAAGCAAACGGAAGAAGGGAACATTATTAGAAATTGTAGACAAGTTTTGGGTGTTTAAACATTAAGTGGGCAAGTAATGGGAGAAAATGACAGCAAAGTCATCCACTAAAGGCTTTTTAGCACATTATGCACACAGCTTTCAGAAAGTTCCTGTCCCAAAGCTTTCCGCAGCTGCCCTCTGTGCCCTCCCCCGCCCCCGGGCGCTCAGGACCAGTGGAGGATGCGGGGCCGGGAGGGTCTTCAGGCAGATGCTGTTTGAGAGCCCTTATATTGCATTATTTTATAGGCTAATATGTGTCTGGCTCAAAGCTGGTGATAATTTTACCTGGATTTAAAAGTATATGATGGTGCTGGCTGTGAGGGTAAAGGCAAGAGGGCTGAAGAGGTTACGGATATGGAATTATCATGGCTGAAAGGGCAAGAAAACCAGGACACCTTACTTCTCAGGGCAGAGGAATGACTGGATGATAGTAAATACTAGGAAATTTGATTAGCAATTTCTCTGATATCCATTAAATATCCTGATTTAGAAGGTATTTGGAAAGGGCAAGCAATTGTAAGACAGGGTGGTTAGGGTAAAATACAAGAATCTGTGAAAGGCATATCAGGCTTGACTGGCTAAACAGCTCTCCCTTAGAAGGAAGCTGAGATCTGGCACATTTTCTTTCCCAATAATAAGTCTTACCTTTAAGCCAACATTTCCCTGCAAAGCTACTGCCTTGGGATACTATTAGTGAAGCAGAATAAGGTGGAAAAATTGTACAGTGAGGGTAGAGGAAGACACTGTTGGGTTGTGTTGAAAGGGCAAACGTTGGCTGGAGAGAGAGACTGGTGGAATAGCTTACGAATTTCTTTCTTCATATTTTTTATTCTGTACCTGGGCACAAAGAATAGTCATGCTGTGATGAAATCTTCTGATGACACAAAATTGGGGGATATTATCAATGGAAAGGCTGCTTGCGGTATTGAGGGTTTAGGATTTCTGGTCTTTTATCTGCAGTTGTCTGTGGCTGTATTGCAGTCCATATACCAGTTAAGAATCTGGCTTCAAAATTATACAAAGCCATATGGTATTTAATCTATGAAGAGGAAAGGTCAGGCTGGGATCGATAAGGTTTTGACTCGGTAGTTTCCACATCATCTCTTCTTCATCATTTGGGGAATCTCAGTCAGGGGCAATTGTCCTACGAGTTAATATCTGCCATTTCACAACCCTGTACCGCTGAGCCCTGTATCCTACCGCTGATGCTATTCACCGCTTCTGCCTCTCGGCTCGCCCTGCTGCCAAATCATGGTAGGCCCCTCCCAGTAATTCCAGACTTGGATCATGATACAAGATAAATGGTGATTATTGCAAGGAGTGACAAATATGATAGCTGGATGTCATGGGCTCTGAGCAATGTCTCAATATGACAGTCTCCAAAATTTGCCTTAATTTCAAGTACTCTGTGTTTAGCTGGATTCTTGTCTAAGCCAGAGCAGCAGTACATGGGCAAGTATGGTTCCTAATTTACAGGAGCTGAGGGAATCTGTTTACAGTTTCCATTATGTAGGGTACTAAATAACAAAGAATCTGAAGGTTATTGGTATCTGTGATGGGGATATCAACCAGCCAGCAGTGTGCCCAGGTGGCCAAGGAGGCCACCAGCCCCCGGGCTTGTGTCAGCCCTGCTGTGGCCAGCAGGAGCCGGGCAGGGATGGGGCCCCTGTGCTCGGCCCTGGGGAGGCCCCACCTCGAGTGCTGGGCTCAGGTTTGGGCCCCTCGGGACAAGAAGGGCCTGGAGGGGCTGGAGCGTGTCCAGGGAAGGGCAGCGGGGCTGGGGCAGGGTCTGGAGCACAAGTGTGCTGGGGGGCGGCTGAGGGGGCTGGGGGGGTTTAGCCTGGAGAAGGGGGGGCTGAGGGGAGCCCTTCTCGCTCTCTGCAGCTGCCTGAGAGGGGCTGGAGTGAGGGGGGGGCTGGGCTGTGCTCCCAAGTCACCAGTGACAAGACGAGAGGGAACGGCCTCAAGCTGTGTCAGGGGAGGTTTAGGTTGGATATTAGGAAAAACATCTTCACCCAAAGGGCTGTCAGGCCCTGGCACAGGCTTCCCAGAGAGGTGGTGGAGTCTCCATCCCTGGGGGTATTTAAAAGACGGGTAGACGTGTCCCCTGGGGCCATGGTTTAGGAGGCCTGGGGATGTTGGGTTGGCGGTTGGACTTGATGATCTTATGGGTCTTTTCCAACCTTAATGATTGTATGATTCTATTGTATGCTTTTGGAGAGATAATGGTAAAAGAGAGCTCCTCCTGGAAGGAGCATGGTGTGGACTTTGGGAAAACCATTCTTCTGCAGAGCTCAGCAGAGATTTTATATTTTTGTGGTTTATGTCTGTAAGACAGCTCTTTTAATATGGGTGCAAAAATTTCATGTATCTTACTGGCAGAGGAGGCTTTCAGGATTTCTTCTTTCTCATGGGCTAAAAAATAAACTGTGTTTTTTTGAAAAGCCAGAATATCTTGTCACTTACTGTTTTGTATCCAACTGCAAACACATGCACGGTTTTCATGCACATTACCTGATGTAAATAGCTATGCTGACAAGAGCTGAGTGCCAACATTATTCTGTCCAGGTTGCTCTTATTATTTTGCAATGATTAAGTTATGAAAAGGCAAATGGGAGTGTAAAGCTAGGGTTTTGCATACACTGTATGTTGGCTGTATTTTATTTATTTATTATTTTGCTGGAATCAAAAGTCTGTCAGAGTTTGTAGCTGCAAATCTTAATTACATAAAATGCAGTTTAGTTCAAGTTATGGGAAAACAGCCCGTTCTGTGCTTACAGGAGGAATAGCACAACTACCACCTGAGTGGACAGAAAAGGTGAATGTGATTATATATTTGTTGAAGCCTGAAGGCAGCTGCCGGGATGGGGTGTGGAGGGGTGTCTGTGCTGCCTCATTGATCCGTCTTGCACCACTGCAAAGCTGCGTCCCCCACTGAACGCAGAGCCGCTGCCTCAACCCTGTGCCAGGGTCATTGTTGCCTTGAGCACTTTATCTAAACTTCGTCAAGGCTTTCATCTCTTTTTCTCCCCCTTCCTCTTCCAGAAAGTCCTGTGTGTCAGAGCCTGTGGTTCCTGTGTGAGGCTTGGGAGGGCTGAGCCTCCTGGGCTGCACGGGCGCGGGACCTCTCCTGCATCTCGAGCGATAACGTCGGTGAAGCAGCACAGCGCCTTTAAGTACTCAGCAGAAAATGTCAATAAGCAGAATGCAATGCTTTGGACATGTACATTTCTGTTACTAGCTGATCGGTATCTCTCGAGGTTGTACACTAACCGTTATTGAATTCTCCTCTCGTGGATGCTGGGTTACGCTGCGGTGCTCTAGCCTTTCAGCAGTGGCTCGTTAAATCTCTCTCTCACACTAATTCACTTACGAACCTCCTGCTCTCCCTTCCCGTCTCCCGCAGACCCCCCCACCGTGGAGCCCACCTTCCTGGAGATTCGGCAAGGCCAAGGCCGGAGCATCACCATGAGCTGCCGGGTGCTGAGGGCGTACCCCACGCGGGTCCTCACCTACGAGTGGCGCCTGGGCAGCAAGCTGCTGCGCACCGGCCAGTTCGACGTGCAGGACTCCACCGAGTACACCGTCAGCAGCCTCTCCCGCGACAGCTACGGCATCTACAACTGCAACATCATCAACGAAGCCGGCGCTGGCCAGTGCAGCTTCCTGGTGACAGGTAGGCTTGGCGGTGTCTTGGTGCGGGCGAGTTGATGGGACGAGCGTGCTGCAGGGTCGCGGGTCGTTGGGTAACGTTATTCCTGCTTCAACTAACGAAAGACATATATCCCTCGATGTAGAGTCGTGGCCTAAGGCATCTGGGCTGGATTCTGGGGAGGCTGGTAGCAAAACAGGAGATTTATCTTATTTCAGTGGTCTGAGGATAAAGATTTTTACGTGCAAAATGTAAATACGCCTTCTCTGCAGGCATCTGTCGATATGCTTTTGAGAAAGGCCTGAGAGAGTCATCAGGCAGCAAATTTCTTCCATTTGAAATTTGCAATAAGGCTTGAATTTCCCCTTCTCTTTTGGGACGCTCTGCGAGCTCGGAGACCAGGGCAGGCAGACCACAGTCTCAAGCAACTTCAAGCTACTGGAGTACAGAAGGGTGTTGAAATTTGTTCCATTTTTCAAAAAGCAAAGGACTTTGTGAAGTTAGAACACAAAATCACCGGCTCAGGGAGGATGTGCAACCCCTGCCATGATCTACCCGTGTTGTTTAATTAATGCGCTGGATTGAAACAGTCTTTATATACCTTTTATCTTTAGTATCTTGGTTCTGAATGTTAAACTGGGTGTTTAGACATGCACGTCTTGATTCTTCCCCTATTGGAAATTAGTTACCATGACTTGAAGACTCAGCTGCCTGATCCTGCAACACCCTGTACCTGCGGCAGACGTTATGCCCAAGGCAAGGCCCTCTGGTCACTGGAGGCACATCCCCTGCAGGTTCCGCATCTCTCTAGGCTGGTTGTCCAGACGCTTTTTAGAATCCCTGGAGGGCAAAAGGCACCTCTGTTAAGTGAACCAACAGACAAGAAATTCAGAATATTTAGAGGAGAGCTGTCTTAGAAGGAAAGCTTCCCCATCTTAGTTGGGATTTTATTCTTGTCTAACCAACTTGGGTCCAGCTACAAGCCAATCTAAATTAGGTTTTGGTTTTGGGGTTGCTGGCAGCCTGGCAGCTCCCTGAGCCCTGCCGTTGTTTAGGGAAATAGGTTTTATGACCAGCTTCACTGCTACCAGCAGAAAGGGCATGGATTTAATGTATGAGCTGCTGAGGGACCGTGCTTTGCGCAGGTCCTGGATGTCGGAGTAGACCCTCCGTATATACCTGTCCTGGGAATACAGGAAACAATCCAGTTCAGCTCCCGAGTGTTTTCCAGTAAAATCTGTGTTTATAGGGGAAAAAAATGTGGGCCTGCTTTCATGTGGATACTTTTAATTTTTTAATTTTGGACTTAATGCAATGGCATCTCATTGGCAAGGATTTCACCGGGGCAGCAGTGCACAGCACAAATGTGGTGGGAACACAGCGAGCACCCCAATGACTGATGGCTCTGCTTCTTTCAAACTGGAATCAAGCCTTTGGCTGACTTATCATTCAGAGCCTGTGTGGAGGTATTTTCACAGCCACCGACTCCTCCAAATCTTTGGAGTTTAATCCAAAAGGTGGCTCCGAAGGACACCAGAGAAACAGTCTTTTTCCTTAAATGAGTAAATGCAGTTCAATTTACTATTCATCATGGTTTAGACCTGAGACTGTGGAAACCTATTCCAAGGCAATTATTTTGCCCAGACTGGGGCAATATGAGTGGCTTTCTGTGATTTATTACCATGCCAAAGCAAGGCACATAACTGAAAATTAGTACTAAAATGATTTTATGACATACTGTCCTGCATCCCTCTGTGTGCCTTGCTCATTTTTAGTTTATACCATTATGCGAATTTATGGTTGCGTTAAGGATGCTCAGAGTAATGCTTTGGGTTATAACTTCCATGCTTTCCTCAGTCTTTTAAGGTTAAAACTGACATATTTAATAAATATATTCTTTGACACGTGGAGTTGAAACTGCTTTCAGGAAAGAGCAGCAGCTGTATTCTGGTCCCAAGTCGCATCAGGGCAGATGAAGTTAAAGTGTTGGGGAACTGAAAACGTGGAGGAGAAAATGACAAAGTGCTTACAAAGGAGGCTTATGTTTCATTGGGAATGTGAATACAGAAAAGAAATGGGTCACTTCTTAGACACACGAGTGGAGAAAAAAAGCCAAATAAATAACGCAGCGGCAGGAATCTGGTGATAGTGGAGGGCTTTTCCTTTGGGTGGAATAACGGGAGTTGTTGTAGCCCGTTTTTAGTTGGTTTTATTTCCAGGTTTGCATGTAGTAGCGGTGTGCTGCAATGCTCACGTTGCAGGGGCTGCAGAGAAGCATTGGTATGCTAAGGGACGGGTTTTCAGTACAGTATTAAAAGCAGCCTGGTTGAAAAGATTTATACAGGCCCTAGAGTTTGCCAAACCTGTTTTTACTGCATTTGTATTTTGAGCCAGATTTGAGAAGATGTAAGCAAAATAAATCACATGTGGAAAAGGGGCTTGATTTATATCGGGTGGGCCAATCTGCGGCTGATTTAACCTGCTATTGTCTTAAAAATAAATAAGAGCAGAGAAGCAAAATTGTATTTGTGGGAAAGGAAGTTGAGTTCATGCTACTTGCAGCTTCACTATATATTTTATTCAGTGGTTGTTAGTGCACATCAGATCCAAAGAGCAACAAAAAAAGTACATTTCAGGCAGTGTGTCATTAAAACCCTGCCAAGGCTGGAAGAAAAGAGAAAAAAAAGAAAAAAAATAGATGCACACAATGTCATGAATGGCACAGAGCCTCCATGCAGGTGGAGGAAGGATTCGAGCGCTGGAGGAAGAGGCTGGGTAAGCGCAGGGAGGGTCCCTGCTGGTGGTGGCGGGGGCTACCTGGGACCTGGAGCCCTCCCGGGGTTGCATCCTGGCTCCTGCCAGCCCAGGCTGCCCCAGGGACCCCTTTTTCTCAGCAACCTGGGTCTCTTCAAGGCAGGGGAGGTTGTACTCTGTATTTTCTACGTTCCCAGTGTGCAAGAGATTGATCAAGCAAACCCTTGCGTTGCTCTCAGAAGGGCTGGTGCTAGAGTGGGTGCACAATTCCCTGCACCTGGGGAGCTATTTAGGATTAAGATTACCCATAATCAAGGTTACCTGACAAGTCTTGGCATAATACTTTATCTTCGGCTGCCGATAACTTTGGCAGGCTTTTGCCGCTTGCGCTGAAATTTGCTCTGCTGGTGGCTGCCTCGGGCTGAATTGTTCGCAAAAGTTGCTGACCAAAGAGGGTTTTTTTTTTAAGTAAGGAAACAATATCTTGTTTCATCCACGTTAAATTCTTGCAGCTGTTTAATAGGTGTGTTTGAAAGGGTCAGACGCACATCCCTGCGTGATTCCTCGCTTAAGTTACACTGTGAAATCTGTCTGTCCATCATTTATGGTGCTGGCTTGACAATGCTATATATAATTTATGAGATACTAATTAAAGTAGTAATCATAACACGGGGTAGTACTAAACAAAGCTACTAATGACATTATGTTGATGCAGCTACTTTTACCAATTAACTTCTGACCCCACTGTTGAGCAAAGACACTTTTGAACGTTGATTTTGTGGTGTTCTGTTTTGTGGAATTTTTTTGCCATAAAATATTGCGTTAATTAACAAGCCGATCTTTAATTATTTACTTATCCAGTCTTGCATCACACTTTCCGAGAGTACGTCAAGCCAATCTGCTCATAATTAGGTAACTTATGGTTGTTAGCCGTGAGCACGACTGGGGGTTTCCCTTGCTTTGGTGTTACTGAATTAAAGACAGAGCAGAGCACACCACGAGCAAACCTGGGGGCACGCACGTACCTGCCCGTGTCCCCTCTCTAGCTGGGGGTGTCTCTCAGTCTGCTTGAGGATCTCCAGCCTCCTGCCTCCCTTTACCACATGCCTTAGGAAGTTTGAATCTGAAGAGCTGGATATTGAATCATCCCTTCTGTACGATCCCAGCATCCATCCCCGGTAGGAGCTGTGTGATTCCTCACACAGGAATGTGGATGCAAGAGGATGCAGGAGCATCCTTGCTGGGAAGTTGTTCGGAAATTTCTGCCTCTGTTTCTTCTTTGCCCTTGGCACCGTACGCGGTATCACCGTGGTCTGAAATCGTAGCAGAATTGCCACCCAGCCTTTTGCGAAAGCCGGGATGCTTCTGCCACAAGGGCGTCGTCTTAAAATAAATTGCAGACATCTGAATTTGGAGGGTATGGGGTTCTTCTCCATGGCCCTGTTAGCTGAATTAGGCAGTGTTCTATCATTTAAAGTTTTGTGGCTTTGTTAATCCTTTCTTATTAGAGAAGGCCTTTTGCACTGAATTGAGGGACAGAAGTGTACCTTATTTGTAGCTCCCCATTTTAATTTTTCTTTCTGAGAAACTCCAAGGAATCCATGTAAAACAACAAGCAGAAGCCCTTTTTAGAAAGCTTGTTTCGAAGGAGAATCATTGGACTCTTTTTACCTGCACAATCCCAAAATGTCAGGATTTTGCCAGTGAACTGCTTTCACCCTACGTTGTTGGTTTTGTCAGGGTGAAGGCAACTTCCCAAGCAGGTAACTCAGTGAACTTGTCATGAGCTGAACTGTATGTGTGTAGGCTGGAAGACCTGGCACCGCCTCTAATGTCAATTCTGTGACTCGCTGCGCGGTTGCCCATCATGGAACGATTGACCAGTGCCTGAACGGGTGGAGAGGCTACAGGAGCTGTGTGTCATATTTCTCTTTACAAATACATTGAATTGAGCCATTTTCCTCTCCATTTGCCAGGAACCTGTAGCTGTTAGTGCCAGACACGGGGGTCATTGCCGTTGGGTAGTCCCTCGCAGTGGCCAAGGGATGCCGGGCGTTACTGAACCCTTACTTGCCAGTTAGTCAGGATTTTCTCTGAAACCATTTGTTCCTCCCCGATGTTCCAGCTGAAAACTGCTAGCAGTTGTTTTAGGCTTTTGGGTTATTTGTGTGAGTTTTGCTTGACCAATGTGGTTTTTTGGTAATAGCTCTCGGATCAGTACAGTGACATGGGCACATGAGAAAAGCTCATTGGCAACTGTGGAAGTAGAAACACAGGGCTCCGGAATAATCTACCTGTCTAAAATATTTCAGAATAGTCTTCCTAAACTACTGAAAGGTTAACTGGTGAGTTGGAAGTAATTATTCGCTCTTTTTCTCAATGAGATGTATGCACGCACAACTTAAATTAATATTTTCATTACTTTGGTAAGTTTTAAAGCTACAAGAGACCATCCAGTCTTCTCAGTAGCACTCGCCCTTCACATACTCTCAGTTTAAGGGGCTCTCTAGGGAACTCAGAAATCATAACTTAGGGGCAAAAGGAGGCAGAAATACCAAAAAGTAAGATTTTGCCCCATTTGAGGTGTGTGCCAATTCATTTTATGGTCATTCCTAAACAGAAATATAACCCAGGACTGAAGCAAATACCCACGGCCCAAGTATTCCTCCCAACACCACCGCATTTATCAATTAGCGCTGAAACGCTGCTGCCCTCCCCGCTCCGAAAGGGCAGCTTCTGCCAAACAAACCTGTGAGCCTCAAACACGCGCAAGTGGGGAGTAATAATATGATTTTATGCTCTAATTCTTTGTCTGGAGAGCCTTGCAGTAGTCCTGCTGTTATTTTACCCAGGGTACAAGCCTTGCTAACCAATAGCCTCCGGGCAGAGGCCAAAGCCTCACCTACGAGGTCGGTGGCTGTGCTCCTGTAGTGCAGGCTCTGCTGGCAGCTCCTGCAGGAGAGCTCCTTGGCTCTTTCCTTGGAGACCGTGGAGGAAATTAATTCATCTTATCAGTGTGGAAAGCTTCAGCATCACCAAACGGGCTTCATAGCTTCCCAAGCTGGGAGGTGGCAGAATCCCTGCTCCATTCCCTGCACCCTCCAGGATGGATGTACCTGCTCATGGTGAAAATAATCCCTCAAGTCACTGACTGCTGCCTGGTCGTGACTTAAAGGCAGGCATCTACTCGAAATCTAATCAGGCTCAAGAATCAGGTTACAATAATCTCATATACCGAGGCCTCTCCCTCACCCTCTCTCATTAACAAGAACATTTCCAGTTATATTCCTCATGCTTAAAGCTGTGGTTTTTTTCCCTCTCCTGCTATGTCCTCAATAAATATACAGGGACACTGACTGCATAGCTAGCCTGGGTCAATCAACACAAGGTGCTGATGAAAAATGAAATCTGGAAAATATTTTTCCTTTTTTTCTCTTTCCATTCCACACTGCGAAGTGTTTCTGTATGAGTTATGTTAAAGCCCGTTTGGCTGGAACAAAACTGTGTGCAGTTCAGTTGGGGGTGTCCCTTTAATTTTGAAAATCAGAGCAGAATGGTAAATGAGAGTCGCAGGCGTGTCACTGGGGCAGGTGAGGGACAGCTGTTGGACTTTTAGGAAGCTTATATGGGAAAGGCAAGTGCTGTGCTGGAAATACAGATGTTTTCTTTTCTTAGAATAAATCAAATATTCTCCTTGGTAGGCAGACTTCTGTTTCTTTTATACACATTTCCCTCAGTGGGAATTAAGGAATTATATTTGCTTTGTTCTTTTAAATATTTATCTTTTTATTTTAATATGTGACATTTTCCCTCCAAACCATTTGCTGTCAATAATTTTGGCAGGGTAAAACCTGCTTTGAGTGAAGTCTGAAGAAAACTGATCCACTTTGGTGAATTCAAAATTTGTCATGTAGAGTCAACACCAGAGGGCTTGAGGGTTGGTGGTTTCGGGTTTTTTAAATCAAAATCTTCCCTGTTTATACTATCTGCTTCTCTAATACTGTGGTATCTCCCCAGTGGATTCTTGCATCCGTCCTCTCTGTTCGAGCAAGTCCCTGCACGGGTGTGCGGGAGCCCTGCAGCAACGTGCTAGTGCCTGTTAGCTAAGTGCCATTAATTTTTAATCTAAAGATCCTCTCTTCGGTGTTATTATTCCTGTTTGTTTATTTGAGCTTGCTTCTTTCCCCCCCCAATAAGTTTGTTTTTTTGTGATTTTATCATCTTAACGCAGAGCAGGGCTTGTCTTTGCAGCCGGGCGCCCCAGGGGCTGCTGCTGGAGGGCAGCGCAGAGCAGCAGAGCGGGTCTTCGCCAGCTTTCTGCCACGTTACAAGAAAATTCAATTTAGCCGTTTTCTCCCTTAGAGTATTTCTTAGGCACTTTATATCCTTTCCCTCCAGCTTAAGCCAAATTTAGTACTCAAACAATGGGAGAGACAGAAGGATGAAGACGGGAGGGGGATCGAGGGAGGTCGTCCTCTTGTCTCCCCGCTCTCACCCGTGTCGTCTTCTCCCTTCTCCGCTCTGTTCTCCCCACACGGCCCATGCTGGTTTCAGAGTACAGGGAAAAAAAGAAGCCATGTGAGGTCAAAGAATGTCCACACAAATATACCAACAACGTATGCAAAAATCTCTTTTAAAATAGCTGAGTTGTGCTGCCAGGTGTGCGGATGCCCCTATCCTTCCCTATTCCGCTGCAATTCTGTGCGCCGTCTGCTCCCTGCCCCCAAATCTGCTATTTTACCTTCTCTCAGTTAGACAAACTATTTATTTTTCTAATTCATTATTCTTTCGTAAAGATTACGTTAAATAAACCAGTTTAAAGTCTTTACTCTCTAATATCCAAATGGTCTTGGAGCGTGTACGCGTTGTCCGAGGACATTTCTGAAATCAAAGCGGTGCTTGGACTCTGCCTGAATTTGTGCGGGTCGTTTGTGACTGGCTGCTGGCTCTGGAGCGCGGAACACTAACCTCCTTATTGCTTTTAGATACTTCATCTGCCTTGAGATTAGCCATGACATTTTCCTGAACCGCTGAGATACTTCTGGTAGTTTGGCCCTGGGTCGTCCGGCGGTGCCTGTCAGCAGGCACTCAGATACTTTGCTTTAATGGCCAATTTTCTGATGGTTATCCTTCTGAAATCTGCCAGAGTGCAAGGCTGAGGCTGAGGTCCGATTCCCTTTGCTCTTTATCTTCTTCTCTTGGGTAGTGTTATTGAGAGTCTCGGCTTGAATTTTCATCTCCTTACTGCTGATTTACAGCCTGAACAAAGATGCTGTCGCAATGATGTCTGTTTTGGAAAATTGCTTTAAAACCATGCAAAAGCGGAGAACGATGCATATTTTTTCTTTTTTGTCCTTTTTTTTTTTTTTTAAAAACAATTCAATGCCAGCAAGACCAGCTGTCTTATTTTCATGCTTGTTAGCAAGTGCAGAGCCCATTGACTTCAGTGGGATGTGCGAGCGCAGCAGCACGGAGGAGTGAAGCCTTCCGCTGATGCCAGCTGGTCCAGCCCAGCTCTTCCTCCTGAACGGGATTCCCTGGAAGAAACTGGTGTAACACTGGTTTGGAGGTAGCCACATGCTCTTTTGTGCCTCTCACGAGATGGCTGAGCTGGAGGGATCCACTGTAGGGATTGCGTCACTGCCCACGTCTTGTGTTCAAGTGAGGATCCCACTGAAGTGATCGTGTCTGATTGTCAGCCTGGATTTGGATGTATCCATTCCCCAGAAATCAAATACACTTTTAGAAATATCATAGCGGCAGAGGGATGATTTCTTCCATGTGTTTTACTGAAGAGGAGAGTCCTGGCCATGGTCAAGCCATGCCTGCAGGTCGGTGGTCTAGCCGAGCTGTCTTCGGTGCAGCCAGGACAGCTAACGGGAGCGGTGACGAAGGCAGAGTCTCTCCACCCAAACCAAAGCCAAGCATCTGTAACGCTGCCTTTGCCCGTGAGTGCTGTGTTCTTGGGAAAGCTAAGCTCCAGCACGCTGCAGAAATCTGGGCTCTGTCACTGCAACGTCATCAGCTCCGTGACCTCATCGTCGTGTGATGGGGGAACTGGCCGCCCGTGAGCTCCTGAGAATAGGGTACGTTTAGAGATGGGTTAGAGAAGAGGGTTCAGAGTCAGCTGCTGAGTTATTTAGCATCCCCAGACTGGTCTACTGGTGCTTCTGCTTTTCAAGGCGTAGCAGCTAAATTTTCAGGCGTGAAAATGGCCCAGATTTTCTTCCCTCTTTCCTTACAGTGACACAATTGTGTTTTGAAAAAAGTTAAGAGCCGATGCCGCTTTGTTTTGATGTTTTAATACGTGCCTGTGAGGGAAGCTTTACTGAAAGCTCACCCATATTTAGTGGTGCCACTTTCTCCAGAAAACAGAATTTAAAAATCAAATCTGATTAAAAAAGGAAAAAAAAAACAAACCCCAAAACCAAAATTCCTGTGCTGGTTTTCTGGAAAAAATGCTGTGTTAGTATAGATAACCTTTTTGTTCTTCTTTGAGGACTAAATGTAAATGAGCGTGTTGTCAAGAACCTGCTTCATGGCTGATATGTCAAATCATAGAATCATAGGCATTAATACAATAATACAAGAAATGCATTCATTAACTCGATACCTTTGGGTAGTCTCAAAATGCTAAATAAAAAAGAAGGATATCGGGCAGAGCACGGCCCCTTCTCCTTGGCACAGACCAAGGCAAAGTCCTTCTCTCCCTCCCGCGGGCTGCTCTGCTGACGGAGCTGGCAGCGCCGCCCCGCTATCTACGTGCAGTATGTTTAAATGCTGTGGGCTGTCCAGAGGGTGGGGGCTTTTTGCAGGTGAACTACAAGAACATTTTTTCTTCCATGAGTATTTATTTCCCCGAGCTTGCGCAGATTTCCGGAGGAAAAAAGTTTCCGATTTTAGAGTCAAAAAGAGCTGATACCTTTGGTCCTGATGCAGTTCGTGCCTTGACCAAAAACCCGCTGTTGTTTATTCTGTTTTATTATTAGCTGGGCGGTAGTATCTGCTTTGTGCTAAGCATTTCACACTAGTACAAGAAAGACTATTCACTGTCCTGAAACACTTAAAATATTAACAAAAGAGAGGGTTTTTTTTCTAATAACCCAAACAAATCGTTATATGGCCACAGCAGAAACGGCCTTTCAACAGAATTAGGAAGAAATGGCGGTCTTCAAAGATTAAGTCAGAGAGGTTAAATCCCGTAAAATGGAGTGTTTTTTTGAAAAATTGCCACGTTCAGAGAAAACCCAATCAAACACCGGAACAGCTCCTTTAGCGCAGTAAAACCTAGTTTTGTTCAACTGCAGAATTCATATTTGTGCTACTGTAAATGATTTATATTAATCCAGAAGTGAGGGCCCATTAAAACAAAGTTATTTTCCCCGCAGTCAATTCTGTGGCTAGTAAGAATATAGGCGTACTCTGGGAAGAGCCCTCTGTATGTGGGAACGTTACTTTCTGGAGCAGAGAGTTGGATGAGTGGCACAGTTATTGGTTAAATCAGCATGAAATACAGAAGGAGGACTGAAGGTAAGAAGTGACTAAATAATATAATGAGCTAGAGCCAGGGCAATCAACAGGTTCATGCCTTTGCTTTAGGAAGGACGCGGCTGCAGAGCGCATCCGCCACGGGAAGCGCAGCGGTGACAGAGGGGGAGGTTAAGCTTGCCCCAACAGCTCTTGTCGCTCTAGAAATTCGGGTACCATGTACAAAGGGGAAAACAAAATCAGTGGGAGAAGCTGAAAGTTTCTCCACCCTCATCCTACCTTCTCCCCAAAGCCAACCCAACGCACATCACAGCACAGGAATTAGCTCGTTACGGAGCTCAGAAAGAGAAAACATTCTGCTGGGAAAGCGGGAGCAGCAGCATCTTTCCCCATCATGGTGACTTCCTTCTTTATAGATTGAGTGTTTTGGACCTTGTCCTTTGGATCTTGTCTTCAAGGCTGGGTTGTTTCAGGATTCAGTTTTTAAGAGCAGAAGAAGAGGGAAACATCACTTTTTGTTTGATTTCAGTCAAAATTTGTTTCTCATTTTCAATTAAAATTAGAATCAGCAGCAAGTTATTAGCCTAATCCTTATAATTAACTTCCTGCATCTCTTTCCAATATGCAGTATCTTTATTGCATCTTTTACTGTGGTTCAGCTCCACTGTTGGCTTCTGTTGGGTGGTATCAGGGTGGGTAGATTAGCGTGCTGCCTCCCAGACCCCTCAGAGGTGGGTTCCTTGTCCCCAGGGCTGGCAGCACTATGTCAGCTGGCCACGTCTGCCTGTTCTTGGCCCTGCTGGACATGCTGTGCCAGGGCTCCCAAAGCGGGTCGCATCAGCCTTCCACTATGCTTTTCATCTTGGCGCCGTGATGTTTTTCTCCGTACAAGGCGACGCCTGGCTCTTTCTCAGGAGCATCGGCGACTCCCAGATGGCCGCATCAAGGGGAGCCCCGAGGATAGGAGGACGTTGCGCCGGCAGCATCTGGCATGCGGCGGGAGGGCTGTGCTGGGGCAGCTCCCTGCTGCCTCTCCAGCAGTTTTTACCTCCCTGCAACTTTACCACCAAAAAAAACCCCAACCCTCCCACGACGAGGTTTCTGAGAAGCAATCTGGGACTGGGCTTATTATGCCCATCCCTCCAGCGAGGTAGGCAGTGATGGTGGCACGACGAGAGCCCTCCTCGGTGCGTGAACGGCTGCTAATGGCATCTCCTGGTGTTTTAAAGCCTCCTTCTCCTCTCCGTACGTTAAAAAAAATACACAAATGAACAGACCGATGGCAGCAGGATGTTAAATAAGTGCGTGGGGCTCAGCTGTACCCAGGCTCTGGAATCATTTAACAGAACAGCAAAGCAAGATGCCAAATCTCGCTGTCCCCAAAGCCCTGCACAGTGCTGGGGGCATTTGCTTCTCCACCCCCCTGCCCCCTATTTTTCTGTTTCCTTTCAGATTGGAGGTCGCGGTGTACAGATAGCTAGAGGCAGCTCCCAGTGCTGCTCAGCTGAGGGGTATTTTAGCTTTACCAAGACTTGTTCAAACTGTTGACAGCTACATTGAGGCGAGACGGGAGGGACGTCCCCATTCTGTCTGATGGCAGGGTCTGAGCAGCCTTGAAGTCTGTTGGCTTTTGGTCCCAGCCCAATTCTTTATAGAATCGTGCCAAAAAGGAAACAAAATTATTTAAAAGATCTAAACTAAATATTTTTTTAAATACCAAACAATGGTGTAAAGTTACTGGGTGTATGCTGAAGATTTTTTTGCTTTTTTTACCCCAGTATAACAAAGGATTTTTGTTATACTCCGAAGCCTCTGGTAGATTATAATCTGTCAATGTAAGAGATTATCTCAATAGAGGAGAACTTTTTTGGCACTAAGAAAGTACTGACAAAACACCTTCAGATCTTAGTGTGTCCCAGTATAGACAAGTCATAAGACATAATCCATAAACTATTAATAAGACTGTTTTCTGATCAAACAAAAGGTTTATGTCCTTTCCTAAACCATCTTCAGCCTATTTTTTACAGTTAAAAATTGAGAATTAGTTGAAAAAATGCACTTAGGTATGACTGTGCGGCAGGGTTGGCTAGAGGAGCGATGCTGGTTTTCAAGGCACCTACTGCCAAAAATGATTGAACGACTTCGGGGTCTGGGCAACTCAAACACAATTTTACACACCTGAAACAGGAGCAGTACAGCGTGACACAGAAACTTGTCTAGAAAGAAAGGTAATAGGAAAAAAAGTGAGAAAGGAAGTAAGTTGGAGATTCATGACCTAAAATCCCGCTTGAAACCACACTTCGCCTTTGGGTAATGTACTTTACTCTTCTTGAATAGTGCAGCCAAACTCATGAGCATTGCTGCAGCCCTGATGTTTCAGCGGAATAACGGTCAGTTTAAATTAATTAAACTCCTCTGAGACCTTTTGTCCACACTGTATCATCGCCTCCTTTGCCGTAGCAAGGCTCAAGACCGCCTTGAAAGTCGTGTGTTTCATTGAATCGTGAGCTCCGATCTCAGGGATACACCCCCACCCATCACCCGGAGCGCAAAAAACCCAACCCCTTCTCTTGCTGATATGTTTGATGCACAAAATAATCTGTGTAAAACATCGATCAAGCTTTGGCACTAGCAAGAACAGCCGAAGACTGAAGCTATTTTTCAGTGACGTGACTCCTGTCTTGTAGACTGTGTTGTGAGCCGTTACGGGATATGGTCATCTTGCTGGCAGTCTTTGAGCATAGCTGAACCTCAGAAGAGTCAGAAGCACAGCAATTCAGATTTAAATGATCTGTGCATACAGAAATTTTAAGGAGCATACATTTCCCCCCCCTCCCCCGCCTGGTTCTTAAATTCCAGAGATATTTTGAGAAATCACCAGCGTGGGATGGATTACAGCAGGTTATCCTCAACTTTGAGCATAATCTGCCTTTTTTTTAAGCCCCGTTCCCTGAAGCACAGGACTTCTGATGTCCAGCCCAGGCTTTCACTTGCTCACAGGCAAAATCCAAGGGTTTAGCTGAAGAAAAAACTGGTACGTGAGGATCTAGGCTTATTGAGGGCAAGCTGGCATCTAGCCACGGACCAAAGCCTGCCACATGCTGAGATCTTCTCGAAGCCTATTCAGGGACGCAGAAGCAACACGATTAAATATCAGTAAGGTTCATTCCCCTAAAAGGGATGCAGTATTCACAGATGGGATTTGAAAAGATGGAGATCTTTGCCTCTGACTGTGACTTTAGATAGGGACTGTCTGGTCCTTGTGCCTTCCTCCTTGCTTTCCTGGGGGCAGGCTGCACCATGCCCGTGCTCAACATCCTTCTGCCTCAGCGAGGATGGTTGCCCAGGTGCTGTCCCTCTGCTAGAGCCAGCATTCAGTGCCGTCTAGCTCCTGTACGCCGTGTCTATAGACCTGACTGCTGGGAGGCAGGACTCCTTTGCCTGCCCTCTGTGTTTCTCGGATGGTGCCCTTGACCTCACTTCGCTGCAAGCGAGCCTTGTGAATGGCCTCCACGCACAATGTTGGTATAAAATAACACGGACATTTTCTGTTGTCTTGAAAATTCACCTTTGTTCTGTTTTGCCACAAAAATGAGGATAATTTTCTGAGGGAGGGCAATGTAAAATGAAATGAAGAAACACTAGTACAATTACATTTGTTTCTGCATTAATTATACTGTATAATATGTCCAATATGATAGTTATGTCCAACTCTGGGTCTCAGAAAGTCCCGCTGAATTGACTGAAAACTTGACAGGGAGGAACACGTACATGTTTCATTTGCCGCCTGTTCTGTGGAGTCCCAAATCCAACATTGCCTTTGCCTTTGGCTGCTTCTCACGCAGGTTCATCTCGTATTGCTTGCCTCTGTGCTCCTTTCCAGGCCAAACCGTGCCTTGTAATTCACTTTCTAGCTGACTCGTCCTGCTGATTTTCAGTAGCACGATGAAAACCTGTTCCTGCCAAGACTTTCCTTAAAGTTATGTGAAAACGATGCAATGTTTAAAAGTGGAGAAAATTTGTTGAAACTGTATCTTTTGAAAGGATGTTAGCAGCTTGCGGGCCCATTTCTGACATCAGCTTTTATTAATACCCTGTCATTACTTCTGGGCAGAAATTTTTTATAAGGCTGCTCAAACCTCCTGTGCTTTGAAACCAATGATTTTGCAAAATATCTGCGCTTTCTGAGCCCGCATTGTCCTCTTGTCGCTGACCATTGGGTTTGCCTGCTCTTTCTCGCCCGGCTAAGGCAGTGGCTTGCCAGGGTGGAGGAGCATTACACAGCACATCTGAGCCAGAGCTTGGGCAGCGGTACGTGGTGGGTCACACGCGATCCAATGCAGGGATGCCCAAACCGCTGCCCGCACGGGCTGCCCAGTCTCGCGGCGGTGCGTGGAGACACCAGCGCTGGCCGCTGATCCCTGCGTGCCTTGTCTGCTCCCCAGCACGCTGGAAACCTCTTGGCCTTTCAGGTAGGGTTTGGAGAAGCTGCCCAGCACCGTGTTGCTGTGGTTTTGTTCTGTACTGCAGAGCTAGCTTGCTGGTGCTGTCTGGGGGAATCTGGGTGTCACCCCGCTGCGGTCACCCACAGACCTGCCCTGGGCAGTGCCCAGCGCTGGCTGCTCTCCCGAGAAGCTCCCAAAAGCGTACATGTCCACCGCATCATCTCACTGCACCTTGGTGGGGACACGGCCCCACATGTGCCCCAGACCGGGCTGTTTCTTCCCAATCCTCCCTTCTTAGGGAGCCTTAGAAGGAATTCAGAGATTGCACATGCAAGCCATTTATTTGCATTTTCATCTCTTTTTATGCTGCTGTGTGCAGACACGTTCATAACTGCTGTTCTGCTCAGGGGTCTCACCTGCATGCAAATGGCTTATAATTTGCCAGGACTGCTCACACCAGAGAGCTGGATGTCTGGATGAAGCAGAAGTGCACAGGGCAGCAGCAGGTAAGGACAAGGGCAGTGTTAGAAGCAGGCAGAGTCCTTGATTTCTGTAGGCAAGTGTCCGAGCACAGCTGGGATACCTGATCCCCATCTGACCTGTTTCTTCTCAGTGTTTTTTACCGGTTGTTTTGTTAAAATGAGCACATGTGCTTGTGCGGTGCCTGTAGAGATTGCCGTCTTTACAAGAGACGTCCCAGACGCTCTGAGGGACATGTGGATGCTTTGCGAGTCTGGTGGCATCGGGAATATCAGCATCTTGATTGACAGTAGTGGAGAATTATCACTGGGAAGGTGAGGGAAGAAACAACCAGGTGTTTAACATCGCTGGTAGCTCAGTACAGATATATATATCATGGGCTGGATCCTTCCAGCCTGGTAGAAAAAGCTTGGTGGGGAGCTGTGAGTTTGTGGTAGGGCCTTGAGAGCCTGTATGGAGCTGAGGCTCCTCTAGCACCCACGGACTGTTAAATTTAAATATGGAGAGAGCTGGTAGAGCGAGTGATTTGAATTACTGTTAGAATTAATTTATTTCTTTATGAAGACACCCGTACAAACTACCTGTAAATCCTTGCTGTCCATACCACTGTTGCTCTAAGGAAGATTTGATTACAAGCTGACTATAAGTTATTAGCTATAAGTTATTAGCTTTCCAGTAAGTCTAAATGAATGTTACAGGCTATAAACTGACTATATAAATTACAGTCTCTCATGTAAAGCTTAATGATGGTTGCAGTAACATTTATATCTTTCCCAAGGACAGGAGAAAATTTCTTACGGTGTCATTGCTTACAGTAGTCTCGTATCCCAATTTCATGTCTCGAGTCAAACTGGCAGCGTGTTATTTTACTTATTTCCGCCCGTCTGGTGTCTTTGGTCTGAAATTGGAAGTGCTTTCCTCTGCACCTCGTTCCCTTGCAAGCATCGCCTCGTGGCAGCACCCATGGGAAACGCATCGTGGAGCTGGAGTTGGGGGTGGACCACCTCTTCCTCCAGGAAAGCAGCACGTGTCCTCTTCAGGGTCGGTTCGGTTTGGTTCTTGTCTCTTGTAGCACTGTTTTCTCCCCATGAGCAGGACACATCTGTCCTCCACATCTGCGTCTTCCCCAGGTTTGGGAGCAACAGCCCTTCGTAGTCCGACCGCAGCTTTCCCAGCTGCAGCAAGAGCTCTGCTGTATTCTCAGACCTTAGGAATAAGAAATTACATACTAGCTTAGCTAAATGTTAACTAGTCAATGCTTACCTTAATTCAGAAACACATGCAAACATGCCAAAATAAGTAATTAACCTCCCCACTTGTTTAAATATTTCTCAAATTTGCCAATTTAGGGACAGTCATGGATGGCTGGGAACCGTAGGAAGTGGAAGAAGTAGTCAAAGACCATATGTCACCTATATTCTAACCTGTGTGGTGTTAAAATTTCTACTGAAGTATCCTCACCGTTTAAAAAATTATTTTTCATTCATCTGCTAGGCACAGTAGGTATTTGCTTTTAATTAAAGACCTTGGAGGCTGTGGAGATTGTAACAGTGCGACTGAGCCCACAGCATCTCCTAAAAAAGTACAACAGGAAAGACCATTTCCAAAGCACGCAGAGTATTGATGTTGTTTTGCTTCCCACAGAACTCACTCCTGCTGGTGGCAAATCTGAATTAAGAGGAGCTCTGCCAGCCCCCTCGGAAGCAGATTGCTGCCCTACCCCACGCGCTTGACCAGGGCAGTGTAAACCGCGGGCGGTCAAATACGAAAGACAGTTCTTACTGTGTTAACAGGGTTTTTTTCACCAATCTCCTGGTCCAAAGCCCAGTAAAGGCAGTGGACTCTGAGCCAGAGACTGTCTTCCTGACAATTAATTTTGAAACTCGGCAGAGTTTTGAAATTTGGGGTATTTACTTTTCACAGGTCATCAGCAGAGCAGGCAGTGCCAAATGTGACCTTTTAGCAAAGGTGACAAGGTGTTATTACTGGATCTCAACCGTGCTTTTCCTGTCATCTAATAAGAAGAGAAAAATGAAGTTAATTAATTCCATCCTGAGGCTGAAGTATCTAATTTGAGGAGTGGAGGGAGGGGTTATCTGAGGTTTTTCACCGTGCTTCAGACTTATTCGTTTTTAATGCAAGTCTGCCCTAGGGGAAGAAGAATAATAAAGCTAGTTCACCCAAAAGAGGAAAGGATTGTGAATGCAGCAGTGGATCGCACCTCTTGAGAAGCTCCTACTTGCACGTATTCTTTGGGTTTACTTGTGTTTCTGTGTGTTGCTGCCTGAAAGCCGCGGGAGGACCTGGCGAGCCTGGCCTGGTTCTCCCTTTGCTGTGCAATGAAGCCGATAACAAGGGAAATCATGGTGCTAGGCCAGGTCCTGGGCATGCACCTCTGGTCTTCAGTGGTGACCGGTCGCACGTGCTTGGCGTGAGCCTGGAGCCCAGAGCAGAGGCAGTGCCATCTCCTGCTTCCCGGTCTGCTCACAACCAGTGCCGTAGGTGGCTCCTGAGCTGCCATCCCAGGGGGAATCGCTGTTTCTTGGGCACTGGTGGATGTGGCCTCCATGAATGTGTCTAAACTTCTTCTGATGTCCTTCTGGCCTCCATGGCTTGCAGTGTTCTGGGATGCTAGAGTCTGGACCCAGGTGAAGGAGGTGAGCTGCCACCAGGCATCCCCAAGTGCAGCATCGCTGGTGTGTCTCCGCTTTGACGTTGTACCCATGGCTATTTCAAAGCAGCCTCTGGAGACTGGTAATTAAGAGCTAATGCATCCCTTCTTGTTGACCACAGGACGCTTTGTGCAACTAGAATAATAACGAAGAATGGTGCAGCTTTTGAAGTAGCCAGCTCTTGGTAGCTGAGCTGTAGGTCTACGTCTGGGGGCCAAACCGGTGACCCCAGGAGTTAGAGAACAAGCAGCTGCCTCCCTGGATGATGCAAGTGCTTCAATGTGCGATGCTCTGGGCTGGTGGTAGTTATTTTATGTTAGATGAACAGAACAATGATCTGGTCAAAAAGAAGAGCAAAAGGTGCCCCTTCCATGGGGTGGTTGCTCTCGAGGTGTGTTTACAGGGAGCCTGGTGCCTGGGAGCGAAGAGCATGCCCTGCTTAATATTGGAGCTGAACCAGGCCCTCCCCATGAAGAAACCTGCCTGCTGTGGTTGCTGCAAATAGCTTCAGCAGTGTTTCAGTCCCACATAGCCTGAAGAAACTGCACTAAAGGACGTTTAGCAGAAAGCCCTTGAGCATCACCACTGCAGAGCTGACCCAGGGAGTGCCCAGGGAGGAGCAAAAAGTCTGCATTTCAGTAGTGCTGGTGGGAGGCAGGGGCAGTTCGTCTGCTGGCTGGCATTTTGTTTAGTTTCTTCCTCCAAAACGTTTGTTTGCTTGTGTGATGTGAGGGTATTGTGTGTCGGTTCTGGAATGAATCAGAACAGCCACGAGCTGTTGTATTTACCAGGAACTGGAGAGCCTGCAGTAGGGAAGGGATGGGTGGTAAGGCAGCTGCATAACCCTGAATGCCAGGAGTGGAGAGCTTACAGCTGTCTAGGAAGTCCTGATAAGCTTAGAAAGCATCACGGGAGCCTGGACCCAGTGGGCAGAGCCACAGGCAGGCAGGGCTGCAGGGCAGGCGGGAGGAAGAGCCGCGGTACCCCTCAGTGGAGGGATGGAGCGGTACCCCTCAGTGGAGGGATGGCCGAGGGATGGAGCCAGCCCCCCTGCTGCTGCCTGTTCGGTGGGCTGCTCCCAAAGGGCTGCACGGAGCCGCACCGTCTCCCAGCTGCAAACGTTTCCTCCGTGACTCAGTGTTGCGCCCTGATCCCGAGACATGTGTTTTACCAGGCACCGTCAGAGCTTCCCCACCTCGCCCCTCCTCAGAGGCCACGCTTTTCTCCATGTGCGTGTGGTGACACATCGTTATTTACGATTTCATGACAGCATCCTGCTCTCTGTATGACACCGCTTTCATTTCCCTACCCATCTTTCCTTCATCAGGTCTTTAGCACTTACTGGCAAGTGACACTGCTTCCCCCTTCCACGCCTGCAGCCCCTGGGGGATTTCTGTGGAGTTCACTTCGGCAACAAGTAAATTACCGCCTCCACCTTGAGCGGAGGCTTCGCTTTGGTTTCCTTTGAGCTCTATTTCACCTTGCTTTAGGAACCATTTCTAGTCAGGCACAGACACGCACCTGCAAACATGCCTGCATGCCCTGACGTACGTGGGGTGCGTGTAAGTGTGCGCGCGTGTGTGTGTCGAGAAGAATTACGGCACGAAATCACAGCACGTATATACGTGCATGTGAGCTTGCAGCGAGCTCGCCAACAGAAAGGGAGCTGTGTGTATGAATCAGCCAGCTTCAGAGGCTGCTCTGAACTGGATTTATTTATCCCTCAAAATGTAACCGCGCAGGTCACATTTTATCATGACCTGTTTGAAAGGAAAACCAAATACATTGTACCGTGTTGTAAACCTAATTTCAAATTGTATTGAAGCTTTTTGTCAACAAACACGGCCGCGTTAGGCACAAATGAATTGAAATGAAACTCGGCATTGCATTGTGTTTAGTTCTCGGTGAGATCTGGTCTCGCTGTGAAAAGGAACAATGTTTTTTACCGTGAATCCCGTGTTGGAAGGAGGAGGAATTGCAGAGAAGAGCAGCATGAGCTCTTCTACAGCTCAGCCAGCAGGTGTCACGTTTGGTTATCGCTGGCAAGGCATTTGATCGCGGCACTGGGGTCCTGCAGCTGCAGGTGCGAGGGTAGGGATCGGTGCAGGAGAACCGGGGAGAAATCATTAACAGGCACATGAAGAAAGTGTCTCGTTGGATGCAATGTATAGTGTACTCCACGGCATAAACTTATATTAAATTAATTGTTAACTGGGGTGTTGGTTTACTGGTTCAAAGCGCACCTTTCCATACCTGGAATGGGAACCTCTGAAATCATTTGGGATGGGCAGAAGTACATATTCATTTAAATTCGTGCTCCAATTAGGCATTTGAAAGTTCAGTTTGATCCTCAGATCACTCCTTCCCTGCAGGTTGCAGTATGCTAGCAAATCTATGTATCACTTGGGAGAAGACTTTTACTGGAAAGTATGGAAGGTGTCATCCCCAGGTTCACACTGTTGGGAGCAGCAGGTATGTGCCTGTTCCTGCAGTAAAGAATTTCCTGAAGGAGCAGCCTCATCCACCTACTTTGTGGGGATTATTTATTATTAATGCTTGCACTCGCTTAGCTTTAGTACTACTCTGCACTTAAGCGCTTCGTCAGCTGCTCAGCCTAATTGTTCTGTTATGGCTTAGACTGCCCTTTCCTGGAAACCAAAGCCTAAAGGCCTTCCCATGGGCAAACCTGCTTTTGGTGGTGTAGGAACCCCAGATTATGATCTGGTGCTCTGGACTCTAGTCCGGGCTTTGCTTTGCAGCCTGCATTGCCTCGTTCCTGTTGGATCTGCAGGTATCAGTGTTAATTTTCTCATACAAGGATAAATGACTCTTTCTGAGTTTACGTGGTCTCTCAGGTGGGGTTACAGGTACAGACTGTAGGCACAGGCTCTGTATTTGACTCCAAACACCTCCAGTCCCTGGAAGTCACTCTTTAGGAGGACTAAGGGAAGGCCACGTCTGCACTATTTGCTGTCAATCCTCAAGGTTTGGCCAGGCAATATCTTAGCGAAGCTGTGCAGATGAAACCTGCACCATATTAGCACGAATGGGAAGATTTGAGGATCTATGGAAAGTTCCAGATGAAAAATACCATCCAAAAGTAAGTGATGTGAGGATGATGGCGATTGCAGGCAGGGGAAGAGGGGATCTGTAGCTACGCAGCTGGAGAAAGGAATAAGCCAAGCTTTTGGTTTGGAAGTCTGTGGAAGAAAAAGCACTGCTAACTTCTGGTGTGAAGCTGGTAGCATATGAAATACAGAACATCGAAGGGGACTGCAGGTGGATCCTCTAAATGGTGTAACAGCAGAGGACCCTCGGAAAGCCACGGTGGGGCTGATCTGTGAAGCACCATGACCTTTTCATAAGGAGGAAGCTTGTTTTACTAATGCTGTTACAAAAGCTGGGGAGAACAGGGCTGGGCAGGTGGTTCTGGCACCGGACTGGGTGAACTTTCCAAAAGGACTGAGAGTATGTGAAAATGGATGTTCAACTCTAACAGCAGTTCTGGCCAAAAAAAAATCATCGGCAGAGACTTCTGCAGATGTTGAAACGCATTCCTTTGTGCTGTTCATCCTGAACTGCTTGGGTATCAGCCACCTTCCAGCCTGGATTTGGGGTGGATGGGGACAGGCAGTAGGGTCAGTGATGGTGGGAAGCCCAAAACAAGGGTGCGGAGAGCTGGAAGGTGTGGGATTACAGGGAGGCTGGAGGTGACGGGGGTGATTCGGCTGCAGAATTGGGACTGTGTTGGGAGGCGGAGCGGGTCTAGGAGAAGACATATGCTTCCTTTCACATATGCAAATAAAGAACAAAGTGTCTTCTCTTTCTTCTTGAAAATCCTTCATAAAATATATATCCTGTAATAAAACAGAGCACAGTAACGGGCAGCATTTTTCATAAACTCTGTGTCTTCCAGTATTTTACACAGTTAAATATATTGGGTTTTTTAGGATTTATACTCTCCATGCATTTTAAAGATAGAAAGGTCTGGAGCTGAATTTGCCAAAAGGGGAAGGATTTGTATATCTCTGATTTTATTTTATTTTTCCCTTAACGTTTATAACTGCTGTTATAAAGTGCAAAAAACCCTGATCATCGCTTATCCTGAACTCCTTGTCATAATAAGCTAAAGTGCATATGTGCTACCAATATGGAACAGAGATGGCGAAGACGCTGCATTCCCAAACCATCTAACACCAAGCAAATTAGCAGAAATAGATATGAAGATAAGGGGAACGTAAACAGACAACGCAAGGAAATGATTCCTTTAGTGCTCTGTCTGCGTGTCTACTAAAGCTGTCACTGTTACTGGTGCTGTGCCTGCACAGTTACTACTGTTTGTTTCTGCATGACAAGCCAGCATAAACACTAACCCAGTACGCTGAAACTCCATCTGGGGTATATAGTCAGCTGCTATAATTAGGGAGAGAATGTCGTTGTTCAGTTTATTGCCATTGCTTGAAATCAGTGCGTTGTGTTTGCACTCATTACAATTTAAATTTGCAGCGCTGGTTCTTGATTTCCTACGTTACTTTGGAAACCATGTACTGGCAACTGAAATGAAACTATTCTTTTAGAAGATTCTTTTATTTTCCTAAGTTTCTCAGGGATAAATGACTGAGTGATCTGAAAAGAACCATGAGAAGGTCTGTGCCTGGTCGAGGAGTTTCTCTAATAGGAAAACATTCAGGGCCCATTTCAATAAGTGCATAAGTCTGCTTCTGTTCAGGAAAGTACCTCAGCTTTTGCCGAGATCCCGGTGGTGCAATGGGATGTAGCAGGAATTTAAGAGTAAACAGCTGAAATGGCTTTTCTGTTTGTTTGCTTCTTTTCTATGAATCAGTTCATATTGTCCTTCATACCATTTTTAACCTTACACTAGTAGAATCCCAGAATCCCAGACTGGCGGGGGCTGGAAGGGCCCTCTGGAGCTCACCCCATCCCACCCCCTGCTGGAGCAGGCACCCCCAGAGCAGGGGCACAGGGCCGCGTCCAGGCGGGGGGTGAATGTCCCCAGGGAAGGGACCCCACAGCCTCTCTGGGCAGCCTGTGCCCCTGCTCTGGCACCCGCACAGGGAAGGGGTTTGTCCTCATGTTCAGGGGGAGCTTCCCGTGTTCCAGCTTGTGCCCGTGGCCCCTTGGCCTGGCGTTGGGCACCGCTGAAAAGAGCCCGGCCCCATCCTCCTGACACCCACCCCTCAGGTATTTATAGGCACTGATGAGATCCCCCCTCAGCCTTCTCTTCTCCAGGCTGAACAAGCCCAGGTCTCTCAGCCTTTCCTCCCAAGGGAGATGCTCCAGCCCCTGATCCCCTTGGCAGCTCTGCGCTGGCCTTGCTCCAGCAGCTCCCTGCCCTTCTGAAACTGGGGGGCCCAGAACTGGCCGCAGCCCCCCAGATGTGGCCTCACTGGGGCAGAGCAGAGGGGGAGGAGAACCTCCCTCGCCCTGCTGCCCACACTCCTTTCCATGCCCCCCAGGGCACCGCCGGCCCCCTTGGCCCCACGGGCCCGGTGCTGGCTCAGGGTCACCTCGCTGCCCCCCAGCACCCCCAGGGCCTCTCAGCAGAGCCGCTCTCCAGCAGGTCCCCCCCAGCCTGTGCTGGTGCGGGGGGTTGTTCCTCCCCAGGGGCAGGGCCTGGCACTGGCTCTGGCTGAATCCCGTGAGGCTCCCCCGGGCCCAGCTCTCCAGCCTGCCCAGCCCTCGCTGGGTGCCAGCACGGCCTCTGGTGCATCAGCCGCCCCTCCCAGCCTGGTGTCACCAGCGAACTTGCTGAGGGGATGCTCTGTCCCTTCGTTCATGTCGTTGATGAATATGTTGAACAGGACTGGCCCCAGCACAGACCCCTGGGGAGCACCACTAGTGACAGGCCTCCATCCAACCTCTGCCCCATTGATCACAACTCTCTGGGCTCTGCCATTCAGATAGTTCTCCATCCACCTCACTGTCCTCTCATCTAACCCCCACTTCCGAAGCTGTTCTGTGAGGGTGTTATGGGAGACAGTGTCAAAAGCCTTGCTGAAGTCGAGGTAAACAACATCCACTGCTCTCCCTTCATCTACCCAGCTGGTCATGCCATCATAGAAGGCTGTCAGTTTGTCTAGGCGTGATCTCCCCTTGGTGAATGCATGCTGACTACTTCTGATAACCTACTTGTCCTCTGCATGCCTGGAGATGACCTCCAGGATGAACTGCTCCATCACCTTTCTGGGGATGGTTGTCACAGAATCGGTAGATAATATTTTGGATGTACTGCCTGGAGGAATTCAAATGCTGCACAGCAGAGGCTAATGACTGCAAAAGGGCTTTGTGAGCGAGAGGGGCTGTTAATGGGGAAGAGCACTGCATTTGTTCTGCAACACGGGGACCAGTGACAGACGATGCTTGGTCCTCTTCCTGATCCACTCTCAGATTCATTATGAAATAAGTAATTACCGAAACTAGGCTTGTAACTTGATGACTCTCATCCGTCAGAAAATAGTGATGTTTTAATGTTGTCTGCTATAGTATGCTCTAATACCGGCGAGCCGCTCTCACCTCATCCAAACATCAGAAAAACATGCGTGTCTGCTCATGGTTTGGTCAGCTGTTGTAATGAAAAGCTAATTATTATTTTAGAAACACAGATAACTGCATCATATCAGTTATATTCAAACAAGTTGCACCTTCTGGTGCATTAGCGAGTGCCTGAGGAAGTCCTGCTGTAACCCATGCCATGCTGGCAGGTGTTTCTGTGAATGAAGAGCAGAAGTGGTTAGAGCTCAGAGGTGATGACAGTGCCAGAGCTGGTGAGGCAGTTTTGCAGGCTGCTTTGTGCCCTGTTCTGCTCAAACCTGGGGATGCATCTGTTTGTCGTGAGGACTCTTCGTGCTAGAAAGGCAGCAAGAGGCGTTGCACCTTGGCTGCCTCCATTTATGAGGGCGATTGCGCTGCCGTAGCTGCAGCAGCTTCTCATCCTCAGGAAGTGTCCCCAGCCAGCTCTGAGCCATTTCAGTGTCCTGTCCCCGGGCTGGCTTTGCTCCGGGATGGGTTTGCGTGGCAGGAGGAGGGTGTTCCCACGGCCCCCCGGGAAAGGGCTTGCTCCTTCGCTTCTGCAGAGCGCACTGCATTCCTCTTCTCCCACATCCCACTTTTTCCATGAAACCTTCATGCAGGCACTGTTTCCTTCCATCCCTGGTTGCATTTCAATAAGGTTTAGGCTGAGCAATGCAGCCCATCCCCATCGCACATGTGTTTGAGGGGAGTTTGTGCCTGTACAGTGGCAAGTAGTGCTGGTGCAACCATTACTGAAGAGAGTGCACCTAGAACAAATGCAACCTGTCCCCAGAAAAACAAAACACAATCATCCGATAAAATATTTTTATGGATGTATTTTCCAAATTCATCATTATAAAATATATTTTTCCACATTTTTAAATATATTTTTCCGTGGGCTTTCTCCACTCTGCTATACAATGAATAGTTTCGTCCTCGTATAAGAAGCTGTACAATGCCCTACCTACTGCTTGTCCGCAGGTGCGTGGTGCCAAATAGCAGAGCAGTGCTGGCATGTCCGTGTTGTGCTTATTCCTGAGATGCTGAGACCCGATGGTGAGCGCAAGGAGATGCTCCGCTGGACCGCAGCAGCCTCCACGCATCAGTTCAGAACTGATTTGCCAGCCACCACGTGGGTTTCTCCTGCCTGTGCACATCAGTGGAGCAGCCACACTGCTTTTGGTACAGATGCTGTCTCATTCGAAGCGGGCTCAGATAACCACTACTCTCTGCAGGCAGTAAGCTTTTTTTCCTACGAATATACCTAAGTTGTCCCTAGCTGGCTATCCACTATTTGAAGTACTCTTCAACTAAGTCCTCATGCTCAATGCATCTTTGAAGTGAGTAGATTCTTGTCCCACACATTAATGTTCGGGAACTGCTGGTCAGAAAGACCTTGGGACATATGTTCCTTTGTGCCACACTGATTAATTTCAGTCATGTCCTCAGATCAATATTTCTGGAGAACTGGTATCGCATCTCCCTGAAGTCCTATTTCAGACTTATATAGAAATTAATATGGAGCAAATTTTAACTGCAGTGGCAGGGGACAGAGGGGGAACTCCTATAAAGGCTGTGGCTGCTGCCTGGAGAAGGGTCTGTGGGTAGGATGTTCCCCTGGCTGCTGGTCTGCTGGGCTTTTAGTAGAGATGCAGAAAATACACCAATAACGCCTAATAAAAAAAAAATGTTTGACCTCTTGATATTAAAGACACAAGAAGGAAAAATTGCTGCTGGCTGGCAATAAGCACAGACCTCTGCAGTGTTTCTACAATTCAGGAGCTTCAGCAGGGCTGGGATGTGCTTGTGAATCCAGATTAATGGTACCAGTGAATTGGGTGCTGGTTGGTTTTTTTTTCTTCCCCCTTGTGCTAACCTGAGGAGGGAGATAGCTAAAATCCTAAACAACCCCCGTGTATCCGGGACAGCAGTTAGCCATAATTGATAATTGGAGGCTTCGTATGCAGATGCATTCAGGGTGACGGAACAACAGAGACAAATACAGCAGGCTTTGTAACTGTGCTGCTCGTGCTGGGTGGCCTCTGCAAGTGTGCCGGGGAGGAATTCACACTTTATTTAGCTCTGTAGCCTCCAAACACAGATATTTGGTCTGTCTGTTTACAGATTTTTGCCTTGTGCGGGGGCCAGCCCAGACGAGCAACACTGTGTTCGGTATTTCTTCTCCTTACCCCGCTCCCACCCTCCCTGCATACACAGTCCCAACCGTCTTTATTTTGCACATCCTATATATTCAGAAGGTGAAAAAAAAATGTTCTTCTAGTGCTAGAAAGGAAAACAAACAATATACTCCACATCAAACTGTCATGTATCCTATCCCTGGCAGAGCCCCAAGTATCACAGTTACTTGGATTCCAGCAGTGTGAGCACAGAGGGAAGGATTAATTAAAACTAGCACCTGTTAATGGAGCTCTAAACCCAACTTCAGATTGTCTTAACAGACACTAAAAATATCACGGCATTAAATTCTTCTCCCTTGGGACCTGCTGGAGCCGCATGCTAAGCAAGAGGCTGCCCTTCCCAGGGATGCGGTGCTCCTGGATCCGTAGAAGCTGCCCTGCCTTTAGTCCTTCACTGGTGGCCATGGCACGCTGCTCCTCTCACCAGCACCCTCCTGAGGACTGAGAAGAGTTTTACCATTCTCCTCTATACATCTGAATCGGCGCAGACCTGGGGTGCCTCCCAGTGCACGAAAATCCCCTTCGATGGGCAACAGAGGGGTGATCAGTTGGTCACAGTTACCTCCAGTTAGCTGAAGCCTGGTGAGGTTTGGTCCCAGCGGCAAACCGACGTCTGCCTGCCTGTCCTGAAATGTTTTAATAAATCCTTGAATGCTGCGAAAGCTGAAGGGAGTGAGAGGAAGGCTGTTTTTGCTGCCTGTGCTTAAAAAGGCCAAATGGTGTGAGCCAAGGAGGTGTTTCCTGTACTCGGAACAAAACAAGGGGGTTTGCCTTTGGAAGGTGAGACTGTCATTACTGTAGGAAGGGAGGCAGGTGCAGGTAGAGCTGGCAGCCCCAAGGGATGCCCAGTTGGGGTACGAGGGACAGCAGCCCCACGCTCTGCGTGCTTGAGACATCTCTGCAAGTGGGCAATATGTGATAACCTCTTCCAAGCACGGCCAGGGCTTGAAGCTGCTGGGCTAACTGGTACTGCAGAGTTCGTTGCTTCCAAGTAAGCTGCTGCCTTCCCACAGCCAAATCATAGAATCACAGGACGCCCTGAGTTGGAAGGGACCCACAAGGACCATCGAGCCCAACTCCTGTCCCTGCACAGGACACCCCAAATTCACACCGTGTCTCTGAGGGCTTTGGCCAAGTGCTTCTGGAACATCACCAGGCTGGTGCCGTGATGCCTCCCTGGGGAGCCTGTGCCAGGGCTCCACCACCCTCGGGGGGAAGAACCTTCTCCTAATGCCCAGCCTCACCCTCCCCTGGCACATCTCCCTGCCATTCCCTCGGGGCCTGGCGTTGGTCACCAGAGAGCAGAGACCAGCCCTGCCCCTCCTCCTGCCCTCGGGAGGGGGCTGCAGAGGCCATGAGGCTGCCCTCGGCCCCCTCTGCTCCAGCTGAACAAACCCAGGGACTCCAGCCGCTCCTCGTACGGTTTCCCCTCTAAACCCTTCCCCAACTCCGCGGCCTCCTCTGGACACTCTCCAGTACCTTTATACCCTCCATGTCCTGTGGCGCCCAACGCTGCCCACAGCACTCGGGGTGAGGCCGCCCCAGCGCGGGGCAGAGCGGGACAATCCCCCCCCTCGCCCGGCTGCGATGCAGGGCTCGGTGCCCCCCAGGGCACGGCTGGCCCTCGGGGCTGCCAGGGCACGCTGGTGGCTCGCGTTCAGCCTGCCATCGGCCAGAGCCCCCAGGTCCCTGCAGAGCTGCTCCCCAGCCCCTCGTTCCCCAGGCTGTCTGGGCAGCCAGGGCTGCCGAGCCCCAGGGGCAACACCCGGCACCTGCCCTTGTTCAACTCCATACGGCTGGTGATTGCCCAGATCTCCGGTCCGTCCAGATCCCTCTGCAGGGCCTCCCTGCCCTCAGGAGTGTCAACAGCTCCTCCCAGTTTTGTATCATCAGCAAACTTAGTGTTCCTTCCAGTCCTGCATCCAGGTCATTTATGAAGACATTAAAGAATACTGGCCGTAAGACAGATCCCTGTGGAACCCTGTTAGTGGCTGGCCACCAGCCTGATATAACCCCATTTACCGTGACCCTTTGAGCCCAACCCATCGGCCAATTGCTCACCCACTGCATTACGTGTTTATCCAGCTGTCTGCTGGGCATTTTGTCCAGGGTACCGTCATGCTAAGCCAAGGGCTGTTGCTAGGTCTCTTACACTCTTCATTATTTCTTTATTCTTCTAGTGGAGGATAATCTTTGCTGGACAGCATCGCCTCTGGAAGCAGCACGGTTGGGTGGTGGCAGGCTTGGGGTGTTTGTCCGGAGTCACAGCAAATGGTCGCCGTAGCGGGGGACACCTGCCAAGCCCAGCAGACCCCCGACGTGTCTCCGAGCTCATGCCCTCCAAAGGCAAAGTCTGCTTTTCATGCACTCTAAAACACTGCCCTGCTTTCTTGTACTTCTGAAGTTCACAAGTTAAGGTCTTAATGTTGTGTTGTTAAATTTTCAGCATCTCCATTCACACCAGAAAGCTCTTCTCTTCGAAGGGATTTAAAATAATGTAACTCTTCATGAGTCCTCATTATTTCTCAAAAGGGGACCGTGTTGTTCAAGTGCCCATATTGTGACAAGCGTCTAATTATGGATCTTTTCTGTAGACCCCCAGAGATGCCATTATGTCCACCTGCAGTAGAAGGGGGAAGATTATAATTTGCATTCAGCATGAGCTTTTCTCCATTATTTCCATTGCACATAAATAAGGAAAACAAATCTTATCGACCACTGATCCTCTTTTCATTTATCTTACATTTCATTTTTTAAAACAGCCATTTTGCTTCGCTTCTTTTCCTTGGAGTACTGTTGTTTGCTACTTCAGCAAACTCTGCCCTAGTCCGGTCTAATTGAACGTGCACCTTCGCTGGGCAATCTGGCAAAAATATCTTGGCTAAAAGGGCTTTTCATCCTTTGAAAAGAAAAGCCTGGCCAGAGGGGCTGACATACCTGAAGATAAAAGCTTGATCAATAACCACAAGATTGGTAGATATTCACATGATTTTTCCTTTGTCCCTTTCAGGTTTGAGGTGGTTTTTTTAATGCTCTTTTCCCATCTTCTCACCACCTTTGCGATGAATGAAATTCTCAGACTTCTAGGTAAAAATGCCTCCCCACCCATCTCTATTTACACCTGTAGCTAAGAATAGTTTTGAGGAGAAAATACCTATATACAGTGTGCATTTTGGCGCAAGCTCCTAATATCTGAATTAAAGGAGGTGAGTAAAGAATGCATACCCCTCTCATAGGTCAACATGAGCAAGCAGACCATGGCCTCCCATGAGGCTGTCCCATGTTTTTCATTGCATATCATAATTACTCCCACTAAGAAAATCCCTGCAGAAATAGGAGGACAGAGGTATAAGCTTTGGGAGGGGAAAGACCTCATTCGGCCTATGTTTTTCTCTAGTGACAAGTCTCATACAGACCTTAACAGGAGGATAACATCTGCAAATGTTGTGGTTTCCCATGTTTCATCTCCTTTTTGCATAAATCAGGTGACAAAATGTAACATTTAAGACAGCAAAGCCTAGTCTGTGTTTGCCCCCATCCCGGTCCCAGCAGCACTACGCTCAAAGCATAGAAACTCCAGAGAAAGGAGGCAGAGCTGGGCGGGTGAGGATGGCCTTGTTCCATGGAAGATGGCCAGTCTTTGAGTTGAGGTTTCCTTCCTGTTGAAACAGATCCAGGGCAAAAACTGGTGATTAACAACCCTTCCTACAAATCCAGCTGTTAAAACTTGTTTCAAGGCAATCCAAACCTTTCTGCTTTAAGAAGCGGAAGCAATGCGGTGTCGTCGGTATGGCGCGCTAAATTAAAATCAGTGCAAAATGACTTAAAAATAGAAAACTGGTCTGTGTCGCTCTGGCATGTACTGGTGTGTCCTCTAACGTTGTTTGACTTTGCTTTAGGACAAATCCACCGAGATTTTTTTTGGGGGGTATGTTGGAATTGCGTGTTCCAGCGGAGCAATGTTCCCTCAAAGGTTTTTGCAGGCATCCCTGTCCCTACCACATCTGCTCGTGGTCTTTACGGACTCAGCGTATTTGCCTATAGAGAGGTGCCTGGTGCTATATGAGATGCTCTAGGATGGTGTACGCAGCTCCAGCTATGGCTCTAGCAGGTCCTGGGTCTCTTATAGCTCTTATGTCATATCTTCCCGCTGGTCTAGATGGCTCAGCTACCCTACGGCATCTCAGATGCTACTACACGCCCATGGCTAGGCAAACGGATTGGTCATTTTTGCTGTTATAGACAAATCACTCTTTATGGGATGCTTTAGAGGTGCAAAAGTAATTTGCATGTAAAGGTGTCACTAGTATTCATGGGTTTACGTCAAAGGGAGCTCAAATTTAGTGAATTCAAGCAATATTTTGTCATGTGCTCAGGAAATCATCCATAGGTTTTTCATGTTTTCAAAGGATGAAGGCTATAATAACATTCTGGTGAAACCCTCGTGTACTGAACATGCACCGTGAGATGTCATTTCCCTCTGTTGCGCAAATTGGTATGTTCAGCTAAATAACGTAGGGTAACGGCGTGCACCTCTGTGGTGTCACAAAGGATGGCTTGTGTGTTTTTTCACTTGGGAAGTTGGGGAGGAGAAGATGAGATGAAGGCAGCAGTTGCTGGAAATACCCATCTTGTATTTCCAGCTCACGGATGTCATTTCGCATTATTTGTGCCAGGTGCAGCAGCTGTCACCGAGTCTCTCTCTGCTCAGTGTAGTGCAGATTGTTTTGATATCTCTATTTTAGTCAACTGGGCCATGAAAATTCAGTGCAGAGCCGTGTTACATTGCTCTAGCTGGCCTTTGCTAAGGGTTAACTTTTCCCCTCCCATGCCCACACCTGGAGGAGTGAGTTAATGATAAAGGCAAACCATTGCCACACATCCTTTAAGAAAGCAGATGGAGGCAAATAATTCCAAAATGTGTTTCTGGAAGAGGATATTTGATAAAATGACTCAAAACACAGGGGGAGAGGGCAGTTGCAGGCTGGGTCTCAACACTTGGCTCCAAAACTGGCTGCCTGATCATTCTCTGGTTTCTTTGTTTTCCCTGGTTTTATTCCTGTCTCCTACAGGCAAAGCCTACGCTCCCGAGTTCTACTACGATACCTACAACCCCCTGTGGCAGAACAGACCCCGCGTCTACTCCTACAGTCTCCAGTGGACCCAGATGAACCCCGACGCTGTGGACCGCATCCTTGCCTATCGCTTAGGGATTAGGCAGGTGAGGAGAGAAACTCGTTTGTGCAGGACATGCCTTTTGAGTGCTGACCTTTGTGAGGTCATTGCGAGCCTTTATTATTTTATTTTATTTATTTTATTTTATTTTTTTATTTTATTTTATTTTATTTCATTTCATTTCATTTCATTTTAATTTTTTTTACTCTTATTTTATATCTTTTTTTTCCTCTCTTATTTTATCTTCTGTGAGTCAGAGTTGTTTCTCCTCCTTCTGGAAGGTTTGCTGCCATCTTGCAGAAGTAGTCCTCTGCCACGTGCAGATCCTGGAAGCTCATTTGCACATTTGCAGTGTGAAGCGGAGAGATTAAAGAGCTCTTCCTCAGAGCATTTGCAGAGGCTGTGGCTCAAGATATGCTAGAAAGATCACATGAAAGAAACTTGCAGTGAAATTAAACTTTTTATCTCTCTGTATGTACTATATATCTTTTATTAGATCTTCCATGTGAGTAGATAAGTGTAGGGATAGCAGTAGCTTTCCTATGGAAACACATGGTGATCCTTGAGAACCAAGACATCTTTCCTGACCGCACGGAAGGCGATCACACTTGTGTCTTCATAGGTTCACTGGGAACTTCCCAGTGGGGACTGGCACCGTTAAGGAAGCGTGGGACCAACCCGCTTGCAGAGGAATTGTTAAATTAACATAGCCATCCCCGGTAATTTTCCCTTTAACAATTTTAAAAGAAAAATCTCATCTGTCTTCTTTGAAGGCTATTGCTACAAAGCTTGAGTTTTAATAATGATTAAAGAACCAATCTGTGCTTTGCTTAAACTCTTGTTAAATGGCAACGCCTCTGCCTACTCCCCCTCGCGGGGCAAAGCGATCTTTGCCGGCTTTTGTACTTTCCTACAGCAAAGCCCGTACAAAATCCCACAATTTTGTGTTCTGAAGGCAGAAGCTGTTGTGCCGTAACGCTTGTTCGCGATCCTCTCTAGAGTCTGTCCGTGCCAAATGCTGCAAGTGTGCCCGAGGCTGACACTGCCACCCTGGGGTGTGGCATTGCTGGGCTTCCTCAAGGGAAAACACACGGTTTGAAAACAACACTCCTTGCTAAGAGCACCTCCTCGGCCCCCACGTCCACCTCCGAGTCACACCTGACCAGCTATTTTCCTGTTTACTTGTGAGAATTCATCTGATATTGCTTTGGTCTTGTTTTACGCTCTCCTGTTGAGCTCGCTTTTCTTTAAATGATACCAGAGCTGATTGATTTAGCAAGTGTGTGTTTGGTTATTCAATGCCTGAACTAAGAGTTTGTGCAGGGAGAAAGAGATCGGGGATTAAGACAGATTATAGAAGGCACATTTTTGAAAATGTGGTTGCAGAAAGTATTTTATCCCCGCAGATCTCCCACTGGGATGAGCTTTGTAAGCTGCAAAATAGATGTCCAATTTGAGCATGTTATTTATGCTGAGTGGACAGGGTTTTTTTGCTTGTGTAACTTCTGTGGTAGTTCTGGAGTTGATCAGGACACGTCCAGGGAACAGCTTTGATACCTGGAGGGTGCTGGCTCTCCTTCACTCGGAGTTTGACTCTGCCTGCACTAATTTGAAATGAAAATCGGTGACTTTTAATACATGTTTATGCAAGCGTTTGCATCATTGGGCACAAATCAGTTCCGTTATTCCCAGTACCCAAGAGGAATTATTAAATTTAAAAAAAAAAAAAAATTTGCTGAAGTGAAAGAATATATAATGAAATTAACTGCATTAGGATTTTTAGCTTCTTTTTTTTTTCCCCATTTCATTTTAATTTACTTTTAATTATCAACAGTCTCTGTCAGGATAATCAAAACATTTTCCTTTTGTCTATCAAAAGCCACATTTAAAACCATGGGTGATTTAGAACCTAGTGAGCCATCCGGACACACTCGCCCGTTATTGCAGTGATTCCCCCTGAAACAGGGGCGATAATTAAACTTCTTAATTTTTTTTACACCTGCCGGTACTTGCTACCAGCAGATTGCTTTCTGAACTGTTTGGGTTTAGGCAGTTTATTTGATTTAACAATGTATTTTTTTCCTGGGTTTTGCTATCGTTTTTATTTAACAATAAAACTGGAGATGAGCATCCTTTGGGAGGGGCAGAAACCACTGCTCACAGCTGGGTGAAGTTCGTCGCAGAAACAGGGCGGGGGGGATTTCCAGGTTGAAGCGAGGGGCTGAGCTAGAGAGCAGCCTACAGCCCAGCGCGCTGCTGTTGTAAAAAGTGACCGCGCTTAATCTTCGTTTTAATCTCCTAATGCACCGCAAAACGCCGCCAGTGGGCTGGGGCGGGGGTCAGCGTGTCGGTATCTGCCTGCGATTCGATTAACGCCGTTACCTTTATCTGATCAGTAAATGGCTTTTGGGTCTGCATGCTAACATCCGAGCCCAAGCATCGCTCCCTCTTCACCCGACCTGTGCTTTGCTGCCTCACTTCCTGCAGAATCCAGGCGGTGTTTTGGAATATTTAGGTGACAGCAGGTTCAGGCTTGCTGAATTCTCTGTGGGATTGTTCAAGTCTGAAACATTGACAATATTTTTAAGGCCATTTTATAAAAACAAGAGTTTCTTATGAGACGCAGGGTGGTTTAGCTCCGTTTTTGCGTTCGCTAGGTGCTTGTAGAAAGCAACGCAAAGGATGTGCTTAATAATGAAACTTTTAAAGGGCAAAGGGGACCGGTAATAGAATGTGGCAGACTAGGGATTTTCCTTAAGGACAAATTGCTGTGCTAGAAGTAATTAGATTATACAGCATTATAGCAACAGGGAAGTATCTCCACTGGCTGGCATATTGAATTGAAGAGCTGGAGATGTCTTTGCCTTGACCAGCTCAGGCAAGCAGAGTTTTAAAAAGCTTTGCTGGCGACAGAAACTACTGGAGAGAAATGCCCCGTACCAGAGGCGTAGTGCAGGCAGAAGGCAGGTGGAACAGAGATGCTGAAGCAAAGGAGCCGTGCCATGCTGAGGGGAGAGGTATGCAATGGAAATAATTCAGTTCTGTTCACGCAGAGGTACGAGCAAGAGGTAGGAGCTACTGCACCGCGGATGCCAGGAGCAGCTGTTGTGCTATTGGGACCTTCAGGATTCTGTAGTTCTTTGTAACAGTGAAAATACATGTTTTGAGAACAAAAATAACCGATTTAAGAAGGGAACTGAAAATCTGTAAGAATCCCTGCGTTTATATGTATGTTATCTATATGTCTTTCATTAAGATCATTGTACAGCGCTCCCCCCACCCCTATATTTAAAGGTACAGACTGCAGATACAGCGCAGTGACGGTGAGCAGGAGTTTGTTCAGTCAAGTTTGGCCTGCTGACATGATAGCATGCTCCCTCCTGGGAGAATCAGGGAGGAATGGGAATTGTTTACAGCACTTTGCTTTCTGCTGAAGCCCAGACACTCCCGTTGTTGCCTTTTGGGAACTCGTCCTGTGCTTAACATTATTTTTGAAGAAGCACAGGCTCTTGTCTGCGTTTCCAGTTGACGCAGCGCACGGACAGTGGCTTTCTGGTGCGGGGTTTTAATCGGCTTTGAGGATGCTGAGCTGCAGTATCTGCCAAGCCTGCTGTGACGGAGCATCTAGCTGCCAAGCAGCGTGCACGGCTGTGCTCCTCTTTCATTGAATAGTGACAAATAACTCTTTTTTAAAAATGAGGCGCTAACTAAATGGACGGAGTTTCCTTGTTGAGTGAGTGTAAGAGCTGCTGTTCACGTGCTCTGATAGTGCTCAGAGCCCTCAAGCATGCCTTGAGGAGGTGGCGCAGCTCTGCAGTATGCATCCAGGCCTCGTCCCTCCGAGGAGTTTTTATGGATGTGGTCTTCTCCTCATGGAAATTTCTGGCTTGTTCACTTAGAAAAAAAAAACATTTAGTTGATGAGAGATAATAGCGAAGGACCTGATCTGATCTGCGGTCCTTGTAAGACCAGTCTAGACAATTTTGGCAGGGTAAAAGGAACTTGAAGTGGTTGATCACTTTCCCAAAAGAAGGAAAGCCCTTGAGGACGTGGATTCAGTCTAGGGCCAGTCTGCTGCCAACCTTCGGCACACAGAATGATTCAGGAGGCGGCAGAGAAATACCACAGTGCGTATAATACCTACTTCTCTGGGCCACCGGAGCCAAAGGAAGCAAAGTTTAAAACATTCCTTTCACTACTATGCATTCTCTTGCACATTGCCCAAATTTAGAGAGCATAAAGGTGGTGAACAACTATCTTGGTATATCTGGGCATGTGCAAGCACATCTGCCATCTGAGTTCGAGGTGCCAAAGAAGGGAAAGAAAGAATTGAGCCCATCCATTCTTCCCCCTGGTTTTCATGAGCTTTTTCCAGGCTGGCCATGAGAGAAGGACACACTCCTGATCCAAGAGCAGCACATCATCCTGGTACCTCAGAGCATCAGCAGCAGTTTTCCCACTGCTGAAGGGAAAAGCTGAATACAGGTCTGAGCAGAAAAATAAGAGATGCGTGGAGCCTGAATGAAAGTCCATTGGAGGTGCTCATTTATGATTACCACAGCCTTGTACGGCAGAGTAAGCTGGAAATTAGGGATACAGCTAGAGCAGGGTACGGTCGAGAGGAATTAGGTAAGAGTCTACAGTTGCTCATTGGCATGGAATGGGGGCAATACATTTCACGCTTGAAGAGGCAGATCTGAAAGCAGAGAAAGAACAAATGGAGTTAATTAATCTCAGCAATGCCACCCTAGTCACAGAGGGGTTCTACGGTTTGCTCCACAGGACCATGTCCTTGCAGCGAGTACACAGCCTTTACCTGGCGGAGCAAGTCCAATTACCTCCTAGACACCTGAAGGGCCCATGTTGTCGTTGCAGTGACCAAAAAGGATAGGATTGTATTAAAAATACAAGGACTTTGACGTCTTTGCGTTCTGAGAGTACAGCTCTCGGACACACAGGAATGTGTTTGCAGTGAATTAGGGCTCACAATCCATTTCTTGGTGGTGCTCGATAACCCAGACCATTGCATGGCCCATTGCATCTGTGGGACCACCGCTGTCTCCAGCCCTCTTTACATTTACACCTTAATATTCCTGCAATAGGGCTCCCAGACTCTACCCGACGTGAATCACCAGGGCAGTGTCACACATTTCTGTCAGATCCTGCTTCTAGTCACCTACCTTGTCACTAGAATTAAACTAAAGGCATGTCTCAGGCACAAGAGGATAATTTAATGGTGGGAAAGCTTGACACAGGAGAAACTCGTTCAGCATTTTAAGCACTGGTTAGAGAGAAGTTGAGAGAAATCAGCTAGGAAAGTTCTTGGAGAAAAAAAGCAGAGCTTGACTTAACGACATATCGGGGAAGCCAAGAAAGTCAAAAAGGGAGAGGGAAGGTCCCATCAGATGAACAGGGAGTCACAGCGAGAGAAAAGTGTCATTTTTCTGCCTGTAGAGTGAAAATGGAAATAGATGAATGGAAATCGTTATTTACTGAAGTACTGTATTGAAAGTGAAAGTCACTTATGAGGAATTTATTTATTTTAGCACACTCAAGGGCAACGCCTGATGGGTAGTAATTGGCCAGATGTTCCTTCTATCAGGATCGCAGTGCGATCATCACGCAACCTACTGCAAAGGGAAAGATGCTTCCAAGCTGGGTATTTTCATTTGGTTTGCTATAGAACACGTCAAATAGCTGTACATCAACACGTATGCAAAAGTAGTATTCAGAACCGTTCAAAAATAAGTACTCACATCTGTAGGAATTAATTCCAGGGGAGGAAGCGAGAGAGTTGATAAATTCACATGTATATTGTAATATTTCTAATGTTGTTTTCATGAACAATTTTTAAGCCGCCTTCTACAGAGGGATAGAAGCTGCCTGGAAGATTTCACAGTGCGCCTTTCTTTCTGGAAGTCTAAACAAGGCTTTGCTATTTTCCTGTTAGGTCTGTACTTGTGAAGCGAGGCGGAGAGAAGTTGGCCGAAAAAAAGAAGGAGTGCAACGTGCAAAGGCATGTTTCTTCCTGATTTTGGGGGGGGTTTGGTAAATTGAATTAGAGAAGCAACGGTTCTGTTTTATGATTTTCAGTTTGCAATACCGATACCTCCTATGCTTATTCCTCACAAGGCTGAGGCTTGAGTTTAAAGTAGCAAGCTGAGGGCTGTCATTTGAGATTCGTACCAAACGCTTTTAATTGCCATTTAGAAATGGTTACGTCTCCTGGTATTCAGATGGATTAGGCAAGCGCTTATGTATACTTCTGCAAAAAAATTCTACTGATTACAGCTTAGGGAATTCAAAGGTAAAAGTTATAGACACAAATACATCTTCTGTCAGGTTCTGACCTTCTCACTTTGATCCCGTGGTATCTTAGTTACCGGAGGTGCTCCGGACTGTAACCCCACTCCCTGGCTGGGGAGGTGAGCTGTGCGCCTCCGGAGCAACCAGCTCGCTTGTTGTGGAGGTCGTGGGCTGTATTTTCTAGGGATGCAAACAGAAAATATCCCAGACTGAGCTGCGCCCGTTCACATTACCATGAAATGTGGACCGTAAAAGTAAACTCCCTTTCTTTACAAAGAAAAAAATCTTACAGTCAAAATTTAACATATTCATTTGATCCAAGCAATTACTGCCTGCTGGGACTGCCTTGGTTTGATTTCCATTATATAAGCATAAACTCCTGCTCTTTAATTTCTGATTTTAATACCGAATTCATATTAACTTTTTAGTCCGGTCTCTTAAGGGAACAAGACAGAAGAAAATCTCCTGAAGTTACTGCCTGTGATCTCTGAGCGCAGCTCTTCATTTTGGTCGGATCTCATGGGGAACAAAGGTGCGGCAGGTAGGGAGGGTCCCACCAGCGTTGTGAAAGCTTGTGGACCGGCCAGGGAGAAAGATGTAATTATAGAAAAATATTGAAAGGTAGGATCACATTAATCAAAAAGACAAAAAACACAGACGTGGGGCAGATTGTGTGAATTCTCTAGCTTCATAGCCAGCTTTGTGCAACCCCCTCCTGGGATACCTTGCGTTCTTGGGCAATACCCGATCCTTCTCTTCAGGATGTCTATACATCTATATTTATACATTGCAGGAGCCAGAGATCTCTCTTGTCAAGTCTCCTTAACTTTTGGCAACGATGGCAAAGTGGTAATTCCCTAACGGACAAATCCTGCGTGGGGTGGAGCGCTTGTGCTCGAAGCAGCGATGTTGACATAAGCTGAGGCTTTCGTTGCACGTTTCCCTTCAGCGAAAAAAGAATACGGACTTATTTGTACTCAGGAGCATACGCTCTCCCCCAGCATTGCCAAAATGACGTCCCACACTGTAGCCTCAGCCTGTGAGTGGTGGTCACACTCAACTTCCATTTATTCGGTCTCAGCAGAAAAATCTGCAATATGAATTGATTACCGCTGACAAATGCAGTGTATCAGTCAAACGTTAGGAAAGATGCAGGAGAAAATTGAGTGAACTGAAGAGCAATTTAGCGAGAGAAATTACCCAAGCTGGGGGAATTTATTGTAGTAAACAAGTTACTTGCTTTCGACTACATTTAAACCTGCGTGGTAGGGTTGAGGCCCCCTTTCCTGGCGTACCTGTGCGTGCCCTGGCGCATGGCTCCGGCTTAGCGCGCTGCAGCCGGAGCCTCAGGTGGAACGGCCGAATTGCACGAATCATCATCTCCACCCAAACAAGGATGTGCTTCTCTTTAAATTGTTGAGCCATGGCACCCCTGTTGTCGGCGGGCACCCCTCCAGCAGCAGCTGGGCCCTTGCGGAAAACGTGCTCCACTTCCAGTACCAACAGCAAAGATGAGACGTGCGTTTTCGTGACGGCCTTTTCACCCTGCTGCTGTGCAGTTGTGCAATGGATGCAAACAGCAGGCTGTCAGGAGTTTGGTGCAGAACGGATCCAGGTTTAAAATGAAAAATATGATTACCTGCAAATATTTTTCATCACACCGCCTTAGCCTTTATATAAGTTCCTGTAATGCAAGACTGTTTAAAAAAAAAAACCTCTAAATGACAGCAATGCTTTTCTTGTTAGTGTTGATTTCATATGAGCAGCCGTTCAGAAATAATAAGGGATTTGCAAAAATGAAAACGAACAGAGAAATAGAGCAATACAACTTTGAAAATTGAAGATCTGCACAAAAATCATGGCATATGTCCTTAGGCAAATGCATGACAATTAAGAGTTGTGTATCTGGCGTGCAGCATGCTTTTCATCATAGTAAAAAATATAGCATAAATAAATATTTGAAAAGGCCTTTGAGCATTACAGAAATTTAATTCTGATGAAGGATGCATCCTCTTTAGTGAAGATAGTTTCAGAGCAGCATCAATACCTAGGAATCATAAGTAAATTGCATAGCATATTGCAGGTACCCTGTTAAAATACATTAGGATACCAGGATAAAAATTAGCAATAGTTGCGCTTGCTCAGGGCATAGTTCCGTTATCCACAGAGTTTATCTGCACCCCAGGCAAGCCACGGGTGCTGAAGGAGAGTTGTAACTCAAAGCGGAACGGAGGTGGAAGGTGTCTGAGCCAAAGGCTGTCCCTCGGCTGTGACATTTTGTGTCCCCTCATGTACCGTTCTTCCCTGAATTAGTTGAGCTCCTTTGGACCAATCTGATCTTCCTATCACCCCACATCAGTGAGCATCTTCCCTAGGAGGTGGCATTCACGCATGCACAAGGAGCTTGAAGAACACTATTTCTGACACCATCAAGTGTCACAAAATTAAATAATTCCAGAGTAGAGTTGTTTGAACCACCAAATAACTGATACTCACTGAATGAGCTTCACCTCCTTCCCTGTGCCTGTTCCATATGTGTCCTTACGTCTTCTTTGCTCTCCCACCTTTAAGACCTGTTCGAAAGATGGATTTGCTGCGTTCTTCCTGTGTCGGTGGGATACATCTATGCCTTATTTCACAGGCTGCAATGAACTTATTTTTACAACATTCCTTTGAGATCATTTTATGAAACTGAAACCCAGAGAAAGGTCAGAAATATTCACTGCTGGTAGGGCTCGCCTTGGGAAAGGGATTTTACCTCTGTGTATTTAAAGGTGGCATCAAGAGTCACGCTCAGAGATGCTTCACCTGAAATCGGGACGTCCCGTGTCACTGAGAGCAGACCCTGTCATCCTCGTGCTGGGCATTTTTGTGCAGCGTTTCCCCTCACCACCTTCCTGAGGCATTTCCGTAGGCTTTACCCCTGGTCTCCTGGGCAGGTTGTCTTGAAATTCAGTGCTGCGGCCAGGTGACGGGAGGACAGCGGCAGCTCTTGGTGGAAACATTAAAGAACGTGGCAAAAGGACTCAGACTCCAAGGGAGGCAATGGTCTTCACCAGGCTCAAATGAGATCATGGAGTTGCACTGCACAATAGTTCACAGTGAAAAGGTCCAGTTCAGTTAGTGTTTTTTTTCTGTTGACCAAGTATTGAGTATTCACTGTATATTCTGGTCTTTGGTAACAAGTGGAAGTGCTCTCGTGTGGCAAAAAAAGGTTGTCACATCTCTTAGCATCTCCCCTCTGCACTGGGATGAGCAGTTCTGGCAACCTGTAAAGGGAATATTTATCTTATGAACTAGCTGACCTCTTTCGAAGGCCACTCAGGTTGAATAAGTATCTGCACGTCTAGACAGTGCACGAACTGAAACTATTAAATCTGTTTGAGGTCTGCACAGATTTTCCCAAGCGCTGCTAATAAATGCATTTACAAAATGAGCGCTGCAGATCTTTAGGTGTAAAAGATAAAAATGAGATGAATTGCCTACTTACCAATGATCAAAGGTGAGACTTCACCAACATTACTCCCCGTGAGCAACCCTAATGATTGCCTACGGGGCAACGGGTGCAGGACAGAGCCCAGCACTGGGGACTCTGCAGACCAGGGCTTCCCCTTGCTGGGCTGCTCCCTTGGCTCCCACCTCCAGATTGCTGCAAAACCAGCTATTACCTTTGTATGGTCTTACCTTTGTACTAGTCTTAGATTAGGAATCCCAGATGTCTGCTAGACACCTCGGTGTTTTTTACTGGGCGTAGTCTTGCTGTCTCTCGCCTTAAATTCTGTCCTTATTGAAACAGATATATGTAATTTAGGAAAAAAAGAATGGTAAAAAAATACATTTTGGAAAAAAAAAAAGAAAAAAAAAGCGCAGTGCCATTAAAAAAATAAGCTTGTTTCTGCTCCGCAGCAATGTACTGTCTCCCTTCATCCAACTGAGGTCGGGATTTCTTTGTTTTTAAAAGTTCTGTGCAAATTTTAGTTGCAGTTTGGAGAGAAGAGATGATAAATGAGCTTTATCTCTTTTTTTTCTAATAAAGCAATTAGGTTGGCAATTCCTCAAGCATTTATTTTGCTTGCTGCTAGGTGAGGGATGTTTGTACCTAATCAGAACATACTAGCCAGTGTATCTACTAAGTAAACGCTTTCGTCAAATGTACATTACAAAAATTATAAATTGTTGGGACGAGAGTGATTTGTCCCTAAAGACAGCTGCTTCAGCCATTCTTTTGCTGTTAGAGAATTCTTTATTCTCTGAAACGTACGTATGTTTAAATTGAATGCAAACCATATTGCCTTTCAATAAGCAAATGAACACCCTACTACAACGCATCGGTGTTTCTGAGCTGATTTAAAACACCCCATTTGCATTCTGAGAACCTCATTAAACATCTAGTGGCTATTTCCTTTCCTCCCGTGCAGCAATTGTCTTAAGTATTTAAGAAACGGTTTCTTGAAACACTCATATCTGATGGTTGAGCCGTTATTGGCAAAAATTCATTCTTACTTAAAAAGTTAAGCAAAATCAGTATGTTCGCTTTCCTTAGAAACACGCTTTGGCATTATGCGCTTGTCTTATTGCATTATTACTCGTTGATCTATTTATGCAGAGACTCATGGAGGGCGCTTAAAATGCAGCCTTGTTTTTCCAGTTCATTTCCCAAGACAACCTTGCTTGTTCACAGCGTTGACTAAGCAGCGAAGCTCCCGCGTGCGGTACTTTAACGGGGCTGGGCTTGTCATCTTCATTGCAGCTGCAGTCATTAATTTGTCGCTATGTAATTATTTTGTATGAAAAAAATATGGTCATCCATAAAGAGCTTTTAGAAATCACAAGAAAATTAGTTCACTAGTGAGAGGAGTGCACTGTCTGTCTTTCGAGATCCATCTGGAAAAGGTTGGGGTGTCGTGGGATACTCGCTAAGTGGTCGACGTTGAAATATGAAATGTGTCTTGGGATAGGTAGTTTCTTGATCATGGAAATGTAGCTGTTGGTATAAGCATGAAGTGCTTAATTTAAAGTTAGGAGATGGATCTTGATGCCACTTCAATAATCTTATCTCTTGTTGCCCTCATAAAAATAATAGTCTGCCTATTGCACAAAAACCTGCTGCTTAACATGCAAAACCACGTCAGTGCAGTGACGCTGCTGGCAGTGCCCAGCTGGCCCGCGACGCGGCCGTGCCGGGTGCTTTGAAGTGTGAGAGTCGGCGCCAGCCTCGTTTCCCAGTACGTGAACTTCGAATTTGATATGTCACTGAGAAGGAATGAGAAAACTTTCTCTGAAAACTAGCCTTAATGCGGGTTAATAATTAACCCGCCTTTTGTGAATGCCTAACAAAACAGGGATTAAAAATTGAAAAACTCTTTTGGCAGATGTCTAACAGCAGCAAAAGAGCAGGAGAACCTGCACCGCCGGGGCTGGAACAGTGCAGCTCCTGTTTAATCCCGTAGACTTCAGTGAATTCATCTGGGAGGCAGCCAATTTTAAAGTCTTAAAATGGATCCTCTTGGTTTATTACACATTTTAGCCTGTCTGTAAGGAGGAAAAAATAAAAAGATATTGTCTTGAAATCAGTGTCATCCCATTCGATGCGGTGACTGACCTGAGGCCACGCGTTAGAGAACTGCACGTTGTGACCCTTACCAAGAGCAAAATCAAACCGCCTGCTCTCAGTCAATGGGTGTTTCCGCTGTTTCCACTAAAATGCGAGCAGAGAAGAGGCATCTCCAGTGGGTCAAGCCAAACGCGGCACGGTGGGACCTAACAGGGTTAGGACTTCATGGGTGGTGGTAGTGAGGAAGATACTCACTGTGCCGTGGGGAGATCAGGGCCACACATTGCAGCCCTGAGGGCATTTTTATTACCAAGTTCCACAAGGAGAAAGATAATTATTTTTCAAAAGGTTTTTATACTTGTCTTCTTAGTAGCGTTCACATTTTTATTCGAACTGTAGATAAATTCCTTTCAAGAAGAGTTCCAAAACTTTTTGAACTTTGTTACAAAAACAATACAGAAAACAAGAGCCCAGACAGACAGTAGATATTAAACATCAATACGATAATCAGAAAACATTCGTTTTAATGTATTGCTCGGGTGAGCTCGCATCCTGGAGCAGAACAGACCTCAACCGCAGGGAAGGGAAGGAGGCACTGGGGGTGCTGTGGCAAGGTCTGGGAGCAGGCGACGGCCAGCCCTGCAGTGTCAAGGGGGAATACGGTCAGTGTGAGGTGCAGCCTCTTGGCTGTAAGACCCTTTTGGCACCGACAGTAGGGCTAGCTGATGGGTGCAAGGCTTCATCTGTCATTAAAGACAGGCAGGTGTTCACTTTTTTTGGTTTAAATCGTAGGGTGATGGTGCATTCAAAATAATCAGCAATAAAATTGACGTGTGTGACACCATCAGAGCACCTGTTGTGTATCGCAGTGTAACTCAGGAGACCATAAATCCTCCTGCCTGTGGCATTTATGGAAAAAAGCAGTGTAGAGTAGAGGGAATTTCCATTTCTCAGGGTCACTGTTGCCCACAGCCTTCCATTTGTAACTTTCCTGCTCAGGACTCGAATTGAAGGATGAATACAACCTTGTGTGTCTTTCGTCATGGTGACTGCATGGATTTGGTCACCCTCCACTCGTTTCTGAAGGTGCTGAGGTCTGCCAGGGCATTGTCTGCACGTAAGGAACATTTTTTCTGTCTCAGTAATAGCTCTCAAGAATATTCTGACATAAATGTATTTCAGTTTTGGATTTGGATTTGGAATTAGTGATCTGGATTCTTCCAATTTTTTTGCCTTTCAAAGCATCCTTGTACGTGTCTACATGTCCCCTGACCCACCTTTGGAGTTGGCCAGGACTCCGGTAGTTGCTTTCATTAAATGGTCGGTGCGAAAGTGGCGTTCAGTCACGGGGGAGCCTGCAGCTCATGAAATAAATTAGCAAACTCATCCAGCATAGCACGCGTCAGGTTAGGAACATGGGCAAATCTAGGAGTTTGTGCTGAAAGGCCATGAAACCTTACACGTTCAATTGCCTTGACATTTTCCTGTATGTTTTCAAAGTACATACAAAAATGGTCCCAAACATCACTCCGAGTACTTCTACACGCCTGAAAGTTTATCCACCCAGAATAAACCCGCTGTTGGACCCCCTCCTCAAGCTCTTGCTTCACTGAGCGCGTGCTCAGTTTTGACTCTGCGGCTGTGGATATTTTTGTGCTTTTCCATATCAGCTCCGAGGTGGGTGGTAGCAGCGGCTTCACCGGCATCTCCCAGTGCAGCTCCGTGCCGTCAGAGCAGTTCTGCTCCCATCTGGGCTCACGTGGAGGTGTTTCCCTCCCATAGTTTATCTTTCAGCAAAGACAGATTCAGGTAGGTTTTATAAATGAAACCCGAGTTGCGCAAACATTCAAGCTGTGATGAGCAAGCGCTTCCAGCTCTCTGATATTTACTGTCAGCAGGATGAAAGCAAATGAAACAAGTGAGACTCTCCTGGAGCAGACATGAAGTGGCTGCGGCTCTGATTTCTGCCCCTCAGCAGGCGACAGCCGCGCTCCCTGCACCGCCGGCAGCAGCACGGCCACGGTGACCTAAAAGAAACCGAAGGACTCCGCTTTAAAGAAGTAACAAAAAGTCAACTGGTACCTGTAAACCAGAGAGGAACTTGTTCAAGCTTGTTATTTGAAAGATTAAAGTTCCTCCCTTTCCTTTATTTTCAGCCTACAGATGTCTGCAGTCCCAGGCAGTTGATAACGAGAAAGTCTCTTCAAAGAGCCCGGAGCAGGTCACTCCTGCGCGCTTCCTTCTGGTCGCCGTTTGGCTTTATTGTATTTTTAACTTCTGTTTTCACTCAGCAGCGTACAGGGTCAGAAGTATTCAAATACATATTATGTGCTCACGGAAGGGATTTCTGTGAAGGTTGAATGGTCACTGGCTGCAAAACGGAGTATATAATTTTCTGTCCGTGCCGTAGCAGAGTTCCCATAGCCTTGCGTGGACAGGTACGCAGCAAAGTTACCACGAAGGAAAAAGTGAACGGGGGTGAACTTTTTTGCCTTTCTGATGAAAGAAAGTCATACCTGTTACAAACACAGAGTTTCCTTTTTGTCCCTGTGTCTGAGGTTGTTGACATCAAAGAAACGGCAACAAGCTTTCAGCTCTGAATTATCCTAAATTACAATTTCCGTAGCAAATGGAGATGTCCTAATTCACATCTTAGATGTTTTTATTATCATACATTTGTATGAAAAAATAGAAGGCAGCATAGTTTAACTTCCAATTAACAAGCTTTTAGCAGATGTTTGTGCTGTATTTTGATTTTACTGTGCTAAAAATGACCTCTCTCTTTTCCTGGGTTACCACTTTCCACCCTGCCTTTAAAACCTGAGAGGCATTACACATCTAAAGAGGACTTAACTGTTGGATCATCTAGCTTCCAGCTTTCGCATACCAGCTTTCCTTAAATTGTTCCCGTCTCTTTCTTCTTCAAATATCAGGCCAAAAATTTGCATCGTGGACAGATGTTGCTGACATCACTCACCCATCAATTTGTAGCCCGTAAAAACTGCGTCTGTAACATCCTGCATCTTTGGACTCCAAGCTCCTAATTACTGAAGACTCAGAGACTTTTAGTTTGTTAAAAAAAAGAAAAATAAGAAAGAGAAATATTTTTTTAGGCTTTTATGTGTACCAAGTGAAACCAATTACCCAATGTGGTAAACACAAAAATAAGTAAAATGAATGGTAGGAGCAAATACAGAACGATTGTTAATGTGGTCCTGCAAGAAGAAGGTCGATTACGTGCCTGCGATTGTTCTTATGAATTAGAAGTTATCTAATTGAAAAAGATTGTGCTGGCTGTTAAATGTGCTTTAGATACTCTGTTTTCCAGGCAGAAAAGGGGCAAAGAAGAGGTTTATCGTGTAGCTGCTGTTCCCCTGTGCCTCGTCTCCTGGTGAGGGGAGGCTGAGCACCGCGTGCTGGTGGCAGCGGAGGCAGGTCCTGCCCGGCGGAGGGGCGGCCCCGTGCCCCTCCAGCAGAGACCTCCAGCCCCGTAACGGTGTCCCAGCTCACCCGGGACACTGGCGCAGGGTACGTCCCTGGATCCAGCAAGCGAACCCCGTGCTCGCTCTGGGCTGGGTTTGACCTTGTGGCCGTAGTCGCTTCGACAGCGGCTGGTTTTTGCGGGAGGGCAGGTACCAGCTCAGCATGGAAACAGATGGGAGGTTCTGGCAGTTCCACTGATTGCGTGTGAAAATATTAAAAAAAGAAGCGAGGGGTCATCAAGAGCAGTGTTACATCATGCACAGGGGAAAATAAACTGGTGATGAGCATGGCCGAGCATGCTTTGCAGCTGGCCTTGTTGGTTTTGCCTGCACTCCAGGTATTTGTCGTTGTGAGTCATTTCAGGGCCCTAATTGTGCTTTGAAGTGAAGATGCCGCAGGAGCCACCTACCTGATAAGGTTTATGTTCAAAATCAGATAGCTTTGATTATATTGCTGGGCAAAATTGTTAAAGAAGAGCAGCCACTGGATTTCCGCTGTGGAAACGAGGCAAACGCTACACGGGAGTGTTCCCTCTGTGGTGTGCAGACAGAAGAGGTATTTGCCCGTGAACTGAACGGTGCTATTTTATATATATATATCTCTCCTAAAGAAAACTCTTTTTTTTTAATTAAGGAAAATCAGTTGTCACTGTTGTCATAAATTGTAAAGAAATAACTTTAAAGACCGCCGCAGTCTTTTATAGGAGTATACAGTAGATTAATTTACATTGCGTCCAGTTGTCGTTAATTAGCGATGCTTGTCTGACTTATTGAGTCTGTTGTGGTTTAGCCCCAGTCGGCAACTAAGCACCTCTGAGCCGCTTGCTCACCCTCCCGCCCCCGGTGGCGTGGGGGAGAGAATCTGAAGAGCAAAAGTAAGAAAACGCATGGGTTAAGATAAGAACAGTTTAATAACTGAAATATAATAATTATTATAATAATTAAAATAATAATAAATTGTAATGAAAAGGAAAACAAGGAGGGAGAGAGAAGGAACAAAACCCAGGAAAAACAAATTATGCAGCTGCTCACCGCCTGCTGCCCAACACCCAGCCCTTCCCGGAGCAGCGATCGCGGTCCCGCCCAACTCCCCCCAGTGTATATACTCAGCATGACGTCATATGGTATGGGATATCCCTTGGGTCAGTTGGGGTCAGCTCTGCCGGCCGTGTCCCCTCCCCGCGCGGCTTCTTGTGCACCCGACGGAGCACGGGAAGCTGAAAAGTCCTTGACTAGCGTAAGCCCTGCTCAGCAACACCTAGAACATCAGTGCGTTATCAATATTATTCTCATCCTAAATCCACAACACAGCTCTGTACCAGCTACGGGGAAGAAAATTAACTCTCTCCCAGCTGGAACCAGAGCACAGTCCATGAAGAAATTTATGGTTGAAATCAATAGGCCAAGTACAATGGACTAAGAATGTGGGCTGTTTTATAAACACAACTGTGCATATAGGCAATCAATATTTAATCATCCCATAGGATTAATTTCTCGAGCAATCTATATGTTCAAGTCTTTTAGAGAATATAGTGCTTCTCAACACAGGGAAAGAATAAATACCCTTTCACTGACAGCATAGAGGAGATGGTTTCAACCTGCTGCAATAAAACATTGGCGCACTTTTACGGTCCCCTTTCTCTGATGTCAGAGAAATACATTTTGCTTTTCTGTTAGCTTTAGAGAACAAAGATTTCTAAATATTCTAAGGTAACCAAGAAAGAAGGAGTCCCTGTGAAGCCTTCTGTGCTCTGGATTGACTGAACGTAGGTACGCTCTGCTAAAGTAATTACAGGTTACGCACATGATAATGCTCCAGGAACTAAGGCGATTTTTCCTCAGTGCTTTACAAGTATTCAAGTATTTACAGGTATTCACAAACCATTGGAAAACTCTTGTTTCCATTTGGTCAAGGTATATTTCCCAAAACGTATTTCATCCTTATCTTTGTAAGGCCAATGGTTTTGACTATAAGAATTTTCCTCCTTTAAAAATTCTTTTCCAGGCAAATCCTAGTTCTTACTGGGTTTAAAGCTCTGGACACATGAATTGATATGCAGGTAGATGTTCTACCGTTGTGTTTGCTTGTGTATTCTCTCTTTGAGGCGTCACTCCTGACGTTTTAATATAAAAAGGTACAGCCTGAATGTTAGGGGGAGGCTGCATAGGTGATTTTGAGGGAAAGGGTGATGTGGATTTGGCTCCTTCCCATTCAGGGGAGCCGGAGGAGACGCCCAGACCTCTGGAGGCAGGTAGACAGTGTTGCAGCAGCAGGGGCAGAGGGATGGGCTCTTCTTGGTGCTTCAATGCAAAGCAGTGAGTGACCATGATCTTCGAGTGCCTCCCACATGGGGTCTGGCTTTGCAGAGTTCCCCAGTTCCATGCTAGGAGTTTGAACCGCCCCAAGCCTAAGGCGTTATAGGAACCTAAATCCTATTTTTAGGGTGTCTTGGGCATTTCAGCGTTGATGTTAGGTGCCTCAGCATCAGGGAGACCTTTAAAAACGTTGTGCTAGAAAACCCTTGTTCCTCCAGCTGGTTGCATGCCTCTCTGACTCCATATAGATCTGACCTTCAGTTTTATTCTGTATCCTATCAGCGAGTAAAGGAGCTCAGCTGCTGCGTGTCTCTTCAACAGGGTCAATATTTGCCAGCCAAGGGTGCCGTGGCTGTTTCACACCAGGGCTGGGAAGTGGCTCTGCGATGGTGCCCAGGGGTCCGACAGGGACGCCCCAGGCTCCGGGAGCGATGCCTCCATGCGGCCCCTTCGCCTCCGGCTCAACTGTTGGGCTTATTTTAATGGAAAGAGAAGGTTGAAAGCGGAATGTAATGAAAGCTGTGCGGATCCCGGTTTTCTTTAGTTATTTGTTCAACAGCTGGGCTGAAAAATCAGGCAAGGGGATGTTTTGTGTCAAACCTAGTGACAATTTTGAGATGTTTGGGTTTGTTTTTTTTTTCTGGTTTCCATGGTAAAAATAAGACTTAGAACAGAGCTGGTGTGGATCGCAAGGCAAAAAGATGTGTGTTGCTTCCTGTGGAGAAACACCAATATCCAGTACTGGCTTAGGATGCATAATACTGAAATGAAAAATCAAATTGTTTTCCTTTCAGGCTGAATAAAATAATGGAGCTTTTTTATTGCTTTTGTTTGGGTGGTTGTAGAAAAGGGTGATCATCTTAAGCAGCAACTGAACTGGATACAAATCCATGACTAGTTTTGGTGATTGTAAGCTGTAAACATGAAGTATTAATTATTAAAATAATTTGCTGAAGATTCTCTTTCAGTATTTCCTTATCCAAAGACAAGGTGTAATAGGGAACATTTTTACAGTAGACCACTGTAAGGAATCAGAAGTACCTCGAAGCAATGGCTATCTAACGTCAAACAGCTGCTAGAAAGTCAGTATTAGCTCACACAAGTGGAAGCACCGTTTTGTTAATACAGTACTCACAAATGTAAATGGCAACCGACAGGGTGGCACAAAACACGTGGCTTAAAAAACCACTGATTATGTCTATTTCAAAAAATAATTAATATTTTTAATGTGGAAAGTCAGGTAATTTTCTCCAGAATTTTATGTTTCTCTGATTCTTAATTTTTGTGAAAGAGACGGACACAACCATGAAATTATGCTTGGCAGTATATTGCTCGCTTTGGGGGCATAGTCAATGGTTTTAACCCTCCTTGCGAAGATTGCTTGTATTCAACTTGATAGTGTGATTTTTAAAAAAAGTAATAAAATAAAAATCAGGATCCATTGCAAAGAACAGGCAGCAATAACTACAACAGAAGTAAGATCAGGGAATCTTCCTTTTGAAGGACCGGCAGCCTTCAGTGGGTATACGGAGCAGTTTCTGTTCCAGTATATTAGCATCACCTAAATTTTTTGGGATGCTGTTTGGGCAAAATAAAGAAAATATATAGACCTACGGTTGCCATTTGTGGGCTCAATTAGTTGCCTGTAAGTTCGTTCTCCATTTGTGAATTCTAGAAATTGCTGATTATAATTCTTATTTTAAAATCAACTACGTATTTCAGAGAAAACACTGGGTCATCATTACAAAGCTTTTGAGAAATTGTGCCAGGAACGGCAGAAGGTACCTTGTTGTAAGCACTGTCTATAAAGATATGGTGAGTTCTGCTCCCACCATAGTTTGGGGTGCTCAGAAATACTGGTTAGAATGGAGTTTCTCAGGAATTTTATTTTTTCTTAATATATGGGGTCCGGTTTTTTATGCAGTATGGGAGCAGGGATGTGTGAATGAAAAAGTTTCTCTTTGAGAAAAGAATTCTTATTTACCTTGGTCATTTTTGCATTTTGAGATGAACTTAAAGGACATTTTAAAAGAGCCACGTTGAGTTTAGAAAATTCAAAAGTTGCATTTAAGAAATACAAACCCCCAAAACCCTGCACATTTAAAAGACGAGATCATTTCGTTTGACTGGCTGGGTAACTTGGTGGATTTACATTCACAGAGGCTTGTTTCCAGTTTCTCCCCCTTGAGCATCAGTTTTTCTCTGGAAACACTTTCCAGTTTGATTGCGGTAGGCGTGGAGAGCATCCGTCCCCACGGCCCCAGCAAGACGATCCATATGGGCAAATTCCCCATGCACAGCTTTAAAAATACAGCCTCAATCTTATCGTAATTATCCTTAATACCTTCTCTGCCGCACACTCATCGCTTTGCTCTCAAGGACAACAGTCTACTCAAGACCAGGCTTAATCCGTTACTGGGAGGGCTCCCTGACAGCCCGTGAAGGTGCACGGTGCCTTTATGCATTATTCAATGTATACGAAAGGTTCGGGGGGGTCCTTCTGTTTGTTTCTGCAATGCTGTAAATCACCTGTGCACCTCTGTGGTGAGCGTTGAATGCCGGTCGCAATTCAGTGGCTGTTTTACCCGGCACCCATGAGAAGCAGAGCCTCGTCCTTGCACCTTCGCGCACTTTCCCACGTGTATCATTGACCATAGACAGCATTTGTCACTTTTCTTCTGAGCACTCGGGTTTCAGTGATGCCTGGAAGGTTTCTTCGAGACGGGAGCAGGAGAGGTTGTCTGTGGCGTAACAGCAAGGCTGCTTTTTTTTCTTGTGGGCAGGGCAGAAGACAGGAGCAACCGTTGCCCTAATGCGTGCTGAAGTTTGCTTTCTGAGCTGTGGGGTGTCAAAATAACACACTGCAAAACCTGGGCGTACAGGTTTTCACCCTGTTCACATCCGTGGCATGTTCGTATTCAGGGGTATCTAAAGAATAGAGAAGGAGAAAAGACAATTTCTGTTAAACAACCTGTGCCTTGTCTTTCATTGTCTGTTGTGTTGGTCTCGGTACTAAGGTACGGAAAGCCATGAAAGAGTTGGCATCTAACAGAATCTGTCAAATTGAAATTTTTCATGAATTCCAGTTGGATGATCTTGCAAATATACAAGATAAATACACATATTTTCAGTATACCTTTAATAACTCTTTGTAGTGTAGTGGCCTTGGGAAACCGTTGATAGAGGAGCGTCCCAGGCTGTGTCCGAAGCTGTGGTGGACTATCATTAATATCATCTTACGGAGTGGGTCATTCTAATGCTTGCAACAGGGAAAAGGGGGTGCTGTTGGGGTAGGTGCTCAGGTGATGCTGCTCAGGGCAGACACTCTAGGTTGCTGAGCTGCAGCATCGCTGGGCTCCGCAGCTCCCAGGCTCCTCGGCAATGCACCTACCCCTCGTCCTGCTCAAACCCACACCTCCATGTGAAAGCTTTCTGTTAAAAGGGCCGGGTTTCAAAGGCAGACTGCCACCCTGTGCACGTGTCAAAGTTGTACCTTTGCCTTGCGCATGAGACAGGCAGCAGTATGGGTTTTTCCTTACCATAACTGGGTTTTACGTTTTTAACCTAATCCGAGATTTTTTTCCCTAGCATTTCTCCTATGCGTGACTTAACCCCTGCGGGCCCAGCCCCGAAGAGCCACCTGAGCCTATAGCGTGGCTCACCCAGCACGTGCAAGAGCAGAAACTCTGAAATAACATCTCAGATGCACTCAGTGTTGGTCTAACTCAAGCCCTGCAAAGCCTCGAAGTGCAGTAAAACACACACTGACTTTGGTGGCAGCAAAGCGAAGCTGATGCCTGGAGCTCTTCCATCATCCCAGCTTTCTTAAGAATTCCTTTTGCTTTTTTGCTTCGCAGTCCGAGTTTTATTTAATAGGCATATAGCTGTACTTGTGTAACATACCTTAACGGCAAAAGCATTGACATCTCTGTTGCACTGCTATTAATTCAAAGCCTGGAGTCTGTTCATATTCCTGCAAATGTAGGTTTTTTGGATGAAATGTGGTATATTTAGCACTAGGTTTCAGCGATTGCAGTGTACATTTTTATTCCAGCAGCAAATTCAAGTTTTGGAATAACAGGTTTTCTGTCTTTAATAAACTCTGTATTGATGAACATGTAATAGGTAAGAACTTCAGAGCGCTGACAGGTATAGTAAGCGTAGTGGAACATCTCATTTTAGCATCACCGCACCTGTACAGTTGTCTTGGGATGTGTGGTAAATATTTAATGATTTTTCCTTTGTTTCCTGCAGAGAGTGTCTGTAATAAGGCAGAGTATCTGTAAGTAATATTGCAATGTCAGGTCGCTGCTGCCCAAAAATGTGTATGATTTCTGCTTGTCTATAGTTAAAGCAATGTTAGAGACAACCTGGCACTCTCTTCTTGTGATGCCTTCTTTTTAATGAGATTTTTTTTTCCCTTTTCATTTCTTGGTAAGGCATATAAATAAAAAACCCTATAGATTTTTATGTTGAAAACACTGTGCGGTCTATAAGGCACAAAAGTCTATGCTTTGCTCTTTTTTTAATAAAACAGCCTCTTGTTTGCTCATATTGACTTTCACTGTTCTCTGAAATCCATCCATCTTTGAGACTACAAGGATTGCTGATAATTATGCACTAAGGCCATTAATGGCTAGCCTATTTCTTTCTCATCAACAAAAGCGGTAAGTGCTTGGAAATCAAACTGCATTTCACTTCTTCAGTAGGCTTTTATTAGCATCAAACGATGCCCCAAATGACAGCTGTGAAACCTCATGGCCTCTAACGAGGAGGCAGCACCCAGCTCCCGGAGCCGCGGCTGCCCCGGCCCGGGGTGCACAGCGGCAGAAAGCCCGCCTGCCACTGCGGTTGGCCAACGTTATTTTAAAATCGTGGTTGGAATGGGGCTACTAGACAGGAGGAGCCAATTTACCCAGTCGGGTTTGAAGGGATAGCGTGTGGGAGCTATTTCAGCCTCTGTGAGCTGATGAAATAAACTGAAATGAGCAGCGTTCTTTTTTTATTATTATTATTTCAGGAAGAAAAACGTTACTTAGCATATTAACAAATGGGTTTAAAAGATAGGGGCAGGTCTGCAAAGAAATTCAGGCTCCTAAAATGGAAGAATTCAGTGAGATTTTGAAAAATACCGCAGCAACTGCTGGGATGCGCGGGTGCTTATGCGCCGCCACGGATCGGGCGCTTCATCGCTTGCTGTAGTCCCTGCCTGGCGAGCGTCAGAAATCCTCCTGACCTGAATTAAGGCTGCGCTTTTCCTGCCCGCAGCGAACTCCCGAGTGCCGCCCAGCGCCCGCAGCCTTTGGGCTGCCCGAGGCTTGGTGCGGGCAGAGGAGGACGGGCAGGTGGCAGGCAGGGGCGGCTTCTTGATAAGATGGGTTTGCGATCTGTCGTCTCATCTTTCTGCTACAGAAATGCTCAGTAGCGGGTTGTTTCAGGGAGGTTCGTGTTCTTGCTCTATCTCTAATCCTCCTGGGTTGCTTGAAGGTTTAAGGAGGCGCCCGGGGTCGCACAGGTCTGCGCGTGCTCCCGTTCATTTCTAAAGCGAAGATGACATCTATCCCAAAAGCTCTGACATTTCCATCCTTCTCTTGATTTTAGGCTGGACAACAGCGTTGGTGGGAACAGGAAATTACAGTGAATGGAAATATTCAAAAGGGAGAATTAATTACCTACAACCTAACCGAGCTGATCAAGCCAGAGGCGTATGAAGTCCGTCTAACGCCCATCACCAGATTTGGGGAGGGGGACTCAACTATTCGGGTCATCAAGTATAGTGGTAAGACGACCTTCGTGACCAAGCGAACGCGTTGCGGCGCATTCAGCGCGATCCGGTCTGCCGTACAGCTTGCGGCTCCGCCGGGCTGCGCGGTGTCGAGTGATTGGCAATCCTGCTCCAGGGGGTGGCTGCGGGCTTCCAGGAAGGAGGGTTCTGGGTAGAGGGGGGTAGAAACAATAGTCCCCACCTCTGGGAAGTTTCACGCTTAAAAGAAGAAAAAAAAAAAAAAAACAACAAAAAAACCACTTCTGAACAGCCAAAATGAAAAATCATATTGAAGCTTCTGTGAAATAAAGGGGAAAAGTAGAACCAATTCATGTTAGCTTCATGAAATAGCTCATTTCAGGAGTTTGTTCTTACTTAGAACACTTTGAAGGGCAATGAGCTTTGAAGAAAAAGCAAACTACAAAACCACTAGTATTCTGAAGGTGTCAAATCAGTGTTTTGATATCATCAGAATAGGTTGGGTTGGTTTTTTTTTTCCCCCCCTCAAAATGAGCACTTTTGGAGAAGTTTTTATTTGAATGTGAATGATGAAAAAAACCAAAAGGGACTGTTTCTAGTCCTATGCAAGTAGAAAAGGGAGTTTATTCATTTTCCTCCAAAAGGCCATGCCGTGACAAAGGTTTGTCCACTGTAATCTAACAAGAAAAATACAGTATTCTTACATCCTTCCATTCAGTCTCCCGGCATTACCAGGAAGTAATTCCTAGAGGTCTGAAAAAAATCCTTCAAAACACCTATCTAAGGATATTAATTTAATGAATAACTGAATCATTTTTTTGTATGTCTTCTGTAAAAATTGCAATGAATGGGTAGGAGGTACCTTAGAGAGCGATAGCTTTACTGAAGATATCACTGTGAGGTTTGCAGTGGGAACCTGATGTGCCGAGCAGGAAGTTTTATAACTGGAAAAGAGAAGCATGTGCCGGGGGGAGATATATGTAAATATGGAATCATGAAAATATGAACTTATCATTAGGGGACAGACTTTTTAATAGGACCTGATGTGATAGGATAAGGGGTAGTGGTTTTAAACAGAAAGAGGGGGGATTCAGGCCAGATCTATGGAAGAAATTTTTTACAGTGAGGGTGGGAAACCCTGGCCCAGGTTGCCCAGAGAGGTGGTCGATGCCCCATCCCTGGAAACACCCCAGGCCAGGTTGATCCGGGCTCTGAGCGACCTGCTCTAGCTGAAGTTGTCCCTGCTCATGGCAGGGGGTTGGGCTGGATGGGCTCTAAAGGCCCCTTCCCACCCAAACTGTTCTGTGATTCTATGATTCTGTTCTAAGGAACCTTGCTGATGCCACAGGACAAAAGCCGGGTGACACACAGGTCAAGTCACAGCAAGCCACATAGGTACAATCGCTCCAGGAGCTGGATCCAGCAGCAATTAGCGCCATACAGATACCTAAGAGAGCCCAAAGCAGGAAATCACACGCAGCAGAAGGCCCAAAAGCAACCTACAGATCAAGAATTACTTTCAAAAATCATTGTCAAACAATGTAGAATAATGAACAAATCTGAAACAAAATTAAATGCCTTGTGCATTGTATGTGCAATTCTTCATGATCGATGATTAGCTCAGCCCTGCTCAACCTCATCATAAATTATTTTTACCCCTGTATTAATATCAAGGGAAAAAATTACATTAAGCAATCTTAAACATCAATTGTAAAGAACGTAGTTGTGCATTTCACTAAATGCCAGATCTGCTAACGGTGGTGGATGGATGAATCTTAGGTTTCGCCTGTTACAGGGAAGTGTTTGCAAAGTCTACGTTTCCCAAAGCTCATGAGAACAAAAACTCCATTAAAAGAATGACTTGTTTACTAAATATATGAACATACAAATGAGATGGTCATTCTGCTGCAATTCCTGTTGGACTTTGGCTCTTCATTGGGCCTCTTTACCCCAGTAAGTGCCTATTTTCTGACACTAGCGATAGGAGTCCGGTCTCTTGGGCTCCCCACATGCACGAGGAAAAGACCCGGGGTCTTCCCAAAGGTGATCAGGAGCAGAAGCTTCATTCAGATATTCGGGTTTTCCCTGCAGCAATCCCAGTCTCTCTGTGCCGGCCGTGATAGGGAGATTCCTGTGCTCACAGCCAGCTCGTGCCAGGCAGCCGCTGCCTGCTTCCGTGGACCTCGAGATTTGTCCAGCGGCTCAAATTCTGACCAGTGCCCCTCTACGGAGAGAAAAACACTGGTCACTTAGTCATTACTGCTCTTTTTTGGTGGGGGTTCCCTGGCAAGTCTCGGGAGGTTGATTGAGGTCTGGGCTACGGCTCACAACCGTGCCGAGTTGGAGGTTTTAATGCAACATTATGTGATTCACATTTCTAGCCCCTGGCTGGCAGGAAGCACATTCCCGTGCAGCATAAAAGGCGTATTTTGTCTACTGCAAAATTTTTCTGCTGGAATCTGCCATTAGCGCAGATGTGAATAACATCCCATTTCAAACGTGCTGATGAGGTGCCAATGCAAAATCCCGCCGCCCAGGAGGGAGGAAGCCGTTGCCTTGTGCCCCAGATGGAGGGATGCTTTTAGAGCGATACTCAGTGCTATTACTCTGGTGCCGGCAAATTCACAGCTTCAGAAATAATAAGCCAGATGCTAATCAATAAGATAAACCTAAAGTGACTTCCCTTTGAAGAGGGATCCCAGAACCGCTGAGGCTTTCTGTGCTTAAAATATGCCTTTTATCTCAGCGCTCGTCCAATGACTACAGTGTCAGCAAACTGTTGCCAGGCTAATTTTAAGGATGTTACAGCTTCAGCTATAAAATAATGATATCACATACATTATTACAGTGCAAATCCGATACTTGTAATCTGAAACGCTGGAGTCTTAGAAAAGCAGTTAATGGGCTAGCAGGCTGCACAGCAGCAGGCCTGCATCTATGTAGAGAAATAATTATAAACATTACCCTGAAAAAAAAAAAAAAAGACATCATGCAAATGTTTCTTAAAAGAACTAACACAATTCTTTATGTTTTTCTCCCATTACATTTTTTTTTAATTGTGAGACCTCAGGCAAGGAGGAAAACATTTGCATTTTCATATTTTCAGTGGGATTTTGTCTGTGTGTGCCTCCGTGTGCTCGGTTTTGGTCAGTATCCCACAAGCACACTGGCCTCTGGCAGAGTCAACCCTTCTTTCTCATCCCACTGCTTTAGGAATACTCTTTTTGGAAGAGCAGGACCCAGAGGCATGTGCATTCAGGTCTTGAATACCTCCAGGAGCGGAGACTTCACCGGCTCTCTGGGCAACCTGGTTGGTGCTCAATCGCCCTTAGAGTAGAAAAGCTTTTTTCTTAGGTTTGAAATACACTGGCATATTTGTACTGCTGGTGAGGACTCCCACTGCAAACATTTTTCCCCTTGTTTTTTTAAACTTTAGTCAGGCTAATAAGATTTCACTGCATTTTAAAGAAATGCGGTGTGAAAAGCAGATTGGACACGTCGTAGTTAGGGCTGCTGAAAATGGCAGCGCTGCCTTTTCCCTTTAAGAAATGCATTAACTTTTACAGCTGGGTTCCATTTTTGTGCAAAGAGAGGATAGATAGGCCATGTGCTACCTAGAGTTTTACTTTGACAGCTTAAGCTCGGCTTTTGTGGTAGGACAATCTTTAGTCGGTACCTGTCGTGGTTCAGCCCCAGCCGGCAACTAAACCCCTCGCAGCCGCTCGCTCCCCCCACCCCGGTGGGACGGGGGAGAGAATCGGAAGAGCAAAAGAAGTTGTGGGTTGAGATAAGCACAGATTAATAATTACGATAAAAGTAATAATTATAATAATAATGATTATTATAGTAATAATGATAATGATAATATAATAAAATGGCAAAGGAAAAAAGGGGAAAAGACCAGAAGCACAAGCGACACAGCCGCTCCCCACCCGCCGACCGACGCTGCCCGTCCCCGAGCCGCGATCGCTGCCCCCCTCCCCCGGCCAGCCCCTCCCAGTAACACACTGGGCACGACGTTACATGGTATGGAATATCCCTGTGGCCAGTTCGGACCTGCTCTCTCGGCTGTGCCCCCTCCCCTCCCGGCTCCTCGTGCCCCCGGCAGAGCCTGGGGAGCTGGGACAGCCCCTGACCAGCACCAGCCCTGCCCAGCAGCAGCCAAACCATCGGTGTGTTACCGGCGTTGTTTTCCTCATCAGCCCAAAGCCCAGCACTGCGCAGCTGCGGGGAAGGACCTTACCTCCACCCCAGCTAAAACCAGGACAGTACCGCCCAGAAATGATTTTTCAGCAGAGATGTAAAGTCTGTAAGGTTCAACATGACATTTCTAGTGTATTGGTTGCGTTTGCTGCCTTACTGGAGAGGAGAAGGTTTCTCCAGATGTCTTCTAGGGGCTGAATCACCCTCTGGACGTGCCCATATCTCTCCAGTGACTTTAGAGACAGTCCAATGACACGCTTAGATGAGGTGCCTAACTTTGAGATCGCTAAACTTTAAGCCACGTTAATCCTACCTGTGAAATAATTTTTACGGGGTTACACTCCTCCGGATATGATGCACAGCACATCACCTTTTGAATTAAAACCCAGAACTGGAGATTAATGTGGGAATCACTAATTATAAAAATAACAGCTTCCGACGCACTAACCTGCTGAATAGCCAACGTAAGAAGAGTATTAAAGCAGGGAAACCTCCGTCATGGGCTCTTCACAGTGTACCCCGCCATCCAAAGCGGGAGCTGTAAATACAAAATAAAAACTCCGCAGTAGCCCATCCCATGAATCAAAACCTAACCCATGGCACAAGCACTTCATAGGGAAATCTCTCTCCTGCCATGAATTATTCTCTCCTCTGCACGCCAAAAGGACGGGAGAAAAGAGCAATCATCACAGTAGGAGCAACATTGATAATTACAGCCAAACATCACTTGACGAATTCTTTGGTAGCTGCATATGTTGCTATGCTAGTGAACACAGTCTGCCGAGTAAATACAAACAGGGCAATTTAAGTAGCACTAATGAGTGTTTTGTAGGCTAATATAAACCAGATACGTCTCGTAGTAACAGTTTAAATATTATCTCCATCACTCTACATAAATCTCTGTCAGCCTATTTGATACGAACTGGCTGTAAAGTCCTCCAACTACTCCAGTGCAACCTCAGCACTCGCTGTTTCACACAGGCACTGATGTTTAAATATTTTAAGGTTAACCAGGGATTAAAGAAGCACGTTTAGGTAGCTTCTGTGGAAAAAGCCAACAGCCGTCGCCTCTATTGGTACGTAGAGTCAGGCCCGTGCGGCAGGTGATGGATGATGGTGGCCACTCACTTTGTAGTGTAGCTTGCTTATTTTCATAGGAGGTTCAGACACTCTCCAAATTCTGTAAGGAAGAGCAGTATATAATTAATTGTGGCTATTATTTATTGCTATTATTCTTATTATTATTATATTGCTAGCCCCATAAAAATAAAATTGGTACCAAATAGAGGATAAATGGTAGGATTTATACGTTTGCACTGGTGTACATTTCCAGTATTATCCTGTGTTATAAATAGTACATTAAGCTAATTGCTATTACGGGAGGAAGAAAGCTTTGTCCTTGTAAACTACCAATATTTACAGTGAAGATTGATTTTCCTGTGCAAACCAAGTGCTTAGAGGTACGGGCTCTTGATCTCAATTAAAGCTTTTAGGTGCCACAAGTAACCAGTTTCCAGTGGTTAAAAACACAGCAGCTGAACAGCCAGCACGCTCCTGCCTACCTCTGGCTTTACGTTCTTCAGCGTTAGGAAAGCGTGGTTTGCAGTGATTTTTTTACAGGAGGGACGTAATGTTGCAGTCTCTGAAGGCCACCTCACTTGTGAGCTGAACAAGTGTTTGTGCTGGGAAGGAGCTGTGGGAAATGCAACTGGCCGCAGGTAAGAAGTTGTACCTAAAGGAAGGGCAAACGTTAAGAAAAACCATTCAGCCAATATTTTGCTGCTGCTGCCTGCGCAAATACAGATCACCGAGAAGTAAAATCATCCAACAAACTGGAATTCCAGCAGGTTTTATTCTCTGCTTGCTGGAGGAAAGGCAGGAAGGTTAAGGAATCATCCATCTTGGCGCTAACCGAGCTCAAGCATTTCATGACACACTGTTCTCCTCCTGAGATTCTCCGCCAGCAAAACGGCCCTCCCAGCACAAGCCAGGGTCAGCCGATCAGAGCAGCCGTAACCCTCTGAGGTGCACAGATTTTCCAGACATTTCAAAGTCAGCCTTGGGAATTTACTCCCTCAGTCAGCCATTAATTTCCCTTTATGGCTAATTTAACTTGCAACCTGTGTGTCGTGCAGGCAGCAACCTTCCCTTTCTGCAGTGAGAGCTAGAGCCGGCACATGTCGTCTATAGCAGCGTGCTGTATTGCTTAGAAGAATGGGCTTTCTGGCTTTTTTTTTGTTTGGTTGTGGTGGTTTTTTTTTTTTCCTAGTTTATGATGTTAGTTAAGTTCAGCCTAACTGCTTTAATTTGGTTTTCTGCTTTTGTCAATCAGTGTGAACTGAAGCTAGCTTGGCACGAAGCCCTTTTTGCTCTGCTGTGAACAATCTGAATAGCATGACTCAAGGTTACATGCTGATGATAGTTTCCATAAAAGCCTGTACGTTTAGTTACAAATCAAGCATCAGTAAATGTAGTTCTCAGCAATTTCAGCTAATTCCAAGTTCAATCACTCAAGGATTTCACAAAATGAATGTTTCTTGGAGAATGAAAGGTAATTTGTTGGTAAAAGCTATGAGGTTATCTAATATAATGGAATGACTAAGTTTCTTAAGACGATTGCACTGGGGCAAGTCACTGTTCGTTTGTTTCAGAGAAGGCAGGATGAAATGGCAGAGCTGCTAATTTAGAGCTGTTTTGAAAACTTCAGGTTGGATCTAGAGCCAAGCAGAATCCGTGGCTGGGGCCACAAACCAAGCGTTCATGTCTGTAAACGTGGCATGGGAAGGGCAGCAAGAAAACATGGAGCAAGACCCAGACTGAAGTGTGGCATTACCAGATGTCCCCATTATTTGGAAATAAAATTTTATTTCAGATTTCCTGTTGATAACATGCAATTCCAACGCTAGGCTTAGCATCCTTCTGTTTCTCTCATGCGTAAGGTCTTACAGCAGATGGGTCCTCTTTTCCTAAGTCATCCATTCTCAGATTTACCCTTCTGCACACAGGTAGCACAGAGCTGCAGGCTAATTTCTCATTCAAACCCAAAATTCCCATGTTTAGCATCGTACAGGTTACTCTGGACCTAATCCTCTGTAGCCATACCCATGGTTAAGGTATCTGTAGGCACTACTGAGGGTTGACTTTCATTCTGTTTAAGCTTATTAAGGTATTAAGTAGAGGAACGTCAATATTAAAGAATTATGGAATTAGAGGTTTTGTAATTTTGTCAAGGCTCTGTGAAATAAGACTGCCAATTTTATCAGCTTCCCCAAAGATTCCCAGTACCTGATAGTCCTGCCACGTCATGCGGGGCATTGCACAGACCCATCAAATATGTCAGAAATAATATCTCTCAGCAAAGTTATCTCCAGGCTTCTCTGCAAGGTTGGCAGAATTTATTTTGCTGCCTCCCAAGGTGAGGGGTCGCCATGGGCTGCTCCTGCCATGGGATGGGGACTGGGAGAGGTGGGATGCAGAGGGGTGGGATGCTGCACTGGTGCTCTCTGAGAGCACAGCCCCAGGAGAGCAGCATCCTGGACCCAGCCGCGCTGGCGGCTCCCTGTCCTGGTCACTGAACGTGGCCCCTCCAGCAGGCACGGGGTGTGCTGGCACTGCTGGCAGCTATTTAGGACAGCACACTTCACCTTCCTTATTCTTAATTTTCTTTAAAATGTATCCTCCCTAGAAGAGGGTTTGTGTGCCAGAAGACTCATGGGTTTTTTCGGTTGTGTCTCTTGGTCTATGAGATCAAACCTCTTCTCACAAACTTGTTGTGCTTATGTTTTCTGCTATTTAAAAGGAAAATTGGCGTTTCTAAGAAGAATGCAAATGCTGTCTGTTTCTTAAAATTCATGTACACAGACATCTTAAATGGAAGAATAGTATTATTAGTTGAGTAGAAGGGTAATTCATTACATTAAGTATTCCTGAATGATGCTTAAAAGAAAATTTTAAGTCATAAACAAGGTCCAGTGCGGAACCTTTTCGGTAGTTTTTGTTGGATTCCTGTACAAAGGCATCACCCTGAAGTTTTGCTGTGCCCATCATTACAATATCTGCACCAATAATCTAGGTTAGGTGCTCAATTACAGCCTCTTGTTCCCCGAGCTGCAGTTACCAGTGATGGAGCACAGACGTCGTGGATAGGAGAAGCTGTGGTTTCTCACTGAAATTGTTGCCTTTGGATTGCCAGGGAGCCACAAAATTTGCTCAGAAAGCAAGTTACCGGTTTTGCTGGCTGTCTCGGTTTAGGAGCCATGATCAAGGTCTTGAGGGAGAGGGAAAAAACAGGAGATTTAGGATAATCTGCTTATTGATGAATTAGAATTTCTTCTTTTTGCTAATTTTATTTTTGCTCTGTCTTCCAGCTCCAGTAAACCCACATCTACGTAAGTATTTTTTTTTATCATTTTAGCTTTTATGTGTATGAAGAATTGTCCTTGCACCCATTGTCCCTCACGGTTAAAAAGTAAATGACAAGTATTTCCCTTTCCATTGCCACCCGTGGAATTGCAGGGACCGCCTTAGTTCTGCATGCAAGCTGGGCTGGTGGCTGAAGGGGTCATTCCTCTTGTTCTGCCAAGGCGCTAAAGCAAGAGTAGATGGAGAAAGGAAAAAAATTATAGCTCCAGCTCATCTTTCTTTCCCACTGCCCAAACAGTTAATCTAAAGGAAAATACTAATGTTCTGAAATAGCATCCATCTGTGGGCGTTGCAGCTCGGCGTGTATGGGGGATGCTGCCGTTCAGTCATGGCAGTAGCTAAATGCTGGTAAACTGAAGAGCTGAAAGTTCGGGTACCGTGTAGGAACTGTGTCTGCACCTCCACAGGTATGGCAAAAACCTTGAGGGAAGAGTCAGTTCATTTTCCTGAACTCATTTATCCTTGCATAAGAACTACATTTGCAGTTCTCGAGTTATTTCGATACTTCCAAGGGTAGTCAGAAGCTCATCTGCAGCTTTAAAGCCAAAAGAAGACCGTTTCTTTCACGCAGCGCATACAGGAATCACGGACCTCATTTGCACAGAGAAACGTGGAGACCCAAAGCGTAACTAGGGTGTGAAAGCGTTCAGACAAATTCCCAGGAGACAGCTGCACAGGCACGACTGAAAATGCAGTGTCTGGCGAGGTGTGCGCTGACGTGCTGGTGCTCGGGCTCGGGGACGTTGCGGGGGAGAAAGGGCTTCTCTTACAGTTGGTTCTTGCACTTTTCCATGGGAACCAAATCCCTACAAATGTTTCAGGCAGGTAAAACCACCCTATTCCTGACAGCCCCCACAACCGTCGACTTGGTGATTTTCTTCCACACCACAGCGACTGAATGTTTCGCTGTGGGAACATTTTCTGACATTAGTCTTGCTTTTAGTAACATGCAAAAAATAAAGGGAATGGGGTTCTGCCTGTCGCTGCTACTGCTGTAGTGCAGCCACAGTCGGGCAGAAAAGCAGCACCGGGCTCTGCAAGCAGCCTCTCTCTCCATCCCTCACACACAACGGCTAAGCCTTTCTGCAAATTTTAAACTTATTTGCAGATGATCTTGTGCAATGCATTAATAATTAATCAGCGCTTAGTTCAAAGCTCACAGGAGCTGAAGGAACCACTCCCATTGACTTAAATGAGCAGTAGATGAGACCCTTGCTAATTAATATATTAAATATGTACTCTCTGTTGTTAAGAAAAAAACGCATCGCAGTCCCAAGTTCTTCACACTGTAGTCCTCTATGGTTTTAAGATCTGAAACTACCTAATTTTCAAAATGTCTCTATAGCTCAGTTAAAAGCGTCGGCTCTAGTAGGCGCGTGGTACAGGGCAGGGGGGCATCCAAACCGCCCCTGCGATAGGGGCTGGGTTCGCTCGAGCGAGGGGGGGCACCTCTGGCAACCGGCCCACCGTTTCCTTCAGCTGCGGTCTAGGTGTGCCAATCTCTGCGCTGGCGGCGACGGGAACGTTTGCCTACCAGAACTGTAGGGTTCCCAGTGTCGTTTCTTTCAGGTGAGCAAAAAGATGGTAACATTTTGGTTTGCTTTTGTTCCCCAAAGACTTTTTGAGTGAAAACTTTTGAGAGGGAAGAAATCTTGGTCTACAAATGGGTTCAAACCAGTAAGGTGGAGAACAGAGAGTCTGTCTTCCATAGCAATTTCCATCTCATCATTATCCCTTCTTTCTACAGTCTCATTTTATTTCACTGAAAATACAGAACGGATGATGATGTGTACTATATCACATCAGCCACGTTCTGTTTTTTCCTGAACCTGTTGGGCTGAGTTCTGATCTCATTTACACCGTTCTGAATGAAGAGTAAGAGCTGTATTCAGCTGGGACAAGACTCCCATACTGGAAACTGAAGTCGTATTCTTCCTGCTTCAATTCTAGAGTAATCGCATTGCATAAGTCCTTCCTTTCTTTAAGATGTCTGCAATAGTTAAGCAAGTGGCATTGAATAATCTCCCCAGGGAAGGGGTTGACTCGGCCACGTTGGGCACCTTCAAGAGCCGTCTGGACAGGGTGCTGGGCCATCTTCTCTAGGCTGGGCTCTGCCTAGAGAGGTTGGGCTAGATGATCCCTGAGGTCCCTCCCAACCTGGGATTCTGTGAAGTGGCATTGAATGCCTTAAAGGCTGAGATGTAGCCTCAGATCTACGTTTTATTTTGTAGCGTATAATATAAACCATTTAATGTAAACCGTAAGGATTTCATATCAATTAGTGCAACTAGCTGTTACACCTGAATAATGGAAGAGATTAGATGGTAGAGAGTCATATTCAACTTGAATTTTATGGAAATAGATGACAAAAATTCATACTACAATGAAGAGCGTTTCACCTTGAGAACAGCTTCAGATTTTACCCTAATTGGCGATGAAATTATTAATAACCGGAATCCACTTCCAGAGCCAACACGTGCTTTAAAAAAATTGACCACTGTCTTTAACAGCAATTGGCACCATTGTTAGTGCTTTCAGCAAACAGTAGTGCCGTGAGCTGCAGCACCCATGGGTGCTTGGGGAAGAGACGGCTCTTCCTCCTGCACTTGGTGTGTCCCATTAATGAACAGGTCAGGGCCATCCAGATCTATTTAAATGCTTCTACTTCTTGCATAAGAAAAGTACTGAGCTAATTCTGGGGAACTGTTTCCCATTTTACTACTTCTGTCATTTTAAAAGAAGTTTTTAGTGCCGAGAATATTTAGCATTAACCTTTTCCAATGTATTCCAACGGGCAGAGTCCCACATGGAACCAGTGTTTTCCTATTAAATAAATGGCAAACTTTTACTTAACCTTTTTTCATCTGGCCTGATTTTTTTTTTTTTAACTTAAAGAAAAATCTTTTGTTCTGCTGATGTGAAATTTCTTAATGAAGCTCTGAGGGCATGGTAGGACATGCAAATACAGCTCTTAAGGTACTGGAGGGACAGTGTTAGAAACTGCTGAGTGGCTGAAAATGCTGTGTGTTAATTCACTTTGCTGCAGGACTGCATCTGGTACTCAGAACTTTTCTCATTTAGTTACTGTTTTGCCCTTTAATTTTATCACGCTGTATAGAAGCAGCACCATTTTTGCTGAAGGAAGGGCTTGCGTAAGTGGAGGTGGAAGTCAGACACAGAATATAGCATAAACCAAGAAAATTTGGAGCTCAAGCAGTGGAAAAGGTACTCTTGGAGATGAGAGGCACAACTGAGATTTTGTTCAGAGTGCGTCATTTGAGTCCTTGCGTATTTCAAGAGCTTTGTCAGGGCCTTTGCGTTATCTTCCTGGTCTTCAGGATAAGGACAGAGGTGTCCGTCTGCATCTATTCACATGCTTCTCTACCAAAGGATTTTGGGTGTAATCCATGCATGTATATTCCTGCTGGCCTCGTTCTTTGATTTGCTCATCTTTCAGGAAAAACCACCATCGGGCCTCTACTTGCATTCCTTCTCTGCAATGCTCATGGTGGTGCTCCTCCATTGAACGATCTTCTATATGGCCACTTCTTCGACAATCAAAATTCAGGATTCAGAAGGCCTTGCTTCCAGAACAAAAGGAGGTGCATGGTCCTAAAATTGGCTCCCCATCATGCCAGTGGTCATCAGTCACGTTTGCCAGCTAAGGAACTGTGATTTAGGAATTTAATTCTCTCAGAGGATGTAGTAGAGTTGATGGTTTTATTGAGAAATCAAGTGAGTCTGCTTGAGGTGCTAATAGCCAAAGAAGTTTCTGTGGACTGCATTTTTCTGATAACATGGTTTTGCAGAGTGGTGTTTTATGCTGACCGTTGTGGAGGGGGTACGGTTTGTGTTGCCCTTTGGAGGGGCAGAAACAGAATGAGGAAGACTTGGAAAGCACACCTAATGCACCTTGTGGTTGGGAATGAATTTTTCAAGCCTGATTGTTCAGTCTGCAGAATTACCTGATTTTAAATAAGTTTCAGAGCAACATCCTTGTTTAGCAGTACATATCCAAGCTAAGCTGCAGGTCCTTCTGTCTTCATTGATTTACGATGAAGCTCCAGTGGCTTAAGTGGATTTATAGTTCACCAAAACCCCGAACCTGCAAACATTTATATACCTTCTCAGTTTAGCACAGATTAATAATCCCATGACACCTGGTGTTAGAGTTCCTCATAACAATGAATATAAATTGCACCCCTATAAAGAAGGCCGTAGCTGACGCAGTAGGCAGACAGCTGCATTCTCCCTAGAGATGAGAGATTTGCTTGTTTTCTCAGATAAATCAATTGTCTTTGCTGGAAGAGTAAACTCAGCGGGAGGTGTTCGTGTGCATAAAATTAAGCTTTTGCACATTTTACTACATGGGGCCTTATTCTGTTCTGAGGTGAAAGCTGAACTTTGAAGTTTTGAATTGGTTTGGTGCCTAAATGTCTGACAGTAGGACTTTCTCATCCCGTCATAACCTGGCAGGTAGGATCACTGGGCTGGTGTGTCTCACGGACCTCTGTTTCTCAAAGGAGAGGTTCCCAGTAACCCTGTCTGGGCTTCTTGGCGTTTTTATTCTTTAGACCTAAGCTTTTACCACTTGACCTCAAGTACCTAACGGAAATCTTAGTGAAAATCTAGGAGGTGTCTTCAGGACATGATACAGTCACCTGTCCCGCCCATACAGATCCAGATAGACCTAAACCTTCCTCCCAGGTATTTGTCTAACTGGTTATTAATCCAGTGACGGGGACTCAATGCTTCTCCCGAGCGATCCATTCGTGTGCTTCACTGTCCTGATTTTTAGAGATTTTCTTCCTGTCTACCCTAAAGCTCCTTTGCTCGCATTTTAGCCATTACTTGTTTTCCTATCCCTATTGGAAATCAAGAATAGTTTAGGAGGTGTCACCTGGAGATAATGTTTTCATTTTGAAAAGTTGCTGTCCTCATTTCCCCAACGTTCTTACCCCTAAACCAAAATAACCCGTTCTCATTTTTTTTCCCCATCGTTCATGTTTTTTGGACATGTTGCCTGTTCTTCTCAGCTTTTTAGAAATGCTAGCTGGGTAAGAAGAGGCAATGTCTCTAAGGGCAACTGTATGTGCATGAATACGTGAAGAGGAGTTATACAGCAAGATTTGAATATAATTTCAAGTAACACCGACACAGAATGATGACTGTGATTTGTTTTTTATTGAGGTTACTGCAAAAGAAGACATACACTAAACACCACAAACTGATGTAAAATAAACGTACGCCTATTCTCCAGAGCTGTTAATAAGCATCATCCCATGAAGTGTTTGTCATAATTGACAAGTACTTTGACAAACAAGCATAGGATGAAGAGTTTCAGCCACTAAATTTCTACTCCTTTGCTGCATTGGCAGGAGAGTTCCACTGTGGGTTTGAGGATGGTAACATTTGCCTTTTCACTCAAGATGACACGGACAATTTCGACTGGACAAAACAAAGCACTGCCACTAGAGACACAAAATATACCCCGAACACGGGGCCAAACGCAGACCGGACTGGCTCCAAGGAAGGTAAGCTCCAGCGGTGTGCCTGGTCCCCTGGCACTGGGGGCTCTCCTGCTCCGTTGGGGTGAGGGACCTGTCCAGGACAGCCAATTCACCCAGCTACACCGGTTTTCCTAATCATACCAAGAATAAGCGTACTTCAAGGGCTTCTAAAGGAATTGCCAGTGCTGAGGCGTGCGGCTGGTCCCAAAGCACAACCCGCTAACGGCGCCATTAACCATCTTGTATCGTTTCTATTGTGCCATTTTCAAAGCGGTAGCTTTCACGTTACAGTCTAGCGGGGAAATATTCCGGCACGTCTTGAAATATTCTTCTGTTTTATGTCATTTAAATTCTAACTTGGACTCTCTCAGACTGTCACAAAATGATTTTTTTTTTTTGCCCCGTTTTTACTTTGGGTGTTGCTAAAACGTGTAATTTTCAATCTGCTGCCCCACTTAACAGAAGCGTGCCACCTTGACTGCAGTGTATATTTGCATTTGAAAAGTCAGACATATTGTGCTGAATTTATCAAGTACTGCAGTAACTCATGCTATTTTATTGTATGGCCCCTGCTTGCACACTAGCAAAGGGGAAAAAAAATCATGCTGCATTGTATTTGCTTGGGTGGATTAAGTAAATACTATCTCTGTTGTTGGCACAGTCCCGGATCAGAATAAATTTATATTGCCTCCTTTCATGAATGCGAGCTTTCAAACATGTGATTGACATGGCCAGTTGAAAATGTTCCTTGAAAGGTTTCCATCAAGATATTTCCCTTTATTTTAAAAGTCCTCCCCGCTCACTGCTTATCGGAACAAATTGCAACCTTGAGACTGAAGTCTGAACCCCATCATAAAGATTTTTGTTCTTTTCTTGTGCATATACGATGTTACATCGATTTGAAGTTGTTTACAGGTACTGACCTGCTAGTCCTGATTCTACCTTTGGTAGAAAACGCATCTTTGAAGCAGTTGAGGAAAACACATGGGCTTAATGCAGAAGAAATATGTCCCAGCTGTCAGATGAATGTGAAAAATTAATCAAGATGCTTGATAGCCCTGGTGCCTCCCTGTACGTGTATGTGTTGGATTTTGAAGGCTGCAGCCTAATGATTTCCATTTGGACTTTCCCTAGGTTTCTACATGTACATCGAGACGTCACGCCCCAGGCTGGAGGGAGAAAAAGCCAGGCTCGTTAGCCCCGTTTTCAGTGTCGCTCCAAAAAACCCTTACGGAGCTACGAACACAGCCTATTGTTTTAGCTTCTACTATCACATGTATGGACAGCACATAGGTGAGAGGAAGCCAATGATCTTGTCTTTTCACTTTGGGAGAAATAGCGGGGGAAGGGTCCACTTGTGTGAAACAAAAGCACGGGAGGAGACTGCCAACACCTGCAAGGGCCACTTGCAACCAAAGCTGGCAAGAGAGGTGCCTGAGAGCATCCTAATTGCTGTAAAACCGTGTTTGCCGCTAATCAGCACGCTAGCAGGAGCCCCCCTTACAGCTGGGAAGTGTTCTGTGCATGCGTGAGGTTTTAGGCAGGGAGCGTGCAAACAGAAAAGGTGATACGTGCAAGGACTTTGCCCGATACTAACACGGTGTTTTGAGTCACTCCTCGCTAGATTCGGGACCAAGCAATTAGCAGCAGCACTCCTCGTGCTGGCAGCTGGAGCGGCACGGCCTGTGTGTGATGCAGCAGCACACGGTTCCTTTGTAAAAGTCACGAACAGTTCGCTCGCAAGCTGCGGGAGTATATATTTTCAAGGTGAATCTGTAAGTCTATTTTTAGTCATCGCTCTTTCGACACACCCGTTTAATTTCTTTGCAGAGTATGAAAAAAAAAAAGGTGTGGGAAAATACGAAAGTATAAACGACAGACAGCCAATTTCTATAAATCCTGTAAATCCCTGTGGGGTGCTCGGTGCTTACCAGCGTGTCAAGAGGCTTTCCAGTGCCAAGCTGACCTGACTTGATCTATTTTTATATATATTTCAAGGGCAAGCGCATCCTTCCAGTGCATTCTGGTGGTTGCTTCAGGAAACCTTCGCCTGCCTCCCGGCAGAGTTCAGGTTTTAAACAGAGCAGACAAGTTCGCTTAGTTTTTGGTGAGTTGTCTCTGCACTGCCGAGCACGTGAACGCAGCCCCAGGTCTAAATTCTCCCAGATCTACATTGCAGCGGGAGCTTGGCTGTTTATTGGAAGGAAGCACTGAGCCATGGCATGCTTAGTGAAAACAATATAAACTGCCCTACCAAGGCTATTTCTGGTATATGTCAGTGAAGAAAAACGTTAGAAACGTAAAGGGTCAAAGAGTGTTTCTGCAAAACCTTAGATTTGGGGTAAAGTATAAGAAAAACAGCCACGGGAGCTGATGTCTGTCCACGAAACAGTGACCTCTCATTGGTGCAGTTTTGGTTTTTTTCCTTGGCTACCCTTCTGGGCCCTTAGCTTTTTTGCTGAGATTGCCCTTTCTTGTTTACATGTAATTTCTTGGCTTGATGTGTACAATGGTGGCTGATGAAGGAGCTGACCCACACATGAAGATGGTGACCGTGCCTAGTGATGATCGTTACGTAGGGTTTGCTCATGGCGACGTGGACGCCTAGTTGTTGAAAACCAAAATTGCCCGATATCGCTTTTGTTCCTTAATATTAAAAAATGCAGTAACCATCGTTTTACCTAATGTTCAAAATTATCGACTTTAGAATGGCTTTGTACGAAATTACTTACCATTCGGTCTTTCAAGAGGAGACTGACGGAAGAATAGCGAATTACTAACAAGGCATGTGCTTGAATGCACGCTCATACATGTCTTCTCAATTCAATATTTTGATTCCTCATAATGACTAAGTGTTATGAAACACATGTGAATGCAACATGAATACAAGAAATAAATTATGAAATCAGAAATTATATACTATTTGATTGCCCAGATGTGAATTCTAGCACTGAAATTGTTCACGTGAGGATAATGAAAAGAAAAAACTAATGAGTGATGATATTCAAAGACTTCGATGATTTAGGAACATGATTATTGTATGAATAGTTGTATTGATGAGGCAACTACTTGAATGAGTTTTTGAAGGTTTGTGGAAATTACTTTGGGTTAGGAAGAGGTTTATTATAACATGATGATTTGCCCAGACGAATCAAACCTAATCATGACACAGTGTTTCGGATGATGCACCCTCGTGGTAAGGATGGCCACCAGTCTCCTGGGCTGCATCAGGCAGAGCGTGGCCAGCAGGTCGAGGGAGGGGATGCTGCCCCTCTGCTCAGCACTGGTGAGACACAACTGGGGTACCGGGTCCAGTGCTGGGCTCCCCAGGACAAGAGACACACAGGCTTACTGGAGAGAGTCCCGCTCAGGGCCACAGGGATGATGAAGGGACTGGAGCATCCCTCATATGGGGAAAGGCCGAGAGCTGGGACTGCTCAGCCTGGGGAAGAGAAGGATCAGGGGGATCTCATAGAGACATAGAATTTTTTAGGTTGGAAAAGACCCTTAAGATCATCAACTCCAACCATTAACCCAGCACTGCCAAGTCCACCATTGAACCATGTCCCTAAATACCCCCAGGGACGGTGACTCCCCCACCTCTCTGGGCAGCCTGTGCCAGGGCCTGACCCCTCTGGCAGGGAAGGCATTTTCCCTCATCTCCAACCCAAACCTCCCCTGACGCAGCTTGGGGCCGTTCCCTCTCGCCCTGTCACTGGTGCCTTGGGAGCAGAGACCAGCCCCCCCCTCACTCCAGCCCCTCTCAGGCAGCTGCAGAGAGCGAGAAGGGCTCCCCTCAGCCCCCTCTTCTCCAGGCTAAACCCCCCCAGCCCCCTCAGCCGCCCCCCAGCACACTTGTGCTCCAGACCCTGCCCCAGCCCCGCTGCCCTTCTCTGGACACGCTCCAGCCCCTCCAGGCCCTTCTTGTCCCGAGGGGCCCAAACCTGAGCCCAGCATTCGAGGTGGGGCCTCACCAATATATATGAACACCTGAAGGGAGGGTATAAAGAAGATGGAACCCAGAGATGCTCAGGGACAGGACAAGAGGCAATGGGTACAAATTGAAATAGAATAGTAGAATCACAGAATCATTAAGGTTGGAAAAGACCTTGAGGATCATCAAGTCCAACCAACAACCCAACACCCCCAGGCCTCCTAAGCCATGTCCCCAAGTGCCACGTCTACACTTTTTTTGAACACGTCCAGGGATGGTGACTCCCCCACCTCTCTGGGCAGTATGATCTCCAGAGGTGCCTCCAACCTCAATGGTTCTGTGTGAAATACTTAATTGGTAACATTTTTTTCAGAAGAGTTCTATTTTTTGAGGATTAATCCCCTGTGGATAATTCTAAATCTTATTGCTAAAATAGACTGTCTGTTTTATGACAAGCTGTTAGAAGCTTTGACCCTTCACTGCTGTAGAAGGTGCTTCTCATCCCTATTTGGGAATGAGCGCTGCCAGTTGGGGCAGCTCTTGGCTGTAACATACACTGCCAGATCATTGAGTTCTTCACAAGAGCAGGATAGTAGCTGCTAACTGAGACCTCGATAAGATCTCTGTGCTGAAGGCTCTCTCTTTTGAATAACCTTGAGCTGCTGATTCTTGACCTGAATTCACTGAAAATTTGAAGTGTCTTGCAGGGGAATTTGGCTTAAATAAATTCCAGCCTGTTCCTTCCTTGGGCCTGGGGACAGCATGTTCAGGGAAGATACATGGCCATTAAATTTTGATTTTTCATCCACAGTGCTGTAGCATTGTTCAGCAGACTTCGGTGCTGCAAGTCAGCATTTCCACTGGGTTGCTTTATTCTCCCTAGTTTTCAGTATCCATAAGATTTCCAAGCAGTATTAGGGTTATTATTGCCACGTCTCAGGGGGAAAGTACTTTGTTTGCAAAGCAGTTTCGGTGCTCATCAAAATGTTTCTGTATTTCCGACAAGGTTTTGAAGGTTCCCTAATAAAATGGAAAATCATCTGGGAATGATGCTCTGTTGCTGGTGTGGACTCCTCTGTGGGAAAAGATATGTCCTCCTCCATTCTTAAAGATGAGTGACCCCAGTGACATCAATTTGAGAACATGGCTGCTGCATTATATCGAAAACAAACAGCCTACCAGTTTATCCAGCTCAGCTTCTCTGCCTGCTGTTCAGGTCTTTGGTGTCTCTGGAGAGGTGGCTGAAAATTTCTGTAGCGATAAGGAGAGGGAGTTGGGAGTCTTTGCGGAGAACCGGGCACAGATCCGAGATTAGCACTTAGGCTACAACACAGCTCTGAGGAATTAAACAGGGACCTACATCCCGTGCCGTGGCACTTAGATTCAGAAGGATAAAGCGTTTCTTTAACAGAAAGAGATGGCTCTCACAAGTCAAATCGTAATTCCTGGCAGATCAAGAGTGCTAACTCTGAGAGTGCTGGCTGCCAGGGAACGGGCATGTGCTTTGCTCCACCGCCTTCCAAAGCAGAAGGCAGAGTATCCTACCCCTAAAGATTAACAGAAATAGTTCCCGTTACTTGATTTGCAGCGAACAATAAGCCATTGTTGGGGAACAAGAAAACGAAGAGTCGCTGTCCTTACTGCATCTCTGTGCTCAGACAGAAAGAGGCTGTAATTCCATTATAGCCGTCACCGTATTTTAAAACAATCCATATTTCCAATTTTTCCATCTACACCCCAAAATGGGGCGTTGCTAATTGATGCGCCAGGAACAGTCATTTTTCTTGCCGTTAGAGAGCCATCACGAAGCAAAACGCGCCGTCAGAGCACACTGCGAAAGCTGCCTTCGCACAGTGATGAGCGCTCCCGGTGTCACCGCAGAGTTGCAGCCGGCGCCATCCCCAGAGCTCCTGGGACGGATGCTGTCGGGAAGCAAACTTTATTCCTTAATCCACAGTAGTTACTCCTGCCCGCTGTTTATGTCTCCTACTCCAGAGTCACTTCGTTACAGAGTCTGGAGTTTGGACTAGTTCGGAACCTGTTCTTGCTGGACACACCTCGGTGTGGCTCCCCTAGCCCGCCCGTCCTCCCCCGCAGCACGAGCGGTGCAAAGGCCGCGTCACTTCTCCAAAACCTTATTGGCAGAATTTCAAGGACAAGCATCTGTGGCAGTTGTCATTAGTTAAGTTTTCGGCGACGTTTCGGGGAGGTGTGTGTGCATATCCAGCAATGAGGGCCCTGCGGATACCCCCGTACGAACCGACACGCTGGGCAATGACCGAGCATACCTGGTACAGGAATGGCTGGTTTGTGTTTTAAGTAAGACTGCCGTCATTCCGCTACTAATTTGAAGAAATTATGTGACACAGAGAGGCTGACTATGCTATGAACGATCTTAAATCTCTGGAACCTCAGCGGTGATGGAATGACATGCTTTTGATAACTAAATTATTCAATTATTCCAAACTGCCCTACGGCAGGTATCAGCCTGCACGAACAGGTGAAACAATTAGCCAGCTCTTCATCCCTGGCTCGATAAGGGCATTGATTTCTGTCTTTAAGAAAAATAACATTATATATAACTTTACTTTTTAAATTTAGATAGTCTTGTCTAAGACCCTGCCTTTTTTCACACCGTAGACCCAGCGCAGTTGTCAAAAAAAAGTCTTGGAGAGAAGCAGATGGCAAGGAAGGGAGAACTGTTTAAGCTGAACGATATAAGCCTTGCCCAGGAGCTGCTGTTGCTCTTTGGAAGCGGGCTGAGGCTGAGCAGCCGCTTTCTGCGAGCAGCCCCTGCCACGTATTGCTGGGCTGGGCTGCCGGGCTGCTCCAGGGAACCCTCCTGAGCGTTCCCTTTCTTGAAAGCCCTTTCTGTTTCAGGTCTTTTTGTTTTACCCAGTAGCGTGCGTGTAGGCAGAGACAGACTATCCTTGTTAAAAGCTGTGATTCCTTTGTGCTGCTCCCTCACCCTCCCCAGCCTGTGAAAAACAAAGCGCTGCAGTGGGAGGCAGGTGGGAGACTCGGCGCCGCCCGGTCGCGCTGCCGAGCATCGCTTCCCTCACCTCCTTCAGAGAAGATGTATGGCCTCGTTCTGGGCACCCTGGTGAAATAGCCGTGATGAGAATATTTGCTGCTCCATTAGACGTTTAGCCTTATGTTTTTCAAGGCACTGAGTTTTGCTATTGCTAGAAATAAGAACTTTTTATTAGCGGGAGCTGAGTCACTGTGCAGCTGCCTCAGATCCGAGAGGTTTCATTGCAAATATAATTTGTATAAGCTTCCCAGCTGCCGTTCCAAACTCCCTAAAAAAAAAGTGCTCTTGCTGAAGCTGATGGTCTGAACTTTCTCCAGTGAAGGCGAACGCAATGATTTACGCAGTACAAAGGGTGCCACCGCCCCGCACACCCCTGCAGGTAACAGCAAGGAGGAACAAAACCTCCAAACTGTGTGAACTGCTGAACCCCGCTAAATGAAATCGATGCTTTTGCTGTCTCTTGGTGCACCAGGACAGCGTGGCTTCTGTTCGTGGCTAAGGCAGGGACGTTAACGGGGGAGAAGGGCTGCCGAATGCAGACGATCTGTTACTTATTGCAAATAACGTCTGTGCTGGAACCAGTGACTTAATGGTTGGTGGTGGGGAAAGTCCCGGGGCTGTGGGGTTTTTCTCCACAGCAAGGGACAACTTTTCCAACTTTATCTGAACTTAGAGGATTATGTTGTCCTTCAGAGATACTCCTTAGCAGCAGTAAGGGCATCACGTCAATCTCAGATTTGCCCGGCTCTATGGCACTCCATTAGAAGTTGGACAGAGCTGAGCGTAAGGCAACCAAATTGCTTATTTATCCTTGGGTTAGGAGGTTAGCACTGAAGCATAGAAACCACTTTTTTGCCCATTTCACCCTGGGAAGCCTCGTGTCCTTCCTGAGCTGCGTGGAGCAACGGGTGCGACCGCCCTGCCCACCCCCTGCGCGCTCAGTTTGCTCTGCTGTGTATTCACGGCACCAGTTCACGGTGTTCCTAAGTTTTAAAGTTTTCTAATACAGCACAAGAAACTCTCCACGTCTACTCAGACCTAGCAGAGGCCCATTGAAAATGGGAAGGGGGGTGAGCAGGGGGGCTGCTGTAACCCAGCCCAGCATCTCTGCTCCGTCAGAGCGCCTAACCAGCTCCAGTTCTCCGCCTCTCTTCTAGGAAGCTTGAACGTTTACCTGCGGTTGAAAGGTCAGACCGCGATAGAGAACCTGTTGTGGTCTTCAAGTGGAAATAAGGGCCAGCACTGGAACCAAGCCCGCGTTAATATAACCCCCCCGACCTCATTTCAGGTAATGGCTTGTGCATCGCACGCTGGGACCGGGAGTACTTGGTTTTTGGAGGGGGGGGGGCCTGTGTATGCTGACCCTTTCCTTCCGACACAGGATTTCACAGCTTCATTTCAGCTCTGAAAGCTGCTTTATGGACAGATAATTGCTTTCTTGCTTTAAATAGGTGAACACCATAGAGCTTAATAATACACACTCTAATGGCAGAACAGCAGCTGTTTGCTTGCAGACAAAAATGTCTTTCCGTTTTCAGATGTTGTTAGCCAATATAAACCATTTTTTAATTTCAGATTAGCAACTGGAATGCAAAATTACTTCCTGTAAAAAAAATATTTAGAGTGCATGGTGGTGCAGGGACTGTGTTAGAAATTAACACAGAAAAAAACTCTTGAAATACACACATTTTCTGCAAAAAAAAAAAATAAAAGGATGGTCTCTGAGTGTTTGCTGAAAGGTTCCAAAGCAGCGGTGCCGCCTGCACGGAGCTCCTGGTACGGCAGAACCACACGCCTCAGTCAATAGGCACGCACGAGTTAGGACAGGTTTTCACACATTTCATTTTTGGTTTGACAGCGAGATGCTGATAGACTATTACGGGCAGTTCTCGTTCCCGCTGCGAACCCTTTGTAACTGGAACAATTCCAAAAAAAAAAAAAAAGAGAGAAAAAAATAAAAAGCAGCAGCCTCAAGCAAGCTTTCGTGTGCTTGAGGCTGGGAGTATCGCATGGACGAGGAGGGCCACAAGCTGTGCCCCGTGGTGCGGCGTTCCCCAGGCTCCTCTGTCCCCTCCCTGCAACCTCCAGGTCCCCTGGGGGAGATAATGGCTTCTGGGAAACACGGCCATTCAGTGCAAGTCAAAACTGCTACCTTAAACACGCAGACTGGGACTCACTTTATGGGTAATTACTGTTCCTGACCCTTTGTTTTTATTTCCATGCATGAGAGGCAACGACGGAAGAGAAATGATTTGGCATATGCGATGGCAGAAGCGTTGCACGGGGGGATATTAGAGGAAAACTGAAGGAGGGAGACATGCAAAGTAGAGCGTTACATGATGTTTGAGTGGAGCAAAGTGGCAGAATTGGGGAAGAAGAGGCAGAGGAGGGGGACACAAGTGTTGAAATATACTTAGAGCCTGGGGCCAAGTGTGAGGGAGCTGGTCAGGGTGGGTAAGTTTTGCGTTGGTTGTCAAGATAAATCCAAGAAATCTGAACGGTGAAGTACAGAAGAATGATTTAGTATCTGAACGGGACTAGTACGGGGAGAGAAGAGGTGGCTGGGGAAGCTAAAACTGAAGTGATCACAGTGCATCTGAGAGGGATTCCTGAGGCCTGGGATGGGCTTTAGCAGAAGTAGAGGACGGATGAGGACATCAGCTCTGGGCACAGAGACGCAAAGGATTTGGCACCAGCAACGCCGAGGAGCGGAGGAGGGTGGTGGGCTGCAAACCTGGGGTCACCTCGTCGGCATGGAGAGGAAGGCGTGCGTGGGTTCGGGTGTCTGCCTTGCGCAGGGTCAGCCGGGGTGAGGGATCGGCAGAGCAGCTTTCACCGTGGAGTCTCATCATCGGGCCTTGCACGGGGGCCCAGTGCTTTCACAAGGGTTGCAGGGGGCTACTGGTGCTACTGGTGCCTCTCGCTCGCACTGCTTTGAAACCATACTCGCTGTGCCACTGGCTGGTAGGTAAAATGGAAGCTCCCCCGCTCGGCTCTTTTTCACCTTTTACATTGTTGTGTTTAAAGGCTTCAGCATAAAATGAATGTAAAGCCATGAAGCTCTGCACAAATATAACAAATAAATGTCAGAGTGGCTGGAAACTTAAATTACTTTTTCAGCAGCTCCTGCATCAAGCAAACTTTATTTTCTGTTTAGGAGTCTAAGTAGGAAAGAATATAAACCTCCCAGTTAAATTTAAGGAGAGTGAATTGAAGTGAATCTTTGCAGTAAAACAGTACACTGACACAGAAATTAAAACATTTTATAGGTTAATTTATACGAGTAAAAGTGCAGCCCGGATTTGTTTTACACCTTCCCAGTCCCCGTGATATATAACAAAGCTTCTGTTGTGAAGAACTGAGGCGACTACAGTGCTTTGAATCAGAAAAAAGTATTGCATAAAAGGTGTCTCAGTAAGATATTCACTTATTAAGTATTTTTAAAGAATAAACACGAAAAAAGAGAGCACGTGGGAGTGACACATTGCATGCTGGCATCTAGGAAGGTGTCGATTTTACTTCAGATTTGAGCAGGTGCGCTGCCACCGCCTTCAGCTACGCTTTCCTTGACACCTTCTTGTGTCAAAGACATTTTTTGCAAAGGCAGGGGGTTTTTTTGCACTGAGGGACTGATCTGCCCTGACGTAAATGACCCTGCTGGACCACTGGGATTTTCAGCCCCTCACAGCGAGCGAGAGGGACCTCCACCCTTGTCATCAGGCAGTTTCGCTGGGGGTGTTCATGAGGCTCCTCTCTATTTCTTATTAGAAGAGTGGCCAGGAAGGTAAAATCTGTCTGAAATCCTGTTGAAGAAGCACAAGCTGAATCCCCCGGAGACACTCGGGATAACTCCGGAGGCACTAGTGGGGCTTATTTCCATTTCCCCTATTAAGAGAGCAGCGTGGCCTTTGCTGGATGCATAAGCCCCTCTGTTCTTCAACTAAATGCAGTATTTTTAAGAACAGCCTTGTAAAGTCACGGACATGCAGATAATACGTTTTGTGGGATACTGAGAGGGGATTGTGATCATCTGGCACCTCCTGCAAGTCGCTGTGAACCGCAGGCTGGATTGCGCTCTGCGCCTTGCCAACACTCATCTGCGGTGATTTGTTCTGAGCATGTGGCCAAGCTGGCGGATGGCAACCCGTCTCAGGGGCCCATAAAATGCACTGCCAAATGCAGATTTTAATTAAATGCTGGCCGTTGTATTTGTATAGTCCTTTTGTCTGGAAACAGTGTTTTTTATTATCAGGCAAGATTTGACTTTAAACTCCGTTGACTGCTTATATGCCTGCTGCCAACGAGCAGGAGGGCAAGCTGAACTTTGAGGGAGAAGAGAAGACACTTTCCTCTCGAGGTGAATACTCCCCATCATCTCTTGAGCTGAATACTTCCCATCATCAGAGGTAGAGTCGAAAAATTGAATTGTCAGAGGGATCATTACTTGAGACACCGTTTTCAGACAACAGGGTAAATTATGGAAAACCTTACTGTTTTCCCAATTAGAGTTCCCCGTTGCATTAATATCCACCTTGTTATAGTAATTAACCTACAGCATCAGACCTCAGTAAAACACCGATGGATTCTCCTGCCCCAAACGCACAGCGTTTGCGCGTATTTCGTGCTCCCAGCATAGACCTTGCCGCCCGGCTTAGGACCCAACAGGCAGGTGGTCAATGTGGTGAATACCTACCTTCGCACTGCCAGCTTACGGCTGCAGGGCCAGGCACCTACGGGGGATGCTCAGCTTAGCAAAGGGACGGGGCGTAGCCATGGCCAAGGGCGAGGGACGGGCTCTCCCTGGAAGGGCAGGGCGGAGAGTTGCCCGTGCAACGTGGCATCGGGTGGCTTGGTGCACCGCTGTGACGTGGTCCTTGGGCGACAGGCATCCGGCTGGACTAGCTACCCTGTGACCTGCAGGGTCATCTTCCACTGCCCTCAGTGTTTCCCTCGTTGTTTATAATGGAAGGTGTTAATTTCAAATGAGCGGCTCTGGTTGAACTGCATTAATGAGCAAAGAGATGTCGGAAGCTGCCAAAAGCAGAGGCTCGGCTCTGTGTCCTGCTGAAATCAATGACACCAGAGAGAGCCCGTCCAAGTGCCCCAGACATCCCCCCGATGCAGTTAGATCATTAGGGAGCGTAATTTAAGTATTTTTCTCCAGATGGAATTAGTTTTTTTTCCTCAAATTGACTCTACCCCCAAGAGTTAATGTCTCCATTAGTGCCACAGCACGGCCTTATAAAATTCATTGAATTTCATGCATATATTGTTGCAGATTAAAGTTAAAAAACTTGTCATCCAAGTTAACCAAAAATATTTCAAAGGACTGAGTCGGGGTGGAAAAAGGGAAAGGAGAGATAACTGTGCAAGTGGTGCTGCTTGGGAAATACATTCCTTGCATAATTCCTTCATGTCTTTAGAAAGGCTTTGAAGTTTTCTAGTGAATAAATTTCTCGCAACACAGAATGAGTCCACTCTTCTAATTAAGCAGCCGTATGTCAGGACAGCATAACGTTAGGTTTGGGGAAGGAGAACGAATAACTTTATTTCTTCAGTGCTATATTAATCCGTAGCTAATAACGAACATTACGGCAAATAACGTTGCTGACCTTGCAACAAGCCACCCATCTCCATACAGGCACCGATTCCACTCCGAGCTGTAGCAGCTGGGGCTTCAGACTAGGAATATTTGACAGAAGGTGATTAATAAGACCCTAAAATCACAGGCGTCCATTTCGCAGAGGTTAAAGCTTTAAAGAGGAATAAAATCTGTACCCTCACCCTCTCTGTGATCAAACACATCACAGCATCCTCTGATAAATACAAACCGATTCCTAGAAGGGATCAAAGCTTCTAGGCATGATGGTGAGCCACTACAAGAGGCAGGAGAGAAGCGGGGCTGTCACCATCACCAATTCCTGCCAAGGCAGGAGGTCTGGGGGGTTAAAATCCACCGAGGTGATCGCAGGAGATCCCTGTGGGACCTCAGGGGGTCCGAATCAAAGGAAATCCCTTCCTCACCCCTTGAGATAAACGGAGCTTTGCGTTACGGGCGAAGGGACACCAGCGTGGCTCCTGGGAGGTTTCTCCCAAGCTTTCACGTGCCAGGGGAAGGTTGCAGGCGGGCAGCTCCTCTCCCCCTGCCTGCAGGGAAGTGCCACCGGGGTGCCGATGAGGGAGCCCAGCGAGGGAGATGGGGTGGGAGGGACGTGCTGGGCCACCTTCAAGAGCCAGAAACTTCATTTTACTGTGGAGTTTTTCTGGCTCCTGTGTGTTTTCGTGCAGTCTGTGGCTGAGCGGACGCTCAGTCCTTCAACACGTCGCAGAGGTTGTTCTTCAAGCCGTGCCTCTGCCACTCGCTTCCAGTGGCAGGAGTTTCTGGGAAAACCACCCCAAATCTCTGTAAAATATTTCATCTGTTTAATCCTGCTCTTTGCTCCAGGAATATCTTTCTTACGCCAGGACACACGTTACAGTTAGCATAGTGGTGAAGCTGACCTGGAGGCACCAAGCTGACAACCAGGCAGGTGACTACCAGCTCTGATATTTTTCAGCTCATTTTGAGAAGTAAAAGCCTCCACGGCTCACACATCCTCTGTGGTCACCTTACAAGTATGTGTGAACTCGGTTGCATATGGTTTTTTTTACCATAGAAAGTGTTTGTAAATTATTCCAAGCCCATCGATGAGGTTTAATGCCATGCAAAATGCAGCTGTACGTTTTCCATGTGTCACCCTCTGATTTTTATATTTTTTTTGCAGCTCATATTTGAAGGGATCCGGGGCCCCGGCATCGAAGGTGATATTGCTATTGATGATGTATCAATTGTGGAAGGAGAGTGTATGAAATCAGACCAACCGGCCAACAGTAAGTGGCTCTTCCACACATCAGGGAGAGCAAATTGCTTCTCGTGGTTATACATGTGCGACACCTTCTCAAATGGATTTTCTCCAGGAGACCAATATATTGTTCAGTTCAGTTGGAGAGGCTTAAAGTGAAACGTTTTCCGTGGAAGCAAGCTCTGGAGTCAAAACGTCTTTGTTCAGACAGGAAAATGCTGGTTTAGATGCAAGTGAAAGGCTGATGGGCATCAGGCAGAGGCGAGAGCCGCGGGCTGCGCCCCACGGTGGGGCTGGGCTGGGCGGCCGTGAATCGAGATGGGCAGATAAAGCAGCACTAAAAAAATGTTTGGGGCATCCAAACAATCCAAAATTCATGAATATCAGTGTTGTGATGCCCCGTGGGCCTTGTTTCACCCCTCCACCCCCACGTGCGCGTTACGATACAGACCTTAACTACGCAGCCAGGTGGGTTTGTTTTTATCCCAGCATCTCCTTCCTCGGTCAGCTGGCGAACGCTGTTCTCATCCCCTCTTTCCAGGAGGTGACCTTGCAGAGCGCTGTCCCTGCAGAGGCCGGGGCTCTGCCAGGGGAGGTCGGGGGCGCTCGGTGCGACAAGCGGAGCCAGCCTGGGCGAGCGTCACCCCCCGGTCCTCCCCGGCTGCCTCCGCGCTGGTGTGCGGGACAGGTGGTGGTGGCTGAGCCCTTTGTCGCCTGAGCCTTGTAGCAATGCTGACTGTGTCTGGGCAGCTCTTTAATTCTACCTTTTTCACCCCTTTTTGTAGATTTACGATCAGGTGCTGTTGGGACATTAGCGCATATACGACTTATCCCAGTTATCATCCTCATGTCTGTCTTAAACCATCAGAGGTGACCTTATCCTGGCAGAGGCTACAAAAGATTCACCAGGCACTGGCATGAAGAAAGAGTCTTTGTAAAATGGACATTTAAAAACAAACTACCAAAGATTCCTCCACTGACTGACTCAAAAGATAAATAAATACATAAATAAATAAAACAAACAAAAAAAAAATTTAAAAAGCACTGGGGACATAAAAGGCATCACGGGAGTGTAACTCACTATGAACCACGCGTGAGAACGAGATCTGGCCTAAGTAAGGAAGAGACCTTCAGGTGCTTTTGTGGTCAATAATGAATACAGCATCATCTGGTTGAACTCTCGGCAAAGAGCTATAGAAATCCTTGTCAAAGCACAAAGTCATGGCTGGTTTTGTTTCAAATGAATAGTTTGCTTGTTACCATGGAAACCTAATGGCCTGCCAAAAGAGGGGAAAAAAAAAAAAAAAAAGGAAGGAGAGAGAGAGGAAATAAAAACAAAAACACAGAGAGGGAGAGAAACACCTCACTGTAAACAGGGTATGTGAAGAGCTGGCATTCATTTTCCCTTCAAGAAGGTTTTTAGTATAGAGTTAAATAAATGTAGGCCCTTTCTACTTTGGCTGTCACCTCCCCTAGCGAATAACCCTAAATCAGAGCTGTTTTAAGACATTTCTCTTTCATTTCTCATGGCTATGCTTGATAACTGTATGCTGTCTCCTTTTGCATGCATACCTATCCAGGATGTGCGACCTGGGCTTACATATTACACAGGCTTATCGGAGTTTGCTTGCGGCCACTCGAACACCCCTCTCCCCTCCCCGACTAAGTCATCTGTTCTAATGAAGTGAAGAAACCAAACCACCGTCTTTTATAAATTGCCATGGAAACCAAGTGCCTTCAATGAAACAAGCCTGATTTAAAAATAATAATAATAATAATATAAAAAAAATAATAATAATGATTTCAACACAGAAGCTTGCACTGCTAAAATGTGGTTTGTGCAAACTATTTTCTAAACAAACTACGGAGCCTGGGTGTGCAGACTGCAGGCAAGGAGACGAAGCCGCTTCTGGAGATGGATGGACCTAAGCTGCTGCGTAAGCCCTTTCGGATGAGATATTTGTTGTTTAACCTTCCAGACAGCCATGGCCTTTCAGCTTATTATCCATTAGAAAAAAAAGCTTCCGTTGGTCCTGGAAATGGGAGCTGCACTCTTTTTTTTGTTGTGGTTTTTTTCAGGTTATCAAGTGGGTCAACCAGAGGAAAAAAAAAAAAAAACAAAAAAAACAATTAAGATACACTTAGCGCAGAAGGTGGCAAAACACAGAAGTGATTTTCTTACTCTGACCTCCACTCGCGAGGCAGCCGGCCCCGGCGTTGGCGGGACGTGGGGGACGGCAGGGCGTACCGAGACACCGAGCAAACCGCGGAGCTCTCTGCCAACCTGGCGCCGGCGAAGCACCCAGGGTGCAGTGCCTCGGACCGGGAGCCAGGCTCTGTGCAGAGCGCGAAAGATTATTTTGGTATTGTAGCGAAATTTAAAAAAAAATAAAGGAAAAAAAAAAGGGAAAAAAAAAAGGGAAAAAAAAAATCCACTTTTACAAAAAAAAATGAAAGCTGTACAAATGGTTTTGAGCTGCCCGAACACGTACTGTTAGCCAGCCGGTTTTCCACTGCGTTGTAAAGTTCCCTTACAGTTGGTTATGACAATTTGAAGACCTTTTTCCTTAAATTATCTCAGCTTTTAACTTCATTTAAAAAAAAAGAAAAGACTTTTGTCTAAAGAAGAGTACTATTATTATAATTATTATAATTATTATTATTATTCTGTGTTCTCTCGGCACCCTAGGGTTAAAAAAACCTGATATGCAAGTAATTGGAGTGCAAACATGAAAACAAACAAGTCTAACATTTGCAAATGAGTATAAAAAGCACAACGAGATGCAGTAAAACAATGACAAGGCTTGATTTTTTTTTTTTTATTCTGTAGAGAAATGTTTGTGCAAATTCAGTAATTCAACTGAAGAGATAATTTTACAGCTATGTTCAATAAAGCCTCTTTCCAGGTAAGGTACGCCAAGTGGTATGTGTGTTTGTTGATCAGCGTGCCCATGCACCCCAGGTGGGTGCAACTGGGATGGCTTGGGGTTTGTTTTTTTTTACCCCCTGGTAAACTGGTGGTGTCGGAAGATAAAATGGTCCATACTGGTGACGCTCGGGGGGCTGGAGCTTTCTGAGGATGCTGCCAGCCCCCTGCTTTGTTGGTTGGTTTGTGGTGTCTGTAATGCCCCGCACCGCGGCAGGAAGGCTGCTCGGAAGACAGTGGGAGCTCAGAGTCTGGATGGACCGTGAGGTTTGACACCCTTAAAAATAAAAGCAAATTTCCCACCGGCAAGCACGGCACTTTCATGGCGGACAGAGGACCAGGTCAGGTATGGTGCCACCCTGATGCCGATTTTTGCTTGGGAGGTTGGCGTGGCTCATAATTCAGGATTTGTGGAAACCAAACCTTCACGCATGTACTGCCGCTGAGCTCTCGTGAAAGCCACGGAACTGCGGGATGGTCCGAGAGGCTTCTCTGTGGGCGCCTTTGGTGTGACTGTCTTCAGATGGGCTGGCTCTGCCCGAGGCTGCTGGGAGCCCTGCCAGAAGCGGATGCGCGGGGTTTATGGCAGCAGACTCCTCTGTTGCGTGTCCTGTTCTGCCTCCGACCGTCGTGCCGTCTGGGTGGCTGCTTTCCGCTCGTTTTCTTAGTTCGAGCAGCAGCTGCAGCGATGCTCCCGGCTGGAGCTGGGCCGGGGCCGCAGCGGGCGCTGCACGAGGTCCCCGCACGCTCTCGCTTCACCGCGCCAAGCTGGTGACAAACCTTGTTCTGCTGTATTGTTCGACACCTGATTTCACTGTCCTGAGCAGATGAAACAGGGAATTATGGAAGAGAGTGGCCATCTGTCAATCATTTTGAAGTAAAACATGAAGCGTTCCTTTCCCTTTAACATCTTTTCTTGTTTTCCCCTTGAATTTATCCCTTCCAAAAACAGACTCAAAGTAATTTGGACGGCCAAATTTGATCAGAACAGTCCAGGAGAAGCATCTCCAAAGCGCCTGGCAGAGCTCGGGCCGCAGGGCTGGTGGCGGTGAGATGGGGCACTCTGCGGGAAGGGAGGATCTGGGAAGCGCCCTGCGACGTCCTCTCGTGCCCGAGCAGCTGTGATGAAGACAGCCTGGAGATAACGAAATGGAGATCCTACTTGCTTGGTTAGATCCTGAGCTCAGACTGCAAACTGAAATCCACGGTTCCTCTCGGTATTTTGATTTTTCTTTCCCTTGGTCAAGAACCACGTTGAATATTTGATAAAGGTGTTTTTTCGATTGGCAGCCAAAGACCATGGTCATCTTCTTTCGAGGAAGGTTAATCTGTTTGTCCTGAAAAACCCAGGTCTTTGGGTGAAAAGAAATTTATCGCCCATGCCTCTCTCAGTTTTATTCTGCTTGGGTGCCGAAGAAGGTGCTGAGAAAATCTGGTTTTCCCTTTCAGATGTTGATTTAGGAGTAGTATTAGCTTTCTTTATATTCCTAAGGTAAGCCACTGAAAAGGCAACGGGATTTTCCTTTGTCTGGGCCATGAGCAAGAAGTACAAACCGAGACATGTATTTCCTAGTCTTGGTGATTTTTTTTTCTTTTTCATTTTGGTGTGAAAACGGATGAAGTGTTTGTAAAATTCTTGGACTGACAATCAAAGGAAGTTTGAACTGGCGGCTCCTCTATGAAAGCTGCTAAACGCTATGATTCAGTCCTTGGGTATCCAACCCAGTAATGTTTCTGATGTGTTTTTGAATTGGACATCAAATACGTAATTGTGCAAATGTGGACTTTGCAGCAGCTGCAACGCTTGGCTGTTGGGAGCAGCGGCCGTGATTTCTGTGGGGGTGGCTGCGGGCGTTAGATGGGTGTTTCCAAGGCAGAAGTAGGTGGAGAAAATTATAAACTTTCCAATTTTTTTTAAATTCTTTCTCAGGATGATCTGGGAGAATAAGGACATTATTAGTGTACTCCCCTTTCATTGCATCCGACGAGGCCAAGCAAGTTCGTTTCTGGCACAAAGCATGTAGTTTGAATGTGAAATCCCACGTAAGGTTACAAAATACTTTGATCTCACTGTGCTACCAACCCACCACTTCTCCAGCCGGCTCCAACCAGGCTTCAATCCTGGATGGGACACAAGGGGGGATAAAAGAGCGTAGACTAAAAGGTGGCAAACACATGCCAAATCACGCTACAAATGCACAGTTACGATCTGAAGGCGGCAGCAGCTCCTCGAGAGCCCATCAAAGCGGCGATGGCACAGGTGATGAAGGCATTAACTAGTGGAGGGTGTTTACACTGAGCTCACCTCATATCGGCCAGTTTTTGGAGACTGTTATCTAAGGGTGTGCTACTGTCAGGCCCACAGAAATCCTTGGAAATGTGAAGTTTCCTCTTCATTTGGGAGGGGAACTGCTGGTTCACCCAAATGGGATGGAGCTGCAGCTGCCAGTCCCCAAATGGCTTCAGGCTCCGTGCACAAGTACCGACCTCCACTGATGCTGGAGCTGTTTCCTTCTTGATGCCCAGCACTTGAATCTCTGCTGCATTCGCCGGTGTCAATGGCGTAATTTATGTTGAACACCTTTCGGGGCAATTGGGATCCCCAAACTTTAAAACTGAGTTAATCAGTTAAAACAGCAGCTTTTTGTTCAAGTTTGGTTTGTCTTTTACTGCCTTCTGAGGTCAGTGAAAACCTTTTGTAGCGAGAAGTTTAGTCAAAATGATCTGATTTTTTTCCCACCCTTAGTGGGAGAGATATACCTGGTTGTATTTTTGGAGTGTTTACTCACTAGTTATAATTTTTCGTGTATCAAAGGATAGCTGAACCTCTCTTCCTCCCCAAGAAGAACTACGATCCATCAGAAGAATGGCTTTCTAGAGCAGTTCAACAAAAAAAGATACAGTTTGGTATTATAAGCACTCTCTACCTATATATGCTAATACAGAGATGGGGTGCCATCTGGATTAATTCTTTTATTTTCCCATAAAACCATAAAAAGCTATTAAAAAAATTATTATTACATTTCAGACTTTTTTTTTTTCCCAACAAAGCAACACCACAGGAGCGTGCTCCCTTGTTGACAGCTGCCCTACCACGATGCAGTGTCAGTCTCAGCAGCACAGGAGGAATTAAACCGGCACGTACCAACCATTTGATTTTCCCGTCATGCAGAGGAGCTTAGCGACCCACAGCTCATGCGATCCTGCAGTCATGGGTCCTTCAGTCTTCAGATGGTTTATGTCATTGCTCCCTACACCCCTGACCTCGGTGTCATCCCGTAGATCGACCCTGGCATGTGCTGGTGTAGGCAGAGAAAGGTGCCCTGCAGGGCTCGGGCTGGGTGCTTCTGCTGGCAGCCACCCACCATGCCCCTTCTCACCAATTCATCGGCCTTAAAACCAATTAAAACCAATTAAAAGGTAGAAGAGGGAGGCTGTGTTTGATTTTTGCCCTCTGTGCAGCTTGTGAGGCCGTTGCAAAACATCGCTGCTGGGAGGTTTGCCACCCCCAATTCTTGTCGGCATAAATGTGTTCACGGCCACTTTAGCATCATTTATTCTTGTGCCACCAATGTTAGAACATATTTTCATCCCTTTTCTGGTGCTAAGCTACTCTCCCTCTGTACCCCCAGACCACCGTCAGGTCCGCCTTTGGGCTGGTTTTGGCCAGGCTATGATTTTGGACCTCTGGGTTAGAAAACATGTATAACAAAAAATAGGAGCTCTCATTAACCCAAACACAGGATACTTGGGATAGAACATCTGACGTGGGTTACTAAAACACAATATAGTTTTCCTTTGTATCTGTCAGATTAAGAAGCTTGTACTATGAGCTTTATATTATGGGAAGGACGATGTGTTTTCTTCCCACGACACCACATGCAAAGCCTGTGAAGATGTCACCCCACTTACACTTGAGTGCTTCTGGAGAGCAAGTCTTTCAGAGGTTTCAGTGGTGACCCTAGAACCTTCCTTCAATAAAATAACAGCTTACCCATACCTCCCAGAGAGACAGTTGTGTTGTGACGAGACCACTCAAGTGAGAACCGACTGATCAAGTCATCAGAGACTGCAGTGACACTTTACATGTGGGCAGTAATTCCCTCCTCCCCGTGTGACCTTCCTCAAACACCCAAACCCACCCAGGTTCAGCAACAAGCTCCTGGTCACTTGGCGCAGTTTGCAGCTGACTGAGAGCAACCCTAGGACGTTAATTATAAATTCTGTGTCAGATGCCTGACAAGAAATTAAAACATAAGTAGGATGATTACATTTGCGTTCCCTCTATAGTTGTGTCTCCACGCGTCCCGGCAGCCTCACCTAACGTGGTCTCTCCTAGCTGGTTCTTTGTTTGACATGGTCAGGTTGCATGTCACCTTATCGGAGCCTACCAAGGACCTATGACGGGTGTCTTGCAACCAATTTCCTTCCATTTCTATTCTCTGTAATTTTTTTTTTTTCCATTGAGAAAGAGACTTGAATGTTGGCAAGTGCTTGGACAAATGACTATTAATGTAGCTTTGCTCACAGCTAAGGTCATGGCTGACGACTGGAGAGATGTCACCACCCATTCCTTGGGATCCAGGCTCTCTGCATGCCACAAGCCCTCGCCTTCCGCAGGTTGGAGGTTTGCAGTCCTCCACCCATAGGGAAGAAACAGGAACACTGCAACAACCGCGACCGTAAAATTTATTGAATTGGTTTTGACAGATATGACCACAAAAGAGATGATTGAAGAAACACACGTTACTGCGAGTAAGAATTAGCAGCCTCAGCACCTTCTCAGGAAAGATCAGATGCGCTTCTGCTTGCACACTACCAACTGCAAAGGGAAAAAAAAATCTGTGTGTTTGTGTGTAAATATTATATAAATAACTGTAATTGTATGTATTTAATGTATATATGATGATTATTACATTTTAACAATCTCAAGTATTGTATATAGCCAAAACTTGGTCTCTTATTTTACTAGCACACCCACTGTAGAGTTATTTTTTGTCATTGTTGTTAATGTATCTGGTTAAATTACAAACTGGTCTCACTTTTACCTCAAAGGGTATATGTTCTTTATGTACATTTTATAAAGAAAAAAAAAAATCACACAGTATTTTTGGTTACCTTTTCAATTGCCAGCAGTATTTTCTGTCTTTTCCTCTTTGGCTGCATGCTGCCTTATTTCCTGCCCCCCAGATCCACTGCAGTGAAGGGGTGGGAGGGACTGGGGTTGGCGGGCAATATGTCTTGCTCGAAGTGTCCCTGAGAGACGTGACAAAGGAGGACTGTCTCTCCCCGGCTCATCCCTCCACCGCTTCTAGGAGCTGAAGGGTTTCGATTAGACCATGAAGAGGTCATGCCTCCCTCTTCTCTCAACAGACAGTTGAGGGTAGAAGTCTATTTCTTTGGCTTTCCATAATGCCCAAACACTATCCCTGGGAAGCAAAACAAGAGAAACCTGCATGAAAATGCGTGTGCCGTGCTGGAGCAGGCTATTTCAGAGCACCCCTCACACCAGCCAGGCGGGTATAGACGTGATGGGCACACCCAGCTGTCCAGTGTATCGCTGCCTCTCTGTAATGTAGTGTAGTGTAGCACAGCATCTCCAGGTCCAGCCTGGACCTTATTGCTTGATGAGTCCAGATTTGTTAAGGTCAGCGGCTACGTGGTCCAATGTGGAGGTTGCCCATCTGGACCTTGGCAGTCGTGGGGTTCGTGCCTATTCTCTGCTGCAGGCACGAGCGGGCTGTTTCTGTTTCTCATCCAGCTCTTCTGTGATACTGCAGACCAGGCCAGGAGCTGTCGTCTCCATCTCTGTACAGCACAGTCAGGCACACTTTAAATCAAAGGGGCTTCCAGAGTAATACAACGTGAAGAATTAGAAGAGTTATTTGTTCCTGAACTATGGTATTAGCTCATTTAAGAACGTGAAGGCTCCACGTTTTCACTGGCTAGCTAATAAATATTTTGAAAAAGGCCTAAGCAGACCATCAGACTTCTCTGGTGTCTGGTGCAAATCCAGGGTAAGGTGCTGCGCTGTGATTTGCCGTGTTGTGTGTCCGTGTCAGGCTCGTGGAGAAACGAACGCACAAAGAGCAAACGGGCACGGAAGAGGGAGCCCTCGCCTGTGGTTCCTCCTGCGGCTGCATCGTGTTGGCCCGTGTGGAGATAAACTCTCTTACAACCCTTCAGAACTAGCAGGCTTCTTGTTGTGGGTGAACTGAGACTAAAATCTGCAAAAATAAAAGCGTACTTTGTTTCTTGTTGCGTTTTGCAAACGCTGATGTTTCTTTGCCCTTTTCAGGTACGGTGATCGCCTCCATCGTTTCCTCGATTGGATTTGTGACTGTCAGCTTCTAAGCACGTGCTCAAATTAATTCCCACGGTCAAACTCAGTTTCCAGGCACATCGACCTGCTCCCCCTTCCCCTCATGGCAGTTAGGTCTTGGCTCCACATTGGGCCAAGGGGCGAGCCAAAGGCACGTGCCACGTAGTACGAACAAAGCCACTATTATACGTGTTACTATTAGAAGTATTATATATATTGTATTTACACCCCAGCTGAGTAAGCTATCGGCTGTCAAACGGAGGCGCTCTGCATCCTTGCCTGCAGTTGCCACCCTGTCCCCAATTTGATCAAAATGTTTGCTTTTTGGCATTGTTTTCCTAACAAAAACACAGTTAAGTTTATTGGGTAGATTTTACCTTCTGGGTTCTGGAAATATTTTATCTGTGGGAACAGGACCCTTTCAGAGTAAAAGTAGCTAGGACCGAGTGGTAAGCCCAGCCTTTAAGATAGACTAGATCAACGCCTACGCCTAATCGGTTGCTTATTCTTGTGGAGTTGGTGTATCAGTGCTCCAGACGTGACTGGCGCAGCACGCTGAGCTGCCACGACTGTCAGATCTGCCTCCCTAGGGAAGGCTTTTTATTCTTGTTGGAGGTTTTTCAGTATGTTGCTTTCTTTTTTTTTAATGACAGGAGGACAGGGGTGTATTTGCAAGGATTAAAGTATTACTGTAGTGGCTCTAGGCCTTTCACAATCCCCATTATTTGCTCTAATCCCACCAGAGGACAATGCTTCTCTCATAGTCCTTAATTAGAGAGTGAAAATTAATAAAAAATAAGCTATAAAAAATGACATTCTGATGAAGGCTGTAAATCCCAATTTATTTTGGGTGCAGCAAAAAAAATTTGTGGTTCTGCTGTGGTTCAGTAATACTTGACATTTTCAGCCTAACTCCTCAGGGAGCGAGGCTTACACAGTCCTTCTGTGCGTCGTTCTGTGTATCGCTGTCCCTTTATTCTAAGAAGTCCTGAAATTTTTGTCCCGGTTCAAACGGGCTTCAAAGGCAGTTGGCAATGCCGTTGCGATTTGTTTATTTAAAGGTGGGGATTTTTTTGGAAGTGAGCCACCAGGTGAGGGTGTTTCGCTCCTGCTCCCGGGGAGGGTGGGGCTGCAGGGGGTACCTCTCAAGTGCGGGGAAGATTTAGTGGCCAGCAGAAAATCCAGCCAGGAAAAATGCGTTGAGAGGAAGTCAGGTTCATGCAGTGGCCTGAAAACACCAGCAGGCCCCCTCCCGCAATAGCCGAATTGAGGCAGGAGGTACAGTAAGGAACAGCGACTGCAGAGAGGTGAGAATCTCTTGGGTTGTTATTATTATTATTTTAGTTGTCTCCTCCCCCCCCCACCCCACTCTTCCGGGATCAGTATAGCTACAAGCATCCAGTTCTTCCATTAGGGGCTGAGGACTAGATGCTGAGGACAGGATCAGGCACTACCTGATACTTACAGTGCTATTTAGGGGCTAATAAAGCACCCTGATGACTCAAGCAGCCAGATTTTCAAACAGCTGTGCCATGCTCCGAAGCACCAAGCCCTGGCAGGGCTTGTGGTCTGGAGACCTTCTGCCTTTGCCGGCTGCACAGAGAGGGGCAGAAGGGATCGTGAAAGGGTTCGAAGAGTTTTTGCGTGTGGAGAGACAAAGTCAAGGCTCTTCAGCCTGCAAAGGAGGCACTGAGAGAGGGCATGACAGGGGTCTGTTAAATCTAGCAGGGTCTGGAAGAGTGGTGGGAATGATTGCTTATGTGTCTCATAATACAGAAAGCGTCACTCAGGTTTCCCTCCCAAGGTTGTCTCAGTGCACAACCCATACCGTGTGCTGATGCAGTGCTGTCCTGTGTGCATCTGGCTGCCTTGTCCTGCATTGGCCCACTGATTTCCTAGGAGATCCCACAGGGAAGCACCTTCTGGTCTGAAATCTAGCATAGCACAGAATAGAATGTTTTCAGCTGGAAGGGACCTACAACGGTCATCTAGTCCAACTGCCTGGCCAATTCAGGGCTGACCAAGCATGTTATTAAGGGCATTGTCCAAGAGCCTCTTAAATGTTACCAGGCTTGAGGCATCGACCACCTCTCCAGGAAGCCCCTTCCAGTGTTTGGCCACCCTCTTGGTAAAGAAATGCCTCCTGATGTCCAGTCTAAACCTCCCCTGGTGCAGCTTTGAGCCGCTGCCAGGTGTCCTGTCCCTGGATCCCAGGGAGAAGAGGTCAAGACCTCCCTCTCCATGTCCCCGCCTCAGGAAGCTGCAGAGGGCAATGAGGTCGCCCCTAAACCTCCCTTTCTCCAAATTAGACAAGCTCAAGGTCCTTAGCTGTTCCTCATAGGACATGCCTTCCAGCCCTTTCGTCAGCTTTGTGGGCCTCCTCTGGACACACATCCTCCCCTTCCTGGCTTTCGATGAGCAAAGGCAAACAGTAGCTCTTGCAAATGCAGTCCAGGACTTGGACCGGGACATTCACACTTACAAACTTCTTCTGGAGCTGATGAACATCTGGTAACAGACAGGGTTTTCTACCCTCTATGTCCTCCTTGTTCTTCTTTGGGTTATTATGATCTCCTGCAACTCTCCTTCAATTCTATTCTTCCAATTCCCTTGTGAAACATCGCTGATGCTCTCTTGCACCTTCATCTCATTTCATTAACCTTGGAGAGACCCTTCCAAGGGGTTAATAATGGCCTTAGACTCACCTTTCCTTACAGAAAGTGAGAAATAACACAAATCCTGTTTTGCCTTAAAGGAAAAAATGTTCTAAAACTTACTAATAAATTGTCTTCATTGCTAATAGGTAGTAATTGCATCCTGTGTGAAGGCACTGAGAGAGACTGACTGAGGTTTAAATAGCCTCTAAACCTCTTTCTAATTGTCATTATGGGTCCGGCCGCTCGCTCAGCAAGAGGCTTCTCAGTGCAAGTCCCATTCCCTGCTGGGTTTGAACACAGACGAATACTAATATGGAGCTAATGCAGGGGAGATTGACCACTTGAAAGAAAAGAAAGTATTTGATTTGATTAAAAAAAAAAAAATCAAGAGCTCGTTTTAATTAAAGAGACTTATTTAACAGGATAACTGGCTGAAAGTGCAGGCTGACATTTTCCGTTTGATTCAGTCTAGGGAACATCTGGGACAGCATCCTTTCGTGTGGCGGGGAACGTGCTTCCCTGGGTATTTGTTCGATATTGGGTATAATGAGGCTGCCTGATAGAAGCGCTGGATGCAAATTTGATATTAGTACTGTCACCAGTAACAACAGCATTACAGTAATGATGGCAACGCTCTGTGGGACATGGGAGCTGTCAGGAAGAGAGGCCGCATCTGTCAGCATTAGGTTTGATTCTTATCATATTTCAGATATGACTTAATCATATTTCAGAAACTAAAGGACAATAGGAGGATGCTGTGATTTCTACCTGTCATTGAGTCGTAGTGGATAGAGACAACTCTCTAAAGCAGGGGCTGGCTCTGGGAGCTTTGGTTCAGCATGGGCTGGTGGGTGGCTGCAGGTCCCGTAGCTGTCCCTAAGCTACATGTGAAAGCTTGCGTGCCAGGAACCGGTTGTGAAAGCACCGCTTTCAGCAAAAAAGTGCTTTGGATGCTAGAGGACCACATGTTCCTGCACGTGTCAACGTTGTGAGGCTCTGAGAGCTAGTGCTAGTTACGCCTTCCAGTTTAAAAAGACTCCAGGTATGTCTAGGAGAGTTTTAATACCACACCAAGTCCACTCCACCCGTAAGAAATGGTTGCAGGTTTGCCCACTTTTGGATACTTGGATTCAGTGTCGATCAAAAAGGTGGCTCAGTTTCCTGCTTAGTCTCGTGGGACATTAGGGCAAGGAAGAAAACCCCCCTTTTACTGGCTACAACAGCCCTTTCCTACTGAAATTATCTAGTTGGCAAGAGTGATTAATCCTACAGTCTTTGTATTTTACTGGGAAATTAAGACGTTACTGGAGGAGAACAATGTTTCCTTTGTCTGACCTAGGAAATAGAGCACTGCCATCACCAAGCCGCGAGCATCAGGGTACTGAAAACCCACGGACGTTTATTGCGATATTGCACAGGGTATGCACCCCCTCTTGGCCTCCTCTGGGACAAGCACGGCCTCCAGAGGAGTTGCATCAATCCTAGAAGTAGGATGCAATTCGCCAGCAGTGCGTAGGCGCAAGTATTGAAACAGCTTGCCAGGAGAAATGGCGAGTTCACCATCGGTTTGGGTCTGTCAGGTGAGATTAGATTTCCTTGTAAAAGATACTCTTTGTCCTGGGAAGAGCAATCCAGCTGTGGTCAGCCTCTGCGGTCCTCTATGACTTTGGGGTCTGTGCCTCTCCACAAACTCCAGCCTGCCCTTCGTGGGTGAGGGAGGAAAGGAAACCCTGTCTTGCCTTAAGCATGCTCTGAACAGGTGAAGACTGTGATTATAAGCAAATCTCATGTCTCGTGGCTTCAGGCAACTGCTCGCAGGTGCCAGGATCCTTCCCAGATTCACCCCCAGACACTGCTGCTCGCACTCCTTCTGGCTGTACGTGCTTGCTGTTAAGTTGAAGCAGAAGAGAGATTTGCCCCGGCTGGAGATGGACAGGGTGGCTGTGCAGGCTCTACCTGTGGCTGCTCAGTCTGGATGCCTGCTGGATGGTTCGTGTTCACATTCGTCGGGGAAGCTGGTGTATTTGCAGACCATGCAGGAATTTTTGACCAGGTGGAACTAATAGAGACTCTTCTGTTCTTGCCTGCCTTCCTTCACAGGACAGCCCGGCACAGGTCATCTATCCAGTTCCCTGCCCGTGCATCCAGTGCGTTGGTCTCCTGTGGCACAGAACAGCTTATCCTTTTGCAAAGAGTGAAAGATTTCCATTTACTTACTGCTATGAAAGTGGATATAGGGTTTTCCAATGAAGTTTAATGGTCCGTGACATTCAGGTTATGATCCAGGAGATCTAAGAATTTCATCTGCACTTAAGCCTTATGAATTTTTTCTTAGTGTGGACACTAGCCTCGCAGCAGAAGTATATTTTTCAAATGAGTAAATCAGGCAGGATTTTATATTTGTTATGTGTTTAAAGGCAGAAACAGTGTCAGGCGACGTGTGGTGCCTTCCTGATGGTAACTCAGTCTTTTACAGACCTGTAAAATGAGGCCCTACCTAGCTAGGACTTGTCTGCCTATCTAATGCCAGAATTTATATCTCAGAAACCCATTATCCTGCTCTGGGAATGGAAAGATATGTGGGACTGGAGTTTGTAGGGCAGGTGGCAGAGTTTGGCTTTGACGATAACAGTATTTAAGTCACCTTGTATGGAGAATTCATGACTGCAATTCATCTGTTTCCATGAGCTGCTGTCATCTAATGACCAGAATGTCTTAGCACAGCGTGGTCGAAGCTGAGCGTATGAGCATTTTAAATAAATATGGCACTGGCTGTCAACTTTATCGGGGTCAGCCCCATCACTGCATTTGTCCTCCTTCCTCCACCCCCTCCCTGCAAAACTGCTCTTTCTCTACCCACCCACCGTCTCCAGCACTGCTGCCACTGCCTCTCCACCTCACTGGACTTTGGGGGGCATTGAGGCGTGAAGCAGCTTGGGGAAAGAAGGAAGCTTAAGGCATTGCCATGTTTATGGAGCAGACAGAGGCTGTGAAATCTGGCCCAACAGGAGCAGTGAACAGTCCAGGGACTCTGCAAGGGAGAGGCTGGCTGGGATGCTGGAGCCAAGGGCAAGGACAGGGGTCTGGAGGTAGGAGCTAGGGTTGGCAGTAGGACACCGTCCTGAAGGGAAAGGAAGGGTTGGCCAGTGGTTGGGTCCTAGGACGGTAGGAGGTGATCAGGCTGGTGACTGGCACTGGTGCTGACTCGCTCCTCCTGGCTAGTCTGCCCTCACGCCCTGTGAGAAAGGAGGACCCGAAGCAGCAAGAGATTAGAGGGAACTCTGGGGTGAGGTTGCAAACCAGTACCTTAAGCCAGGCCAGGACGAGACTGACTGCATTCCTGCTGCCAGCTTCTGCCCTGGTCCGGTGAGGGTGTTGTGGTTGAACACTTAGGGCTTTATCTGATCGAGGTTTTGGCACAAGACTCCAAGGTTGCAATGAAAATAACCCCTGGCCAGATACCCCTTGGTCCTGGAGCTGCCTGCACACCCTAAACATGTCCCTACCGCCACCCCCTGCAGCCTTTGCACATCACATTTGCCAAGAACTTTTAGAATTTGAGCAGGTTTAGCCAGGCTTTTATTTCAAACCCGGTCCTCTTCAGGGGATCTGTGGTGTGCAGCCTAGTCCGTGCCAGCAGGACTGCGCTCCCTGCAAACGCAGCTTTAGCCAGTTCTTTCTAATGAATGCTTTTGTATCGTACCCTATTGCTTCTCATCACGGTCTCTGCAACGGAGAGGCCAGATGAGTCCAGATGGCGGGTGTTTTTTTCCCCTGATTACATTTGGCCTGTTCAGCAAAAATCACAAAATTTGCAGCAATCAAAGAGCGTGACCACGAAAGGCAGCATGGCTGCGTCACCTCGTGCGTGGCATCCTCAGCTGAGGCAGGGGGGATGCGTGCTTGGTCCTCCTGAAGCCGATGAAGCTTCAGTGCAAAGCAGGGGGAGCGAGCGCCTGCGCTCTGTGCCTCTTGGAGAACCCCCCTCCTGAGCGTGTTTATGCAGCCTAAGTAAAGCACAGGATCGGGCTCATTTTGCGAGATGGTTACATGATTCATGGACATACTCCTTGGGACGATGATAATCTCTTCAGAGAAGGCTGGAGAATTGGTACCTCAGTAAAACTTCCCTCAATTTTATTAATTGAATTGAATTCTTCCTTTGCTGATATGCAGAAGACCATATTTTCTTGCTTTGTCATTCCTAATGAAAATCTTCTCACATCTGGGACATATAATATATATCTAGGCAGCATATTAAATGCATTTCCTCTATAATATAGAGACCTTTTTTTTTTATTTAAGACGAAAAATTAATTGAACAACTAATCTTCCTGCTTCTGCAGTTGCTGTATGTAGTGAAATTTAATTTCATTACTGAAAGTACATGTTCCATTTCAATTTTTAAGTGGTATATTTATTTTTCTAATAAACTTTAATTTTAGTCCCTTAAGGAACATAATCATATTGAGATCCAGACTAAATTCTGCATTTTCCTTTGAGTTGTAGACGTTAGTCAGAATGTGTTAGATTTATTGGCTCTTTTGATTAACCTTAGAGGAGACAAGACCTCATAAGTAACCATCTCTAGAAATATTTTTCTTTTTTTTTTTTAATGTACGTTAATCAGTTTTCCAGGCACACCTCCACGTGCTAGCTGTATTGCTCACGTTTCTTTTCATCCTGGTTACTTTACTCCAACAGAAAACTCATGTAAATTCTAATTATTCCAGCGTTGGGAGAGTCTTCAGAGTCCCACCAACACCTGTTATGCTCCACTTTGAAATAACTTGGAAAATGCAACTGAAGTTCTTAATCCTGCCAAATTTATGCATATGCTCGGTTTTGCTCAAGTGAATAATGCCCTGGAAGTGATACTGTTCATGTACTCATGTGCCTAAATCTCTGGGACCTGGGAGCTTGCGGGTGTATCCATCAGGCTTCAGAGGGATCCAAACTGCTGACCTGACCCGATGGAGGTCTAGAAAACGTAGTGGAGCACAACTTCATCAGAGCTTATATCTGGATGCCTAAATAGCTGTGTTTTCTCTCTAGTGCCCCTAAGCCAACAAATCCTGCTTCTTGGCTATGCTGGCTTCTGCTCTGAAGATCCCTCTGCCTCCCGTTGGGAGATGAATCCTTGCTGAGGAGCTCCGGTGCCTCCACGCTTTTGCTATCCTTTCCAAAGACATCATGAGCAGCACTCAAGGATATCCACCATTATCTTGGCTTTCCTATCTATATATTTAGGACCAGATGCCAGCTGAACTTTGTGGTTTGGGTTTTTTTTCCCCTCTCTTTCTTTTAAGCCAAAAGTTATTGCATATTCCTTTTCATCTAGGCAGAAATTATCTTAAATTCTTTGCAATTGCTCTATTTGAAAATTCGTTCAAATGGATTATAATTGAGATCCAAGATTTTCTTTTCACATATGAGAAAAACTAAGATTAGCTCCTGCTGAGAGTCACACCTGGCTCCAAACTTCAAACCCAGTATGGGCTACAGCTCACTATGGGAGATGAAGTCAAGGGCAGAGGGGAGAAATGGAGTTGCTCTAGTAAGGGATTGTCATGGAATTCCCAGACTGAAATACCAGGTTTAGGCTATGCCTCAGCATCCATCTGGAAATTCTTTTATTTTCATTTTCCTTGGGAAACAAACAAACCAAATAACTCTAGGGTTAAACTGGAGAAGAAAAGAGGTGTCAGTATGCTCTCCCTCAGCACCTTGTCCCCTGCTGAGCAGGCGGTGTAAGAAGGTACAGTGGCACTCGGGAGAGGAACAGCTGCTTATTCCGCTTACCAGTAAAATGTGATTTCCCAGCAAAGCAGAGCAGCCCAGTGAAGAATGCATTGACTTCCTTAGTGCAGAAACAAACCGTGATTCACCTCTGTAAAATGCTCTGGGATTGGTAGGAAATGTGGTGCCAACACAAGGTGGATGAACAGGCGGATGGTGCATAAGGCCAGGGAAGTAACTGCTGTGGTCTGCTTGGCCTGGAAAATTATGTCCAGCCTGGAACATTACAACTCAGGATATATCCAGAGAAGCTGGATATGGATATTTCCAGCTGGAGCTGGATATGGATATTTCCTTCACTGCCATGAAGGAAAAGGTGTTTCAACAACTTGGCCTTCCTTCCAAGGAAATGTCCAAGAATTGGCTCTGTCTTGCCTGGAAGATGATGGAAGGGGATGCAATAAGCCTTTTTCGGTAAGGAGGGATCAGCAGACATCGGTGTGGCATGCTGATGGGCAGGCTGACCTGATGATCACCTGAGTAATGGTGATCAGTTGGCCCAGATCACTGGACAACAAAGATTAGTGAGGTTGTGAATCTTGTATCATCTCAGAGCTTGCTATAAAGAGTCATCCCCTTTCTCTGCCCGTGTCGAGAGGAAAGCATGGGGCAGCGGGACTAAGGTGAGCACTGGAGGGGAGGTTGTGTATCCTGAAACCATTCCCAGCTGTGAGAGTGAAACCACCGGGATGTCACCTCTATGGAGAGGTTTCCTTAGGAGCAGATTAAACCTGGCATGGTCCAAAGGCATTTGGCCAAGCCTCAGTGCAAGAGCTGCGGCGGATGTGTTTGCTGGTCAACTTGAGCTAACGTGCCCCCCACCCCAGGGTGGAATTTAGCTGGTTTGAGCATGGTGAGGTGTATGGCCCTTCCCCAACAGTGTTTTGCTGTGATGAGATCTAGTTAGGAGTATTGTAAAAGATGGGAAGTCAAGGGAGAGGGTTGCTGGAAAATGTTAGTAAATAGCATTGAATTATTCCTTGGGCTGTACCAATTTTAATTATTTTAAGTGAACAAGTCTATCTGGGTTTCCCAGGCAGGTCTTTTAAGGGGATTTTCCCGTGTCCTTCTCCAGTGCTTTGCTCAGAGCTCTGTAGAAGGTTTACTAATAAATTTTCAAACTAACAGATTTTTAATGAAGAGTTCAATGGCCATTTCCTAGAGGATATATGGCCCGGAAATGGAAACAGTTTGTTTTCCTTCAGTGTAAATCAAGATAGCTCTTTCTTGTGTGAAAAATTCTCCATTGCTCAAAGAAAGGACAATAAGAAGCATTTTCAAGGCCTGTAAGCCACTTAAAGAGAGAAGTAGGCATAGCAGCTCATAAAAGATGCTCTAAGATTGTTGCTGATCTGAAGATATTGGGAACCAGCCAGCCGAGCAACAATTATTTACCAAAATTGAAGATCTACTCTTCTTGTTTTCATATTTTTTCCCCTTTCCTGAGAGTCATAAAGAACTAATTACAAATAAAGAGGAAAACCCTCATTCAAATACAGCCTGTGTCATGAGGATTTGAGGAGTTACTCCTGTGATTACCGTCAGCTGACCACTGACCACTTCCAGCTGCTCCAAATTTCACCTGGAATTACTTAGCTTTAATTTAAGTGGAAAAGCAAGACAGCTGCTCTGCTGTGTGTGCTTTCTGTTTCACTGGGGCTGAGCTTCCTGAAGAGTGAGTCCTCCTCGTGTGATGTTTCGAAGCAAGCGGGGTAAGTTTTATCAAAAAATATTGTAACTTGAAGAAGAAATGCAAAGCAGTCTAGTTTGGCAATGTTTATGTCAAAGGTCTCGTATTCATCCGTTACCTTTGAATTCTGCCTTACAAATTGTGATTGGTTGGGACACGGCTTCCAGAAAGGTGTTTAGGCTTGAAGATTTTAAGAAATAAAAACCAGAAATTTTCCCTGGCAGTTGATCTTTACAGATAATAATTCTCACTGTTAAAATGTTGTGGTTTACTTTTCTCAGCTTCAGGTGGGAATATCTTGCTGTGCTTTATCTCTGCTATGCTAAAAAGATCACTTTTATTTTATGTTCTAACTTACCATACATGTGATTATTAGTATGTTTTGGGTGTTTTATATGTCAAGATTATTTCTGGGCAAACTAAACCATAGTCTGTCATTTTAAGGTGGCTTTGGTACAGTGACATTATCCTATTGCTGAAATACGGAGAGTCACACAGCCATAAAATCTATACAGGTCAGAGCAGGACCAAAGTCTCCAAGAAGTCGAATTATTTAGTAGCAGTAAAATACAGATCAATATGTGAAGGATATAGCTACAGCCATGTCTGCCAGCTTCCAGCCAGACAGGTAGTTTATTCATTCTATCTACTTGCAAATGAACATAACATAGTTCTGACTGTCTGTATTATAAATGAGAATAATTTTAATTATTTATAGCTGTGTGTTTAATACACCATTGACCAGTTAAATCGGGGGTCCTTTTGCCTGTCTGATATCTCTGCTCGATGGGTAGAAGCTATGGCGTGCCTTCAATGAGGGGAGAGGTGTCCCAGCTGTAGCCCAGACCTATGCTGTTGCACCTTAGCTTTTTGGGGGTACCTGAACTGGCTTGCTTAAAGCTAAGCGAGGCACCTTCTGCCTCCGCTGGACTGTGGGTACATGCATATTTCTAAAGAAAATTACTGTCAGCCAGACGAGGGTCTGTGGAATTTACCTACAGTTTGACTCCCTTTTCCTGTATGTCCTGGCTAAGGAGACACAAAAATAGTGTTGAAGAGCAAATCTGCCTTTCCTAGAAAAGTATTTTGTGAATAAGCCAGAAGATTAAATTCTGAGTTTAGCTGACAGACAGCTAGTATCAGCCTCCTAACTTCATCAAAGCCTCATATAGCCATTACAGCTCACCTGAGGAATTATACGTTTGTAAGCCAAATCTAAAACTGATAATCTATTTGATTTCTTACCTGGAAGGAAAGCCATATTTAAGCACTGTGCACTTCTGCATGTTGGAAATCAGATCGCTGCCTTGTCTGGTTTCATACCCTGTTATAAAATGTAGGAGATATAGAAAGAAATGCATTGGGGTAGGATGAGGTATGTACAGACCAGGTCAAATCAGTTTAAAAAAAATCAAAACAAAACCCACAAATCCTTTTTCAGTTTTGAAGGTAACATGTATACAAAAAGAGAAGGAAAATATTCTGGAAAGCTAAAAATGCCGAAGTGAGATACAAGTTTGAAACTTAAATACCTCGATTAACAGAGGAACCTTTCCTAGAGATATGTACCAATTTCAAAACAGAACTTTTGCATTGAATAAGACATTAAAATCCTCATCTGCAAAAAATTTATTGTTAAAGCATAGTATCGCTGTCTGCAGACTAGCAATGGGAGCAGCGGAAGGTCAGATACCAGAAATGCAAATGCCAACCAGGAGCAGCAGATTCCTGCTTCTCATCGGTGCCCGCCATGGCCATGGGGCTGTAAGGCAGCAAGGGTTAGGGGAGGGGATGGACAGCTGGGTGAAGTCCTACCCTGTGTTATTGGGACAGAGGAAAAGAGCGCTTGAGAACCTACCTGAGAAATAACTGGAAGTGGTTTTGTGGGTATTTCTGCAGTAAGACCTTAAACGAGCATATTTTGGATTTTTTTTTTTCTTTTTTCAAATTCCGTTGTGTTTGCGGGCTCCATCTGCAGCCCAGACCAACTCGTCAAGGCAATTCATGATGCTGAAAACATTTAGTGCCCCTTTTACCAAACGGTTTGAATGACAGGGTCGGTGCCCTCACAAGTGCCCCAAGGTAGGGAGATCCCTCTTCCCTCCAAAGCCCTGCAAGTGAATCAAATGTGTTACAGATGCTTTGAATTGTCCCCTGCGGTCGGACAGCAAAACGTTCATGGTAACCGCTTGCGAGGCTGTGTGCGAGCGTTCGGTATGTGCTGGCAACGTTTGGTTTACTGATATTTAATAGCTGAGTTGTTTATAGCACGGGCTTCTCGGCAACTTGTGTAGTCTTACAGTTCCTGGCTGACTTAGACCAGCCTGGCTTAAGAACACCAGCCTTCTGATATTCCCTTCCAAGGTGAAGTTGACCTAAAAAAGAATTTAGCTTAAAAGTAGTAATCTAGTACTCTCCAAACTCCGAACGGTGATAACTTATACTTTATCTCCTTCTGGCTATATTGATTTATGAATCTAGCTAACTTGATTTCATTTTTTAAACTTAACTACCACCTTGGCAAAGTTATTTTTTTTCTGCTATCGGAATAGCCGACGGGAATAGTCTGTTCAGCATAAGAATGCTTTAGAGTTTAAAATACGTTTAAAAATAACATAATCTGTATTTCTTTGAAAAACCCAATTGTATAATTAAAGCTCATATTACATTAAAAAGATCAGTTGGTGTGACCTTCTGACTAGAAGGGGGAGAGAGAAAATAGTATCTAACTCTTCACCTCTCTTCAACTAATTCTCATCCTTTCTTCTTGCCTAAAAGAAGCTAAAGCAGTAATAACAGAAGGGGAATCAGCTGCAGGCAAAAATGGGGCTCTTTGTATGACTTCCCCATGTCTCTGTTAATGAAAAGGATACACATACATATTCCGATACACGTATAAATGCCATAGATTTTTCTTTACATAGTTTTCCCCCTCCGTTTTTCATTTTTGTCTTTTATCATGGTCAGTCAGGTCTCCTGTCTGTGTTTCCTGCCTGTATATACAGAATCTAACACAGCTGGCTCTGGGCGCCGAATGTGATGTGGAGAAATCTTACTGATACAAAGAAAGGAGCGTACGGTGTAAGTACAGGCTGCCTTGCAATCAGGCAGCGAGGTCACTAGGTTTTTTAAAAAGAGGCCAGTAGACAAAGTGGCAGCAACCCCATCCAGCCTAACCAAGCTTCAAAAGAGTTTGTTGTCCTGAATGTGGTCAGCCTGCTTCAGCTTCCTCTCCAGTGGGCAGCTCTTTTCTTGTTCTTGCACCTCCACAGAGTGATTTTACACACATCTGCTGGTTTTATTTAAACCCATTTATCTTCTGGTGTCAGACAATGAATTAATTAGATTTCTTTTCCTGCTACCCAGTATTCTGGTTGACTGGTAAGGGCAAAATGTTCTATTCCTTTCTTTTTTTTTAAATTTTAAGTGGTACAATTTTATTTTAGCCATAGGCTTTTACTCCTGTGAGGCAAACGGACAGCAGGCTCCTGGTATGCGGCCATCAGCATCGCGGCTGATGTGGTAGTGATTTAATTGTGAACTTGATGGCAAATCCCTGCATTGAGAGCACACCTGGAGTGCTGGGTCCAGGCCTGGCCTCCCAGGGACAGGAAAGGCAGGGACATACTGGAGAGAGTCCAGCAAAAGGATGTGAAGGTGATGATGGGACTGAAGCGTCTCTCATCTGAGGGGAGAGGCTGGGAGCTGGGACTGTTCATGCTCAGGGGGATTTACCAAGGTGTATAAATACCTGAAGGGGGGGTGCAAAGAAGACAGAGCCAAGTTCTCCTTGTGGTGCCCAGGGACAGGAGGAGACAAAGGGTACGACTGAATCACAGGAAATTCCACTTAAGCTTTGTTTTTTACTGTAAGAGTGACCGAGTGCTGGCACAGGTTAGCCCAAGTGGTTGTGGGGTCTCCATCCTTGGAGATGCTCAAAAGCTGTCTGGACACATCCCTGGGCAACCGCCTGTAACTAACTGTACTGGAGCAGGGGGCTGGACCAGGGGACCTCCAAAAGTCCCTTCCAACCTCAGCCTTTCTGTGAAACGTGGTTTATGACAAGAAAAAAGTCAACAAAAAAATCTGGTACAGCCTAAACTGGTTCTTCCACTGGATAGTTCTAGAAGCAATAGGGCTTGCTGTTGATAAAGCTTATGTAAACTAAGGAAAGGATTCGTTCTGCATAAATTTAGCTTAAAAAAAAATCATCTGCTTACCTAGGCTTACAATGTCATTGGGGAATATGAGAGGCATTGCCAAAAAGAACAAATTTTTCTGCTTTGGATAACTATGGCAATGTGGAATGAGCTGCCCAGAGGTGCCCGTCACTCCCGTTTCTTCTAGAGAGAAACTGGACTAAAGCAAAGTGAGCCAAAGCCAGCCTGAGGGTTTAGCTGGACTGGTCTGAGAAGGGGGTCCAGCTCGAACCCCCCGCTGTGCTTGTGCTCCGCAGCGTTACGCAGTCTGCGACGGGCCCTGGAAAGGCTGAGAGATGCTAGAAAAATCTCACCTTTTAGCTGTTGTTCGATATGTGCCCCTTAATTCTTGATTAATAATGATTCACTGGTGTAAGTACATAAATATTTTACTGAATCCTAATTGAGTTTGTAATAGCTGTTGTGAAGCATAAAATAGACCTGTACTAGGTACCCCGTGTGAAAACTGGGTCCTTCTGGAGATTGGTCTGTTGTTCAGCGGGGCTTGTTCTCTGTTCTTGCAGTAATGTCAAGGGCTTATTTATCAGCGCTCTTTGGGTGCATTTAATTGTGATTTATCAAATTCATCGACCCTAATGTTGATGTGATAATCTGGTTTTGGGTATATTTTCTCTATTCATTCTTGAAGCCTTTTATCTTCCTTTTTCCCCCCACTTCCTTTCATGATTTATTTAATGAATTGGAATATTTAGGTCTTTTACACTGCAATTATGTGAGTGCAAGCTGACGTTGCTGCCTCTTTCAGCAGAGCTGCTAAACATCAGTCAACAAAATGACTACGGAAAAACAGATTCTTCTGTTTAACCTCTAAAAAACTTTTGTTTCCACGTACGTATCGGTACAAACTCTTTTCCTAACTACTTTTTTCAGTATGGGTGGAATCAGGAAGATGGATATGTCATTTATGACTACTTTAAATTGCTCTGGATTGAAATAATTTAATCCCTGACAGTTTTCAAGGCAAGCAGGATTTGTGCATTTATATATACTGGAAAGTTTCCTAGGGACAGCTTAGCAGTTAATAACATCCCAGTTCCTGTCCCAGCTAGTGAATTGCCTTTATTTTATCAAATAGTATATTTGTATATGTTGGACCTGGATTAATTCTCTAGTCACAGCAGGGCTGGACAAGTCACATCAAAACCTGCAAGAATTGTTCTTTATTGCCTTCATTTTCAAAGGGGGATGCAGGGTTGCGCTCTTAGTCTTCGGGGTTGCCTGGAAGCGTAGCAAGGTTTGTCTCTTCCCCACATGTTGTTTTTGAAATACAGTGGCTCTGTTAAGTGAAATGTGTGAAATTAATGTGAAATTAGTGACCAGTAAGTGGAATCCCCTGGTGATGTACTTTAAGGTGACTGTCGTCTTGAATATCCATCCTTAGCTCAACACGGAGCTTTCCTATGCAGAGGTGACTGGCTCCCTGGGTTATTTGCCACGTACCTGGGACAGTAAATTTGGTGTTCAGGCTGCCTGGAGAAAAGGCAGAGCTTCATTCATGGAATACCAGTTGGCTCCATCCATGAACTGAGTTCACTTAGTCTTAAATGTTTGCCTTTTTACTAAGTCTTTAAACAACACGCTTCTGCATTAAAAAACAAACCCAGCCCAAACCCTTCAGGCTTAGCTCTGCTTTTGGTTGTGCTAGTATAAATGTGCAATGATGCCGCATCAGTGACAGAAACTAGGTCTCCATGGTACTGGTCAGTGCAAGAGCAGAATCAGACCTGCATCTTTTCTTCTGCTGTATGCTGTTTTGTTTTCCTTCACATTGTAGTAGGCAGATCTATATTGCTTTCCTTGTAATATATTCCCTAGTCTACAGCTAAGCAGCGGGGGGGGGGGGAAAGGAATGTGTTAAAGTGACTTCAAAACCTAAAAATATTCTGATGCCTCTGGAAACTAACACACCCACACGACGGTTGAAGTCCATTTAAATACCATGTGGTGGGTAGAGGCCTTCTAGTTACCTGTGACAAAAAGGCACAGCCCTCCATTGTATCATCACTTGGACTAATTTTATTGATAATGACTGGTGGCTTTCACCGGTGGGGAGGAGGGTCTAACAAACTACACTAAGAATTTGGTTTGGCATTGGGATATCTTATCCCTCACTATGAGTCCATGCGCTGCTAACATGCAGGCTACAGTTGAGGTTATGTTACTGTAACATTGAACTAGTGCCTTGCACTCCATAAAAAATAACGCATCCATTAAAATTAATTAATAGAATTAATACCAGCACGCCTGGGAGGGGCGTGGCTTTAGCTGTGATCACCTCAAAAATTTATAAATTATTCTGGGCTTAAAATACTGCAGGTCAAGAAGTTTAGAAAATAAAACAGCAGAGTACACTTCTCACTTTTCCTGTTCTCTGAAGACCTGGAACAAAAAGCAAAAAAGCTTCAGGCATGTAACTGTATATTAGCTGCAAATTAAGCACCTTTTTCTTCATTGCTTCTGCTCCTTTACCCATACCAGTTGGCAACGTCTTTCAGAGTTAATGCGAAGGTCGAGGTAACCACAAGCTTTGTGAGAAGTGTGAGGAGTAGCGCATAGAAAACAAAACTCTGCTCTGGGTTTGCCACAGCTGGTCAGAAAGGAAGGGCATCTTCTCCTACTGCCAATGTGCCTTCAGAGGAGACGTTACAGGAGCGCTTTGGGGAATGCACCTCTGCTGTTGCCTCAGGCAGAAGAAAGAATGCCTTGGAAGAACCAACAGTCCTGGTGGCCGCTTCTGGTGTGGTTGTGTTGCCCATAACACCCTTGATAATGCCCAGACATCACTACGCAGAAGCAATCAAGATGCTCTGACCTGCCTGAAGTGTTCTCTCCCTGGTCTCACTCTCCATTAAAACAGACGTTGTGTCCTGTGGGAACAGCACTGGAACACAGAGACCTTCAGAGACAACAGCTCTGTTTTCACTGCAGAACACACAAAATAATTAGCAAATGGGAAATTAATTTTTCCATCACCTAATAGATCTTGTGGCAAGAAAACCATTCCTTCGGCAGCAGAACCCCGAAAACACACGGACTGCTTTACTAGACCACAATAAAGATTTATCAGGCCTAACGTGCTGCCCTCAGCAGGCAATAACAAAGGAAAATTGAAGTACACATGTGTTTCTAAGCACTCCGTAGAGTGCTCCCTGGAGAGCTGTGACTAAGAGACGTCCAGTCGGGTCTCTCTTTACGCTGTAGCTCTCAATACTTTTTCTTTCATGCATTTATCTAATTGCTGTTTGAGTCCATGTTAATATTAGCACCCACAAGAACCTGCAGAAAGGGATTTCACAAATTATCTACGTGGTGTGTGAAGGAGAACCTCTCGTGCCTGCTGTGACTCTGTCTCCTGGCTGATGCTACTTTGCTCTTCTATTGAAGGTGACAGAAACAGGCATTCCCTGCACAGTTTCTTCAGGTCTTTCATGACTTTGTAGACCGCTGTCCTGGGCTTCCTTCCAGGCTGAGTTTAGGCTATTTAGTTATTGCTCAAGCAAAAGGCTGTTCATACCTTATTTTGTCTTTATTACCTTCCTTACGCATTTTTGTACCCTCCTTTTGACTTGACCTCTTGATAGAAACGGGCCTGAAATTACTGTGTTTACCTGTACACACGCAGCCTCAGAGATGATGACGTTTTTGTGGCTGATATTTTTGCTCTTTCAAAATTACCTGCATGGGCAACGTAGACTTGATACCGCAGAAACTTTTGGCCAGTCTGTGCAATGACCACATGGACCAGTAGAGGTGACAGGTTAATTCTCCACCGAGTGGCACGTTGCTGCCCACAGCCAGAGGCAGCTGTGCCACCCGTCTTCCCCTGCAAGCGTGTGGATCAAGTAAATAGTTTGAGAAGTGGACGTTTTATGTTGACATAATAAGTTTTCATAGTGAGCACCCTGAGACTGAGGAGGTAACTTACTCCTCTCAAAACCTTCCTTCTCAGTGCTCTAGGAGCTGCTCTGTTAGACACTCTGTCTTGGGAATGGAAAATTATTTTCCTTATTTCCATGCCAGAACTTTGAATTTAAGCAATTTAATTAGCTGAAAAAAATCTTTGATGGGCTTCAATCCTTAGTAGGCAAATAAACAGTATGGATTTTACAGTTTGCTTGAAATCTTGCACTTCATGCAAGTGATGGAGATGCTGCTTTGTTTTGCTTCTCTTCCTCCTTTATATCCTTAAGAAAATCACTGTCTAATCAAAGAAAACTGATCGGAGAAAATGTGCTCTTTCCCTGTTGGATCCGGGGATGCTTCTGCAACAGCAGAAGAGCGCTGATGGGGGATGTCAATAAGACGTTCTCTGTCGGACCTGCAGTGGTTATGAGCACTTCCAGCAGTGTTTCCTTGGAAAGCAGGGGTGCTGAGCCCTGGTGTGCCCGTGTGTGTGTCCTACGTGCCACGTCCGCTGCGTAGTACCAGAACCCAGAGCGCTGTTGCACCAGCCCGTGCTTGCGTTTACTTGTATTAAACGTGCTGCAGAAAAGCCCTGTGATGTCCCTTTTTTCAATGTTTCAAACCAAAAGGACAAATTTTTTCATTTTAGCAAGAAAAAATATTTAATTTTTCTCCAATTATTGATGAAAGCTGATACCTTCTCCCTAGTTTTTCTGCACGCCTCCCAAAGAGACAGAAATATTTTCGTCATCCTAATCCATAGATTAGAATTTGGGGATCAAGTTTTGCCTCACAGGCCACGTGAGGGTGGCAAACATCAATTCTTGTCATCCCTATTAGAAAATATTCAGACTTCTAATTGAAATAGAGATTAGCAGAATTGAAAGAGCTTCCAATATCACAACGTCCCACTGCATTCCTTTAAAATGTTCTTATAATTGACTGGAGGCAGCAGAAAATTATTAATTAGGAGAGCGCCAGGTATTGATTTCAGCTTGTGCCGAGCTGCTTCAGTAGCAGAAGCAGCTCTGTGGAGATGATGGGGAGCTCGTAGCGTGCTCCGAGCTTGATGTCGGCGGTGGCACCGGTGCCGCCGGGCCGGCAGTCTGCACTTCCATCCCAGCCTGGTTTGGGTACCTGAAATGCTTTACTGCATTTGATGTGATGTGCTTTGGCGTGCGCGTGTTCGGCGCTATTTCCCGGTCCCCTTTGCTGGTGCTGGCTTTACTCACGTAGCCGTACCCAGAACAGCTTTTAACGCATTTTCAAATTTACCAAATGACAGATTTAGTGGTGCATTGAGGAGCCAATGGAAAGTAAAAAGGATCTGAACTAACACAGAAAAAATACCTCTCCCATCGCTGCCCTTCTCCTCCGCTATTTACAGCAGGGTCACGTGTTGACCTCAGCAATCTGGGTTATGTTTCCAAACTCTTAAAATTCCATGTTAGCTTTATTATTATTATTTTACACACACACCCCCCACCCTGGGATGAGGTGTCTGGGCTGGAGCTTGCACACTGCAGCACTTTCTTTGTCCAAAAGGCTCCTAGATTTAAAAAAAAAAACCAAACAACCAGGTTCAGAAGACTCATAGGTGCAGTTTCAATTTTCTACCTGTTCCATCGAGGTAGCGCTGCTCGTCTTCTCTCCTATATACAGAACCCCCCCTGCAGAAGAGGGATCAGTTATATTCGGATGTTTATCAAAGGACTGTCTACCCTGTGACTGACCTAATTCACGATGGAAAATAAATACTTTTTAAAAGATTACTCAGTTTTAACATGATTTCTTAGAACACAGTATACTTGTTCCATTGATTTTTCTTTTTTAAAAAAAATCAAAAAAGAAAACCCATGTTCTTGTTGGTTGGTTTGTTTTTTAATGGAAGCTAAAGTTTAGCTAAATATAAGCTAAAGCTGGAACATGCCATTTGACATATTCTTTTACTGGAGATTTTCCTCCATTAAAGGAACTAAAACAAAAGGATGAATAATTTTTAGGAATATCCCAAGCAGTTTTATGGAGGGGGAAAGGTATTTTATTCTTTCTTTCATGCGAAAAAGCCTCCCTTTGGTCAGCTACTGGAAGAGCCGTGTGACAGCAGCGGGGCACAGACTTGATCATCCCCCCCCATAGTCTCAGGTTTTAGGAAACACCAAATATAGGCCTGTAGCCAATTGTATGTACTTCAGAAACATCAAATACAGGCTGTCCCAAACTCTGTTTATCCCTGTTAATATTTCATACTCTGCCTCTGGATGCTCTTGGTATTTATAAACATTTCCCCCCTTATATGACCACTGCTATGTTCTACTATATTTTTCTAGTAGATTTTACGTGCAGCGTGATATAAAATGTTAATCATATAGTTTCTATCAATATGGTATGTAATGCATATATTTATTATGAAGCCGCAACATATTCCAATGCCACATAATGTAAAGCAATACAATATTCTCTGTTACGAAGGTGAAAGAGACTGTGGCATGCAGGGACGGGTTGTACAGGGCACTCGGGCATCTCGCATCCACTGATGACAGGTTTGGGTTCCCAAAGTGGTGTTTCAAAGGCAGCTCATGTCTCAAGAAGCAGGAGGATGCCTAGGTGGGATCTGCAATGATCAAGAAAGGGTTTCCCTTTGCTACTGTTTACTGAGACTTGTCGACCCACCTGGATCAAGCCCTTGTGCCCAGTAAGACCCAAATCCTCAATCCGCTTAATGAAGCAACTCTCCAGTTCATGCATGTGCCTGTAGGTCTGCCTACATCTTTCCATGCCCGAGTTTCTTGGAAAATGTGGCCACCAGGAACTAAAACCTTGTTTCCTTCACTCCTGATAAGATTAAAGAGGATCCACTGGAAAAGCCTGTGTCCAACCTGCTGTTAGGGGTGCTTGCTTGCACCCAAGCCCAGGGAGCTGAGGTGAAGCGGGGGGTCTTCATGCCAGTGTGTAAAGTCGTGAAAAGTGGATGATGCTGAGCCTTTCTCCACCAGGTAACGAGGAGCTCCTCTTCAAAGGCCAGCCCATCTCCACGAGAGGGTGTTGAAGCCTTTGCAGCATGCATGGTAACGCGCTGGGGCTTGACCCCTTCTCCCAGCTGGCACCCTTTGACTGGTATATTGAATTAAAACGGTGAACCGTGGCAGCAGCTGGCACTTTATATAAATGTGTGCATTAATAAATGAAGCATCTTATCTGTGAGGTTGCTTTTAGGTCCTCAAGATTTATGTATCTGAGTGGGATGCTTTTTACAGAGAGAGACTTTAGGATACTTTGGTGGAGCAGAATGCAAACAGAGGTCTTGCGTCAAGGACGTCCTCAGAGCAGGGAGCCACGGCGTAAAGCGAGCAGCATGCCGATATGCCTGCAGAGGCCTATGATTAACGGCATTAGTTAGCCCTTTGGGAGAGAGGAACAACATATCTTTGGGGTACAGGTCTGGGTTTGAGCAGGGAGTGGGAGATGCAAATGAAACCTCAGGGCTGTGTTTTGGAAGTCAAGAAAAATTGGCGGGTGTGACCCACCGGCGGGTGCTGCCCGCAGCCAGGACTTGCTTCTGAAGGGAAGGCAAGCGGAAAACATCTCCACGTGTCTGGGAAAACCCCGCTTTCCTCTGTGCTCTCCCTGGCAGCACCTGCCAGCCTGGGAAGGTGCAAGGCAGGGTGCGTTGGGTATGCAATAGTGCTCAACTTTGTTTCCTCCGACCACCATGGATTTCAATCTGTTTTATGTACCAGGCATGAGGATTTCGTAATCCTTGCAAAACTGTAATGAAGGCTCTGCTCAGATTTTTATTTCAGTCTTGTAACTTGAAGTCATCCTTTTCTTCCTAATCGTATTTAGTCCTTTTTTTTTCTACTGAGTCTCTTCTGACAATTAATTTCATAGGGTAACTATGCATTGTGCAGGAAAATATTTTCCATTTAGGGCAAGCTACTCTTCAGGCTAACTCAGCCTCTCCACAGCTTGTAGCGTTCTCACAAGAGCCACAGTGAAAACCGAGGTGGTTCTTTGCCTCCTGTCCCAAACTGGTGGTTGTTCATCCCGTGTCACTGTGAGCAGTGACAAAGCTCCATCACAGAGCCTGAGTTACATTAAAATATTTGGATTTTCATTAATTTGTCTCACCGAGTTGTTTCCCAAACAAAGCAGAAGTGCCAAACAAAAAGATCAATAATTTATAGTGAAGCGTTAGAATGCAAATAATACCTTTTCCTTTCCTTTAAATTCATTCAACATATCTATTTTCCTTGGCATTGATTTGTAAGAGCTCTTAGCAGGCTTATATATAATTCATAAACAATTCTTATTTTATTTTTTTTTTATATTAAGCTGGTTTGATTTCTTCTTTCTTACCTTTGATTCTTTCTTCAGTTTCTCTGGCAAAAGTGGTGCTAGTTGCTATAGTAACTTCACCTGCCTAGCAGGTTTGGGTTTTTTTTCTCCTCCCCTTCCCATTCCTTCCCAGAAGAAACTTTTGGCCTGTTTGCAGACCCCTTCCCTGCTCTCTGCTAGCTCGGCTGCATCTCTGTGCTAAGCAGAGGCTGCAGGAGACATCTGGAGACAAACGGTAAAGAGCATTTCCCGGGCTCTCTCCAAGCTTTTCAAGCCGCAGGGATGCCCTCCACCCACACGCGGGTACCGCTGGCTCCTTGCAACAGCTGCCGGCTGTGACATGGGGCTGGGGTCAGCTGGGACACACCTGGCAGCAACACCCCCATCCCCAATCCCATCTCTGTGCCCAGACTCACCCACCCTCAGCCCACCCTCCAAAAGAAGAGAGAAGGGGGGAAAAAACCATAAAGAGCAACTAATGCCCCCAGGTTTGGATATAGCAACTTCCCCGTGTCCCAGTAGGTCCCAGTCTGCTCTCCCTGGAGCTGAGCCATGGGGGTGAGAGGGTGGCCAAGGGCCCGAGCTTGTAAATTCAGGACTTAGAGGCCATCCTGGGGCATGCGAGCCGACTGAGGGGGGTCACGGAGCGCCCCTGCGTTAGCACTGTCCTCTGGGTCCTATAGGGCTCTTAGAGTATTTATTGCTGGGGAAGTCTCTGCTTCATAGCGTAGCGCTGCGTCGGTGCTGGGGTGCCCTGCAGCCTCGGGAGAGGGGTGGGACGAGGGGTATTTCCAGGTGCTGCTCAGCTCTTGGCTCCCTGGGTGACTCTGCAACCTGTCCTGGGTGCAGGGAGGGAATGCGGGCGGGTGAAGGGAGGCTTTAACAAACCTGACGGGGAAGGGCGACGTGTGGGTTGCTGCTGCTGGGGTCCCCGGGGACCCACCTGTGCTCACGGCGTGTGCTGCCTCAATGCATTTCTGCTCAAGCCGCGATGAATGCGTATGGTACAGGCAACGTCTCATGGTCGCAACAGAAAGGCAGAAGCGGTAGGACAGCAGTGAACATGCTGTTCGTGTAACTGTATCTCAGGAACATGCATTTAAATATAAATAAGCTACATCAACAATATAAGTGAAAGGAGAACATGAGGTTTAGCATTTTGATTTTTTTTTTAAAAAATGTATGACTTCAACATTCCCATTACACAATGCCACTCATACAAAAAGGTCCATTCCAAGGTGCCAAACTTCATCTTTGCTCATGCAGTGGGAAAAATGGGCAGACTGGGAGTCCCCTGCTCTGCCTGTCCGTCTCAGCTATACACTTTGGGTGGTGGTTTTTAGACCAACACATATAAATGACCACGGGGGCAGCCCAGGTCTCCCCCACCCCCTTTCTGCATTCACTAGAAATGACGGATCCCCCGCAGGGAAATTACCACCACTACCCATCTGCTGCAGCGAAAATACTGTTTGGCTCACATGGTTTAACCCAAATCAGGGCTGAAGTGGTTTATCGGTTTATTAACAACACTTAATTAACTGGCAGTTGGTGAACGGCACGTTCAGGATCCGCACCAGTGATACCACAGGTAAGCTGTGATGCTAGGCGCTCAAAAATGGTCATAAATGCCTACAGGCTTCTGAACACCCATCCTTAATTCCAGAATGTTGTAGTTACACACACACACAGAGGAAAATAGAGAGGATGTGTGTGTACAACCCACTCCCAGCCCCCACCCCCAGTGCAGTGTCCGATAGGAAGGCTGCTCTCTGTGGCCTTGGAGAGGTCACGGTGGCACCTGGGCTGCTGCTGGTAGCGTCAAACCAGCTTTTAACTCTTTCCACCCCAAGGTCTCTTCCCACTGTTACAAATGTTCATGCTTCTTTGCTCCCTCTTCTCAAGCTTCTTCATTCCCAAAGTCTTTTTCTGATTGCCAGCTTTCTGTCTAATGCAGGTGATGGTCACCTTCTTCCACGATGTGGTCAGCTTTGGGCCCCAATGCGCTCCGGTTTAGTGCATTTCCCCACACCCACACGGTCTGCACCTGCCTTCCCTTCATGATGGGTGTTTTTTATCCATGTCATTTACCAAGGGTGGACCAGGGGAGCCCCCTCCACCGCCATGTTCTGCACCCAGCCACCCACTCTGGGGTGGAGGTGGACATCCAGCAATGGTGACACGTGCCCTGCGAAGCACTCCTGCCTCCGGGGAAAGCCAAAGGAATGAAGCTAATCCCTGGCGAGTGTTGCTTTGGTAATGGCCTTTCTCAGCGGGCAGGCAAGGTAAGCTCGGACATTCACGCTCGTCAGCACCTCGTGCCTTTGAACCAGAAGTTTCAGATTGTTCGTGTGTCTCCACCATGGCAGAGGTCCATGAAGCCACAGAAGTGTGAGTCCATCGGGGCCTCTTCCTGTCTAGTATTTGCTTTGCTACTCAAGGCACTGCTTTCAGATGAGATGTACCTGGTGAGGAAGATTACAAACGCTGCGGTATAAAGCCAGGGTAACTCGTTTTTTATTTATTGTTGCTGCAAAACTGCGACTAGGCTTGAAATAGTAAAATACTGTTTCAATTAAAAACCAAACCCAATAAAACAAAAGCAGAAGAATTAAAATCCAAATAAATTTTTCCAGTATTAATCTGACCATGAAGTTTCCACGAGTCTCTGGTAGCAACCGGTAGGGATAAATGGTGGATGAAGTACATTTTTTTTCCCCATGTTATGGAATCTCAAAACAAAATGCAACACAAAATAATCACACTCCACCTTGCCTTGTGTGTGAGGAATGCTAAAACCTTTCAGTCTGCATTACCAGCCCACAGAGTTAGCATATAAAGCCATTCACTATGAAACAGATAATCTGCAGCATGACCTTGCTTTTTCCTGCTTTAAGAGAGCAGGCTGAGGGCCAAGTTCTTTTGTGCCGCGTGCTGTTCTTTAACATACATGAATAATGCATATTCAGAAAGAAAAAAATAAGCTATTAGTAAATACACAGGCAGCAGTAGGGGTCCGCGGTAAGTGGATAATTTATTCCTCCCATTTTCCTTCCAAACTGAAAAAGATGGGGTGGGGGGATGAAATTGCTCCAATATTTAGTTAATTACCTCAAGCATTCCAAAACACGGACTTTACAAATATTTGTGCAATACTAATTTGATATATCTAATTTATACGCTATTTAATAAATTACTGTTCTACCCTCTCACGGCCTGGCTATCGATCTGACATGTGTTGGATGAGCAAAGATTCTGCTTTCTTACCTTTCTGGTTTTGGAGGAGGTATTTTTTTAGTTGCCAGAGCAGCGTCCACTGGCATGAGTCCAGTGGTGAGAATGTCAGGTGGTTGTTGTTGTTATTATTATTATTTACTACTGCTGCTGCTACTACTGCTTGCACTTCTGCAGCCATGGAGGCTCTGCAATGCCAGGTGCAGAAAGTTCTTCTGATAAAATACTCCTGATCCAAGGAATTCGCAGCCTAAAAAGGAACGTAGAAGGCAAGAGAGGAAGAAGAGACAAAACGCCATGTCCAGGACGCCCATGACACTGTCTATATTCAGGGGAGTGATAAACTCCTGGTGCACGTACCCCCGGAGCCTCTGGCTCGGTGATTGGAGCCGAGTAATGGCTGGAGATCCCGTCCTTCCCAGAGTGCCACCCAGTGCCACCACTGCTGGCACCCACGTCCCAAAGCAAAGCTGTGGCTGCTGCTCCCTCCTGTCCCTCACTGCCACATGCCCCCGCCCCAGGTCCTCACGCAGCATTTTGTATGGCTGTACTTCCAATTCTGCCACTGAAGGGCATCTTCCCCAAAAAGCAGGGAAGTTTGCTTGCTGTTATCCCAGATTTCTGTGAAATCTGTGTAACCAGCATATGTAATTTGCACAGGTACAACGCTATCTACTGTAGTATATAGGAGTATAGAAGCTGTGTTTCTGGATTGTTTGAAATAGGTTTCTATGGTTGCATAATATTTCGTGCTCAAAAAGGCACTGAATCCGAGACTACTCTTGAGCAAGCATGTTTTATTTTAGGACAGAAGTCTGTCGGCTATTGCGTGATTTCACTTCCCCCAATTTAATTAATGCAACTTTAATCTGGCTTCCCAAAGAAGTAACCCAGCTCTGACAGCAGCCACCAAACTCCTTTCCCTGTCCTTAATATAGTTTAAAATTTTTAGTTAACCTCAAACAAATGTGGCAGCAACGTACAGGTATCAGGCAGATTTATACGCTGCTCATGGAAATTTGTAGCCTGCTTGCTGCTCAGTATTGCTCCAATAACTGAGAAAGGGTCGCTTTTTTTTATTTCACCCAATGCTAGGCACCAAGGAGCGTACTCAAGGCCTTACACATTCATCACATCAAGCCCAACTGCCACAGTTTCTGGTGCGTACAGAGGTATCGTTTCTTGTGCTCCGTACTAACAGCATCACTCAGGCGATGCCATTGCTTGTGGGTCAGTTGAGTTGGCAGGAGTTATCCCCAGCAGACAGGTAGACCCCGTTGCTTTCCATTAGGCAGTTTTTCCGTTTTCATGGCTTGACTGATGGTCAGACCTGTGTGTAGGGGCAAAATTGCTTCTAGGGTGACTTGCGTAACTCATGAGCCTCATAGTGCTGGTTGGGTCAAGCTAGGCTCTTAGGTAGCGGTGCAAGGGGGTTGGTGATGCACTGCGGGAGCAGGGCATAGGAGAGGTCCCTCTCTCAGCTCCTGCCCAGGCACCCCATGAGTCTACCCCAGCTCCGAACAGAGCAGAGTTAATGTGTCTACGGTCTCTTTGTAGGGAGATGCAGAAGAGGTCAGTTGCTTATAGCTGACAATGGTTATGGGAATTTTAATTTGGATTGCAGCAAGAATTAACATTTCGTGCTGTTCTGAAAATCCCATCCACAGTGCACTTCTTCGGGCAGGAATTTCCTTTCTTCTGCACTTCATTTTGTTTTAGAGGCTGGGGACAAACTCTTTCCGCAGGAGTAAAGGTGAGACTCTCCCTATGAAAATCTTTCAGATAGGCTGTTATTTCTCTTTCCTTAATTTAATTTCATACTTTCAACCTCTTGTGCTTAAAACTTAACATTTAATTCAGCCCACATAATTTAAACTCTTTCCTTCTCCTTCTAGACTCTGACTTGGGACCAGCAGGTAGGTAAGTTTGCCTCATTTCTTTCCAACTAATGGAAAACGAATCATAGAATCATAGAATCGTTAAGGTTGGAAAAGACCCTTAAGATCATCGAGTCCAACTGCTACCCTATCACTACCAATGAAAAGCTGTATGTTAGAAATAATCTATACTCTACCCATCATAAAACATGCCCGCTGTAATGTAATGAACATACCAAGAAGCACTGGACTCTAGAGAAAGCTGGCAACAGCGAAATTGTCCCAGAGCATCACGTAATTCAGCAATATCTGCAATAACAAAAATTTCGGTGTGCAGCAAAAGGCTTAGTTGCTGGATGCTGCTGCTGCAGCAAAACAAGATGTAACAGGGAGAATTGCAAAGGACAGGAAAATGTATGATTAACTGATCTCAAAACTCGGGAACTCGCCTGCTGTAGGATCAAATAATGCAGTACTTTCCCATGGACTTGAGCAGCTTGCTTTAAAGTCAATACGAGATTATTTTATAGGGGAAGGCAGGAAACAAGCAATCCATCACATGAAAAAATATGAAACTGGTCAAAATAGTTCTATGAAAGATGGTGGTTATTTTGGAGATTACTGTGAATTCATACTGAATTCATTCCGCAATAGGCGTGTCAGGATATACACCCTGGGAGGAAAGGGCTGGAGCCTCCCATCCACACACTGGAGTCCACCTCTGGAAAGAGACTGAGCTGCTGGGTACTGAGACCAGTCGCTGGGGTGAAACAGAGAGGTCTGGAAGACAGTGGAAAGACTGATGTTTCAAATAAACGATGTACGGCTGGGTAGAAGTCAGAGCTGCTTAAGCTTTTAGGGGAAGACAGCAAAGCAACCAGACTTTTATAAAACCAAGTGTCATGTGTTTGGGTTGTTTTATTGTTGTTAAGATGTGGTGGTACATAATTTTACAAAAGACTGCATTCAAAATCTGTATTTAGAACTCATTGCAAGACCCGAGGGGGAGAGCTGGGGTAAACCAGCCCAGCCTGATCTATTCAATAAGGGTAGGTGAGCAAGTAAGAGCAACCTTCAGGCCACCAAGAAAATGGACGGATTCCATCCTCTCAGTGATCGTGGGTCCTCGTTGCAGTCACCCCACAGCACTGACCCCAGGGGTGGGAAACGCTGTCTGGAAGTAGGGAGCTTGTCCTCCAGTTTTTACTGGCAACCTAACAAGGCTGTGTGGCCTCTAGTGGCCGTCCCATGCCAGCTGCTGTGCCATGGCAGAGCAGTGATGTGAGTGAACAGCCAGCCTTGAAATCTCAGCAGAAGGCAGACAGGTCTCCATCCTCCAGCTCTTCCTTTCAGCACCGTTGCAGTTCAGATTAACCTCTCCTCTTTTCTTGAATGACAAGTTCTTGAATCTTAAACATATTAAAATCACAGAAGCACCTACACATGGCTACTCCCTCCCCACACACCTCCATCACCACATATGACCTTCGTCTTGAGGAATATATATTTTGATGGTTGGACTCTAGCCAGGGAGCAAAGTGGCGCTAGATTCACTATTGTGCCTGTACGTTGAAAAATATGTGCATGCAGAGAGTTAGTGGATGAAGAAAAATATCCTGTGGCTTTAGGCGAGGGCTGTGTGCTCTGGAGAGCTGAGGTCTGCCCCAGCTTCAGCTGGAGATCCCTTGCCATCCTGGCTACTGAAGCAGCCATGCGCCGGTGCCCGAGATACGCGCTCTGATTTGTGTCTTTTACCATGAGCGGTTGAGCTGAGGCCGTCTGACACAAAGCGCTTGGGTAACGTCCCGTACAGCGCAACGCCAGCCGTGGCTGGAGTTCAGCAATACAAATCCAGAACGTACAGGCTGTTTTCAGAGATGCCAAGTGCCTGTTCTTTCCACGGGACAGGAGGCCGAGAGGGCACGCAGGTCTGAAAAGCACGGCGACTCCCCAGGAGCCCAACTACATGACTTTTAATACCTTAGCTTTAATACCTTTCCTTTTAGCATTGCAAGGTAAACACAGATCTTGCAAATTTAAACCTAAACCTCATGAAGGTTTGCATTGCTTAGGCAGGTGTTTTCAGTCATAGTTATTGGTATTGGATAGTGCTTGTGAGAAGGTGGTCAATAAGAGTGAAGAGTCCGTGATGACTTCTGCATGCTGTCACTAACGCTTCGGAGAGAGGTGGAAGTGTGGCCTCTCCTAGATGTTCATGAAAACTTCCTAGCTGACAAGAAAGGAAAATTCAGTATTTTTAAATTAAAACTAAAAGAAAAAAAATGCTGTTATTTGTATTTCTCAGCCTTTCTTCACAAGGAAGACGTTCCATTCCTGTGGTTATTTTTGTGACCCTCCTTTGGACCTGCTCCCACAGATCCATGCCTGCCCTGTACTCAGGCCCCCCCAGAGCTGGGTGCAGTGCAAACCAAGACATTTTAAACTAAACAAAAATTGTATGCAGTGTTTATTTTAAAAAAGCCCACCATAGGTCGTTCTCTGTCAAAAGAATTTTACAAAAAAAATCTTCTTTTGGCCACAACTCTAATACTAGCTCAAAATGCATAGTGCATGCTACAATTACACTCAAAATATACACTAATCTTGCTTACAACACAACAATTGTGCTATTTTCCTTTACAGATTACAAGAAAACAACACTGACATTTTGCCGTGTGCCCGGGTGATATTCAGCATCTCGTAGGACTGGGCTGAACGGTAAGTCTCAAAACTCATTTTGCATTGTTCAATTTTTATAATGCTCTTCAGCATTTTTGATTGGCATTAACAGCTTGACGCTGCTAGGAGGGAGAGCGAGCTTTTCATTGTCTGTAATTATGAGACAGTAGATTTGATGCTTGATGAATCAATAATTCTATTTCAAGTGAATGCTCAGATTTGTAGCCTTTTATTCCAAGAAATATGACATATATTCAAAGAAGGCATCATTAAATAAAAGTAGTGATAATTGCTTGCCTCTTTTAAGAAAGAAAAAATAGTTGACCCTGCATATGAATTTTCCCTCAAGGAATCCATTAGTCTGTTTTATGTTAGTTAGCACAGTTGGTAGTAATGATTCAGAGAATAAATGAACTAATAGCTTTATGCATGACCTAGGGTGACGGACCTGAAATGGCTGGGAAGAATTAATATAAAAACTGTTATGCTTCATTTGCTGTCAAATGTTATTTTGACTTTTATCATAGAATCATAAAATCAAAGAATGGTTTGCATTGGAAGGGACTTTAAAGATCATCTAGTTCTAACCGCCCCGCCATGGGCAGGGACACCTTCCACTCGATCAAGTTGCTCAAAGCCCAGTCCAACCTTTGAATGCTTCCAATGATGGAGCAGCCACAGCTTCTCTAGGTAACTTGTTCCAGGGCATCACCACCCTCATCTTCCTTATATCCAGTCTAAATCTATCTTCTTTCCGTTCAAAACCATTGACCCTTGTCCTACATATCTTGGTAAAAAGGCTTTCTCTATCTTACAAGCCCCATATATATTGAAAGACCACAATAAGGTCTCCCTTCTCTTCTCCAGGCTGAAGAACCTCAACTTGCTCAGCCTTTCTTCCCAGGAGAGGTGTTTCATTCTTGTGGTTATTTTTGTGACCCTCCTTTGGACCTGCTTCCACAGATCCGTGACTTTCTTGTAGTCAGGACCCCAGAGCTGGATGCAACACTCCAGGTGGGGTCTCACCAGAGCCGAGTAGAGGGGCAGAATCACCTCCCTTGACCTGCTGGCCACACTCTTTGTATGCAGCCCAGGATACAGTTGGCCTTCTGGGCTGCAAGCACATATTGCTGGCTCATATCCAATTTTTCATCTACCGATATCCCCAAGTCCTTCTCCGCAGGGCTCCTCTCAATCACTTCATCCCCCAGCCTGTACTGATGTTGGGGTTTGCCCCAACCCAGGTGCAGGACCTCGCACTTGTCCTTGTTGTACTCCATGAGGTTATACAGCCTTTGTTTCTGGGCCTCCAGATCCTTCCGTTCCTAGCACAGGACCCTGAGGTGAGAAGAAACTTGTGCCATGTATTGCCATGAGGCTGCTGCATGCAAACTGCTGACTGCATGAAGGCTGCGTTTCATGGATGAACCATGAGTATCAGCTTCCTCTGTTTTATCCCCATCAAAACAGCTTTGCAGATGACTGGCACAGAGACCAGGGGAATGTTTTATTATGGCAAGATGTATTTCTGGAAGGCAGATGGAGACTTAGGCACCGTTTAAGACTCTGTCACCACATTAGACTGCAGAAGGGACGTTGGAGGATTGCCTCCATGTGCCTGCACTGATCAGCAAGGCAACATCCTGCCGTGCCAAAAACGGCTGATATCTTCCAAAATTATTTTCCTTCTTTTTTGATCAGCTGTACTGCAGGTCTGCTTAAGCCTGGTCATATCTCTGTTTCCTGGAGAGCACTCTTCCACGTGAGTGATCGAACAGATAGTGTGAAGACTGGAGCCATGGTACAATTGTTACATCCACATCTTTATCAGTCTTGACCTCCTTCGAGGTCAAGATCTTGTCACAAGCTGAAAGAAGTCCTCGAAATAACAGCTTTGAGGAGATAAACCGCTTCAGAAATCATCCAGTTCATCAAGGCAGTCCTTCAGGATGTCTGACAGAGTCCCCAGAGCAGCTGTCCCTACTATGCACCTTCTCCTCCATATTCTCCACTCTTAGAGTGGAGGTTACAGGTTCTTTTCCTGTTGTCTTTACCAGATTCTCATCTCAAGGAAAGTTATCTGTAATAATGGGGGATATTTGGCTAGAAACGATCCTGAGACTTCTGAATTAACTAGATTCCCTGACTTGCACTGAATTGTCCTGTCCAAATGTTCGGTTTCCCATTTCTTTATCCTGGTTCTTATTTTTTTTTTATTCTGTAGACTCTTATGTTCCAACCTTAAACGAGACAGTGCAGGTAACAGCCTCCCAGGGAAGGGCAGTAGCTCCAAGGTAGATGGTCCTGGTGTCATGGACCAGTTCTGCAACAGCAGCCTGTGTGCAGTAGTTCCGCCATGGGGCACTGCATTTTCTGTTCCATCAGCATTGGAAGGATAAGGTCCCACACACAGCTGGCCAGTATCATGTGCAGAAAGCCATCTGTGTCTGTACGTGGACAGGGCAGCAGAGCAAGCGTGGCACTTTGCGCTGGCTGGTTTGCCCTCCTGGGCCCAGGCTGAGGGACAGCTCTGCTTTCCAGCTTCAGCTGACACCTCCGTATGGTTGCCCTCGGCGGTGAGTGGATCAGACAGTGGCTGTCACAGACCAACATTTCACAGCACTGGAGGCATCAGCTTACACAGAAAGGCCCTCAGAAGCCAGTCTGAAGCACCAGAGTGCTTGTTAGAGCAGACAGAAAAAAGGTATTGTTGCTGACATACCAGATAAATATACTGCTATCAACTCTTATTCAGCAATTGTCCTTAATTTGCATTCACGATCCCTGCATTCAAGCGATGAAATCTATTATTTCTCCCCGACTAAAATACGTGTGTTTTCCTTTTTCTTCTCTGAGTTCTAAGCCTTGAAAAATGATATTTTCCATCATTGTTTGGCAATTCAAGAACTAAAAGCTTTCTTTGTATCCTAAATGAGAGTTGAAAATGATGCTAAAACACGTCCCGCAGGACCCCCCATGTCTCGAACACAGGGATCAAATATTGCATGTGCTGGCACTGCTGGGTCTGGCTGGAGCAGCAGGGAGAGCTTCTCCCGGCCAGAGCCCGGTGTCTCCCTCACCCCCTGGCACAGCTGTCGCAAATAGGTTATTTAGAACGCTTAAGGAATCACTGACAAAAGTATTAGCAAAAGCGGTTTTAATATGGTGGTGTGAAAGTGCAACTTAACGAAGTTCGATGGCCAGGTTCACTATGAATTACTGCATGGAAGAAACACACAAAGGAAAACTGAGTTACAGTCAAGCGACAGTGATTCACAGGGAGACTGGGGACGCAAGGAGTAAGGAAGCCCTTCCCATTGAGTCACGAGGTTCAGCGTAGACCCCTTTGCTTTCTAAACTCCTGTTGGAGCTTAGGTGCAGCTAGGTCCAACCTTAGTCTCGGACTTGGTCAACAGTTTATGTCTAAGGGATTGTACATGCAATGTTTATGTAATGTTTCATTAGCATCAATTCAGCAAGCGACCACAGGTTACGCATGCTATCGGTCGCTTACCAAGGATCTGCTCCTCTGCTTCAGGGAGCAACCCTGAGAGGCGTCCCAGCTCAAGGGGAGGTCACCGCCATGCAGCCGCGCTGCCGAGCAGGGAGAGCTCAAAAAAGCCTCAGTTAGGCTGTCTTATTTATAGAAGAAAGCGATTGGCTTGTAGTCAGATTACGTGTGATGGAAAAGGTATCCTTGCATCCACAACTTCTTCCTTCCTTGATAAACGAAACTTGGAAAAGCCACCCACTATTCATGTGTCAGTTGCATTATCGGTATTCCAAGCTCACGTGGAACGATGCTCACGGTGCCACTCTGCTTCTCTGTGGGTTTTTAGAGAGCAGATTGAGACTAGAGGAGCTCACAGCCTGGCTACGGCTCAGGCCTCGACCCCTTCCGGAGGCTGCACCAAACCACCACCAAGGCGTCTAGCGCATCCATCACGACAGCTCAAGCTTTATGCAGTTTTACAGACTTATCTCGGCTCCACCTACATCTCCAGGCCTTCTGAGATCACAGTAACTTCTCTGGATTGAGATGTGTCCTGTTAAATACAAAAATAGCTGAAGGAGCTTCTGAAACAGGGGTGATTGAATGGTGATAGTCACAGAAGCAGGGAGGCATACGGAGGAATGAAAGTAGATCATTTGCAGATTAGCAGTAAAACTTGTACACTTGGGGAATATAGCAGCGCTCAGTCTGCGAGAGAGCTGAATTCACCGCTACTTAAAAGCACAATAATTCAGATGACATTTCCCTAAAACCTAGAACTCAAAGAGTTCTTATTGCAGCCTCTGCAGTAATCGCACCACTCAACCCAGCCGAGCCATCGGTGCCGGAGGGCGGGACGGACGGATGGACACCGTCAGTCTTCAGCTGGTTGGGTTTTCAGTCCAGATTCATCCTGGGTAGCACCTTGCTCTGTAATGGTTTCTGAATCTAGGTGCGCTATAAAATATTAAACAGCCGCCAACCTGAACTTCATGACACTGAGGGATGGAGGAAAATGCCTCTTCGATTAAAAGAATAATGAAGTATGAAAGAATCAAGTTCTTAGAATAAGCAGTGGCAGTTCCAAATGGTATCATATAAAACACATTGCATTGCTGGCTGAATTCATAAAGAAATTAATAGTTTGGTAGAGAGAATTTTATTATTGACACACTATCGGCAAGCATGTTGTATAACTTCCTTCTTAAATCTCAGAGTGAAGGGACCTGGAATCTAAAGGTATTTTCATGCCATCAAAATGTATGAAGGTGTATCTGCCACCACGGGGAAGAGAGTGAGGGACAGATCTGAGGTTACCTGCAGAAAACTGTAAGTTCAAGCTGGGTTTAACACCATCTTTAAGAGATTCCTTTGTACGTTTGTTTAAGTGCTGAAAGACACAAGCAGAAACACGTGAATATTGAGAAAGTGTCTCTCCCTTACTCTTTTCCTCTGGAAATTAATTATATTTCAGAGAACTAATTCTTAATCTAATTCTTAAATTAAAGCACTTATTTTAAAATACTTTAAGTCACAGTAACCAATGAGTATAAATGTTTTTCAGCTAAATTAACTATTTCCTTCCTTCAAAGTTGAAAAAATTCTCTGTCCTTGTCTCCCACATGGAACAAAGGGTATAATCAGAGCGGGCCCCGGTCTGATGTTCCTGTGCTCCTGCAGAGCCCCGTTCTCCCACGGCTGTTATCCTGAGATACATTTGCATGTAAGACACATTGGATTTGTCATGGCAGACTACAGAGGGTGTAGGAGTGGCCGTGGTTGGAATATCATCATTACAAGCAATTTAGAGCAGTATTGATGGGCTGGGTATTGACAGAACAAAAGACTAAAAATGATTAAGGAGCAGGGTGGATTATCTTCATAATGGCAAAGGTAACATCATATCTGCAGCTATCTGGGAGATGCAGACGCCAAAGAAGAAGAGAACGGATCCCTGAGGCAAGGAAGGTTTAGTCTGAGCACCAGGGAAAGCACAAAGTCAGACTGACAATGCCCCAAAGGAGCTGCTGTGTGAAAGTTGGAGAGATTTGCAATATTGGGTTTCTTTCTCAACAAGAAAATGAATCATTGAATATTATTATTATTATTGAAGAGGAAATGACACGAAATAGAAGCTCATAATAAATCATTATCTGATTGGATTTACTGCAGCCAAAAAATTAGCCATGGGGAAAAAAGTTGCTCAGTGCTGCAACTTAGACTGGATTTTCAGATTTTTCCTATTTCCTTTTAGTGAGCTATGCTCGGTCATTATTCATTTCTAAGGTGTCCGCATCTCCCATTCATAAATTTTTGTCAAGCTGTTTGATGTCATCTGCGGTGGTAAAATCATCTGCCCTCTCCCCAACCTCCAGCTAAAGAGAAAAGTGAGTAAAGAAGAAATACTAGTGCTAGCTGGAGGTATTCTGACCCAGACACTTACTGCACAGAGGGAGCTATGCTATCAGCTTACACTTATTAAAAACCCGGGGAAGGATTTTAAAAACACAATGCTTAGGCTAATAGGTATCTCCTTAGTGAGCTTTACGCACTACAGTGAAGAGATGCATTCACTTATCAGACGTGTCTTTTTCTGGAGCTCACAGTACTTGTCCCACTCTGCAAGCGTAGCGCTCTTATTCCACACTTCTGTAAGCCTGCATTGCAGTTAGAAATATATATGTTTCCTCCAAATACTGCAAATGCTGAGGGGGGCACTTGCATGCCAGTGACTTAAACCAGCAGATCCTCCTCCAGCTGTTACAAGGTGCATTATCATTTCCTGACCAAAACGCGCCTCCAGGCTGGGGAGATGGCAGGGAGCCTGTGAGGCGATGCCAGGTGCCGAGAAGGCTCAAAATGGATCGGCCACAGGTCTTGGTTGGCATATTTGCAAGCTAAGCCCCCTTCTCCAAGATCTCAGCAGTGAAAGGGAGGGAGAAGGGAAGGGAGGGGAGAATGAGCAAAGGGTTCTTAGAGGCTGCCTTTCAGAGCCGTCTTGCTAAGATGAAGACTGTCTTCTTGACCAAATCCCTGTTCCCCTCTAGTCTTCTTGTTTATCTTTTCCTTGCTTTTCCACTATCAAGTTTGCAGAAAAAAGGCAGTCAGTCAAAGGCCTAAGGCCCTCGTTTTTCCATCTCTACTATGCCGAGCAGCAAAGTCATACAAATGATTGGCAGCACTGGCACGGCGGTACCGGTGGGGGAGCCAGCCATGCGTCATACTAGGCAAAGTTAATATGTCAAGATCTAAACAAAGTGTTTACAGGAAAATAGGTGATTTGATTCATCAGCTGCAGTTAAATCCTTTTTTTCCCCCTTTCCTTTTAACACCACAAGGAAAAAATGTGTTAGATTATTGTTGCTCCTTTGGTGTATCATCAAAATGGGGAGGAGAGGAGAAAGAGGAGAAGGCGAAGGCTTTCTCCAAAGGTCACACCCATTGTCAAGAAAGGTAAAAGTGATGAAAGATGAGATTCATGGGGCAGACTCCTTTATGAAAAAACATGTAATAGAGATTTCTCATTTCTCTCTCTGTGACACACTGCCTCCTCCATGAAATTATTTCTAGATTTGCTTCCCATGTTCCAAGGTCTACCATTTAAAGATAAAGATTGTATTTCCCAGGTTTTATCGCCATGGCTGTGTAGGTTTTTGTCTCCCACATATATCTTCCCAGACTTCAACAGCTCTTTATAACCTGTCAGGTTTCTAATATAATGTGCATTTAATTTATTTACAGTTTGTTGTATAATGGCCAAGACACTCCTGGACTACTCTTCCCCTTTTTAATATGTTTCTGGTTCTCAGCCAGGGGAACTTCCCTCTGGTATAATTCTTTCCTCCTGGGGGATAGAGGAGTAGGATGGATATTACAACCACAGAAAGTACTAACAGATTTCCATTTCATTTCTAAACCCTTTTTTGCCTTGGATACTGAAGGGGAAATTCTAATGGCAACTGCTCAGCAGTGGTAATTTGTGATGGAGGAATGACCTGGCATGGAGGGCAAGGAGGCCCAGCTGCAGGAAGGGGTTAAACAGCCTGGAAGGAGGAATGCTGGAAACAGGAGGACTCCTTGCCAGGGAGCAAAGTTTCCCTGGGTGATGAGGTAAGAAACAGCCTCAGCATTGTCTTGTAGCCACCCTGGACCACATGTAGCCATCCTGGACCAGTTGTAGATGTCCAGAGGCCACCTTTGGGCAGCAGAGCTGAGCAGGGGGATGGTCCCGGGGCTGGGCTGCCCTGTGCTGGTGCCCTTGGGATGGTTGCTGGTGCAGGTGGATATATGGAATCTGCTTGTGATTGTTGTCCTGGGTAGGACCAAAGAGGCACTGGAAACGTAGAAAGATTTTCAGTTACGTTGAGCATGAACTGATGGCTCAACAGCCAAAAAGAAAACTCTGAGGTGCTCACTGATTTATCTGGCACAGGGACACACAGACTGGGAGCTGAAGAGTTGTTGGAAGTAAACTTATGCTTGAATTCGATGTCACCATGGTTAAGGTGGCTGGGAAGGGCACAGAGTCCTACAGTATCCAGTCCTATGGTACCTACACACGGAACTAGGAGAGGTGAGGGCCACTGAGAGGAGAAACAAGTGAGGACACAGCAGTAAAAAGGCTATTGCTGTGTATTTTTAAAGACAGCTGTGAGGTTACAAAGGGCAAAACTGCTTTCTGGGCTTGGTGTGCAGGAGATCAGTGAAGCCACTGGGGGTCTTTTCTAAGGTGTAAAGGCCTAATATATACTTCTGTTATGCAAACAAACAGCTAGACGACAATGAGAGGTGAAAGCAGAGAATAATAAGGGGATTAAAGATGATATGAGGAAGGCTGTGGAAGGGTGGATGGGTGTAGGGTGGAGGGCCCAGGAGGAAAAGTAGAGAAGAAACATCAGTAAGGGAGAGGAAAGAGATTCATACATGGTGATGAGAATTTTATTTACTGCAAGGAACAAGACATTCAGTCTGATGGACAAAGCATTTAAAACTGATGCACAAATCGGAATACTCAGAAGAGGATTCCTTCCTCTTACCATTGCTCTTCATTACCTCAAGTCAGGTATGGACCTTTAAATGATGTCTCACGATCTACTGAATGTGGTTTTTCTCCCAGTGCTGTTAATAATACTCTGTGAAGTTGTGTGATGAGCTGCGGCATTTTGTATCCTTGGACCTCAGCTCCCAGCTAATCTATTTGTCAAGTATCTCAATTATTTTAAAAGCAATCACTCTATTTTCTGTCAGCGTGTGCTTTTGTCCCCTGCTGTGCAACCCAGCACAGCACATCTATGTCCTGGTAGAGACCACACAGAAAAACTCCTTTTCAATTGCAATAATATTCTCCTTTGATCTAGCAGATACTGTTCTTAATGATTTATTAAGTGTGGGCTCTAATAATTTGTGATCTGCCATTGCAGCTCTGCGAAATTAATACTTGTGCATTTTTCTTGTGGTATAAATTCGATCACTAATTTCTTTTCTATCTGCAGACATCTGGCCAGCAGAAGTCAGAGAGGTTGTTATAGGAGCTCTGAAGGACTTTGCTGCAATAAATATCTTTTGTTTGCAGCGTGTCATGCCTGAGCTTGAATCATTATTGTCAGTAGCTCAAGGCCTTGGAGACTGCAAGTTTTAAACATTTTAATGCTATTTTGCAACAACTCTCTTCTAAAATCATGCAGTATCTGTACATAGAGTGGTGCACACTGAGCAGAAAATGTCCTAATTCCCAGTAAGCAGTAAAATACTTTTTTTACCTACAAAAAAGAGCACTCGTATGCTTTTTTCTTGACCTGAACTGCGAAATCTCCATGTATCCCATGTTTGCAACCTTGCCACTTTGTGCTATATTCTGCTTTGCTGCATTTTATGGTCAGATCTCTTTCGTTCCTCAGCACAGCACATCTAGTCCTGCTGGCAGGCAGCAATTTGCCAGGAGCTGCTGGGCACAGCGAGGGGCTCAGCCGCTGTCTGGGGGCAGGATGGCCTGGGACCAACCACATTCCTTGCCCCAAGCACATCCATCGTCTGCTTCAGCACCGTCACTGGGGCAACCTGAGGGTGCTCTTAACGGGAGGGTGGGTAATAGCAGCATGGGTGAAGGTTTTAGATGGTACTCAGCACACCATAACAGGCATTCCTCTCAAGGAATGAGTAATTGCACTTCAACACGACCAGCATGTCTAATCTTTGCCTAGAAGACTGGAATGTCACAGCCTGGCTGAATTGCAAATACGGGTTTACAAAACCAATATGTATTTTAAATACTCGAAAGGCAGCACCAGGCATACTGCCGCGGTTCACTGAATTAACATTATTCACGTGTGTAGCACTCCTTACCTTGAGAGTGTGTTTCTCATTTGGTTTCTCGACGGTATTCTTCTACTGTGTTTCTTTGTACGGCAGGTTCAGCCTCCACTGGCACTCATGCTGAGCACTGACTCTCTCCTCCCTAACAATCATTTTGCTTTTCTGGGACTCACTGATCGCTGTTAGCTTTGCTCTTCACGTGAACTCCCGCTGTTCTGCCCTGAAGGCAGCTCTAAACTGGGATACCTTTCAAATCCATAGGACAGCATCAGACTTCTGCAGCAGTGCCTGCTTCAGTAACCCCTCCTATCTCCTGCTATTACAGTTCTCTTTATTTCTGCCTCCATCACAGCACCGGCAAATGGCTTGTTTATACCTATTTATTTTTGTTCTCCTGATGTTTGTTCCTCCTCACTGCAGCTCCCAGTAAGGATTGCTGGTAGGGAATAAACTCGTGGCTTTCTTCTCTCTACTGCAAACTGTGCACTTGAGCTGAAGAAATAAAACCGGTGGCAAAGTGTTATGCATCCATGTGAACCGCTAGCAGAGGAGCATAGAAAACTTCCTTGCTTTGTCATGAAACGATGCGTCCTCCCCGGCTGGAATGGCTCGTGCGGTTTTGGAGAGGAGGAAGGTCTCCCACCCCCAAGGAGCGGTGCCTTTCCCCGTGCAACGGGACAGCCACGGTGGCTTCTCACGTTGCCGCGCCATGTGCGTGTGTCACCGCGTGCTGCGGAGCTCCAGTAATTCCTTCATCTTTATGCACCTTCTGGCCTCAATTCCTTCATCTTTATGCACCTTCTGGCCTTACAGCCCGCTCAGCGCGTGCTCCTTACCACAAACACACACAGGTTCCTCTGAACGGCGTTAAACGAATGATTGGAGCAAACTGACCCCGCAACTGGTCAGCCGCTACTTGAGAAAATCGCACACCCAAATGTCAGGGAAAAGTGCCAACATTTAAACCTATTTGCATCAGAAATCCTCCTGTTAAAGATGAAACAGACATAAATTGTCCTAGTGGTTTTATAGTAGCAAATTGCAACAATAAAAAAAATCATTAAAAACTTATTGGATGTGTCTAGGGCCACTGGTGGGCGATCGCTTGTCTTATTAACCACATTAATATCCTTTATGTAACGAATTTCATTTTCAGCGACTGTAATTCACGTATGGCATACAAAGGAGATGATTGAACACTAAAAGCAAAGCGTGGTTATTCAGAACAACTTCACCGCGGTTCTCACAGTGGGAATGAATGAACCCCTGGGTCTCCCGGCCCTGCTGCCCCGGGAGCACCGTCAGAAGCAGCACAGCCTCAGCAAATGACAGGTTCTGTTCTCAGGTCCCGTCTAAAACGTGGCCTCGGTTTCTAGTGCGATACGGAACTTGTTCACTATGAGGTAACGCTGCGATAGGGAGACGTTTCCTTGCAGAGGAAAGTCAGCACAGAGAAGATATAAAAAATATATCTAGCTGGTTCATATTTTTTAAAGTGTAGGGAACGGAATCCAAATAATTTAAAATAGCAGCCTATTAATTTCTCCTTCATTGACCTTCTTGTTCTATTATTTATCTGGTTTTACTATTTCTTCCCTCTGTTTGCTGGCTTGTTTCAGAAGTCTACCTCATCTTGCACAGTGAATTCATCATTTTGGTTCGGGTCATTAATCTCTGCTTTTCCTTCAAAAGATTATACATGTTTAATGTCTGGGTAATGTAACAGGCAGTAAGACAGAAGTATTTGACTCACTTTTGAAGGACATTAGAATAATGCTCCTCCAAATTTATTTAGATCTCTATATTTCATTTGTAAGATGTTCAATGGTCTTTCAATGATTTAATGGGTTTATACGGTCCATGATTATTTTGGGAAGGGATATAAACCCACCTTCCTTAGGTAATAAGTCAACAGCTTGCAGAGAGGAATGAGAAAATGTATTTTTCTTACTGTGTTTCTGTCCTGGTTTTAGCTGGGGTGGAGGTAACGTCCTTCCCCGCAGCTGCGCAGCGCTGGCCTTTGGGCTGAGGAGGAAAACAACGCCGGTAACACACCGATGGTTTGGCTGCTGCTGGGCAGGGCTGGTGCTGGTCAGGGGCTGTCCCAGCTCCCCAGGCTCTGCCGGGGGCATGAGGAGCCGGGAGGGGAGGGGGCACAGCCGAGAGAGCGGGTCCGAACTGGCCACAGGGATATTCCATACCATGTAACGTCGTGCCCAGTGTGTTACTGGGAGGGGCTGGCCGGGGGAGGGGGGCAGCGATCGCGGCTCGGGGACAGGCAGCGTCGGTCGGCGGGTGGTGAGCGGCTGTGTCGCTTGTGCTTCTGGTTTTTTTCCTTTTTTTTGATTTTCCATTTTATTATATTATCATTATTGTTATTATTATTATCATAATCATTATAATAATTATTATTTTATTGTAATTATTAAACTGTGCTTATCTCAACCCACAAGTTCTTCTCTTCCGATTCTCTCCCCCATCCTACAGGGCTGGGGGGAGCGAGCGAGCGGCTACGTGGGGTTTAGTTGCCAACTGAGGCTGAACCACGACAGTTTCCTATTTATTTATTGCAGGACTTCCAACGTTTTCTTCAGTACAACTGTGCAGTAGATGTTCTCAAAGCCGGCAGAGCTGGGGTTCCCTCTGTGCAGCCCTTGCAGTGTGGAGGACACCGCTGGCATCCCATGGGCTACGGACAAGTGAGATGGGCAACAGCAATGGAGGAGGGATATTGGAAGCTGGTGACATGAGCCACAATGTGTACATACACACTTTTTTTTATATATATATGTATAAACACATATATATAAATACAGCGTAATGTTAGGGAGCATTAGCTCTGCTCTACAATTAGATTTGAGTTCAGCAACACAGGTTCTCCTGTAGCGTATCCTGGAGGCCACTGAAGGGGCTGGTGAAGACCTACTTTATACCAGACCAGGGTAAAACTTTTGGGTGGGGGTGCTCTGCCCTCAGGGTGGTGGGTTGGAAGGTGGAAGCCATGGTTCCTCCTGTCATGCCCCCGCCAGATTTCCCATGCTCTGAGCACGCCACTGCTCCCCAGACAAGATCGCCCGTGCAAGGTTGGCTGGCACGTTTGCACAGGCAAGGTGACATCTGCCGTTATTGTCCACCGCAGCTGGGTGCAAGGGTGAACACCGTGGCCATCAGGGTGCAGGCTGTTCTGGGGAAAAGTAGGAGCACTGTTTGCTCCTTTCGCTGAAGCTGTGGCAGTTAAAAAAAACAAAACCACAAAAAATGAGAAGTCACTGGGACAGAAAGGTTCCTGTCTGACCGCTGGCTGTCACTGGGAGAAGGTGGGGGGGTGCTTTCTTGTCAGGGCCAACTTATATTTTACCCAAACTCTACCTAAATTTCGCAAAGGAGATCAGTTGCCTCAAAAAATGATCCAGGCCGTGTCTGGGGTTAATACCTAATGTGTAACTATTAATAAGCTTTCATGTTATTGTGCATTTAAGCAGCATTTGGGGTTTTTTTTTCCCTTTTCAATTAAAGTCCATAGAGTTGTAGAATAGCCCTATGGTTCTGCAACATGATGATGGTGATCTCCTCTCACAGAGTACGATCTAGTTCTTATCTGCAGAGACAGAGAGAGGCATAATTATTGTGAAATATGTTGTGTTTTCTATCCTTTATCATGGAGAGAAGAAAAATGTTTTCCTGTTCTGCAAATGTACCTTGCTCCCAGGTGAGGTGGTGGCAGAGGCCAGCAATGTCCATGTCGAATGTACAGAACTGAAGGCCAAAGGGTAATTAGAAATATCATAAAAGTGATTTGGATGCTGAACTTGCTGCAAGTCCTGGGCATCTTAAGGAGCAAATATTACCATGGTTGTTTCTCCTAAGGAAAACAACTGTAAAGGGATGACAGTTCATCTAGGCGAGGTCTTCACTGCTATTTCGGAAAAAGCCTGTAGCTAAATCTTTAAATCTGCTGCAGTTTTGTAAGCTGAAAAGCAAAACACAGCCACTGTTATTGTCACTGTCCAAACAGTTTATAGCTCAGGGAAAACAGAAAAGGGTAGCACTAGTTCATTTGTGGGGAGGTCTGAGAAGCCGCATCCATACCCCTTGCAGGAACCCACTCCTGCTCCTCGATCCGTGCCATCCTTCTGTGTCAAACAAGGCAGCATGATCTCATGCTGCTTCTCACCCTGGCCCTGAGGTTTAGACTCATAAAGGCTCTGTGGCTGAGGGCAGGATTGGCCCATCAGTGCTCTCTGGCTCCATGTCATCCAACAAGGCGATGCTGACGGCTCTGCTCTTCCCCCAGTGCAGGAATGGTCCCCACTGACCTCCCCAGGACTGGTGCCGAGCGGTCCTCTTTCTCTACCGCCCTTTCCCATTTCCCCATTATTTACATTGAAATCCTGCAGATTTTGGCCTGGAACAGGTCGCAGGAGTTTACCTTTGCACTTTGGCAACTGATCTGGTCTTGAGGAAGGTTTGGGATAGGGACTGATCGCTTGCTTTACGCAAAGCCTGGTGCTTGACCAGCCTGGATAAGGGCATCTTCTGCAGCACCGCAACTTGGAAAGGAGCATCATCCTAATTCATCTTCTTACTGCATTGATAAATAAGTAATGAATTTGGCTGGCAAGCACAATCTTTCACCATAAAAAAATACCTAGTGAAGAAATATTTTTTCCCCAAGTTTCTCCAGCACATATCAAATTTTCACTTAGATATGAAAGCCTGCAAGAACAGCAGCAATAATATCATTTAGTTTTCCATAATGGAAGCTAAAACAGCACCTGACTTGGCAACCTACCACAGTCCTAACATTTATTGGAATTTAGTTACCCAAGACATCATCCTTCCATATTTCTGATTTCTTTTCTTAATGAAACACACTTTTTTTGTTGAAATGGGCATTTCTGAAGGACAGTTTTAAATGTGAAACAAGCTATTTTCCTTTTAAACTATTAGATGGAAAGGCACTCTAGTAATAATTTATAACCTAATAGAGTTATCCTGATAACATTTGGAGACTTTCAAACCCCGCCTGGACGCGGCCCTGTGCCCCTGCTTTGGGTGTGCCTGCTCCAGCAGGGGTGGGACGGGATGAGCTCCAGAGGTCCCTTCCAGCCCCCACCAGTCTGGGATTCTGTGATTTTACTAAAATAAAAAAGGCAGATATTACTTGCCTGATCTTACATTGATGGGAAAACAAAGCTGTATCACTGCACCTATTTACAAAAGCAAAGTGACCCAGCAAGCTAGTGATGATATGAGAATTATGTTTTCACAGAATCCCAGAATCCCAGGTTGGGAGGGACCTCAGGGATCATCTAGTCCAACCTTCTAGGAAGAGCACAGCCTAAACAAGATGGCCCAGCACCCTGTCCAGCTGAATCTCAAAATTGTCCAATGTGGCCGAGCCAACCCCTTCCCTGGGGAGATTATTCCAGTGGTGACTGTCCTCACTGTGAAAAATTTCCCTCTCGTGTCCGAACAAAATATCCCCAAGAGCAGCTTGTGTCCACCCCCACCTTGTCCTTTCCATAGGACTCCATGTAAAAAGAGAGTCTCCTTCTTTGTAGCTGCCCCTAAAGTACTGGTACATGGGGATGAGATGTTTCTGGCCACTTCCAGAATTCTTATTTCTATGCAACATATTATGTTAATTTATCTGCTTGCTGTAGGGAGTTTGCAGCTGTTTGATGACCAAAAAAGCTTTTCACCTTAATCTTTTCATTGACTGAGAGTGGATGGCCATGGCTGAGGGTTTGGACACCCTCGTTCCCTGCCAGCCGATGGGCAGGTTTGTGTAACCTCTGAGCAACCACAGTGGAATTAGAAGTGATCTGAAGTTCTTGGTTATGCCACTTTATATATGTGTCATTTAGAACTGTATTTAATCATCCCCTTTATTATCCTCAGAGATGCTTTAACTCAAAGATATTCTAATAACATGTTTTTCTTGTCTGCTCAGTAGGGCTGCTTAGTTGATTTTTATGTGTGTGTGTGTATATATATATATGGCATTTGACTTTTGAAATAGGGACAGGTGTGATAGACCTTGAGCAAAATAGATGGCACAGCAGGGCCTAGAGACAAATTACAGAGCATGGAGATAGCGCTGCTGACATGCGGCAGGGCTCTGACAGTGAATCCTGCCTCACCAGCTCCTCACTGCGAGCAGATTTTACTGACAAGTATGGTTTAAACCTCACAGAAGTGAGTAATAAGAACAAGGAGATCAAATACACGGGAAGGAAGAGTGATGTCGCAGTATTAGACAGCAGGTGTTCAAGCCAGCAATGTGCCCTCATGGCAAAGACAGCCACCAGCCTCCTGGGCTGCATCAGGCAGAGCGTGGCCAGCAGGTCGAGGGAGGGGATGCTGCCCCTCTGCTCAGCACTGGTGAGACACAACTGGGGTACCGGGTCCAGTGCTGGGCTCCCCAGGACAAGAGACACACAGGCTTACTGGAGAGAGTCCCGCTCAGGGCCACAGGGATGATGAAGGGACTGGAGCATCCCTCATATGGGGAAAGGCCGAGAGCTGGGACTGCTCAGCCTGGGGAAGAGAAGGATCAGGGGGATCTTATCCACTGTATAAATGGCAGCAGTAAAGGAAACATAGCCAGGCTCTTCTCAGTGGTGCCCAGTGCCAGGAGCAATGGGCACAAATTAAAAAACACAGGAACCTCCACCTAAACATAAGAAAAAAAACTTTTTCATCATGAGGGCCTTACAACAATGAAGCAGGTTGCCCAGAGAGATTGTGGAACCTCCATCCCTGGAAACACTCAAAACCTGGCTGGACACAGCAACCTGCTCGCAGTGCCTCTTGGATGAGACAATATCCAGAGCTGCCTCCAACCTCAGCAATTCCGTGTGATTCTGTGATTTGATATATTTTTTCTCCCAAAACCAAATTCAGCCTAACTTTTAAATTCGATAGCCAGTTACTTTCTGTAGCTCTATTTTGGTCCACAGAAAGTATATTCATGTAGATGAAAGAGATTGTGGGTCTTCCTGGGATTTATTAATCTACCCATTTTACATTAGCTATCTGTGCAAAACGATGGGCATTTCTTATTTCAAACTTCTTATGGTGAAACATATGGTCTTGTACGTGAGGTGAGAATAATTTCAAGTTTCTTATTTCTATCTAGACACAGACGTGAATACCCGACAGAAGCAAAGGAAATTTGAAAGCAGTTTAGACTAAGCCTCGGGTATAATAATCTGCAAATGAAATGCAAATTCCTCTCAGCAGGAGTGCAATATACTGTTGTCTCAACAGGGGTACTATTTACTGTTGCTTTGGAAATGCTTGGAGGGGAAGCATGGACCATCTCTTAGGCAGAGGATAAAAAGCAGCTCATCCCGACTTTCTGCTTGACTTCCAAACGTGGTGTTTGGAAGTGGGGTGTTCACCCTTAAAGGCTGCCTTGTGCAATAAGAACTAGCAGTTCCATTTGTGCAGAGCCCTAGGGAAGCCTCAGTCACTCCTGGATTTGTAACAAGAATCACAACCACCTTTCACATCCCTGAGTTAAAATGTTCTTAGCGATATCCCCACAACACACGTGAACTGCACAGCTGACGAATGATACGTAAATACCTCAAAATTTATTCTAGCCAGACTATTGACTTGTATTTGCCATCATTATATTGGCGCTGGATTGCTGGTAAGTGACCCAATAGCTATTGCATCCACAAACATTCAGCCCTTTGGCCTTTGTTACTCAGCGCTCTGCCCAGGAACTTTTCACCCTGCCATCTTTATGGCTGTATATAGGGATAATATATACAAATTTCCTGCCTCAAAATCTGCAGCCTGCAACAGCTACGGAGCAAAAAAACGTAACTAGAAATGTAATCCGCAGTTTTTAGCCAATAAAAAGGAAATTCTTTTCCTCCATTTAATTAATATTTGTACCAAGAGAATTGTTAAAATCTGGGCATCTGTTATGGTCCATAGTTTCATTACTTTAAATGTTGATAACATTTGTCCCAGATACTGCAAATACTTCAGATACCAAAGCAGCTATAAAGATTCTATCGCTGGTAACATTCACTTTTATTGTTGCTTAAGTTAATGTTTAAATCTATGCTTTATGTCACGCACGTTGACGGAATGTGTTTCACCACTGATTTCCATGACCCCGGAAATTCTTCTGCTAATCAGAAGACTTTTTAAGATTTTTCCAGCTGTTTGGTCAACAGAAAGACATTTTCTCAGTAAATGATCTTGACTCAGAAGACAATAGAAAATGGATACGCGAGTATGTGGGGTTTTCCCCTTTATTCATCCATTCAGTGCTAGATTCTAGCTCAGTTGGTGGGTCAGGCATAATGGTGGAGCACAAATGCTCCTGGCTTAAGGACTCCCTTTCCTTAAGCTGCTTCAGTGATGTGAAGAGATACACTGACCTCCCTGGAACTGCTCAGTCACGTTTGTGAAGCGCTTTGAGATGTGATGAGGGAAAGGGAGAGGGATTATGATTTATTACGGCACTGAAGTGACAAGGCCTGTGAGTATGGATGGGTCTGAGGTCTGCCATCTCGTGAAAGCAAATCAATACCCTGTATTCAACGTTCCAATATTTTCATAAATAATCGGTTCAAGCGTTCAGGGAAATCAAGCTCATTTCTTAAGTGTCATTAATCATCATTTCTTACCTGATCAGGCAGTAATGTCAAAAGAATAGTAACAACAAAAGACTATAGGGAAATATGCTGTTTTAAGCATGTGGAAGATCTTCTGAAGTTAATTTCAATTCTGTTTAATTACTTTAATGAATGTGACTGCCAGAATGGAAATAGAGTGCAGTTTTCTACATTTTGTTTCTGAATTTCCTAGGTTCCATTAAAAAAATGACCTTTTTTATTGTACAGTGCTTTGGATTGCAGAGATTTTAAAATAAATAAGTGTGTTATGCCATCAAGTGTCATTAAATGTCATAAATCATGAGGATTGCTCATCGAGACTGAAAGAAATAGGTAATACTCCATAAGACTAATTTATAAAAGGCCAAGAACTCCACTAGTCCCCTGTAAATGTCTCTATTGACACAAAATATTTCGTGTATAAGATAAACAAAATAAGAAAAATAACTGGTAAAGCAAATCCTAGGGAGTTACGAAATGGCAATGGAGTTTGACATCATGAGCTTAAATTTTATGCTTTAGAATTTATTTTCTTTTATGATAAATAGCAATTTTGCTTATTTACTAAATTAATAGTAAATCAATAATTATTATTGCAATTCTACAGATGGCTTAGCCAAGGCAACCAACTAATCACAGCAGAGAGTGGAGCTTTACCTGGCACCACAGCCTCTGCTCCAAAGTGCTGATAGACCTTGTGCACCAGGCAGCCAAAAGGTGAGAGGTAGGAAATGCCACTGTTCTCCTTACACGGGTAGGAGATCCAAGGGCCTTTCACAGCCAAGATCAGAGAAAGGACCATGCTTTTAATATTCAGGTTAGTATCAAAATCCATCACCATAATTTCACATCTGATTTGAGAAACTTTAAATATATAAAAGTTATGTTAACTAAAAAACCTAATGTAACCCACATGAAAAGAAAAGAGACACTACTTGGGTGAATTAGAAATGAGCACACTAAGTCACAGAATCCCGGAATGACGGGGGTTGGAAGGGCCCTCTGGAGCTCACCCCGTCCCACCCCTGCTGGAGCAGGCACCCCCAGAGCAGGGGCACAGGGCCGCGTCCAGGCGGGGGGTGAATGTCTCCAGGGAAGGGACCCCACAGCCTCTCTGGGCAGCCTGTGCCCCTGCTCTGGCACCCGCACAGGGAAGGAGTTTGTCCTCATGTTCAGGGGGAACTTCCCGTGTTCCAGCTTGTGCCCGTGGCCCCTTGGCCTGGCGTTGGGCACCACTGAAAAGAGCCCGGCCCCATCCCCCTGACACCCGCCCTTCAGGTATTTATAGGCACTGATGAGATCCCCCCTCAGCCTTCTCTTCTCCAGGCTGAACAGACCCAGGTCTCTCAGCCTTTCCTCCCAAGGGAGATGCTCCAGCCCCTGATCCCCTTGGCAGCTCTGCGCTGGCCTTGCTCCAGCAGTTCCCTGTCCTTCCTAAACTGGGGGGCCCAGAACTGGCCGCAGCCCCCCAGATGTGGCCTCACTGGGGCAGAGCAGAGGGGGAGGAGAACCTCCCTCGCCCTGCTGGCCACACGCCTTTCCATGCCCCCAGGACACCGCTGGCCCCCTTGGCCCCACGGGCCCGGTGCTGGCTCAGGGTCACCTCGCTGCCCCCCAGCACCCCCAGGGCCTCTCAGCAGAGCCGCTCTCCAGCAGGTCCCCCCCAGCCTGTGCTGGTGCGGGGGGCTGTTCCTCCCCAGGGGCAGGACCTGGCACTGGCTCTGGCTGAATCCCGTGAGGTTCCCCTGGGCCCAGCTCTCCAGCCTGCCCAGCCCTCGCTGGGTGCCAGCACGGCCTCTGGTGCATCAGCCGCCCCTCCCAGCCTGGTGTTATCAGCGAACTTGCTGAGGGGATGCTCTGTCCCTTCGTTCATGTCGTTGATGAATATGTTGAACAGGACTGGCCCCAGCACAGACCCCTGGGGAACACCACTAGTGACAGGCCTCCATCCAACCTCTGCCCCATTGATCACAACTCTCTGGGCTCTGCTGTTCAGATCCATCCACCTCACTGTCCTCTCATCTAACCCCCACTTCCGAAGCTGTTCTGTGAGGGTGTTATGGGAGACAGTGTCAAAAGCCTTGCTGAAGTCGAGATAAACAACATCCACTGCTCTCCCTTCATCTACCCAGCCAGTCATGCCATCATAGAAGGCTGTCAGGTTGTCTAGGCGTGATCTCCCCTTGGTGAATGCATGCTGACTACTTCTGATAACCTTCTTTTCCTCTGCATGCCTGGAGATGACCTCCAGGATGAACTGCTCCATCACCTTTCTGGGGATGGAGGTGAGGCTGACTGGCCTATAGTTTCCCAGGTACCCCTCCTTGCCCTTTTGGAGGACTGGAATAACACTGGCTTCCCTCCAGCCCTCGGGCACCTCTCCTGTCCTCCATGACCTTTTAAAGATGATGAAGAGTGGCTTAGCGAGAGCATCCGCCAGCTCCCTCAGCACTCATGGGTGCGTCCCTTCGGGGCCCGTGGATTTGTGAGGATCCAGTCTGCCTAAATGATCTCTAACCCAACCCTCCTCAACCAAGGGGAAGCCTTTTTTTTTGCAGATTTCCTCTCTCACCTCTGGGAGCTGGGATGCCTGAGGGGCAGCCTTAGCAGCAAAGACTGAAGCAAAGAAGGTATTCAGTAACTCCGCCTCCTCTGCATCCTTTAAGAATATTAACTTCAGTTAATTTTCTTAATATAGACACTTTGAGCAATGCTGATATTTCCTCTGTATAACCACTTGATTTTGACTTTAACTGTTCTTATGTCTTGCCTTATTAATTTTCCCTCATATTTATTAGTCAATAATTTCCTGTTTGTTGTGCATTTCTCACCACATCTGTCTGGGTAATCATACAAACTGGTAACTCGGTACTTATAACCCAGTTGCCCCTTTATAGTGGTAGTGTTATTGGAATGCACCTGTCTCCTTAACATCAGAATTTCTCTAAATATGAACAACAACCTTCCCAAAAGCAGATAATCCCCATCAGTGTGATGACAAGACAGTTTTTTCCAACCACTTCAATAAATTATCAGAGTTCAAAAGTGATATGGTCATTGGAAAATACATCTCAAAGGGACCTCGTGAGGGCCTCGTTTCCATCTCCCTGGTATAAAACAGGATCACAAGCTTCTAAGCAATCCTCAGGACATTTTTGTTAAATGCAAAAAGAATGCTTTAGTACCACGGCTAACAATGGTTTCACAGCCACACGTTAGTATGTCCCAGATTCTCTGTTTCATCATCTGCATGCTAAGGAAAATATTTAAGAGTACTAAATCCAGGACAGCCCTTGGCAAGACACATTTCACATGCCCTAAAGTAGGCCACTGATAACTAATCTCAGAGTGTTTCGGCTGATGGCCCATCAGTGCTCTGATGATTTCACCTTCATCATGTTTCGATCATGGGAATGTCAGGTACAAATGTGTAAAAAAAGCTGCTGCAGCAAAAATAGTGACTCTTTCCCAATTACTCTTTTGATAACAGAAAATTTGTTGGCTTGACGCTCCTGCCTTTGAGAAAATCACGTTGGATGTTTTATCATCTTGCTCTTCTCCTAGCACTTATAAATAGATTGCTAAACAATGGTTCAGTGTCCTTCTTTACAGAGGTTTTGCTGATAAGTCTATAGTTCAGTCTACTTATCTTTTCCCTTTGTAAAGACAGGTCCTGGTTTTCATCTTTCCTGTACCGTGGGGACATTACCAGCCCTTTCTGAGTTTTCCAAAATAATCACTGATGGTCTAGAAATGGCTGTGTTTGGTTCCCTAATTTCTCAGATGGTATTCACCAGGCTTTGATGAGTTGAACATTTGTAACTCAGATAAATAATGTTGCACTGATTCTGCGTTGTGTTGCTAGCTACATTAATATTAGTGCTCAAAAGAACCTAATTAGTATTCTTTTTTTTTTAATTGAAGACTGAGAAAAACGAGCTTTAAGCATTCAAGCCACCTTGTTGTTCATTGTTTCTTCTTGCCCATGAAATAACAAAGTGACATTTTTCTGTCTGTCATTGCTTCTAGTGTCTTCTTGCTACTTTAGCTTATGTTCTTTCCAGCTGTATCTCTTTTTCTCCTAATTCCTCCCTGTGCTTTGCCTTTTCGCTTTTGCTCCTCCTTTATTTTTGCCCCGGTGCTGTGAGGTGGTGAATGACTGCTTGCACAGTTGAGCGTTTTCCAGACATCCTACGGCAGCACGAAAGTCAGACCTAGGAGCACGGCCAGGGAGGGACCTGTTTGTCCCTTGGGATGCAGAGGCTGTACACAACCAGCATGGGCCTCCATCGCCACCATCTCACAGAGGCTGTCCCAGGGCAGGGTCAGCCTTCCACATGGGAGCAAGCTCTTTTAAAACAGGCATTTGGGTGAAGTAATTGGGGTTTTTCTGGGCTCTTATTTCCCTGGGAAATTTTACTTAGTAAGTTTGTGTACAGCCATCTGGATGAAAAGGACTTCATACAATGTTTTCACCATCTATCTTTTTCCCCTTTCTCTCTTTTCTTTCCATGATTAATTAATTAGAATGGATAACTCTATTATACAAATCCAATAGTAAATATTTTCATAGGACACTGTTGCTCTGTTCCCACAAAGTCATTGAATTTGGCTTTAGAACCTCATTTGGCTTCTTACAGCCTCAACCAGATTGAATTCCAGCAGCAGATGCTTTTCCACTGGAATGAGTCTGGCTACCAGCGCTTCTCAACAAGCATTTTTATTTGACTGTGAAAGGTTTCTCCAGCCAAACATACTTGAAATTCATACGAAGGGCCCAAAGTTACCAACCATCCATTATGTAAGTTAGCTGAAGAAATACTCTTCCCCTGGGCAGGTTTTGAAAGCCAGGCCTCCTAAGACCTAAGCCTGGGAGAGACTTGTCATGCCTCTGGTATCAAGACTATATGATATTAAAATATAATTTAACAAAGAACCTGAGTGTTGTTTACTAGTCTCAGTAATATTAGTAGAGCCATTTTTTTGCATACATCTTCTCTACATTTTAATGCTCAGATGGTGGAGGAGTTGTTACGTATAACATACCTTGGTTTGTACGTTTTAACATTTAAAGGATGGATTTGTTTCATACCCAGCAGGCATTCATCTATTAAAATACCAGTGTAATGGATCTGAAAGCTTTGGCAGGGAGAAGAATAGGAATTTTTTCTTTTCTTTGAGCAAGATTGGCCTGTCCTGAAAATGATGGATCGTCCAGAACAGAGAATGGGAATTGATACCTAAGATATGGCTTTGTTATGGTTAAGTGAAATTTATCATGCACTGCAACAGGAGAAATTGTTGTATTTTTTCTCACAATGTATTTAATGCAGCTGGTAATTTAGGAAAGTAGATATGGATTCTCCTGGAACATGGAGACAAAAACTTGCCCTCTGCAGGTCACTGAAAACTGTGGTTTCCCTCTAGCTGAAAGCAGGCTGAAATATTCACTGTAGTGAAACCGTAGGCCTTCTTAAGCAAAGAAAACATAAAGCTAGAAAGCTTAGATGGATTTTCATATTATTTAAGTTCAGATTTTGTCTGTATGTGATCATATTTGGACTTCTAATTAATTTAATTCTGTGTATTTCACGTCAATTTGGCGCAGCAGTAACCTTGCTAGTAAACTGATATGACATCAATCTGTCATGTTTCTCTAATGACGGGGAACCACTCCTAATACAGATAGAGATTATGCATTCAATCTCAGAAGAAAGAATGGCATAGGCAATACATATTCCTTATCTCCAAACCATAGGGGTATTTTCACTATTAATAGAAAATCCACTCAGAGAAGTAACTGGATAAATCTGGGAAGTTTTCAAGTCACCTTTCCTTGAAAATTATGGAAACTTGCGGTGTATTCTCTGTGCCACTCCTTCCTTCTCACTCTTTTCTTCTGCCCTCCTTCCTTCTCATGCCTGTCCTCTGCGCTGGCGTGGGTTGTCCCTGGGCCGCATTCCCCTCGGGGTTGTAACTGTTCTGCCACGGAGCACCTCCTGTTGCTCTGACCTTGCTCAGGCTCTCTCTGGGTCTCCACTCAGGACACCTTTTACTGCACTTTCTTTTTTTTTTTCTTTTTTTTTTTTCACAGAGGCACCACACGTGTTGCTGATGATCCCCAAAGAAAGCAGCATTTGACCTTCTGAAGCTGAGGCAGAGCAGGAAGGACCGACCCTGTCTGCTTTGTCTGGAAGCACAGACATTGGAATTGGAATCTGGAATTGGATACATCAACAGGAAAACATGGTAAGAAGGGCAAAATTAAAAAGTCCCAAGTTATCACGTGAAAGATCTCACGTCCTAAAGTGAGGGATGAGAAAGTCTTTGTCTACCCATACTAGAAAGAGATGCTTGTGGTCCCAGTCAATCATAAGAAGGAGATGTTTCTGGTCAGATATCTTCTGACGAGACAGATGAACAGAGAGATCTTCAGGACAAGATGAACAAAAAATGTCTACATAAAAAGCCTCAATTTGGCACACCTAGAATCTCCCTCCCCAAGGTCAAGCTTCCCATACCTCACAGACATTTGCATGACACTATTGTTCCTAACACAGCGAGAGATGGCGATGATAGCTTGGGCAATTGAATTTCATTTAACATGGAGTATTAGCAATAGAGATTGACATTTGGTGAGGGGCAGTGGGTACATCATTGCAAACATAATCATAGCACTAGCTCACACAAATCTGAGTATTTCCCAGGCTTCAGCTACATAACAAGGTGTCTGGTGTGGTTTCTTTTCTTCAACAGGAAATAAGAAAACAAGTGATAAAAACTCTAATATAATGTGAACTGTGAGACCACAAATCCATAAAAAGCAATCACTATGTGATGTCATTCTATGCAAACTGATGGTTCCTTATAACTAACAATCCTTTCCTAGTTTATCCTAACTCTGACCTCTAAATTTTACCCTAAATTGTTTGTAATTGTCTATTTTTTCCCATTGGTGTGAAGATTGTTTGTCGATAAAGTAGCAGTTATTTGTCCAGAGCATGTAAGTTGTGACTGATTTCATGTTTCAAATATACTGCATAATTCAAGAATTTGAGAAAATGTAGTTTTTAAAAGGACTATTTAAGTAAATACACGATTACTTACAACTCAGGTTTAATATATTGTTCTATTTTCTTTTTACCCTTAGGATAATTTCACTCGTTGTACTGTGATTTGGTACCGAGGAACGGAATGAGCAAAGATGCAAGTTATTTAGCTGTTTAGGTCTGCTAAACGAAAAATAACCACTTCCAACTAAGAAGGGACATTATTAGCTACTCATAACATCTGTTTTTCCAGATTTTTATCATTCCAGCAACCTTTCCATTCACTTGTTTCACTGACTATCTGGACAGAAAGCGACCTCTGATTTTCTCCAAATTTATCAAGGTGCTCCTGGAGTAATCATTTCTCATTTATAGTTCGAGTGCTCCCCTCAGCTAGCACATTTGTCATGACTGACACCAGGCTATGAAACCTTACAGCTCTCCACGAGGTGTCTAAAAGCAGGGAGAACTACGCACTGTGAGACACTCAAGGAACTACCAGTCTATAAAAGTGCATTAACTCTTGCACCGTCACAGTGAGAGAGATGCTGTAGACTTCGATAGTGTTTTATTGCCTGTGGGCTTGGGGGTTCGCTCCAATACTCCGAGAGTATTTGGCCAAACGGACACCAGAGAGTATGGAAAATCAAAACTTCTCTTCCAAAGCTCGGAGCAGTATTTGGCATGATTAGACCTGCCAAAATAACGCAGGGAATATTTATGAGACTTAGGAAATGTTCAAGGACATGCGCTCACACGCAATAAAATCCCGCAGTTGCAATAAAAGCGACGCAGGGCAAACTGCCCTCGTAGTTAAAAGGGAGTATGGGAACGACTGATAAGGGAAGCTGAACGGAGCAAGGACGAGGCAGTGCCCAGGGGGCAGCGGCAGCATTTCTTAAAAATGAAATATGAGGCCTTTGTGGGAGGCAGATTGCATGGAAAATGCAGATGTATCCAGCAGCTAGCTTTTTGCTTTTGTAGGTGGAATGAGAGCTTTATCTTTGTCAGCAAGACAGATGTGAGAGAGTATCTGCTAAAATCAAACATCTCAGATGAAAGGATACAAGCACCCCAAAGGAAAATATTGAGGAGGTTTGTGAACCGCTACTTTATTTGAAGCAAAGCTGGGTTAGTATGTAATGGTTAACTGTTTTCCAGTATTGCCCTAATACTTTTAAAATAAAAAATAATACTAATACTTTAAATAGTAATACTTTAAAAAAGACGGAGAGATGATCCAAAGGAAAATAGAGAAGCCAGTATGATTAATAATATGAAAGGGTGTTTTTTTTCCCCTGACACCAGCAAGTTAGGTCTAAAAAGAAAGAATTAATGCTTGTTTAGACAAAACATTCTGGTTTCATGGGAGGCAGCTTTGGTCATATTCTTCTGTTGACTTCTTATCGGGGTGTGTGTTAATGAAAGCCAGCATACCAACAAGGCAGTATTGGATTTTTCAAAGGAGAGAATTCCCTTCTCTGGTGTCTCTGGTATCAGTAACACAAGAGCCGTTCCTGGACGTGCAGCAGCTAACCTATTTCCTTTCCCTCAGATAAAATAGAGAATTGCTGGTTCACACAGTAAGTCTTGCCCAAAGAGCTTTTCCAGGATACCTGCTGAATTTCGTGCTCTGGGATCAAGTATGATTTTTGCTTTGCAGTCTTATGTAGATAAAATTGAATAACCCCATTAGGAAAGAATGCGAGAAAGATATATTGTGGTGTGTTTGCAATAGCTTGGTTATTAAAATATTTAATTCTATATCATTATTAATATTAAAAGAATATGCAATGCCCATGCAAGCTAGAAGAGGGACACTTTGTTGATAGTAACGGACTGTCATAGTTTGGGAATATGAACTGCTTGCTACATCCATTCATTTCTTTGGAAATTCTTCAGATAAAGAAGAGATTCGCCTGTTTTCCTGAGGGAAAAAAAAACACAACCCTTATAACACTGGGAAACTATTGTAACAACCCTACAATGATCATGATCAAATGTCAAACCCAGGGTTTAGGCATTTGCCGGTCTGTACTGGAAAACAGTTTGTCCTCAGTGATTGTTGCCAGATCATCTGCCTTCTGTAGGGCTTTGGAGGATAGTTACAGGCTAGTAAAGAGGTGGGCATTCCTTAGGAGACGCAGGTACTGCTCATACGATGGTATACCTAGATTTGGGACCGTGAAGGAATATTCTGTGCCAAGATACTGACAAGCTCGGTGCTCTGCCTCAGCACAAAGGCTCTTCTCTTCATTAAAGGGCATGTATAGACTCCAACCAGCTACCTTAGATCTCTGCATGCCTGAAACTCATTCAAATGTGGGTCTTACCCGCATGAGGAGAGCAAACTGCACCCCTGAAATTACAGAAATGCCATGATTTATTACACCATTTTCAGCAGGATTACAAACCAGCTCTGTAGCAGGCAGCACCCACATTAGCACAGCTTTATGATCGCTCTTTCAAGGCAAAACATATTCATTGGTCTTATGGGTGCATTGGTTTTGTGGTGGGTTTTTTTTCCCCCGAAAATAAATTTGATTTATTTACGCATTCCTGCAAAACTTACTTACAGATGTTGGATTTCAGAATGTAAGGGAGGTCTTAAACAAATGCCTCCTGAAGTAGGTATATCTGAAAGTGCTTAGGAGAGCTGAAGAGGAGCTTTCAGTGGATGTGGTGCCATAGAGGTTGGCATCAGGGAGTTCGTCTATTACTCTTCACAAAGAAGCAGAGAGTGTCCAGACCTTTTCATCTTCCATCTAGCAAATCCGTGGAGCAATACTCAATAAATAGATCAGTCAGCTAAAGGTTAATACTTTCAAAGGGCTTATTGGGAGCTAACGGTTTTGTGCTTGAGGTATTTCAGCATCTTTCCTTGCCTACTTCTAATTCCTTAATGAAATCGCTAAAAGTAAAAGGTGATTTTTTTAGACAACTTTCAGTGGGACTCAGCAAAACTGTTTTAATGACCAGCTCCTGCTTATATACGTACTGAAGAGACTAAATGTGGGGAGGCTGGAGACACGTATATGCACGTGGAGCAGCAGGAATTGCATAGTTCATAAATAAAACAGAAGCGAATGTGATTTTTTTTAAAAAAGATTAATATCTTTTTCACTGGCTTTAGATTTCTTTCTAAATCAAAAGGAAGAGGATAAAACCATGCAGTTAATTCAGCCAGATGATGACTTCAGCAGTGATACTTAAAAGGAGCACCAAGAAGCCCAACCGGAAGAAATATGCTTTTTCCTCTATATACTTGTGATGTTCCGCATTCTTTTTCAGGCTTCCTAAGGCTAGGCTTCTGCGTTCAGTTCATTATACTCTGAATCTGTAGCCTTTCCTTATCACTCCACCTTACTCATGTTAGACTTCGAACAAATAAACAGATGGCAAATAGAAAATAGATGGATAATTCTTGCTATTTCGTGTTGCTGCCTGAAGCAACACAAATTTCTTCATCCAGCACATCAGTGGCCACAGTGTCCCATAAATAAAGGACCAAGTAGTCTCTCGGTATTAGGCAGTTTGCAATATTTCTGCCTTCTGGCTTTGTGTGGTATTCAAATGACTCCCTCAGCAACAAAATACCCGAGAAATGATTTTTGCCTTCATGGTTTAGGACCATCACTTGATATCAAGCTTCTCATAAAACAAAAATAAAAAAGCAAGGCAAAAGGATATAAGGAGTGATCTGAAGAGAAACAAGATAAGTAAAACAGCACAGGCAAAAGGCAGGACAGAAGTCCTTTCTAGTGCCTCAACCACGTGTCAGTAGGTAGTATGCGAGGACAGGAGGAGAGTCCTATATACATTCCTCTTGTTTGATCACGAGAGCAAAAGAGGCAAGACTTCTGCCCAGCTGTGAGCCACAGTTCGCGTTTCTTGGCTCTGCGGCTGATGATCTCAGAGGTGCCAGGGACGTGGAGGAAGAAAGTCAGCTTCGAAGATGGCCAGGTTTCCCAGCAGGCTGCTTGGCCACAGCCCCGATGTCCGGGAGGAGCAGAAGCCACAACTGCATCGTCCATCTCTTCCTCCCAGGCTGCAGTGAGGCCCCTTCACCACCTGATTTCAGATGCTTGATCGGGACGACAACATCCTCTGCAGAAAACAACTCTCCCATTGAGGGTGGAAGCTGTGGCCGCATGGGTAGGTCTGCTCTACAACCTCTTGTGTTTGACCTAGATCTCCACACAGGTGAACGTTTCTTTCTACTAGGTTACACTCAACCTGCACATCACTCTGTCTTTTCCTAGTAAAACTAAAGAGCAGGAAGTTGTGCTCCAATAAAAATATTCAATAGCCTTTTAAAAAACCATAATGCCATTAAAGAGATGATGTTAATGTAACATACTGAAGCGATTTACAGAAAATCATAAAAATAAGTCCCAGAAGTCTTTGTGTCAGTCAAATATAGGCAGAGTATATATTTCCATGAAAATACCCACATAATTCAGCCTGAAAAGTAAATGGTTGCAATATTCTGACTTTGTGTTTTAAAAGCCTTATGCAATCAGAAATCAACATAGTTGATTGATTTAGGTAATGGATTACATATAAAACACAGACTAAAAAATCCTTCTAACTCTACAATTTCAGTCACTTCTGAGTCAAACAGCTGTCTGAGTTATTTTTGCTTCAAAGAAAAAACCCTCACATTATTTTCCTGCTACTTAAAGTGATAATTTAGTCATATCATTTTTTAAAAAAAACTCACAAGCAAAACCATAACCCAGAAAAACCCCTACAACCCCAATAATGTTTCTCTATTTTGAGCTGAAAGGTAAGAAACACACATTCACATTTTACACTCTTTTTACACTGCTTGCCATTTATTTACCAACTGGAGTAACGTAATAATACAAGGATATATTTTTCCTCTATTCTAAACTGTGTGTTAATATTAAGTGAAAATCTGAAAATTATGAGCTGAAAACTTAGGATTCCTAGAAGGCTATGTTTGGTTTTGCAGGCGTTTGCAGGACCCACCCAAGCTGAATAGTGACTTCACTGAGGCAGTGAGCAGCTTGGGGGGTTGATGCATACAGAGCTGGATTCAGGTTAGTCACATGTGCGTAACACCCAGAAGCTGGGGACACAGTTACTGTCAGTCGAAAGCCTACAGCAATTTACCCCGGCAGCTCTGTGAATCCACCAGCCCTTCCTTGCAGGGCCAGGGAAGGGCACAAGATGAGGACCAAGGCCATGGAAATTAAAAATTGTCTCACCTCATTGCAAAGGACTGCAAAAAAAAAGCAATCCTATGATGGGGCAAAATCAGGAGGTACAAAGCAAAAGATGAGATACTGCAGACAGAAACATCAAGGCTAAGAAGGAAGTACTCTGTTGAGTATGATAGTAGTTAAATAAGAGCAAACTGGCCCTCCAGCAACGGAAATGTGAAAACTTACCGTCCGATGGTGCAGGGAAGGTCAAGATTTGTAATGCTTTTTTTATAGTTCAACCTCAATTCCTGTAAAAATACTGGCATATATCCTGAAACAAGGCATTGATGAAGACTTAGGAGTTGTCAAGGAAGGAAAGAAGAGCCAATATGGATTGGTCAGGTCATGTCACGCTGATCTAATTTCTTTCTGTGACATTGTAATGGGCTTTATAGATGGGGGAGAGGTAGGAACCTCTTTTGTTTTGATTTAGCAAGGCTTTTGACCCTGCTTTTATGATATTTGTGTAATTAAAATTAAGGAATGTGGTCCAGAGGAAACTACCACACGACAAGTGCAAAAATGGTGGCAAAGCATTCGTGCCTTATCAAAGGTTCACCTGTAAAATGGAAAAAATAGTCTCCGGTAGGATTTTGTCTGGTGGCACAGAAGAAACCATAAATAATAGCACCACTTCAGTTTACCTATTAAGTACCCGAGTCTATTTTAACAACAGTTCCTAGAAGTGTCCCATTTCATGCTTCCGAATGTCTGACCAGGTCTCCCATGTGACAGATTACGTGCTGCTTAATGTACACTGAGATTCCCACAGCTGTAACTCTGCCCCGCCGTAATGGCCGCTCAGTAATGCGTTGCTAGAGTCTTGTTAGATGTAGCTAAGAAAAAAAGAGATGACAAAAATACAGCCAGTAGAGGTGAGATTAAAAAAAATAGACCAGTAGATTGTCTCCTGGCGAAAGCATGGTACCTTCTGCCCTGAATTATGAGTGTTTTAGGGACGAAGTGGGCACGTTTCACAAAGTAGCAATATGTCTTGTCCTGTATTTCCAAATTCCCATTGCGATAGGAGAGGCTGAAATTTTGGCTGGTGACTCTTTGTTACACTTCAGCAAACCCAGAGCACCATGGCAGTTTAGTTAGGGTGCTTCTCCAGACCAGCCTTCCTGCTCCTTTGGAGACAGTTTCCCATAAAAAAGCATGAAAAAAAAGAGGCAAAAATCTGATTATTCTGGAGCAGATCCATCTGCCCATGTGCCGGATCCTGGTGATAAAATACCGTACAGGTGATCGATTCTAGCTTTCACTAGAAAGGAAATTAACTGTAAATTCTGGCCAAAGGAGAAGCTTTGGTTTTATTTCTGGAAGCTAAATTGTTCCAGGCATTGTGTCGTGCAGCTGGAAAGGCTAAATTATTTGTCTCATCAACATCACCGAGGTGTGAAAGGAAACACCAGTGAATTATGACTGTAAACTCAGGTCTTCACAAATGACAGGAGGTAAATAATACAATTTTATAGCTTGCAGTATCACCGCACCAGAGACACCTGAGAAATGTGTCTAAATAAAGCAGGGACTAAGCAAGGTACAGCCTAATTTCAAAATGGGGGGGGTGGGGGGGGGTGGGGGTGGGGGAAGAAATTAGAATAAAAGATTTACTAGCTTCTGGTGCTTTTCTATGGCGTTTACTTGTCACAAGTAAATTAAAATACCAGAATACTTTTTGTTGTTGCTCTACCTGTGTTGCAAATGCTTCTCTTTCTGATCCATTATTAGACGCACTTAAAAAGAAAGAGAATTTATTTTTGGAAGAGGCCAACATTGGTTTATTTTGCAGAACTGGGGTAGACCACTTCTCTCCATTTACCACCTTTCTAACAGCGTGCTCAATCCACATGTTTAGGAAATAGGTTACAGTAGTCAGTGTAATATATTTATTTAATTGTTTTTGAATAATTAAAACTGTTGGTGATGACTTTAGTAGCATTTGAAGTAAAAGCGTGCATTCAAATAAAGTGAGAAAGAGCAAAAAGGTGATCATTTTCTGGCTATATTACAAAAGGCAGCATTTTTATTCTCGTTTTTACAGCAGCACTTGCAAATCACTGCAGAGTATGAAACCCAGTTGCATTAGGCTTTGTACAAGCATGCACTAAACCATGATATGACGCCGTATGAATTCAAAGGATTTTTATGAAAAACAACACCAGCATTTAGTCCCTCTTATCCTTAGCTGAATTTTTTTTCCCATCAGATACTGCCATCCCTCATAAAAGCTAAAAACGTACAAAATGACAGTTCTTTAGGGCATCTGCATACGTGTTCACAGAAAGCTTTTAATGTAAAACCTGATAGCAAATTTCAGGAGTTTAAAATTGGGTTGTTGGTTTTTTTTCTTTTCTTTTATCTCCATAGCAGGGGACTGCTTTCATTTATAAAAGGATTTGCAAAATATTAACTCTTGCCATCAAATGGTCCTGTGCTCCCTGTGCTCCTCATTTATAAGGAACTCCTTTATTTTATTTCTAAGGACACATGGTGATTTACTTCTTTGGGCAGTCATTAGAACACCTTTTTTAACTTCCTCATTATGCCATATTTCTGAACCTAAATGGCGATATTTAAAACCATTAACAAGAAAGTAAAAACCCCACCATTTTCACAGATTAGTTTTAAGTCTGGTTTTTCATATAGCTTTTGGGTGGATACACGTACAGTCTTGCAAGGTATTCTTCAAAACCTGCAGTAGCTCGTCAGGCGTGGAGCTAGCATCCATCGAAACACGGGAGGAAATGGTGTGCCCAGGAGTTCATGAGCTTCCAGGGCTGATAAACTGATGAGGTAGCCAAATTAAATCTCATTTTCTGCAGGTGAGATACACTAGATGAAAAAAAAAAGCAGCGTATTTTACTGGCTTGATATGAAAGGGGCCAAAACGAGCCAAAGCTCAGAGCAATTGCAAAGGCGACGCAGCGGTAGGAGCCTTTTGGCGACTGCTCGCAGCCTCTCCTAGTTGAAAAGTTCACCGGCAATAACGTGACTGTGTTTAACTTCATCCCTGCTCCCACGGGCTTGGCAGTGATGCGCCTGCGTGAGCCTCTGCCTTCTGTTACCGATTTGTTTCCTCCACTGATATTATAGGGGCCCTGGGAAGAACGTGGCCCGAACCTTGAACGAGCAAGAAGTGTCAGCGCAAAGCAAAATGTATTCTGTTGCCTGACACCTGCTTAGAAAGCGCTAACGTGGGGAGCCGCGGCCACCAGGCAGAGCAAGGGGAAACTCTTTGCTTCCATGCGGGCACGGGGCGGGACGGCAGGTTAGGCTGTTCCCATATAGGCTCCTAATGGGGAACCTGAAGCTCATTGCCTGCCAGGGGCTCAGCAATCTTTCTAAATGGTGAGGCTCCCTCCTGTTTACCATTTAAAGGTCTGCAGGAGTATAAAAAGCAAAAGGGCAGAGGGAGACCCCTGTGAGGTTGTAGGCTTAGGCTCACAAACCCTTGCAAGTCACTGGGGCGATCACAGGGTTCTGCGGCGCTGCGTAAGGCGTGCAGTGTTCTGGGTGTGCAGCTGGCTTCCTTCCTTCCTTCTCTCCTGTATGGTACGTCTTAGGCCATGGCGACCTGGCGGCGGTGGCATGCATGGCTGGGCTGATGTCCGCAAGAGGGTCCTGAGCGGGGGACCCCAGCTTGGAGAGGGGTGCTGCTGGCAGGGGAAAACGTGAAGCGGTCTGAGGAATTCCTCAGTGTTTCTGCTCTTAAAGCAAATCCCTCGACAGGTCTGTTCTCTTTCATGAAGTTGCCCAACCGATTCTGAAACCCACGTCAAATTTTCTCACCTGCTGTGTCCTGAGACCGAGTTGCACAAGAGCTGCGCGCTGTGTGAGGAAATACTGCTTCTCCTCTGCCCTGAGCAGAGCATCTGCTGGCTTTGTGCTGCTACGGATTTCAAGGCAAGATTGGGCCCGGCTGGTAGAAACACAGCGTATGGAAGCAAAGAACCTCCCTGTAACCTGCATTTCTGGTGCAGCCTCACCCTGGGCAATGCTTTGCCCCCGAGTCCGTGCTTCCAGCGCAGGAGCTGCCTGTGTCACCTTCGTACTGCCTCTATTTGCAAACACTCTTTTGGCAGGAATCATAGAAAGATGGAATAGAATCACAGAATCATTAAGGTTGGAAAAGACCTCTAGGATCATCAAGCCCAACGGTTAAACAGGAGACAAGCTAGCTAATGTGTACCTGCTTCGCCTCCAGCCCCCGCCTTGGTCTGCTAACAGGGCGCTACTTGCATCTCTTCACGTCGGTGCTGGGTTTGTTGGTTTTAGGCTGGGGCACGGGGAAGCGACTGAGCCCATGAGACCTCCAGCCTCCGCAACGTGCCTCCGCACAATGAAAACACTTGCTTTAACTCAAATCCAGCACCCTGCTGCAATCAGACAAGAGGACACAGGGGTCATCTGTTCTCATCGCCGTGTTCGTGACACACAGGTAGGACTCCGCTATTTTCTTCCAGTGCCATAGAAACAGAATACAAAGCAAAACACAGGCTCTCCACTGTACATAGTATTCTGTTATAAATCACAGGGAAAAAAAGAGTCTTCCCCTCCAGCTATGCCAGCTTTAAGGATGTCTAGGATAGAGAATGATTTTTAATGCTCATTTTGCATCAGGTGGCCACAGTGCACGAGAGGTGTATGCAGCAGCCCGACTGGCTGCCACAGGAGCTGAGCTCGACCCTGCCAAAAGTGGCTGAGTCTTTTGACTTACTGCTGGGCATTAAGTGTTTTTCCAGCTTATATTAAACATCTGCACTTAAAAGAAGCTAAATATATTCAAGAGGGAAAATTAATAGCTTGGAAGAAATTGCAAACAGCAATGAAAACAAAATCCACAAAAAGGAGATTGTGTGTTTGTGAGATGTTTAGATCAATACAAACGGTTCATTTATTGCCAGTTCAAACAAAACCTTCCATTTTGACATTTTTGAACACGTTAAATAGTTGTTTCTTTTTAATGCAGTTGTGGGTCATTGGTTGAATCCGTTTGTTCCCATTAGCTATTTCAGTTTCAGAAATTTGGAATTTTCTGGACAAAAATATTTCGTTAAAGAAGAATGAATCTGCTGCAGTATCAGCGGGCATTAACAGGACTCAGTATCTCCAGGTCACACTGATGATAGCTTCCCAGGCCTGTAACACTTCTCCTGCTGTTTCTAAACCTGAAAAAAAAAATAAAGTTTGACCAAAATTATTTCCCTTTCTTTTATTAGGAAACTGGGAAGGAGTCTGCAGTGTGGGTGTGAGGAGAGGCTCCTGCATAAAGACAGATTATAACAAGTAAGACTCAGAGTTTCTGAGCTATTTTTTATTATTTTACTTAGAGCTGGAAGAAAAAAACCCTTTGCTTTGTAACTTAAATGAATGTTTAGAAATTTCTATTTAAATCTTGTAGAAATGAAATTCTTACTTGTTCTCCAAAATCAGTTTTATGCAATTCCATTTTTAACATAACTATGAAATCTAAAATCAAAATTAAAATTGTTTTCCTTGGGACAGCCAGGAGCTCTCCTTCACAATGTTGGTACAAAAAGCTGTGGAATTAGCAAGAAAAATACAAAGCCAGGGTTTCTGAATGTTAAGTTTTACATTTTTTCACTACTGAAATATAGAAATGTAATGTCAAAGTTGGAAAAAAGGCAGTTTCTCAAGTACTTCAATGGAAAATGACATTAGAGTTTAGCATCATCCTATAGGAATATGTGCTGTAAGAAACTGATTGGAAAACACCCGTAATGAACACTTCTCATTGGAAGGGAAAAGCTGGTAGTAACTTGCTACAAAATTAACTCTGAAATCTCATGGGAAACTGATTTCTTTGGCAGTTTAACAACAAAAGCCAAATAACAATAATAAAAAGCCAGACAAAAAATTAATTCATTTTTTAACCATTTAGCACAAGTAATGGCTTACCCACAGACCCTTAGCATCCCTTCACAGGCCGTTATACTTCATTTAAATTTCACACTTCCCTGTTTGAAGTACTTTTTCCAAGTCGTGCAGCAGATAAGCAGCACTGGTACTGGCCAAGAGCAGAAAAACGCCCTACCGTATGGATATCTAAATGTAACATCTTGGTAGGGTTTTGGGTTTTTTTAATTATTATTATTTTTCAACATAAATGGAAGTGCAGCAAAAGTAATAAAATAGCTGGTCAAATGGTTACGAGGGTATTCCTACAGAGGACTTCCTAAACAGCACAAGAGGAAGGCCAGTAACAACAGAATTCACATCATCGGTTGAGGAATAGCAGGAGAGGAGGAAGACCTGATTTTTTTGGTAGTAAATAAGAGGTGGAAGATGAGAATGACAGTTTTCGAAAAACCTGGGGCAGAAGAGCATATGCAGGAGAACCACGTGCTTATGTTGTAACGGGGAAGCATGAAAGTCTTGTCCCTATAGCAAGTACGTGACCAGCAGAAATATTTTCAAATTTTCACCCAAAACAATATAAAGTTGCCTGGCTTTGCCTTTATCACTCTATTTAGCTTCTGAATTAATCATAATCGTTATGGAAAGCTCGTTGTGTTACAGAGACCAGAAAGGAAAAGAAACCAGAAACAGAGTATAAGGTCCTGGGCGTTGCTGTGGTTTAACCCCAGCCGGCGGCTCAGCCCCACGCAGCCGCCCGCTCACCCCCACCCCCCGGTGGGATGGGGAGGGGAATGGGAAGGGTACAAGTGAGAAAACTCATGGGTTGGGGTAAAGACAGTTTAACAGGGAAAGCAAAAGCCACACGCAGAGCAACCCAAGGAATTCATTCCCTCCTCCCCACGGGCAGGCGGGGCTCAGCCATCCCCAGGACAGCAGGGCTCCATCGCGCCTAACGGTGACTGGGGGAGGCCAACGCCATCACCCCAACATCCCCCCCTTCCCTCTTCCTCCCCCAGCTCTATACGCTGAGCATGACGCCGTGTGGTGTGGGACATCCCTGGGGTCAGCTGGGGTCACTGTCCCGGCAGTGTCCCCTCCCAACCCCTTGTGTCAACATTCAGGCACCAGCTGAATGTTTTATATGTTGTCATACCTTCTTATTAGAGGTCCTAATGTTTTTACGGGCAATATATCTATTGCCCATTGAAAAATACCTTTCTCCCTTGGTGCCTAACACTGTGGGTAACAGCACCACCGTATGAGCTGTTAATGAGAACTATATATAAATTTCCATATTGATTAAGTGTAAAAGAAGTCAGGTCACAAAATTTCAGGACAGCAGATTTTGATGGACTCCCTGCTACTGAGAAGACAATCTTGTTCTTGTGCCTTCCTCAGTTATATACACACTTACCAGGTCATACGTATTTATGAGTAGGTGTTCAGGGGTGGATGTCTCTACATAAATTTAGCTCCTGCAGTCGCCATCCCTGTATCAGCTGTAATTAAAAGCACGGAGCTCTGGGTTACTCAGGTATGGTTTGTGCTGCATTTTCTTAGCACATCAAAGACTGTCTTGTTGCTCGGTCTGGTGGCACTGTATAAATCACTGGCAGACTAATGGTATGTGCCAGAGCGGGGGCAATACGCCATCAGAAAGTTTCAGGTGTCCGTGTTTCTGTGCCTGCGAGCTACCTCTAGCTAACCATCCACCCAGTCCAGCCTTTGGTCCCAAACTGGGCAGTGCTTGCCCTTTCACATCCCACTGGTGCTTGGACACTCGGTGAGCGCCGCGTCTCGCCTCTACCACACCAACCAGCATTTCCAGGGCTCTTCTGAAGTGCTCGAGTTGATCCCCAGTCTGGATGTAACCATGCATCTGGTTACTTGCTTCAGCCAGTGGGAGCTGATTAATCATTGGAACAGCTTAACAAAGTCACCAGTGAATTCTCCATTCCATTATTTTGGCTTTTCAGCCCAGTTTTGCTCTATCCCATGTTCACTCGAGCTCCAGCAGTCTGTACTATGTGGACAGATAAATCATAAGACCAGTGGTCACCTCAGGTTTTATAACCCATGCATCTGAACTGGTGCCAGGAGTTTTTGAAACCCTTCTGATTTTACCCACGAGCCTGTTACTGCTTCTTTTCTGCTTATTCCTGCCGGTCTCTTGCTCTCCAGTGTTTGTCAACAAGATCCTAATCTATAATTCAATTTAACCACTTTGATTTTCTCTCTTAATGGACATGCTGATGAGTGACTGTGATGTATCTGAGACTGGACTAAAATGTAAATTAGCTTAACCAAATCTTTCCTTTTAATTAGAATAATTGTTTTGCTGCATTTCTTACATTCATGAGGATATTCAGCCTATGGGTAAGTAAATTAAATTTAAGGGTATGTAATTCACGTTGTATTTTTATTGGGCTCTGAGTCATAACTTGTTTTTAATCTTAATTAGAACTGCAGTTCCTCTAAACAAGCAAAATGGGGCATAACAAATTTAACACATTTGTGGGGCTGGCTGATAAATCTGGTGCTCAGAAAGCAGCGATTCACAGAATCCCAGAATCCCCGACTGGCGGGGGCTGGAAGGGACCCCTGGAGCTCATCCCGTCCCACCCCTGCGTGAGCAGGCACCCCCAGAGCAGGGGCACAGGGCCGCGTCCAGGCGGGGGGTGAATGTCTCCAGGGAAGGGACCCCACAGCCTCTCTGGGCAGCCTGTGCCCCTGCTCTGGCACCCGCACAGGGAAGGGGTTTGTCCTCATGTTCAGGGGGAACTTCCCGTGTCCCAGCTTGTGCCCGTGGCCCCTTGGCCTGGCGTTGGGCACCGCTGAAAAGAGCCCGGCCCCATCCCCCTGACACCCACCCTTCAGGTATTTATAAGCACTGATGAGATCCCCCCTCAGCCTTCTCTTCTCCCGGCTGAACAGACCCAGGTCTCTCAGCCTTTCCTCCCAAGGGAGATGCTCCAGCCCCCTGAGCGTCTTCATAACTCATTCAGGTCAGTACAGCCTGGGTAAGACGCTATCACCCTCTTAATCAGCGATGAATTTGTGGATCTTGATGTGCCAGGGAAAGCAAAGCTGCTGTCCCTGGGTAATGGCAGTAGCTCCGCTGCTCAGCGGTGAGTTGCAATGGTGAAGGCTCAACAGCTAGAACTGGCACAACAACATGCAAAGGTAGATCTACATTACCTGGCGTACCTTGTCGCATCAAGCCAGGTAATAAATTTCAAATAAAACAAAACTAACTACATGTCTTTTGACTGCTGCCAAAAAGGCAAGAAGGCCAACATCCAGGCTGCTCTGAGTGTCCGACCGATGGTCCCCGTGTTGAAGCAAAAGCTAAAGCCTGAGCTGGAACCTGGGTGCTCAGTGAGGTGTCACGGTTTGAAAAATATATACTCCTTTAGAAGGTGCTGGGTGTCAGTGTTAGGGTTTAACTGGAGACGTGAGGGTCACAATACCTTAAAGGTAGCGGTGAGATTTCTGATTTCTGGGGAGCTTTTTGGTAGGCGGGAATATACGGGATCCGAATATTACTTAAGCAACTTGGTGTCCCTCCAACAGCCGTCATGAGGAGACACTGATCATGGGCAAACCACCTCTAATGATAATAAGTAATCCTTGTGTTATCCTAATTCTGGACTCTCCACTTTGCATGCTTAAGGAGCTCATAAAGTCAGACAAAGCACAGCGCCAGGCGCCGGTGGATCTGAAACACCAGTAATCTTTGGTCCTGCCTGTGTCCTAAGGCTACGTAGGGAGTACTTACCTTGCTGCTAATCAAGTCAGATTCACATTTTAATTTGTGGACTGGATGTATTTGCAAGTCTCTGTGCACTGGTTGAAGGTTGTGTCGGTCAGTGAAGCAAAGGTTGTGTCGGTCAGTGAAGCAAAGCTTGAGGAAAACCCTACAAGGTCAAGCTGGAGAAAGAAAGGTAGGGTGTAATCAAAGGCCCAGGCAGAGGATGGCCCTCTCTGACAGTGTGAGCCCTAAAAGTGGCAAAGGAGAGAAGGAAAAGGGCTGGAATAAGCACCCTAAATACCACGTCTTCCAGGAGAGACAGTTTTTAAGTTCATTAAGTATTTTATGAAAAATTAAATCTTAAAGATGTTTGGCTTTTTTTTGTTTGTTTGTTTTCGTTTCCCATTCTTATTGTGCCATTGGAATAAAAGAAGCAAAAAGGAGAAAAAAAATCAATAGAAAAAAAAGAGAAAAAGGACAACAATGCCAAATAATAGAAAACAATGTTAATAAACTATTTATTAAATGCTTTACATGAAAATGAGAATGGAAATTTAATTTTCTTTTTTAACACAATAAAGAGAACTGATTTTGAAAATTTTCCTTTTCTATGGCAACTCATTACAGGTGGTTTGTTTTTTCCCCAGCTCTTATCATACCCTAGAGGACACGGTGCTCTGCCAGTTAGTAACACGAGTCAAGAATATTGAATTACCCACCCATTGGTGCAGAGATGCAGTGCAGCTTTTGGACAATTAGACCAATAATCCATCTGTATCTCTTACTAAACAATTGTCTTCTTTGGTAAGAAATATAATTTTCCTGTAGGACAAACACAGTTCTTTTCCCAAACTACCTCAGAATAAACATTTTGCAAGAGAACAGGTGGCTTCAGCAAACAAGGTAGGTGCAGTAAAGAGCGGCAGGCATTACACTGGATAAACTCAGAATGGTACAAAAACCCCAGAAGCATTGTTTGAATTTGGTAAGAAAATTTCAGATTTCAGTTCTGCTGAAGCCTTTCTGCAGATTTAGAGCTTAAATTCAGCATATCCACACACACACCGACCACCCCCAACAAAAGCCTTGTGAAACGCCTGCTGCAAAACATAAATTCAAAGGATAGAAACAGCGCAGATCGGGTGCGATAACTTTTAGATGATGCATAATGGAAAAATAGAGCGTTGTCAGCCCCGTTATTTGAGCAGTGCTGCTCTGGGCACCTGTGGGGAACATCTTCTGGCTAAGGTGAGAGATGAGGGAGCTGAGTCCAGGTCAACAATAGAGTTGTATGTGCAAGTGGGACTGCTGGATGCTGCCAACATGAAATCTCTTATTGCTCCTGACCTTTCAGTGATGGGGAAAAAAAAAAAATGTTGCTGTCTTTCAAGGCGAACACAAAGCACAGCAGAGAAATCTATTTTAGGAACACCAAAAAAAAAAAAACCTGCAACATTTTAGGAAGATGATCAGAAGAAGAAAATAGCTGTAAAAGTAACATGTGTTAGGTTTCTGTATTAAAGCAGTACAATTGTTGAAGATCACAGTGAATATATATCCACAAAGGACCACAGCTGAAATGTTGCTAAGCAGCATCACAGACTTAATCCCTGAAGTGGCATTTGATACCGGGATCGCCTCTACAAATTGCAGGAGAGCTTTCTTCCCTTCCCAGCTCATTTTCATTCAAGGCAGTGGAGGCTGCAAACTTTACGACTTCTTCCTAAACTGAGCTTTTGAGCTGTGTTCCCCAGATCATTGCCAATGTGCTAAAACATCAGCAGAGGTGAGCTGTCGTGCTGGATGATGACTGATGACTGACTGATGACCTATTCGCAGACAGAGCATCCTCCGGTTGGTTTATCCCAGCCGGTGCTCATTAAAGAGGGAACCCGGGCAACAGCAAATAGAAAAAAGACAGATACATTGCAAGATTTTGCACAAGTTATTTTAATTTGGAGCTGAATTTGCATGAGAAGGGTATGAACACCTGAGCGATTTTAATATGCAGATTCTTTTGGGAGTTTGGCAGAAAGGCTTTCAGGCAGAGCTGGCAGTTAATGTTTTAATACACTTATAAGCTAATACAAAAAAAAATACATGCTAGACACATCACACTGGTAGCTCTCGACCATCTTCACTCCAGGTCCTAATTCTGGCACAGTTCCCCTCCTGTTACCACCTGCAGGTTCATGACAGTGAGTTCCTACTGGAAACCCCTGCAATAATCTTTTTTTTTTCTTTCTCTGGCTCCTTTGTTTTTCCTTTTGTGCATGTTCCTTGTAAAATTTACCTCGGGCAGTGAGTAACCCTGCAAAGGCTATGTCCTTCCGCCAGTAGCTTCAGCCAGTACCATGGGTCAAGGGTGTCCAGACAATAGCCACTATGGCACCATGTGCCCTGTTGCCACACACACCTTGTCCTTGAATGGCTCTGCACGTGTCCAGCTACTTTAATCTCATTGTTAAAGCCTCTAACACAGCGGGCTGTACAGCATGCACACTTCACACAACAACCCAGCACGCTGGAGGGGTGCTCCTCTCCGCTGGAGCGTTGTTGCCATGTGCCTGTCCCTACGCTGTGCGGGCTCTGTCCCTTCTACGGGAGGGGGCATACCAGAGGGGTCGTTCTGTACGTGTCCTCATAGCCTTTCCCTGTTGGTTGTATAGGAGACGAAATACAAGGTCAAATTAGATGATAATTTGATCAGACTCACTATGGCAGAGCTTATTTTTCATGAATGGGTCTCACAAATTCGTAGCACAGCATTAAACACCTAAAATGTCTGGTGCTAGGAGGAAGGGTATCTGAAAGACTCTAACAGGGACCATAAATAAACAAGTGAATGCTTCCCAGTGATCCCAAGCCTGGGAAAACCTCCTGCAATCGGTGTTTGGGTGACCAGGGAATGTGGAAAGGATCCAACCCTGCCAGTGCGCAGTACGCTGCTGACATTTGGTAGGGCTCTGGTCCTGACAGGATGATATAGCTCCCCCAAAACATAGTGTAATCTTCTTCTGAGCTCCATCTTTCCCATCTGAGTTGATTTGTATGCTGTCCTTCATCACATCTCGCTGCATAAAACATTAATCTACTGAGAGGAAGAAGAGATGCAGCAGCTCCAGTGGATACCTACTTTATTCAGGGCATGGATTTTGCTGTTCTTCAGGTTCCTGCAGGGAAATGAAATGCCTTACAAGTACCATCTTATGGAAGGCACTGGAAATCTGGCTGAAATGACCGGCAACCTGAGGGATTTGTGCAAGGGCTCCGGGGAGATAGTGCTGTATTTTTATATCTGGCAAGAAGAACCTTGACTGGTCCTCTTGACTATTGTGCTGCTGCAGTGAAAGAGATGAAGAAGGAAGGGAATTCCAGTATTTCAAACTGTAAGAAAAGCAGACTGACAAGATTAACTAGGAGCCTATAACCAACCCTACTTGCTTGCAGTTAATGCACCTATATTTACTTTATAGAGCTCAAGCCATGGAAGAGCACTCTCACGAGCTCTGATGGGTGCTTTTGGCCCATGCAGAGCTGTCTTAATGTCAGCTCATCCTGAAATCGTAATAATTGGGATTCTTCAGCCTTCATAGCACTGCATAGAAACAGCTTGTCAAAATTTCATTGAATACCATGGCCTTACCGGTGCAGTTTAACTCTCACCCTTGCAATGGCACATCGTCAAGCTCTTCTAGGCAAAGCGCACTATAAAAGAACAATATTTCATGTGCTTGTTTTACTTCTTTGTGGACATACTTTCCGTATGCTCTAGGTGTTGTGAGGATACCATACAGACAAGAAAATTCATGTTCAAACATAACCAATATGTAGCGGTGAAACCCAGGCTAATCCACTACCAGCACACCAGAAAAGAGAATAATTCAATCCCCCTGTCCTTTCTGACTGTTATCCCCCATATAGATGGGACCACAGATGATTTCAAGATGAGCACAGACAGTACAAGGCAATCATTCAGATATTGGATTCTTTTTCCCCTCTTTTTTTCCGGAGAAATGCATCCCAAGAGGTACGAAGGGATGAGCAAAATATATCAACAGTCATTAGGATGAACGAACACTGCCGAGACACACGGTCAGTCCCGCAAGCTCCCAGCAGGTATCACAGGTATTGGGCATGTGCTGGGGACCCTCGCCACTGCAGCCAAGAGCCAGCCCATCGCTGCTCCAGGCGCCGCTGAGCACGGAGTGGCAAAGCAAACGAGGTCATCGCAGAAATAAGGTTGTTCCGCGATACTTTGTGACCTTGAATAAAGTTAAACTCCAGTTCTGGAGAGTGCATAATTGAAGAGTCACGGTGCAGGCACAGCTTTAGCTTTAATGCACTCCCCCATCACTTCCACCGTGGAAGCCCGCCTGCACCGCGATGGTGACCTGAGCAGATGTGGCAGGTTGCAGCAGCAATGAGTAAAATCTGCTCCCCACCTGTATAGGGAAACAGGTGAACATGTATCAGTGGGCATCAACTGCTTTCTATGTTAAAAAAAAAACCACCCTAAAGATGCTCCATCCTGGTGTCCTGCCTGCAAGTGAGCAGCAGCAGCAGCTGCTGGGGAAGAGTGTGTACAGGGGATCACCTCCGCCCCAAGCTATTCTCCCTGCTGCCAGCAATAAGCAGTTTAAGCTATTTCCAAATCAGCATTTTTAATATGCTCCAAAGGACCTACCTCCTGTGAACCTGGCTAATCCTTTCTGAAAACATTTCTATTTTGGGAAACTCACTTTGACAATAAAGTTGTAATTTAATTATTTATTGCACATCTCCCTGCTTTCAGGAGTCTGAGTTTAGCTGAACTCAGCACTTCAAAGGAGAGTCACCAGACGACTTCAGCCTGGGAGGAAGACTGCTTTTCTTTGTATTTGGGGTTTTTTGCTCTGTTTGCCATTTATTGTGTCAGAGCTGTGGTAGTTTTCTGTGCTTATCTTTGAGAGCCTGGGCTTGGGGCAAGATTTACCTCGTAAAAAGTAAGAATTTTTTCCCTCCTAAGTGTTCTATCCTCATTCTTGGACATGTTCCTATAATCAACAAAGCATTATGAGGATGCAGTGGAATACTTATTTGATGAATGCAATTTGTGCAGCGTACAGCTCCCTCTGGGGAGACAGGAAAGGGGTTCAGGCAGTCATTAATATTTTGGCGTAAGGTACCAAACTGCGCTCACTCAGTCCCTGGGGTACCAAAATGAGGTAGCTAACTGCTGATCCTAGCCCAAAGGTCCTCCTGGCCAGTGAACTGGAATAAAGAGATTATCCTCTTCCACTGCTGGGGCTCTGGGACCAGCTTAAGAGCGAGCAAGCCGGGCAAGGAGCATTGCTCTGGCCTCCTGGATATTGGCCAACCCACTGAAAGGCATCTTTGCATCGCTACTGCCTCCAGCAGGACTCCAAAAACAAGCAAGGATGCAACCAGAAATAACGTCAACGCCAGGAGAACCCTCTCTTCCACCAGCAGAAACACGTCAGCCGAGCACTCAGCTTGAAATCCACACAAGCCTGAAATCCAAGTGCTTGTCCATCAGTCTTCCACCGTGGTTTAAATTCATATCTTTTAAATGAACTGTGTTTAAGGAACGAAGATGAAATGGCACTAACAGCACCACATTTTCTGGCACTGTCTGCTGCTTTTCATTACAAAAATCTAGGTCAAGATTATTTTAAAAGTAGCTTTCCAAGTGAGAAGTATCAGTCAGACATAGAACATTTGCCTGAAAATAGATAATATAAAATAGGTACAAAACTGCCTGATAAGCACAGGGTGCAAAAACATTGTTCCTGCTCTCAGTAACGTCGCAGCAGCTTCCTAGCACATAAAAACTAGCTGTAATCACACATTTTACTTTACTTCTCTCTATCACACTGATGGCCAATTTATCCACAGCAGCATAGCTACAGGCCTGTTTACCGAATTGAAATTCTTCTCCAGAGCGGATGCTACATTGCCTGGGAGCACGATAGGATTTAATTGAAGCAGCATGAGAGAGCTGATGAATGGGATGCTTGCAATGAAGGGACTGGAGCTGGGGCAGAATTTCAATGGAGGAATTAAAAATCTGCGTTAGCCATTCTCAGCAGGTAGCAGAGATGATTCAAGATCATCTTCCAAGTGTGTAGTGTCAAAGCTATTTTCTTCAAACTATTGACAGACACCCTACTTCCAATCCTGTATCAAAGTTCTCACAGTCCAATTTGGTGTTGAATTATGTTATACATGTGCACATGCGATGCAGCTGATGTGTAAGACACAGTGAAGATACTGACAGAGAATACCAGGAGATTGTGTAAATTGAGGAAGTTGGGCAACAGAAAGTGCCCCCGTGCTCGGCCCTGGGGAGGCCCCACCTCGAATGCTGGGCTCAGGTTTGGGCCCCTCGGGACAAGAAGGGCCTGGAGGGGCTGGAGTGTGTCCAGAGAAGGGCAGCGGGGCTGGGGCAGGGTCTGGAGCACAAGTGTGCTGGGGGGCGGCTGAGGGGGCTGGGGGGGTTTAGCCTGGAGAAGGGGGGGCTGAGGGGAGCCCTTCTCGCTCTCTGCAGCTGCCTGAGAGGGGCTGGAGTGAGGGGGGGGCTGGTCTCTGCTCCCAGGTCACCAGTGACGGGACGAGAGGGAACGGCCTCAGGCTGCGTCAGGGGAGGGTTAGGTTGGGTGTGAGGGAAAATGCCTTCCCTGCCAGAGCGGTCAGGCCCTGGCACAGGCTGCCCGGAGAGGTGGGGGGGTCACCGTCCCTGGGGGGGTGTTTAAAAGACACATTGATGTGGCACTTCAGGGCATGGTTTAGGAGGCCTGGGGGTGTTGGTTTGGCGGTTGGACTTGATGATCTTAGAGGTCTTTTCCAACCTTGATGATTCTATGATTCTAAGATTTTTCTGGTTTTGTTTTTCTTCTTATGTGTTCCGGACATGCCAGCTGCTGTACTGCAGTTCTTAACTCCACCCTGTAAATGCCATAAACCTTCTATGCTCATCTTTGGGACCAAATAGCGTGTTGCCTAGGGGGTGTGGTCCATTCAGCTACCCTTTGTGGAGGTGTACTGGGAAAAAGGAGTACTCTGACGTTGCCCATCCCTTTTCAGAGTTTTTTCTCTTAGGGCCCTGCTGTTTCATCAGGTACCGGTTTCAGAGCAACCCAGGGTGAACCTGAAAACATCCCTACCCAGTGTGGTTTCTGCGAGAACCACAGGGTCTGTGGCCACAGAGTTACTCTGGTTTGAGATGAAGCTATTAGGTCCTTTCCCATGGCCAGGGACATCATATCATTGCATTCTTTATAATAACCCCTTCTTCTTGAACTTCTGCTGTGACCTCTCTGTGAGCAGTAATGAGTCACTACAGCACAAATTACACTGATAACCTGACGTATGGGCCGTACCATGGTTTTGTTCCCTGTAGAATTAGCTGGTAGAGGGAAAGCTATTGGGTTTTGCTGGCATGAGCCACATTTGGCCATCACCCATCAACGCTTATCCCATGTTGCATCTATCTTCATGGTTTTGATTCTGTTTTCCTGCAGTTCTAATGGCATAACCATCTTCAGTTTGGCTCATTGCTCAGAGTACCTGTTCTTTATGTGGCCAAGTGATTCAGCCAGAAACTTCACACCTATTTCTTTTTGCTTAACCTCCTATATAGGACTATATTTGCGAACCCTGAATAACCCCACATATATGTACAGAGCACCAGTGATTATTGACAGCTTCTGGATAACCACCTAGGCCAGACTAAAAGTGGTTTGGTCTTCTGAACTAAGGACCAGATAAGGACCACATCAGCTTTGTTGAAGCTCTTTGCCTCTTGGAGACCTTCCACACTGGGCATCGGGCGTTGCTAGTATGAACGTGCACTTGGGTCATGTCTTTCCTGCCAGAAGCTGAGATCGATTCTTGATGAGTCAAAATCTTTGCTTCATTCTCATTACTGAAGTAATTATGGTCAATGAAAAAGAGTTTCCTTAGTTATTCTTAGTCCAGAAACATGTATTTAAAATACAAATTAAAAACCACTTGGAGTGTAGAGCCAAGAACAGTTAAAAATATAAATGGATTGAAAGATGGAAAGTAATAGTTAAGGAATCTGAATGTCTCAGCTCTGTCTACACATCAATAACATTCATTGCAACGGAGGCATTTAATTTTTTTGTGAATACAACCTTGCTGGTTTGTGGTTTTGTTTGTGGTTTGTTTTTTTATTTTTAAGATCTATTTTAAAATATCTATGTTTTATTCTATCTACCGTTCTTATCTGAACAGCCTGTTCAGGGTACACCCATTCTCATCAGATGAATAGCAATCCGATATTGTGTGACCATTCTGACTTACAGTATTTATTATTTCCCATTGTGTATTTTTCTATCTAAAACATTCACATGGACATTTAGTACAATTATTTATTCTGGAGTATGTAGTAGAGAAAGGACCGATCTATTTATCTAAATGTTATTGTGTGCAGTAGAAAAAATAATTTTCCCAGCTGAAGTCTGGTTTCATAAAAGAAAATCGGTCATTTTATTTATTTAATTTTTCTTCTCAGCAGTTACCAGAAATTTAAAATGACAAAACAATTTATAGTGCAATAGTCCCATTATTATGCTGCTGCAAGAATTTGTAGCAGTGGGTAGTTTATAGAAATCTATGCTTTGGAGGTGTTTTTCGTAATAGCAGGACATCATTATTCTGAATTTTGCCCACAATGTTGTCTTGAAATACACTGGAAGTATCTGTGGATTGAATCAGAGTCCTCCCAGAAGAGCCAGAAAACGTTAATTAAAATTCAATAGTTTTTTCATTACCTTCACAAATGCAAATAATGTAGTCTAAACACTTGCAAATAAGTGTTATTGATCCTTCTGAGTCAAAGCATCTTCAGTGCTAATAGGACTCTCTGGTAGCCTTCCTACAGCTCAGAGATTAATTGTACTCACTCAGATCCTGGTAGCCCTAAGCTGTCCAAGTCTGGTGAGCGTCCACGCCTGGGAAACCTTGCCCGTCTGAGGACGTGATTTCTGCACAAAGTTAAGGCTGGAACTATTATTTCCTGCATTTTACCACATTGATTTAGAAAAGGGTGCGCTCCCCTGCGCAGCGCTCCGCTGAACGGGCACTGAGCCGTGTTTCTCTGGACAAGCTGGAAATACGCAACTGGTTTTGAACAGAACACAGACAAAGCTACCGAAGACAAACGGGCTTTGGCGTAGACTGAAAATTATATTTCAATAAACTGAAAGCCTGTATTTATTTATTTTTTCCTGTTAAGCTACATATTGGAACAGCCAGCTTGAAGCAGAAGATACACAGTCAAAATCACTTCATTCTTGCGCTGTAGCTTGTTTGTCTTCCAACAGAAAGAATGACAAAAATCGGCATATATCCATGAATTACTTTAAATTCTATTAGCCAGTAGGAAAACAAATGCCTACTGGAAACTACTGATGTAAGCACCCTTGTTTTGGTTTGCCCCTTCCATGAGTGAGACTGGAAACGTTTTATATCCACTCCTAAACTATCCAAGCTGAGAAGCTCTTGAGCAAACCCTACACTGGCGTGTGAATACACCACCACAGCTAGTCATGGCCATGGCGTACTTACGCTTAACGCTTTGTATTACACAAATGCTGGCGGGCTTAAAGTCTACTTGAGAAAGCTGTAAGCACAAATTTGGCAACAGAGCTGGTGGGAGGCTGGGGACGAAACACAGGTGAGGGCCCGCAGGCACATTTTGGGACCAGGTGGGGGCAGCGGTGTCAGCTCATGGGTAGGAATTGTACAGTCTGAAGCTTCCTGATATGCCAAAGCATTTTACTTTCAGTTGGCTCCGGACGCCCTTGCTGGTAGACAAGCAATGAGCAGCCAGCCAGATTCATCCTATTGCAGCAGGGTTGCGTCTCAGGCACAGCTCGGGAAAGGCAGCTTTTCACCCTGTGATCCCATGGATCAGGCCATGCCGCAAGGATGGATGGACATGGCTGTGGGACTGGCCAAGTTTTAATTGTGGGAGTGAAAGCGGTAGTAAATGACAAGATCTGCTGGGCCACAGAGGGCAGAGACGTGAAGGCTTTAAAAGGGGTTGTAGGGTGCTTGCTCAGAGGTGGTTTGCAGTCTGTAACCACCTGGAAGAGGATGTCACCATGCGGAAAGGCAGGGCTAATGCGCAGGACTCCACAAAGATGGACCCTCCCAGTCCTTTCCACGAGATTAGCTTTGTTGCAGTAGAAAAATAGCTGTATTTATGCCTGAGTTAGTTAAAAGTTGGGGAAGTCAGAACTGACTGCAGAAAATTGCTGCTCGTTGAAGCAGAGCTGTTAATGGGACTTGGAGTGATGCAGAACACCTCGCTGCAGCTGTAGCTGAACCACGGTAAGTCAGCAAAGGCATTCATCTAGCCCAATGGTGGTTTTTTTTTTTTTCAAACATGCAAAAGAATTACTGAAACCTGAGCTGCTACAAAAGGTTGGGGGAAGACCAAAACGAGCCTTTTCTAGTTGCAAGTCTCAGTAAGTCTGTGGGGAAAAAAAAATCATAAAATTAAAGAAAATAGAGCTTTGAAATATTTGACAATTTAGGTACAGTATATAAAAAGGTCTAAATCATGGAAACATTTATAAAAGAGGCCTGACATATGCTGCTGCCTTGAATTAGCTTGTCTTAATTGATTCGAGGATTTTAGATTCCTGGTGGACCTCTGAGGTATTTAACAGTATTGTGCCATACAGGAGATGTTAGTAACTTTAAAACATAATGTTTCTCCTCTGGTTCACAATTCAGCTGACACTCTAGGCTTCCATAAAAACATTTTTTTTTTTAAATTAAAATGTGTTCTGTCACTCTAAATTGCTTTCCTATGTGTTTTTGTATTGAAAACAGCAGGTGGATGTGAACAAGCCCAAGCCAATTTTTATTTCATAGTAATTCCCTCATGTATGCAGTTTGCAAGGTAACATTCAGGAAACATGCTGCTGCTGGTGTGCAGACCTGTGGGCGAAAACCAGACAGGCTTTGGGAGAATAAGCAGGGTTTTAATTTGAAATTAAAACATAGCTGGCACAAAGACACAACAGTCCAATGCCAGCAGAGTTCTCATTACAGTTGGTAATTCTGGTTTCAATGGCCTAACCTTTCTTGTTCGACCATAGATCAAGCGAGTCTAAAATGAAGTCACACAAAAGTCAGATGAAATTATCCTTTTTTAATAATTTCTGTCTTCCTGCAGCCAGTTCCTCCTTTATAGCGTAGGGAAGAAATTGAGCTAATTAAAGAAAAATAAAGTTCATTAGACTCTACTCTCCAAACTAAACCAGGTTATTTTAATGCTGACTTTCATAGTTTGGGTATCAACTGGTTTTAAGTGATTTTTGTTGTTGGTGGTGGTGGTTTTATTTGTTTGTTTTTAAGAAACAGATATTTGACACAACATATTTAAAATCAAAACACACTTTCTGGATGACCTCTGCTCCCAGCCCAGCAGGCTGATAAGCACCCACCGCCAGCCAAAGCAGCGTGACCTGCGCTAGAAGCTGAGCAGCGCGTTCAGGCCAGCCTAAGCCTCCACAGAGCAGATCCAGGGATGAGCGGCTTGGAAGTCTTTGTGAAATAACCAGCTCTGAGTTGAAGCACCCAGGATGATCATCATCAGTGCTTTGGCTTCAGTGGAGATTTGACAGATTATTCCACAAAAAGAAGAAACAGCATCTCTAGATTTTTTTTCATGGGTGGTTTCTTCTCTAAACTATGAGAACTATGAATGTTTGCTATTCTGGGCACTGCTCTGAAGGGCTGCGGTGCTGCGGTGCCTGGGCCACCACGCACGGATCTGCGCCTGCACGCCCGGGGCAGCGGCAGGGATAAAGCCCAGGGTGCCGCAGGCACGCCAGCACGCGTCGCCCCTGCCCGTCCCACAGAGCCTCGGCCGCTCAAGGGCCCTCGGTGAGGAGGATGTGGAACTGCAGCTCTGCATAAAGCCAGTCCTGGGGTGAGGTCACTTAGGCTGAGAAAATCTACCAGGCTAGCCACGAAGTGACATGACTGCAGGCGTCCTTGTTTCTGCTCAAGTCAAGTTAAAAAAAGAGCATAACTACTCTTATGGGTAAGGATCGAACCAAACCACCCCGTAACTGTTTTCCCCCAGAGTTTGTTTTCACTTACCCAACAAAGACAGCTGGTCCTGCTTTAAAAACAAAAAGCAGACTGATGGATTTTAGACACTTTCACCATTTAGTAACTTCTGAACCATTTTCAGAATCATGGTTTTGGACTGGAAGGGCTACATTTCCCCTGAAAGCTGCTTGCAAACGGACGGTTGCTCTGTTCCTAGCCCAGGGGAGATATGCCACTTGCAGAGGAAGGTATTACTGGGGATGAATGCAGAACACTTCAGGCGTTCAGGCTAATATTACAGTTTCCCATGGAAAGTGTTTTACTCACTGAATGTCTGCTCTATCCATCCTCAAAAGGAAGGCATAAACATAGAGAAGTACAAAAAAGAGCACTCGGGTAAGGTAAGAAGCTATAATTCTTGACTGACCGTCTAAAAAGAACATTTTTCTCCTGAAGATTCTGCACTCAAAGAGCACGGGCAGAAAATGAGACTTCTGCAAAGACGTAAATGCACCTTTTCAGTGCTGAATGATGAGTCAGAGCCTCGAGACCTCTTCTCCCCTGCGCCACAGCCACGTGCTAAGGCACTCAGGGACCATCAGGCAGTCAGAGCACTGGCCTGGCTGAAAAACTTTCGTTAAAAGTGAAGCCAATAACAAAAGAGAAGCAGTTCAGCTGAGCCAAGCTTTGGGCTGTAAGTTAGGGAAGCAAAGCAAAGCAAAGCGGTTCCGGGAATGATGAATTGCTGAGAAAATCAACTTTAAGGCACAATATGCATACGTAACAAATGAGCACAGTAAGAAACAATAAATATAATGAGTGAAATATAGCGATAGAGCAATTAAGGCAGTTTCCCCTCCCTCTGAACCCGCTGTTTACGAGCGCGGTGCGTTTTGCCGGGCGAAGCGCGGCTCCGTGCAACGCGTGGGAGCTGGGGCCCTGCCACCGGGCAGCTCGGGCCGAGGGACCTCCCCGGCGTGCCGGACAGCACGCTGCGCTGCGGGGGAGAGGAGGTTGTGTGACTCTGGCCCATCGCTCAGCACTGAGCTGAAAAAGCACCATTTGTGTCTTTGTAGGCTTCTTGTTTTCTGCATGTTTCTTTTTTCTTTTTAGGGCTTTATTCTTAGAAGAAAAGCTTTGTGGCTGAATCGCTTATTCTACAACCAAAGCACGTGCAAAGTGTATTCCTCTCCCTTTCCTCAGCAGATTTATAGGACTGCATTTCTTCTTTATTTGAAAGTTCATTTTTCACGCGGATGCAGCACATGGGAGCCAACCCCGGCAATTTACAGCCGCGGAGGTGCTGGAAGGTGGCAGTGGGCTCCCTGCCAGCTCCGCAGGACGATGGGCTTGGGGTGAGGGCACAGATGCAGTGTCTCACGGTGGAGGCTAAGAGATCCTGTGCAAAGCTACAGGCAATCACTAACCACCAGGCTAATCAAGGGGCCATGGCAGGTAGGCTTTTGGCCTCCTGGCTTGGCTGATGTCCATCGCCCTCATCAAATCCCAGTTAGCTCCTTGCATAAAGTCGCTCCACCTGAACCATAAGTGGCCAGAGGATAGGGACCAAAGATTGAGTTGTACTTTAAGCACAGAAGTTCATTAAAACCAAGCCCATCTGGCATGTAATTTAGAGCATAGTAAGGCTGGATTCAATGCTTAGAGGAAGTACAAGGCGCTGCATGACTTTGACTGCCTGTACTGCTCCACAAGTCGCAACCTAGAGCCTTTATGCATATGAACCTCCATAGTTTCATTGTCTTCAGCTATTTAGGCCTTGGTTTTGCCAAGGATCCTTGGCCAAGCCAGGAGGTAGCCCCTTGTTTTGCTCACTTGTCTCGGATGCAGAAGGTTTTTTGTGTAGCTGACAACTTCAGAAATCATTTTTTCCACAGAAATGTAATCTCCCCAACCCTACCCTTACAGAAATGTAAGCCCACCCCTTGCTGGGAGATATACTGCAGCATAGAGTTGGGTCAGAGTCCAGAGGAGCTCCTGCTGCTCTCCCCGCTCCACCTACTGACAATATGGAACTAGCGGTACTGTTCCAGCATGTCATGGCAGTGCACTGGAATTAGCAGGAACGCACTGGTATTTGTTGCTCTGCCTCTCCCCTTCCCAATCAATTAACTGTGTTGCAATACGAACGCACCCTTGCGTAACACCCAGAGTTTAAGAAATGATGTACTGGTTCAGAGCAGTAGTTCACATGGCGCAGTATCGCACCTCGCATGGAAGAGAGTAACTGCTGCACTTCTCCGGGTTACCCATCCCATTTCCAATGGCCCATCGAGAGGCAGAGACTCCCTTCTTGGCAGAAAACTTGTCCAGTTTCCCTTTCCAGATTCATAGTGAATTTGAGCTTAGGCAAAGAAAGCACGAATAAGTACAAGTTTCCTGCAAATTTGATGTCCTAATTCGTAATGAGCTTCCCTGCTCCTTGCACACACTGCTGTGTGCTCTTCTTGCGCTTGTGTGGGTTGGAAGTGGGGCTCTGACCAAAGAGCAGCCGAGAGCCAACAATTCCAGCTTTTTCCTAACTGCTACAAGGAATTACCTCTGTGGAGAGACAGTGCTGATGCCAGCCACGTATGCAGGGCAGTAACCCTGCCTTTAAAATGGATATAGAGTCTGCTTAGTCATTTGCAGGTGAAAATGGCATTTGAACACACTCAACACAACCAGCACCTGGTGAAGCCACGGCTGTCAGGGGCGCGAGCCGGTGTAGGGCATGCGCTGGTTTCCTCACATCGCACACGGTGGAGACCCCCCTCCACCAGCGCCTCTCCAAGCCTGAGGTGACGGGACCGTTCAACAAACATTTTATTTTTACCCTGGAAGCTGCGGGAGGCTGTGAAATCAGATGAACAGCAAAGCACATTTTGCACCGTCAAGAATGAGGGCGCATGGGGATGGAAAACTGGCACAACGTGAAGCGGTTTGCTGTTAGCTCACACGTCCTCAGAGCATCGTCCATGCCAGCGAAGGGCCGCGGGATCCCTAGATCTGGGTATGCGGTGCTGTGTTTTCAGGGGATGCTCTCAAAGACAGGATTTCTACCCTAACACGTACAAACGGCAGCCTCGTGTGCAGATGTGGCAGCCTGGCGAACGTTGCGGACTACATCAATAAAGCCCTTTCAGGTCGTTGAGTGACATCCTGAATAATTCAAGAGTAGACAGTGTATCACTGGCTTGGGCAGTTTCTAACTGCTGCAGCTATTTTAGCATTTAGGTAGCTGAAAAGCCACCGGCACCATCAATTCAGCAGCTCTGGATTTGTGCATTGCATCGGCTTCTGCTGTAGAGCCAGCAGTTGAATGCAATGTTCGGCAGAGCCTGGCAGAGAAATCCTATGTCAAAGGCAGCGAGGCGTGTTTCCCTGCCACATACACGCTGCGTGGTCCCAGCAGCGTAGTGGAGGGGGTCTGGCAAAGGAAAAATGGTAGCGGATCCTGCAGGAGCTCAGCGCTCAGACCTACGGAAGACTTTGCAAGCAGGATTGCCAGGCAGTGTAAATACGCACCGCTCCGCTGACGTGGCAAACGCTGTATTGAATCATGTCAGATGAGACCGTGGAGCCGCAGAGAACAGCTGCGGATATAAACTCCTAAAGTCCTACCGCTGATCGCAAAATACAATAAATTGTTGCTTAGGAAAGAGAACGAAAACAGTGATTCATTTTTTGGGATACTTTTTTGTACTTCTTTAAAGAAATGCTGGCTCTAGGCACCAGAGGTAAAACTGCAAGCAGCAGACTGGTCAGAATTTGATTAATAATTACTTATTAGATTATTTTTAATCTCTATTCTTTATCCATTTATTATTCTCTTCTCAAATGGACAGTTCAAATTGAATAATTATATAAGCTACAATAAGCACTAACTTCAACGGACAGTTGGATTTGGGCTTCTCCACATCATCTATCCTGTGTCACAATGACTCGTATTAAGAAGGGAAATAGTGTGGACAAGCTGCCTTTTTTTTTCCAGGCAGAGAGACATTTAATTTCTGCATTGTGTAAAACAAAGCAAACTTACGGCTCTCTGGCATTTTTCATGCTGAATGTCCCAATGCCATCTACTGAGATGGTCTAAATGTCTTGGTTTAGAGCAGAAACTACTCAGTTCATTTTAATTGCAGTTCACTGGATAAATTTACCGCGGTCACCTGGGTGGAAAGCAGCCCGCTGGCTCCAGCTCTGCCGCGAGGCCGGGCTCCGCATACCAATCTCGCGGCAGGCAGGAATCGCTCCCCGGCTGCCCATGTTGGGGCTGGGAGACCGGCCCAGAAATACGGGCTCTCCTGGAAGGAATGCGGAAAAAAATCACGTGCCCGGGAATTTGGTGAGACTCTGGGGACTTGGTGCAGTAGAATTAGTGCAGAGACCACGGCTGGGCTGAAAAAATAAAAGGATTCTATTTCAGTTCTCAATGACCTGAAAGTAAATAGCCCAATAAGAGCATCTTTTTTATTAGGAGGAGGGTAAAATTCCCAGAGACAATTTCAGTTGTGGAGAAACACTTTTTCATGGGACCAAAATGAAATGCCTTAAAAAAAAAAAGGATTCAGTCAAAGAAAATTATTCTTTGCAGCTGCCACGAACAGCGCATAAGAAGGGAGTTAAACCTTAGGGGTGGTGTTGCAGTGGATCAAATGTACAGCCTGGGCTCTTCAGTGTTGAGCTTAATTTTAATGTTCCTGTTGTTTTGGAGTTCCCTATACATTTTTTTTTCCAAAATATGTTGATGCATTCAAAGGAATAAGGATGTAGAGACGGATAGGGTGTTTTCTGTGTTCGGACACCAACATTAAGAGCTTGGATTTTGTTGGTTTACCCCAATATCAGATCGTGGTTCCAGGCAACCTCCTGGGCTGTAACAAGAGCTGTTCAAACCATCTCCCTGTCCGCTCTTCTTCAGAGGAGTAGCAGGGCAAAAGTTGTTTTGCCTTTCTCAGGTCCCTAAGTCGGCACGGTAAAGTGTATTTTCCCTATATGAACTCTGTTAACTAGCACAAAAAGGAATCGTTATAATCAGCTTTTCTTTAGACAATATTCTGATTGTTAAAGATGTGAGGAATTTTCCCTTGCACATTATTTGCCTTTACCCCCATAGAGCTAATGTTCTACTTAACAAAGCTGATACATAAACTACTTTGAATGGCTTTTCAGCTGTTAACATTGAGAACAACTTAATTAGGCACGGTGAATTGAAAATGACCTTGTGGATTTTGTAATGCCTTCTGTAAGGCTCTTGCCATCCTGCAGTAGCCACGTGCTCCTCTATAGTGCTTTCTCTTTCACCTTTAATAGCCATGAATATAATTTAATATGGAATAGCTATGTAATAATCTAAGTTCAGGCTGTGACTTGTTCAGTACAGTGAGGTGATTATGCCTTGAACTGTAAGACATTTTATGTAAATGCATGATTTAATTAAGAGATGAGGAAGTTAAAAAAACCCCACCAGGAAAATGGTACAACAATATATGCGCAGCTTCTCCTCCACGCAAGGATGAGACACAAGCATGAGCTGGCTAGGCATGTCTTAGCAGTCTGCGGTCTGAGCAACTAAAAAAAGCACTGAAATGTTGAAAACCCGTGTCTTGGGGGGAGGGAGAAGGAGGCTTAGGGGTCAGGGAGAAAACGCCCAGCAATGACATGCCTTAGGGCCGAGGTTTGCAAACTAGGTGACATACTGCCATCGGTGGGACGGGGGAAGACCTCAGAGGTCCCAGAAAAACAGGTAAATATTAGTTATTTCTTATTTCATTAGATTCATATGCTATGAGTTTTAAGTGGGGGAAGAAAGGAGAAGGAATAAATTACATGATGAGACTGTGAAAATTGGCATTTAGGTGTGGTCTCACATCCCCAGATCAGCTTGCCCTGCTTTTGGGAAGTGGAGCAGTCTTCCTGGTACCTCGGGACACTTTCCCAAGTCCCAGGGTCCCACATATGGAATTGTACTGCTCTGTGTGTGCGCACGCTCCGCAACATCTCTTGCTAACCGTGCTAGTCATCCTGACCCCACACTGCTCTGCATCAGGAAATTCCAGTTTTCTACGCGGAATGCTGACTTTTCCTTCCTAAAAGCACACCACAGCCCTTGTCTTGACTGGGTTACTTTACTGGGATTTTTGTGCCAATTGTCCAGTTCAAAATATTGATCCTAACTTCAGAGCTCTCGCTCCCCCCAGCTGCCATCCGCAATTTGTGTGGGTGTGCTCTTTATTCCATTGCGCAAGCCACAAAGGAAGTATTGAACAGAACTGAGGCCAAGACTAAATCCTGTGGGAATCCATTTGAAACATCCCCTGAATGTGACAAAAAACCAATCATTGCTTGTACTTACCATATGGTGGTTTCACATAAAGCCCCGCTTTTCAGCTTCTGAAAACGTCACGTGAGGCATCAGAGAGATACCTCATTACTTATGTCTCACGGTACCACAGCAAAAAATACAACATAGACACCCTTTCAGGATTCAGAAATGACCTTCTTAT